>NC_090932.1:1660425962-1661102023 GCF_040938575.1 Ambystoma mexicanum
ATACTTAAGAATACAGTTACATCCAGTTACTTTCCATGCTTGGTCCAAATGCTTTATAATGCAGTTACAGCCAGTTACATTTTAGTAGTGTGTTTTAGGAGGTGGTTACATCTAGTTACTTTTCTTGCTTAGTGACATTCATGCTTGGTGCAATACAGTTGCCGGTACGTTGTACTATGGTTACGTTTCAGGCTAAGTCCCTATCCGAGCAGCTAAACATAATACACCACATTTTCCCTAGGACCCTAAGAGAAGTTTCGTCTGATGGGCTAGGAGGGTGTTTCGAGCTTAGGGGTGGACTAGGGACAACTTATGATGTCTTGGTTAAAGAGCCAGGTCTTGAGTTTTCTGTGGAATGACCAGAGTGAGGGGTCAGTTCTTAGCTCACGAGGCATAGCATTCCGATAGTTGGCTGTGATCACAGGGAAGCTGGAGCCTCCTGCTTTTTGTCTATTGTTTCTCTGTGTGGTTAACTGCCCTAGATTGGCTGATCTGGTGGGTCTAGTTGGTTGTGCTTTGGTTCTTTGGTTGGAGAGGTAGCGTGCGGCGGTGTTGCACAGGCATTTGTGTGTGAGTGAGAGTTTTTTTAATTTGATGCAATCTCTGACTGGGAGCCAATGGATGTTTCTGCTGGCAGTAGTTGTGTGATCTGATTTAGGGATGCTGAGTGCCACGTGGATAGCGTTGTTTTGGACAATCTGAAGTTTGGTGATGTTTTTGCTGAAGAGCCAGTGAAGATGGTGTTACAGTAATCAATCCTGGAAAGGATCAAGGCTCTGGCCAAAGTGATGCGGTTCTCCACTGTTAACAGGGGTTTGCAGGTGGTGATGAGTATCGCAGTCTAAGCTGAGGCTGATGAGATGGCATTGACTTGTCGGGTCAGAGTTAAAACTGAGTCTAGGTAAACCCCTAGAGTTTTAACTTCTTTGGCAACTGTGATATTGTTCCCATTGATGGCAAAGGATTTGTAAGTGGAAGGGAGGTTCTTCAAACTCGAGGGGCTGCTTGTGATCAAAATCTCTGTCTGATCGTCGTTCAGACAGATTTCCTGTTGATCCATCTATTCTTGGATGGCAGAGTCAGTGGCGTTCAGGGATTTGAAGTTGGTGTCGTGATTGCCCGTGTTAGGTATGAGTATTTGGGTATCGTCAGCATAGTTTGTGTATGTGACACCCAGTTTGTCTAGCCGGTCGAAGAGCAGTTTAGTGAACGCATTGTAAAGCGTAGGGGAGATGCAGCATCCTTGAGGGACTCTGCATGTAACAGGGGTGGGGGGAGGTGCTGCCACTATGGGGGAGAAGACTCTCATTGGTTGATTTGATAGGAATGATTCAATCCAGTTTATGGCATTATTTGAGAAATGGGCATTGATAGCTAGTTGGCGACATAAGATGTTATTGTTCACCATGTCAAAGGCCGTCGAGAGGTCCAATAAGAGAGGGATGGCTAGGTCACCTCTGTCTCTAAATTAATCCATTTGTATTTTAAGATCTACCAAAGCTTTTTCAGTTCTGTGGCCGGATCTGAATCTTGACTGGCGAAGGCCAAGAAGATGATGCTTTTCAAGATAGTTCTGCATTTGTACATAGGCCTCTCTGTATAATATTTTTGATAGAAAGGGAACGGTGGTAATGGGCCTATGACTGGTTGGTACGTTGGGGTCTAGAGTGGGTTCTTGAGTAGGGGAAGTACCCACGCTTCCTTCAGGTCTTCTGGCACTTTGTTGGAGGTGAAGGGGTTATTGATTAAGGATGTGACGAAAGGTGTAAGCTTATTTGCACATTCCTTGATCAGAGTGGCAGGGCAGATATCTCCTCGACATTTTGAGGGTTTTAGGCCGTTTATGGTTTTGATGGTCTCGTCTACAGTAGTAGGTAAGAATTCAAACCGAGGGTGTGTTTTCGGAGGGTTGAGTTCCGCTGTGGTAGGTTGGCCAGGTGGTGCGAGTTTCAGTTTTTTAGGTTGATCTTGAGCTGTAGGGAAGCAATTTTATTCATAAGTGCTTTTTGTATGCTTTGGCACCAAGTTTGGTCTTTGATGCAAAGGTCAGGGGTCTGTGAGGGTGATTCTAGTTCCTGAAGGACCGCAAAAAGCTCTCTAGTGCCAGAGTCGGCATTCCTAATGCACGTGTTGTACGCTTGGAGGGTGGCTTCTTTATATTCTGAGGCTAAGGTAGCGAATAGGAGTTTGTTGTTATGGGTAGGTTTTTTTTCCAGTTGCTTTCTGCATTTCTTTTTCTATTGCGTAGGTCTTTAAGCTCTGATGTGAACCAATGGTTGGTGTGAGCTTTGGTTTTGGATTTGTGAGTGCCAAGGGGGGCCACTTCATTAATGGCTGCCTCTATGGTCTGGATGTAAGTGGCTACCAGGGATGTGGGGTAAGTGGACTTGTCATTGTGTTCTGTGAGCGTTGAAAGCAGGGGAAGCATATTAACTGGTGTGATGTACCGGTGATCCAGGCCTTGAGTAGCAGGTGTGATGAAGGTGGGTGAGTGAATGTGTTGATGGTGAACAGTATTATATTGTGGTCTGACCACGGGCAGGGATCGTTGTTAGAGATGTTGGTGGTGCAGTTGTGGTCGGCCAGCCAGTTTAAGGTGCGGCCTTTGGTGTTGGTGGGGACTGCCATGCGCAGGGTGAATACTAGTCCTTCTATGGTATTGGACAAGGCTGTGGCTTGGGAGTTGGTGTTGTCGTTGATACCTAGGTTTAAGTCTCCGAGGATGATTGCCTTGGACAAGGGCTTGAGGTCTGTGATTAGTAGTGAGGCTATGTCCTCTTCAAAAGACGAGGTGGGGCCTGGGGGCCTGTAGATTAGTTGAATGAGGAGCGAAGCTATGGCAGATAATGTTATTTTGGCTCTCAGAGATTGTCCTGATGGGAGGGCTGGGAGTTGTAGTTATAGCAAGAAGTCTAGGTCGTTGGGGATGATTAGGTCTGAAATGTCCAGGGCGTGCGCGGGGAGAGATCTGGCATTAATGAGGGCTCCTTTGATAGCAGGGAGCATACCTGTCTCTTCGGGCTAGTGCTGTGGCCGGTTTGCATTGGATATGATGGGTTTGGTTTCTTTGGACTGGTGTTTGAGCCTAGGATGAGCAGTGGTTTTTGTTTTAATGCTAAATTCTTTGTTTCTCTGAAAGATCGTGGGGGTTGTGGTTGTTTTGCTAGATGAGTGGTTGTGGTGCCACCTGGAGTGGCCGTTGGCAGGTTGGTCTTGCTTATGCATTACTAGATCGTTGAACTTGGGGGGAATATAACAATCACTACCTCGCTAGGGCAGGTGGGCTAGCCTCAGGTGTGCCGCTCCCGCTGTGTAGTTTGAGCAGTGTTTAATCAAGGCAGAGCGTTGGGTACTTGACACATGAAGCAGTACATGTTGGCTGTGTTGAATTGGGGTGCGCAGATTGTGTGGCCTCTGAGGCTGTTGATTGAGCTGAGAATGTAGTGAAGGTGTGGCGATGGAGTTGGGAGCCTTACAATTTTGACAGACAGGCAAGGGCCAGATATTAGTATAGGATATATGCTAATGGCGTCGGGGCGCAGAGGCAGGGGCCTACCCTCAGCAACAGTAATAAGATACAATATATTCAAGCTGCGATACTAGGCATGCAGGCAGGGGCGACAAGTAGTACAGGTCTTTTAAGAGGTTATCAACATGGCCTGTCGTAGGATCGCTGGGCTGAGATGCGAAGTGACGAGTTGTTGCCAGTAAGTGGGTGTGGGCTAGTAGGGCAGCAATCGCTAACATTGGAAAATTAGCATAGTTTTAATATGACCTGGGCAATAGCGCATAGAAGCCGCGAGACGGTGCCATTTAGAGCTATATACAGCGCACTATTGTAAAGTTGTGTAGTGAATGCTGTCCAGTGTTTTTGTGTAGTTCAGGCCTTTCATTGCGGTCGGCCGGGCAAAAAACACCTCTTCCCCATCAGAAGTCTGAGACCTAAATAACTAAAGGGAAAGCCATTGGGGTGAGAGTGGGATTGGTGGTGGGGATAGGGTGCGGCTGATGCTCGCCAAACCATCAGCATTGAGCTCAAATGTACAGGACGCCCAGGATGGGCTGGAATCTGACACCAAGGTTATTTATAGTTAGGCCTGACGCGGGTGCCTGCGTTTGCATCCCAGCCCCTCCTGCCCGAGCCAAAGAGCAGGGTGGCCTCTAGAAAGCAGAAGTGTTTTTAGTTTGGGCTATTAGGTGTTGCGTGCGCCACCTGTTGGCCAAAAGTATTGCATTAGAATACTTTTAGGGAGAAATGGCATGTGAGGAGGGCCACAAGCTTGTAGGTGTTGTTTGGTTATTTGCTCACCCATAAAAAAATGCTAATCCCTATGGCCATTGCCACCCAGTTTCTGCCCCTATGCACTCAAAACACCTCCGGATGGAAACTCTTTGATCTTGCTTCACTCAAGACTTACCATCAAACTTTGCACTGGAAGTGCCTGCCAGTGTTTTTTATGAATTTAATTGATGTTTTATTTGTATCGCGCTCATACGCAAGTGTTTCAGAGCAGTCTTCTGAGAGTTTTTGATTTAATTGGAGATCTTATTGAGCTACTGGTGTGATAAAAATGTCTTAACCATTTCTACCTTCAGCCACTTGATTCATAAGCACTATTTGTGTCCTTCACTGAAGTCCTGTTAAAAACAAGCATTAGACTTCAGATTGATTCCTGGAAGCTCTCCCTTTTCTGCTTGCATTGGTTGTTGTTGAAGGTTATGTGATTCACGCTGTACACTCCAGTTCGCTCACTTAGATCTACCCTCAACCAGAGCCTACTGATACCTAGATACAATCTCCAAACAGCTGGTGGTTCTAGCTTCCCAGTCCTGGCAGCCAAACTGTGGAATGCTGTCCCCTTGACCATCAGAAACCTCCCCTCCCTCAACCTTTTCAAACATAGAGCCAAACGTTGGCTCGCCTCCTCCAATGCCTAAGCTACATTCTGAAAACGTGTTGCAATAACCTATGTAGGGATGTACTACTTGACAAACCATGTATCGTTGTACTACCTACCTGTGTCTATTTCTAAGCCATATTTATTGTTTGATATATTATCACTGTATGCAACTTATGTAACCATTGCCTTAAGGAATGCGCCCGGTAGCCTCTGGGCCTGGTCTGCGCTATACAAATAAAATAAATACAAATAAACACAGATACAAATACAGAGACTATCGGGAGGGGGAGCTGAGTAATGGTATTAGTCCTTCAATTGTCATGTTGGGCACCAGCCGCGCTACCCTGGTTGGTCTGTACTGTAACTTAAGGTCCACGCAAGGTGTCTTATGTGTTTAATGGAGTTGGCTAGATGAAAGATAAAACTGCTGGCTTTACCAATGCTTGCTTATGGTAGCATGACCCCATAGCACTCAACCTTTCGTGGCCCCTGGGCTGGTGAAAACACCCACATTTGTATTCGACCGGTGAAAGCCTATTTATTTACATGGGTGTGTAATTGGTTTGGCAGGTGAGAGAGGATTATAATGGAGAAATGCAGGCCTACAAGTGCCAGAATGCAAAATTAAAACCAGGACTGTGGACTTGCATCTCCTGGAGCTGATTTCTGCATATTAACCAGTATGTGGGTTTTGGTTATGACCAGTATATGAAGGGAATGGGAGGTGGGATTGTGTAATTACTTAATTATTATTGCTCTTTTATAACGCACTTCATACCGGAAAGTGGTTTCTAAGAACGGGATCGGGATTCGAACTCGTGTTGCGCTGCGTTGTCAAGCACTGGTAGAGCACTGGTTGCAAGCACTTGTAGAGCCAACCATTTTGTCTTATGCATAGGAATTAGATAGGCATTTGACAGGTTTTGCCATCATATGCCCAGGTACTCACACCATTAACCAGCTGTTGCCATTTCATGGCCAGGTACCACCATTATGGCAGTACCTGGTAAATGTCTATCCCACTGAACTGGCCCGGGCCGTCCGTGCCGCGGGCGACGCCCGCTGGCCCCGGGACCGTCATTATGGGGACAAGATTTTTTGGGCCCTGGCACTTACTTTTTTTACAAATTAAGCACTGGTTGCAGCTACGATGCAACATCATAATGACCACAATGAAAGCATTGTCAGTTATTCGTGCGCTTGCCATGAGGGTTGGCAATTGTGCAGATATGGCGCTGTTGTTGAGGTTTGCTGGCTGTAGTTATGGAAGTCCATCCAGAGGAATCCTTTGTGACTGGAAGAGGCTGTGTATCGTGCCCCGCAGCCCGGACAGGTACGGACAGAGGGGCCTTGTGCTCAGGGGCCTTAGGCAAGGAGGGCAGGCTTCCAGCTGCCCTCTCTGCCTATGGGCACGATCATTTTGGGGGTAATATGCTATGGCAAAGCACCACGGAGCAGCATCTCCACATGGGATGTAACGATGGGGCACAGAGAGACCTCGGTCTCAATCAGGTAGGCCTGTGCTGCTGCAATTTGCTGAAGGGCCACGGCTTGATTGGGGTCAAGTCCTAAATATTAAAGTGAGGGGACTCATCAACAAACGCACTGGGATGCGACGTCGCCTGAAATTAGTATATCAAGGTGAAATATGCACATTTCATTAAATTGGCTTTGCATAACCCCCCAAATTGCACGGGACGAATGGCATTTGCCTTTCATAAAATCGACACACACACAAAACCAAGAGAGGATATTTTCTTCTAATAGTGTTTTTGAAAATGTTAACAACTGTGCATGTTTTAAACTCAAAGAACCAATAGAGATCAACATTTCACCTTTAGTTGTTTGTTATTTTTCATCAGGCTATATAGTGCAGTCGTGAAGTGTCCGGCCTACAAATCTGATGACTGTGGTTTGAACCCCGAAGTCGTCTTTAATTCATAAATTCAAAGAGGGCATTCAATGTTTCTCGTTTTAGCTGGGGGGGACAGAGTCCACCCTCTGAATAAAGTGTGAATAAAGTGGGGGGACTGCGCCCCCCTGCGTGTACCCTCGACTTGAGCCCTGAAGGAGACTTCTTCAGAAGTCTAGCTGCTCCTGTAGCTTCAGAGTAGCATGTAGCTGGAGAGGTGCTCCTGCAGCTTCAGAGTCGCGAGGTGCTCCTGCAGCTTCAGAGTGGCGAGGTGCTGCTGCAGCTTCAGAGTAGCGCGTAGCTGGAGAGCTGCTCCTGCAGTTTCAGAGTCACGTGTAGCTGGAGAGCTGCTCCTGCAGCTTCAGAGTCGCGTGTAGCTGGAGAGCTGCTCCTGCAGCTTCAGAGTCGCGAGGTGCTCCTGTAGCTTTAGAGTCGCGCGTAGCTGGAGAGCTGCTCCTGCAGCTTTAGATTCGCGTGTAGCTGGAGAGGTGCTCCTGCAGCTTCAGAGTCGCGTGTAGCTGGAGAGCTGCTCCTGCAGCTTCAGAGTCGCGTGTAGCTGGAGAGGTGCTCCTGCAGCTTCAGAGTCGCGAGATGCTCCTGCAGCTTCAGAGTCGCGTGTAGCTGGAGAGGTGCTCATGCATCTTCAGAGTCGCGTGGAGCTGGAGAGGTGCTCCTGCAGCTTCAGAGTTCCGTGTAGCTGGAGAACTGCTCGTGCAGCTTTAGAGTCGCGTGTAGCTGGAGGGCTGCTCTTGCAGCTTCAGAGTCACGTGTAGCTGGAGAGCTGCTCCTGCAGCTTCAGAGTCGCGTGTAGCTGGAGAGCTGCTCCTGCAGCTTCAGAGTCGCGTGTAGCTGGAGAGGTGCTCCTGCAGCTTCAGAGTCGCGAGGTGCTCCTGCAGCTTCAGAGTAGCGTGTAGCTGGAGAGGTGCTCCTGCAGCTTCAGAGTCGCGAGGTGCTCCTGCAGCTTCAGAGTCGCGTGTAGCTGGAGAGGTGCTCCTGCAGCTTCAGAGTCCCGTCTAGCTGGAGAGCTGCTCCTGCAGCTTCAGAGTCGCGTGTAGCTGGAGAGGTGCTCCTGCAGCTTCAGAGTCCCGTCTAGCTGGAGAGCTGCTCCTGCAGCTTCAGAGTCGCGCATAGCTGGAGAGCTGCTCCTGCAGCTTCAGAGTCGCGTGTAGCTGGAGAGGTGCTCCTGCAGCTTCAGAGTCGCGTGTAGCTGGAGAGGTGCTCCTGCAGCTTCAGAGTCGCGAGGTGCTCCTGCAGCTTCAGAGTCGCGTGTAGCTGGAGAGGTGCTCCTGCAGCTTCAGAGTCCCGTCTAGCTGGAGAGCTGCTCCTGCAGCTTCAGAGTCACGCGTAGCTGGAGAGCTGCTCCTGCAGCTTCAGAGTCGCAAGGTGCTCCTGCAGCTTCAGAGTCGCGTGTAGCTGGAGAGCTGCTCCTGCAGCTTCAGAGTCGCGCGTAGCTGGAGAGCTGCTCCTGCAGCTTCAGAGTTGCAAGGTGCTCCTGCAGCTTCAGAGTCGCGTGTAGCTGGAGAGGTGCTCCTGCAGCTTCAGAGTCCCGTCTAGCTGGAGAGCTGCTCCTGCAGCTTCAGAGTCGCGCGTAGCTGGAGAGCTGCTCCTGCAGCTTCAGAGTCGCGAGGTGCTCCTGCAGCTTCAGAGTCGCGTGTAGCTGCAGAGCTGCTCCTGCAGCTTCAGAGTCGCGTGTAGCTGCAGGGCTGCTCCTGCAGCTTGGATGTGGTTGGGCTCCAGCCCAGGCTGTGCACAGTGCTGACACAGACAGTGGGGCCTTGTGCAATGCATTGTCTATGAGCCTTTTCCATTAAGAAAGCTGTTTGCTTCAACGTATTCAATTAAATATATTTCTGCACTACTAATTGATAATATTGGATACGAGTTTAACTACTTATAGAGAGAAAAAGGACAATTGAATGGAACTTTACTGAATAGTTTGAAATCTTTGCTGCAGCGTTTTCTTTTAAGAGCAGTCTGAGAACATCTGATTTATTGGGTAGTTTCACACAGTTTTTTTCTTTTTCTCATTGTATGGATTCGTGTGTCATAAGATCTATGTTTTCATCAGACAAGCTCCTACATAACAATTATTTCAAGATTACTGTAACCTGAAAGAGTACATGAATGAACTGTTGTGGTTCCCGCCTTTCTTCTCCCAGTTTGCTAACACCTGCGTCCACACACCTCTGGGTAACTCCTGCGTCCACCCTCCTGCTGCTGACACCTGCATCATACTGCCTCTGGCTAACTCCTGCATCTGCCTACCTGTGACTTTCTCCTGCGTCCACCTGCCTGCTGCTAACACCTGCATCCACCTGCCTGAGGCTAACTACTGCGTTCATCTGCCTCTGGCTAACTCCTGCATCTTGCTGCCTGTGACTAACTCCTGCATCCGCCTGCCTGTGGCTAAGTCCTGAGTCCACCCTCCTGCTGCTAACACCTGCATCTTGCTGCTTGTGACTAACTCCTGCATCCGCCTGCCTGTGGCTAACTCCTGCATCCACCTGCCTGTGGCTAAGTCCTGAGTCCACCTGCTTATGGATAATTCCGAAGTCTGCCTGCCTGTGGATAACTCCTGCATCTTGCTCCCTGTGGCTAACTACTGCATCTGCCTACCTGTGACTTTCTCCGGCGTCTGCCTGCCTGTGGCTAAATCCTGCATCCACCCACCTCTGGCTAACTCCTGCGTCCACCCTCCTGCTGCTAACACCTGCATCCACCTGCCTGTGGCTAAATCCTGCATCCACCCACCTCTGGCTAACTCCTGCGTCCACCCTCCTGCTGCTTACACCTGCATCCACCTGCCTGAGGCTAACTACTGCTTCCGCCTGTTTCTGGCTAACTCCTGCATCTTGCTGCCTGTGACTAACTCCTGCATCCGCCTGCCTGTGGCTAAGTCCTGAGTCCACCTGCTTGTGGATAATTCCGAAGTCTGCCTGCCTGTGGATAACTCCTGCATCTTGCTGCCTGTGGCTAACTCCTGCATTCGCCTGCCTGTGGCTAATTACTGCGTCCACCTGCCTGCGGCTAGCTTCTGCTTCCGCCTGCCTCTGGCTAACTCCTGCATCTTGCTGCCTGTGACTAACTCCTGCATCTGCCTGCCTGTGGCTAAATCCTGCATCCACCTGCCTGTGGCTAACTCTTGCGCCTGCCTGCCTCTGTCTAACTCCTGTGTCTGCCTGCCTTTGGCTAACACCTGCTTCCGCGTGCCTTTAGCTAACTCCTGCATCCACTTGCCTGTGGCTATCTCCTCCATCCACCTGCTTCTGGCTAACTCCTTTGTTCCACTGCTTCTGGCTAACTCCTGCATCCTCCTGTTTAGATCTAACATGTGCACCCACCTGCCACTGGTTACCTCCCGTTTCCTACTGCCTCTGGCTGACTGCTACACCTACCTGCCTCTGGCTAACTCCTGTGTTCACCTGCCTCTGGTTAACTCGTGCGTCTACCTGCCTCTGGCTAATTCCTGCGTCCACCTGCCTCTGGCTATCTCCTGCATGCACCTGACTGTGTCTAACTCCTGCTTACACCTGCTTGTGACTGACACCTGCATCCACCTTTTTGGGGCTAACTCCTGCATCCACCTGCCGGCGGCTAACTCCTGCTGCCACCTGCTTGTTCCTAACACCTGCATCCACCTGCCTCTGGCTGACTCCTGCGTCCACCTGCCTTTGGTTAACTAACACTGGAATCCACCACCTGCCTGTGGCAAACTCATATGCCCACCTGCCTGTGGCTAACTCCTACGTCCACCTGCCTGAGGCCAACACCTGTGTCCACCTGCCTGTGGCCAACACCTGTGTCCACCTGCCTGAGGCCAACACCTGTGTCCACCTAACTGTGGCCAACACCTGTGTCCACCTGCCTGAGGCCAACACCTGTGTCCACCTGCCTGTGGCCAACAACTGTGTCCACCTGCCTGAGGCCAACACCTGTGTCCACCTAACTGTGTCCAACACCTGTGTCCACCTGCCTGTGGCCAACACCTGTGTCCACCTGCCTGTGGCCAACACCTGTGTCCACCTAACTGTGGCCAACACCTGTGTCCACCTGCCTGTGGCCAACACCTGTGTCCACCTGCCTGCAGCCAACACCTGTGTCCACCTAACTGTGGCCAACACCTGTGTCCACCTGCCTGAGGCCAACACCTGTGTCCACCTAACTGTGGCCAACACCTGTGTCCACCTGCCTGAGGCCAACACCTGTGTCCACCTGCCTGTGGCCAACACCTGTGTCCACCTGCCTGTGGCCAGCCAACACCTGTGTCCACCTGCCTGAGGCCAACACCTGTGTCCACCTGCCTGAGGCCAACACCTGTGTCCACCTGCCTGTGGCCAACACCTGTGTCCACCTGCCTGTGGCCAGCCAACACCTGCTGTGTCCACCTGCCTGAGGCCAACACCTGTGTCCACCTGCCTGTGGCCAACACCTGTGTCCACCTGCCTGAGGCCAACACCTGTGTCCATCTGCCTGTGGCCAACACCTGTGTCCACCTGCCTGAGGCCAACACCTGTGTCCACCTGCCTGTGGCCAGCCAACACCTGTGTCCACCTGCCTGAGGCCAACACCTGTGTCCACCTGCCTGTGGCCAACACCTGTGTCCACCTGCCTGAGGCCAACACCTGTGTCCACCTGCCTGTGGCCAGCCAACACCTGTGTCCACCTGCCTGAGGCCAACACCTGTGTCCACCTGCCTGTGGCCAGCCAACACCTGTGTCCACCTGCCTGTGGCCAACACCTGTGTCCACCTGCCTGAGGCCAACACCTGTGTCCACCTGCCTGTGGCCAACACCTGTGTCCACCTGCCTGTGGCCAACACCTGTGTCCACCTGCCTGTGGCCAACACCTGTGTCCACCTAACTGTGGCCAACACCTGTGTCCACCTGCCTGTGGCCAACACCTGTGTCCACCTAACTGTGGCCAACACCTGTGTCCACCTGCCTGAGGCCAACACCTGTGTCCACCTAACTGTGGCCAACACCTGTGTCCACCTGCCTGTGGCCAGCCAACACCTGTGTCCACCTGCCTGTGGCCAACACCTGTGTCCACCTGCCTGAGGCCAGCACCTGTGTTCACCTGCCTGTGGCCAACACCTGTGTCCACCTGCCTGTGGCCAGCCAACACCTGTGTCCACCTGCCTGTGGCCAACACCTGTGTCCACCTGCCTGTGGCCAGCCAACACCTGTGTCCACCTGCCTGAGGCCAACACCTGTGTCCACCTGCCTGAGGCCAACACCTGTGTCCACCTGCCTGTGGCCAGCCAACACCTCTGTCCACCTGCCTGAGGCCAACACCTGTGTCCACCTGCCTGTGGCCAGCCAACACCTGTGTCCACCTGCCTGAGGCCAACACCTGTGTCCACCTGCCTGAGGCCAACACCTGTGTCCACCTTGCATTTAGCTGTTACCTGCCATTTTCTTTGTTTCCAGATCCTGCAACATAGGCATAACTGCCCCCTCTAGATATCTGTAGATCCATCTAGATCCCACAAGATCCCTCTAGATCCCTTAAAATCCCAGGCTGCAAGACCGAATTCTTCAAACCCAGATGAATTGCAGGGCTGAGTGCCAGAAACTTTATTCATTGCAGTGTAAGTTGGGGTGATAGTTCATAAGTGTTGCTTTTAAGAGCTCCTGTTGTATCTACACTGCTCGATACAGCCGTATTTTATAAACTGCAAAGTGCATCACTTTTAAAACAACAACTTTGATATAAAAATATAGATTAAATGCATTGAAAAATGATTAGCAGAAGACAGCACATAACGTTTGAAAAGTAGCTCCACATTCTTAGCGGGGAGGAGACCCGTCTATATACCTCAGCCTTAATGCAATACAAATGTACCTTTGTAGGGCTGCTAAACCTGTCAGCTCTGCGGCAGCTAATAACTATTTCAAAGCCAAACGAATGGTTCTAGTAAGGGCAAAAGGGTCTTGGGCCTAATCTTCGTGTATGACTTGCGTAGCAGCATAGCGAGGTTAGTTCCCTCCTCCACTTGGGGGCACTATGGATGGGGGAGTGATCTAACTTCCTGTGCCCTGTTACACTACTGTACTTCGCAGGTCCCAGCGTAATGGGCCTGTATTACTTTGCCTACTAGACAAGCCCGCACTGTTTCCTGCAGCTATGCAAATCCCTGGCGTACATGTCAATGGTCTTTGTGATCGACTCCCTATATTGCTTTGGCCTGTAACTATGCACCGTGCAACTGACCGCTGCACCAACTTACTTTGACTTCTACCATCATATTCACCAATGATGTTTCCCCCAACCGCCTGAGTTCGGCTTTTCCGGTGTATGCCACTTTTCTATTCCTGTATTATGTTCCTGTGCCCTGCTACATCACTGTACTTCGTGGGTCCCAGCCAAAAGGGCCTGTCTAACTTTCCCCTTAGATACGCTAGCATAATGTCCTGTAACCGTTAACTTGCACCTGCCCACCTGATGTAGCCCCCGCACCCCGAGCGGAGGCTTTGCCAGACTCTGCACCCATGAGAATGTTCTTTTATGCGCACCTGTGCATCTGATGTAGTCCCTTGCACTACAAGGTGAAGCTTTGCCAGATTGTGCACCCACACTAATGTTTGCTTTCTTGCTTACTGTACATCCAATGTACACCCCGCACCATGGGGTGAGGCTTTACCGGAGTCTTGCTTCAAAAACTACCCTTATGCTGTAACTCTCAAGCTCAGTCCTACACACTGTGAACTTTACTACTGCACTTGTACTGTAACTAGCACCTAGAGGCTTCAGGACTTTGTGCGCTGATATAAATGTAAACATAAAATAAAAATTAAAAAATAGAATACCTTTGTGGAAAGCAATCTGGTCCAAGTTAAGTTATTCAACCTTTGACCTCGGATGGAGTGGGTGGCGTGCTTCCGATTGGACTGTTTGAGCAGCTAATTTTCCTTCCTCTCTGTTTCCAATATGAGTTTTAGTTTCCCATCGATCAACCCAGCATCGTTTTTGGAGATAATGCCCGCAATCGTAAGGCGGTCTTCTGGGTTCACTTTCCATAAGGCCTCAAATGTATAGTTTAGCCATGGGATCCTACGTGTAGTCTCTGGCCATAAAGTCCCTCAGGTTTTTATGGGATAGAACAGCTTAGAAGATAGGATTAACCACATTGTAAAGAAATTAATTCTCAGCCATAATTCTCTGCAACCAGCCCTCCCTGGAAATAAATACACTTTTTGTGCAAGGAAGAGACATCTAGGCAGTATGGGAGTATGTCTGTTTAATCACTGCTTCTTACAGCTGAACAAGTAAATATCTCAACTTTGTACTGGATATATCACAGTTGTATACATGGCAACAGATTACACAATCAGTTTATGCTAATATGACCGTTATATTTAAATAGGCTTTTGTTAGGGAGAATTCTCACTTTATGGCTAAATTCCCTTACCTATTGAGTCCCCCAGCAGCTTTGCTGGATTTGAAGGGTTTGTTTCTTTTTCCCTGCAAAGAGTAAGACTCTTTTTCCCACTCTTAAGCATTTTTGCTATGTGTGTTCTAGGCTATTTTTGTGTTAAATGCCTATGGGATTTTCTCTCCCCCATAGGAACCATCTTTATTGGTTCCATGTAATAATGTCGTCACAAAAATCTCGCCATGCAAAAATATCGCCAAAAAATGGTAGTTTTGTGTGGTGACATTATTGCATAGAACATGCGGGGGACAACCCCCAAACTTTTTTTTTTTTGCCCCTGTCCCCATATATATGGTCACCCATATAATGTCGCCACAAGCTTTTCCCGGCGATATTATTTACGGGACCATATATGTGGCGATAATATTACCTGATACCTCTCTATTCACTTGTATTACACAGCACCCTCAGTGCAGTGACACTGGGGTATCATAGCAACCCCCAAACATAGACTCCATACCCTGGGACTTACTACTGTCTCCCAGGGCATGTAAAGCCCCCGTTGACTTTACTAGTCAATTTCTATGAACTAAACCAGTACAACCCATCTTACTATGGAGGTACTGGAAGGGGTTAATCATTTTTCCCCTATGTTCATTTTCAAGAGGGTACTGTACAGTACCCCTCTCAAATGTTCCTAGCTTGTGGCAGTGGTTACTACCAAAAATATTCGACTGCGAATATTTCACTATGGGATTTTCCCATTGTTCGAGGCTACCACTTTTTCTGACAGCCTCTAACATACTGCCGGTGCACTTTAATATTAACTTTATCCGGTGGGTTTTATTTGCCAGAACTTTTATATGACTTCTTTCTTGTGTCTTTCTCTACAATCCTAACCCAGGTCGGGGATCCTTTGTTCGTCCGTTTGGCGGGCTTCTGCCCAGAAGAGTCTGGGGTGGGTCCATTGTGCGGGAGGGGGAGTAGGACACCTGGACAGGGTTGCCTCCGCAACCCATGTCGCACTCTATCCTGATAGGCTAGAGGGTCTCCCGCCAAGATGACCACTCCACTGTGTGAGTGACAGCTAGGCTGTAAGAATGGGGCACTTTTGCATAAAAGCAGGGTCCTGAGGACTGAAAGAGCAAGACGTTGCCACTGGAACTAAGAAGCCGAAGAGGAGAGAAGCCAAAGACACCTGCAATGACTGAACCACCGGTGAAACCCTGCTGCAGCGTCTCACCACTTTTCTCCACACGACGAGAGGAGATCTGCATCCGAAAGAGCCTTCTTCCCTTGAGCTGGTGGGGCCAACCAGTTTGCCAATCGCCTTCCCGAACCTACTGTGGTCGAATCGCCAGTGCCCTGCACTTGGAGACTGGATAGCCAAGCAGCTATTGACCCGGACCGCGATTAAAAGGAGCATACCTTTCAAACTTTGTTTGGCAGCACAGCAGCTGGTTTCATACCTGGGTAGTGCAGTACCTCAAATCTTCCTCCACGACGAGAGCCTCTCTCCCTCAGGAACTAAAAGGAACATCCGCCAATGCATGATCCACTTCTTCACTTTAAAGGTAAATTGTTGCGCCAGGCTGCCCTTTCTTAGTGGTTGTGCTAAAGGTGTTTTAAATCCTTTACCTACCTGTTGGGTTGGCCACCCCCCTCTCTTAGCATTGTCTTTTCAACTCTTGCAACCACCATTTCAAATATCGTTAACCAAAGACTTGACTGCAGCTACGAGAACATTTTGCTCCTGGGCCCTTGCCCTGTACCACTAACTTTGGCACAGGCCTATTGACTCTGGACACATTTGTTAGATCTGCTTTCTCGAAATTGATTCTCCATTTGAACTGTGTGGCGTACACCTTTCTTATAACTACCCTCTCCTTCCCACTTTTGAATCTTGTGAAATGCCATTTTGCTCAGTTTTCATTTAAGTACTGCTTATATTGATGCACTGTCTTGCTCTAACTGGGTCACAAGTGTTGCTAGGGTGTATAAGAAGCTTTTTCCGATTAACTTGTGTTTTCCCTCCCTTGTGAGAAATTGCCAGAAACTCCCTTGTGTATAGTTTTCACTGTGCCGTTTTGCTCAGTTTTCACTCTGGTTCACTTGGTCTGCAATATATATAGGGAGTGTGTATATTTTTCCTTGACTTAATTTAACTTGGTTGATACTTGTGATAGATGTGTTTGATTAGAGGTGTATCCAATAAATATATATTTACTTTTTAACTACAAGCTTTGGTCAGTGTTTCCTTGTGCCATAGTCTAGTGGGTCTATTGTGTAAACCCTGAATACTGCTCATCTCCCTCTTGAGATAAGTCTGACTGCTCAGCCACAGCTACCAACTAAATCTTTGTGGTACAGACTGATACCAAAGGGGATTTATTGCTCTCACCTGTAGTCCTAATCTGGTGTAGTGCTCCAGAAGGGAACTGCACTGGATTCTGCCTAACAGCTTTGATTGACAACTTTACTTAAAGGTCAAACATTACTTGATTTCTAATGGAGATAAACCCTTTCTGAGACACATGATTTTCATGCTAATTAGCATGAATAGGTAGTTTCCCAAATTTTACTGAACCACAAGATATATGTTGAATCCTTAAAAGATTTGCCACTGACGCACATGTTCAGTCTTCTAGTACATTCCGTGTTCAAGACATACATTGTCTGTTTTTCTATTGGCTAATATTCCTACCTTAACTTTTCTGACTGTATTCGAGGTTCGTTTTATGAGTCACACCATTGAAAATCACATATTCTGCGATTAAGCCAACTGCTCTGCACCTGTCTTCAGCTGCTCTTAGTCCCCCTTGGCTGGGGCTCAACTATTTGTCTGGGGTTTTCCCAACTCGGTGTTTCTGTGATTCTAAACACTTGTACATTCCTATCCGACCTAAGGTCTTTATGCATTTGCAAGGCAATGGGGGTCATTACGACCTGGGCGCAAAGGGATACCGGGCACAGGTAATGACACCGGTCATGTTAATCCCTTTGCACCCTATTCCGAGGTCCCTTTGCGGGTCCCTCCCTTAACGCCTGGTTTTACCAGGCGTTATGGACAGGACCCGCAAAGGGATACCGGGGTCAATAACCGTACCGCAATTTGCAGTACCGTTATTGACACCTTCCCACTGAGCCCTATGGGGGCTCAAATGGGAATGGGGAATGGTTTTCAAATGGGGATTTACCAGTCCCGCAATGGTCGGAATAGACCGGTAAGTGCCCATACCACCAAGTCAGTGGCGGTACCGGTATTGGTGCTACTCATGGCGCTAATAGCGCCATGACTAGCACCAACCTCGGAATGAGGGCCAAACTGTGGTGTACCTTTGAAGATAATTGATGTCTGCTGCAGTCACATCTTTTGTCAGGAACCATTTTTTATGAATGTATTTGAGCACTACCAGTTTTCTGATGTCTAATCTCTATTGAGTGTGAGTAACATCCTCTATATCTAAACACAGTGTAGCTTAATGTCTGCGTTATTCTACAATAAATAAATGTTTACCTTGGGCCTCATTCCGGGTGTGGCGGTCTGGAAATAAGGGGGCCGGTCGCACTGTACCAGCACCCTTTCTGGACTCCTGCACTCCAACTCTGCCTTCCTGGACCGCTGCCCCCGGCAGGTCTGACCTGCCGGGCGCAACAGCCCCAGTGGGTGGAGTGGTCACAGAAGCACCAACACTGTTAGTAACAGTGCTGCTGCTTCCATGTCGCCATTCCCATGGAGTCCTATGATACTCCATGGGAATGAGGGCTTGCACTTTCCACCGCCTGATACCCCGGGCACCGGCGGGTTACTGCCAAACTCGTAATGAGGCCCCTTGTCTCTTATGCAACTATGTGATGTCATGGGTGGAATGACATCATTTCTGTCATCCATGGTCCACACCATGTTTATCCTCACTGTCTCTGTTTAGGGTATGGAAAATACCGTTGTCTGAGTGCACAATTCACCTCATATTGCACTATTGGACCAGGGGGCGGTACACGGCCCCCAAATGGCATAGTCACCTGTCCATCACCAAATTGAGGGGGGGTGATCTACTCCTCTACAACATGCAAATAGGCCTTAATCTGAGCTTGTTACTTTGAAAGGGATGGTTCAATTCCGAGCACATGGAAAGGAATGGGGCCAAGCGCGCAAGTTAGAGGAGATGGCTAAAGGTATCCTCCTTTAATTTAATTAAATATGTGTCCTCAAATCCCCAAAAGCTCAGAACCATAAAGTCCTGTTGCACGTGGATTTTCCCTATATATTTTCAGGTGTGTAGCAATGAACTGGTAACCTAAAGAGTTTACAGTATTGTTAATGGCCCCACATATTCGGCACATAGACTGAGCTTGTTTATATAAGTGATCCCTCTGTCACCATCTGTTTGTGAATACAACTCCCAGATAACTAAATTGATCCACCTGCTCGAGTTGAATATAATTCTACATAAAGGGAAGATAATCCTGTTTCCCCCCCCCCCCCGATTATCATCACCTTTGATTTGGTGTCATTCATTTTGAGGTCCCTTAATCTATCTGATACATTCTGAATATTTGTTAGTAAGAGCCTGCATCTCTCTAGGCATCCTAGCAACTATGATTGCATCATCTGTGTAACTCAGTGCTGGAATGTGTGTGCCACCAATCATAGGGAAGTCAGCGAGTGTGGGCTCCAACCCAGACTCTATAACATTGGTGTAGAGGTTAAACAGGAGTGGTGCCAAGACACACCCTGTTTCACACCCCTACCTATGTTGAAGTACTTTATACACTCGATAAGGGGTGCTCAACAGACAGGTGCCTGAGTATCAAAGTTTGAAAGCAGCTTTATTACTGCTAAGAGATGTGGGGGCATTTTTAATACTTCTGGGACAGCCCCAAGCCTGGCCCCATTAATCATGTCAAAGGAAGTCGGGAGGTCCATAAAATACAAGCAAAATGGTGCTTGGTACAAATAGTAATATTTTGCCACCAGGCGATACAGATTAAGAGTTTGATCCCTTGTGCCCAATCCAGACCGGAATGCTCCCTTTGACTTAGCTAAAATCCCTTCTGCCAAGACCCATTCAATTAGCCTAGTGCAAACCGTTTGGCAATGAACGTGCTGACTGTGTCCAGTAGCGAGATTTGGCAGTATGTTTGGGGAGTTGCCCGATCATCCTTCATATCGATCGGCACAATAAGGGCCTTTCTCCAGCTACTGGGAATTTGACCTCCGAGCTGAATGGCAATAAAAACATTCATTAAAAAGGGAGCCCAGAGGTCTAGATAGACTTGAGGAAGTCTGATAGAATCACATCAGGGCTGGGTTATATGAGGGATGCTTGGGTAATACTAATTTCACTAATATCTTCTAATGAGAACTCAGCTTGTGGACCATGAATAGTAACCCACATGTCAGCTGGCTGGTTAACACTTGATTCTCTGTCTATTCCTAGAGTTGAATAGACCTCCTGAAAGTACTCTGTCCAGGCCTGGGGACTGACATTAAGATCACAATGTATTTCTAAAGATTTATTCAGAGAACGTGACACACGCGACTGACATTTGCAGGAATTATCCGAGGATGCAGTCTCTTCTATTTCCTGCACCTTCTTTGGTGCCCAGATCCCTTTTACAACCACTCAGATGTCGCTTTACTTTCACCTCATTTGAGGCATAAGGAGTTGCTTTAAGGGTCAGTATGAAGTCCCGTTTTGCTGACCCGCACTCCTGGGAAAACCAGCCTGCCTTAATACGAGATATCCTCTTCCTTACTTCTGAAGGTTTGGATTGTAAATGAAGTCCGGTGATCTTGTTAAATTTCTGATAGTTTAATATAACTAAACTATGCTGCAATTCTCTTCCAGACAAGACAAGATCGTTTTAAGGGTATCGTTGGCAAAGACTTGCTTAATATGTTCTGGTGGAAGTTTGGCCAGGTACATCATTCTTTCCAATTTGCGGACTAGCCTATGTGGGAAGGAAACAGGGGAGTCAGTGGTCTCATGGTGTATTTGTTCTCCCATCCCATGTTGAGTGATAATGCTGCATGTTCGCTATCTGGCTTAGGTGATGACTGTGAATGATCTCAGACGTGTCCAATCACACACCTCAATATGAAATAGCCTATAGTAGATGCAGAGGGGGATCTTCTGAAAGTAATATGACCCGGTACATCAGGCTGTCCTCTACCATGAACCATTATCAGGCCCCATTCCAGTAGGAATGTGTTGAGTTTGAGGCCTGGTGCATCTACTCGTGTGTGTTGCAGGACAGGGCTTGGTATGTTTGCGACTAAATCTTGCACCTCCCCCACGCAATCCATTAAGGGGTTACCACCTAATTTTATATTGAAATCAGCTCCTAGAATCAGAATGTCCATCAGATGAATTAAGTCCAGATACAATTCTAATGCCTGGTGTACAAAGTCTAAATTACTTTGTCCTAAGGTACCGGTGCATTGTAAAAATGAAAGAAGGAGGCTGTGTTTAGAAGGGACCTTCACCCTTAAGACAATGACATTGTTATAATCTATACCTAGGACTCTAGTTTATCCTCCCATACTTTAAGTAACAACATGTAACAAGACAACATAGACTATTAATGGTATCGTACCAAAACATCAAACCATTTAACTGCGAATTTCATAACATGGTATTTTTAACATCAAATTTAACCGAAATTATAGCTAGGGGTGTGGTCTAAATTAAGGTGGGGGCGGATGCGGAGGGGGTGGGCATCTCCCCCACATTCATTGGTGCAGAAATGGGTAAATAGAAAACAAGATCAGTGTTATGGGCCTTGCAGTAAAAAGTTCAGTGTCTTTAGGTAGATCCCAGTTAACCACTGTGTTATATTTCGGAAATATATTATACATATGTGTGCTTCAAATATGAGCTGTTAAATGCATATTTTTTTTTTAAAGAAAACCATTTCGATCAGTGTTTTAGGAAGATGGTGAAAAGTCAATGGTGCACAGCATATATCCCCCAGGCCAAATGCACCCCTCGAGGGCATGATTATGGAGTATTGCAGCAAAGGGCAGTCACTTCTGGTAGTTTCATCTCTATACATTATAGAGAAAACAAATCAAAACAGGAATTAAAACAGGTTGACACACTTTCATTCTGCATGTGCTTGCTTTCATAAATATAAGAGGGACAAAATCACAAAACCAAAAGATGTAAACCATGTCCTTCTATGCAAGCAGTACTTAAACAGCACAATAAGAATGTAGTCACAGTGAATGAGTGTGGCACTTCCCTGCATGCAAACATCTTTCAACATGTTATAAACGACTTGATGTTGTAGTTCTGACGCTGAACAGCAAGAGGGGGACATGGTGCATAGTACTGGTTAAGATAAACTAAAATCCAATCGAATCTGATTGATTCGTAAAACTTCCCAAAAATACAAACAACCATTTATAGTAAAAGATGAATTAGACAGGGAACCATACTTCTCATGATGGTGAGAAAGTGACCGGACTAAACAAACATCATGTGATTAAATAAAAAGATGAGTTTGAACAGATTGCTGGTTGATCATGAAAGTGGGGTCCTGGTGAAGAGCAAGTGTGAGAGCATCCTAATGTCTACTAGTACATTGGACAGAAAAAAAACTGTTTTCACCTCTAGGTTTAAAATTGACTTGTGGTATACAAACTACACAAATACTTCTAAACACCAGACTAATCTTTGGGGTTGATGGATGGATGTTTCCTCCCCCCACCCCCCCACCCACCACCAAATAGGAAAGGGCTTAAACGTAAAGGCATTTAGACACCAAACACATGGCATTAAAAATAACCTGTTTGTGAAGCAGAAGATATTGAAGGGATTTGTGAAGTGGGGAGATGGCATTTTTTTTCCTCTGACCAAAAATCAGCTGATCAGCAGTATTTTGTGTACTCTGCAGGCATTGTATTCGGTAAGCTGAAAGACCTACAAAGACAGAAGTTAATAAGCGAGTCAACTACTGGGGGATAGAACTGGATGGGGATATATAGGGAAGAACTCTACAGAGGAGTACACTTTGGAACATCTTTCCCTGACCAGTAAGCCACACTGAGCAGCCATTCTCAGATTGCCCTCCCAGTTGATTCCAAAGTTAGTACATTTGTTGGCTAAGGAAGAGGGAAGACCACAACATAAGGTTCTGGTGAGGAGGGTAGGATAAAGGGACCTTGTAGCCGATGATGTGGACCAATAAGAAGAACCTCCATGTTTGAGGTATTTATCCTCAGACCACTACTTCTGAGCTAGGCACTTACCCTCTCCAGATCGTCTGACTAAAATGGTGAAATCGTCATTGGGTCGCTGACCCTCAGGTAAACCTGGGTATCATATGTGTACAGGTGGACATGCATAGCTCGAGATATCAGAAGGCTCATGGGGGGGGCTTCTGTACATGTTATAAAGAAGATGTGAACGGGTGCCCCTTGTGGTACCCGCAGTCTATCCCCAGAGGGACAGAAAGATAGAAGCCGAGTGGCCCCTGGTACATGAGTGAACAGGAAGGATAGAAACAAGCTGAGTGGGTTTCCAGAGACATATGCCGCCATGTTCAACTACTCCACAACGAGAGTATAGTCCATAGTGTCAAAAGGAGGGATGGGAAAAAATTACTGACATTGTTCCATTGAAACATTGGTAAATTCTCTTGAAAATTCACCCATTTTGCCAATTTTTCCCCTGAAGCATCCGTATTGTACCTGTAATTTCAGATTGCTGGCCAGAATTTTAGCTGATTAGAGGGTTTGTGAACTGTTTCAGCCCCATATTTGACTACAATTGTGATCAAAAATCTGAAATTCCGGGGAAAATAATACCGTCCAAAAAGGGGTTAAGGGGGGGGATTTTTCTGAATTTCCCCCAGCCAGCAGTCATTTAACTCATTCATATTCTAAAGCAGCCGCTCAGCCTAGCAAACTCACTAATGAAAACCCCTCTACCCCCAACCCCCGAGCAAAGCAATCATTCCACACAGACACAGTGGGCCTCATTACAAGTGAGCCTGCCTGGAAACCAGAAATACAGGTGTAGTAACTGGCATCCATTCCGGACCGGCTCACTGCGAGTCTGCCCGTAGGGGCACTGTACTACCAGTTGGCCTGACCTGCCGGAAGTTCAGGCTGCTACTGGCATGCTTTTCACTGAAGCACCTGCACCGTTACTAACACTGCCAGTGCTTCAGGGTTCCCACTCCCATGGAGTCCTACAGGACACCAAGGAAATGGAACCTTACTATACGGCCGTCTCTTGTGATATCTCGGTATCACCAGGATGTCAGGCAGCGGTAACAGTGATAGAGGGTTGGGGGGCAGATACCGCAACCAAGTAATGAGGGCCAGTCTCTATCCCATGAAGTCCTAGTGAAGTCCTCAGTCTGGCAAAGATTAAAGACATTTTTCTTCTTAGGAAATGCTTGCAGTTGAGTGTTGACAACCTTTCCAACCACCTTGGAGATCCAAGGGAGGCCAGTGGAGTGTTAGGAATTAATTATAGTCCAGGGTTCAAGGCACAATTTATTTAAGAGCCGTGTCAAGCCTACTTGCTTCAGACCTGAAGAAAATGACATGTGACTAAAGACAGTGATATGTAGAGTTAAAATTTGAGCAAATTCCCAAGTTTCACACAAGGGCATTACATCTTGAGGGTTATCAAAGAACATGTGTTAGAAATGAGGGAAACTCATGCCTGCAAAAGAACATCCATGAAAGAGAAGTATTCGGGGAAGTAAGTAGGTATGGGGAGGTCTTAATACAAAGATCTGGAGATATCAGATCAAATTACCTTAAATCTAGTAAAAAGAAACTTATAGAAAGACTCACGCAGTGCGCAAGACGGAGTAAGAACAACTGGCAGGCAAAGGGGAGGGAGAAAGTCTTCATTAACTTGAAAAAGCCCTTTCAGCTCATGAATAGGTTTCGTGATATCAGTATGTGTTAAGGTTCATTCAGCATTCAGAAAAAAAAAAATATTTTTTTATAGGTGTTGAGTGCCCCTTTAGCACGAGCTTATCTGCGGTACCTTGTGACACTCTCCATTTGGTGTTCACTTTCCAAGCACAGATAGTTCACCGGAGAACTAGGGAGAAGATGGATGTTTAAGATTAGGCTTTTCTAAGGGGGTACGATAAGGTGGTGTTAGCAAGGCGGGACTATTCTTAAATGTAGCAATTAGCTCCTTGTGATCTTTGGCATATCGTATATTCAGAGCTCTTGTGTTCATGCTGAGAGAGGGAAAGCACTGTACCTTTAGGTGGGGACGTCTTCATGAGAGTGCAACTGTGTTACTTTGGCAAATACGGTAGTGTTTCCTGAGAAGGAACAAATAGTCACTACTGTGAGAGTGAGACACTAGGCCAGACTCTCAAAACTTTCCAGTTAAACATCGGCCCTCTCCCTAGTTCTCTCGTGAACTGTCTTACCTCTTTTCTTGCTATTTTTCTTTTAAATGTTTTGAGAGCAAAAAGCCTGCTGGGCTTCCCGTTGGAGGGCCAGGCCATACGTAAAAAACGTATCAGGTACAGTCAAAATCCCAGCAAAATCACTTGGGCACCCCAAGTGTAAATGTTTCCATACAGTTCTTTAAAGCTTCTGGCCATGGAGGTGTTCCTCATGTTTGTTAAAGTGTCTTCTGGTATTTTTTGCTCGTGTTTTTTTCTGAAACTTTTCTGAATTAGAACAAAGTTCTCCATACTTTCATCTCACATCACTCAACTTTTTTTAATCTGTCCTATCTATATGTATAACAGTCTGCATTTGTTTGTGGGTTTGTGTCTTGACAAAGCATTGTTCCTTACACAGTTGCACACTGTTTCACCAATCTGCACCAACATTTACATAGTTACCCGGTAGGACCCTCTGGACATTACTGGCTACTTGACATTGAACTCCCCACCTCTTTCCCTGGATTTCAGCACCTTCACCCATGAGACCATTGCCTGAAATCAGCGAAGCATCAGTGTGGTCGTATAAAGGCCCGTCTCGAAACGAGGAACAAAACAACATCGAAAACCATGTCTCAAGGCCCTAGGATGCAATGTTTGCGAGATATTTGCACTGCAATGCACCGCAACTTAATTAGCTCAGCTCTGAACCTTGGACATGTCTCCTTCATCTCCATGTATAGTCGCTGCGGGAAAATAAAGTGGCAGCACCGGTACATTCTTCTTAAGGGACCCCGTTGCAGGTGGTTACCTGGACCCTGAGATCTGGGGCATGCCCCAAAAGACACTGCTGATGAAGGACCTTATCTACGGGAAAAGGCTCAATCATGTATAGGATAAGCAACTCTGAGAAGAAAAAAAACATAAGCCCAGGCTGATGTCGTCCCTGCCAATAAGCCAAATCCCCTTAGAATATACTTCACTTCATCTCTAGCCATGAATAGTTATGTGTGAGCACATGTGTGCGCTTGTAGAGCAGACAAGTATGGGGTCCACTAGCATGAACCAGTCCACATCAAGTCCAACAGGGAAACATGCCACAATCTCGGCACAGACTGGGCCAATTAGAGAGGGTGGGCGGTAGCCCCATCCTAATTCCTAGCCGCTCATCCCTCAAACTGGCCCGCCAGAAGGTGCTACCTGTCCAATACCCCAAGGGAGAGTATGTGGCAGTGAACGAAAGTGAGAACGCGTTCTGTTTTTCCACTTACGCAGGGGGCAATGAGCATGACGGAAAGGGCCATGCACTCCGCAGGCTGCTGGAAAGATGGGGGTTTGCTGCCATAGTAGCTGAGGAGAACAAGGAAATGTGTCATTTCACTGCAACTTTTGATAATATTGTTTGTGCACTAAACTCTCACACTATCATGTGTCCGTCTTCACTGTCTACTGCTCAATGTAGACAGTGCCAATGCTCAGATAAGTGGAACTAAAATGAACACAGAACCGGAACGATCAATGTGTAAAGTGAGATGTAAGTTCCAAAGGGTCTGTGGTTAAAGGATGAGGGCAGTTTAATATGAGCTGTTATAATATTGTAATGAATGGCTGCGTGATGCATTCGAGAGCTGCTCAAATGTCTTTTTGAAGCGTGGAAGCTTACATTGTCTATGGAAGGGTTCTCCAACTCCAGGCCTAGAGGGCTGCATCCATGCCAGGATTTTAGGATACCCTTCAATAATCATGAGATGAATTAAATCTGCATACAATGATTCTAAATGTATGCACATTTTTTCTCATGAATATTAATCAGGGATATTGTGAAAACCCATCAGGATCCTGGCCCTTGAGACCTGGAGTTAGACATCCCCGGTCTACGGCATTAAATGGCCTCACAAAGCAAAAACGAGCATCGTAAAATTGGGACTGCCGAGACAGAGGTCCAGGAACAGCCTGGTCCAGGGTGCTCTGGGGGATAGGTGAATGTGGGAATGCAGGGGAAACGAGGTCTAACACAGGAACGGTGAAATGTTTCAAGGCATGAGTTGTGTAGGTTTTAAGGTTTTTGCCCACGCAATGCATTAAGTTGAATACATAGTGCCTGAAAGATCATTCGTGAACTTCAAGTCCTAAGAATGATTACTCTATACCCTTGTTCCCTTCCCACCTTGAAGCGCTTTCAAGCACTCCACCTGTGTATAGGCACTGTATAAATAAACAATTACAAAGAGGTGTAGGTCCTTTCTCCGTGCACTTGGGAAATTATGCGGGCAAGTATCCTTTGCTAGAGGTATTGCATGGGGGTAACATTCACTGATTCTCCAGTCCTATGAAGAGTACAAGTAATGGGTACAAGGCAGACATTTCAGCAATTTCGATGCAGAAAGACATCCACTCACAATTGTAAATTGGGATACTAAACGGATGTTTAGTTCCTAAGTCTCCAAATTTGGGGGGTTGAGGTTATTTTTATCTATGTAGAGTGAGGAAGTCTGAGGTGCACGCCTTACCCGGGTCGTTTGTCAGCTTCGCTCAGGGAAGAGGAAAGGTTTATCCTTTCAGGAAGCCCCCTCGACCCATGATGACACAGGGGAGTAAGGGGGCTTCGCCTAAGCACCAGGCCGGGTCTTTGGGAAAACTGTCTTGAGGGGAAAAAGCCACGATGAAGGTAACAAGGCTGGTCGATGCAGAAGGTGAGGGCAAGATAGAATGGCAGGAAGTTCATCCAAGAAGGAGGTACCCAGAGTGCTCGAAGGCACGGATTAGGAGGAGCAGGCAGAGACAGGGAACAACCTAGATTGAGGGAAACAGGAGGATAAGATAAGGAGTCAAAGTGGAGCAAAAGAGGAGAGCTAGCGTTGTGGCAACAGAGGGAAGAAAGTTGTGATGCAAGGACTCAATGGCAAACTGCGGCTATCTGTTCCTTGATTCCTGTAGCAACGCTGTTTGGCATTGGAACACGACTGTGGCCAGAAGCGTCCTGCGGCCATTGTGGGAAGGTCACTATGTCGCAATGTGGCTACTATCTTCCAAGGGGCAAGGTGCCCCTCTGTGTCCATAAGGAATAACCGGGCTGCAATCTGACATCATGCCCCTGTCCATGTCTTGGGGGACGAAGTTATCCCAGGTGTCATAGGTAAAATCGATGTACCAACAATGTGGCATGGGCATCCAAAGATTTTCAAATGTAGGCTTGCAGGGAGCCTATCCTTTCCAATCAATTAATCAATCAAGTATTGGAGACGACCACAATGAATCCTGGAGTCACAGATCTGTTGGACTCTCCTGTGCAATGTGGTGTCAGAACGATATGACTTCAATTTATAGCTGTACAAAACTGGATGGATGTGTCTCCATGAAGATGATAACCGTAGGCGAAAGGTCACAGAATTAATGACTTTGTCAATGGTGAATGGACCCAAATATCTGGGTGCAAATTTATCGGGTGTGAGATGAGAAGGTAAGGTATGAGCAGACAACCAAACTTCATCTCCAGGTTTGTAGGCAATGGTATCAGTCCACTTTTTGTCAGCATATTTGTTTACAACCTGCCTGGCTTTAGCAGGATTGTCTGCTGCTAGTTGCTGAGTTTTGAGAAGATTTTGCAGAAACTCATCAATGGAAGGAACAGTGGAACCAGTAGGAAGATTTCCAGGAATCCATTTGGGATGGACCTTAGGGACACTGAAATTGACTAATTCCTATAGAAGGTGTAATTACAGGAGAATGATGCAGTTGATAGCAAGATCACCCACTTCTCTTGCATGTCAGTGACAAAACATTGCAGATATTGCTCTAGAGTCTGGTTGGCTCGTTCCGTCTGCCCATTGTATTCCTGATGGAAACCAGAAGTCAAGGTCCTCTGTATTCCTAACAATTTGACACAGAACAGTCCAACACTTCGAATTATATTCCGTTCCCCTATCCAAGACTATCCATTCAGGCAGGCCATGTAGTTAGAATATTACTTTAAGAAGATTCCTGCCATTTGAGATGCAGATGAAAGTTTGCTTACTGGTGTAAATTGGGCCACCTTCGTAAAGGAATCTATTGGTATCATTATCATAATGTGATCATTAGAAGGAGGGAGATCAAAAATAAATTGCATTGATATGTATTGCCATGGTATGGTAGGGGCTTCAGCTTGTAAAAGGTGACCGACAGCTTTTTGTCTTGGTGTTTTCTTCTGAGTAGAAAACGGATAGGTGGAAACAAAGTGATGAACATCGTTGTATATCCATGGCCAGCAGAAATGACAGGATATAGTATCAGGAGTAGTGGTCACCCCTCTATGGCCAGCTATAGGATCATCGTGACATATCTTTGAAAAGTAAAACGTCCTTGTAACAGAGCCCTCATTTGTCACAAAAAACATGTGCAATGCGGTTCCTGGTTAGGTCCAGGGGAATCAGATACAGGGCAGTATCTACAGACATGTTGGAGGCTGAGGTTGGGAACATCTTTTCATCTAGAGGAGCAGCACGTATTCGATCTGGTCCCCAGCGAGACAACGTGACTGTCATTAAATATTTGGTTATAGGGATGTATGTCAACATAAAAACAGAACTGAGGAAAGAAATGAGCCCAACAGCCTGCCTGCAATTGCGGCAGTCAAAGTTCTGTAAGACTTGCAGGTTGCTATAATCTGTTTGACTTTCCATTGTTTCAGGCGCCCAAGAAGAAGATGGCGTCATTCTGTACAGGCTAATTTAATGGTGAGCAGTTCTTTTTCCAACACAGAGTAGTTTCTTTTGGAATCCGTAAGGGTTTTGGAGAAGAAACAAACTGGATGTGGTTCCTGACGATCTTGACTTTGTACAGGTGCTTCTGTGAAAGCCTTTTTTAGTGTTTGCATTGCTTTGTCTGCAGCGGAATCCTACAAACAGGTATGTCCGTTCTTCAAAGGTTAAAGGTTAACATCTAAGGCAGGTATACATTTACAATAGATGTTTTGCCAAACCTAGGAACTGTTGAAACTCTTTCAGGGTGGTTGCAGCCTTGCACTCCAGAACACAACTGATTTTTCGTGGATCAATGGCAACTCCGGAAGAGGACAATATGTAACCCAGGTAGGGTACCGTGGTAACGTCAAACGTACATTTATTGGGTTTAGCGCGTAAAGGGTTGTGCTCCAAATGACGTAGTACTTCATCAACGTGCCTTTGATCTCATCAGGAGTGTGGGAATATATCAAAATATCATCCAGGTAGGCGATAAATGAATGGTGGTGAATGGTGTAACAAGTCAGAAAACAGGTGGTCAATTAAACGTTGGAAGATTGCGGGGGCATTGGCAAGACCAAAGGGCATTATACAGTATTTGTAATGGCCAAAGGGCATTCAGAGCGCCATCTTCCATTTATCCCCGCTCTTCACACGGATCAAATGGTTCATACCACATAGGTGCAATTTCGTAAAAATACAGGCACCATGCACCGCTTCCAGTATGTATGGTATTAACGGCAAGGGATATTTGTCTTTGCATGTAGTCCTGTTTAACCCATGATGGTCCATGCAAGGTCAAAATTCTGCAGTGTCTTTTTAGACACAAAAAATAAAGAAGCAATTGATATAAGGTTGTGCCGGGTCGACCATGGAATGCCCAAAGTGATCAGAAAGTGGGCTGTTTTAATTAGATCAAATTAAATGTTTTCACGATGTTGGTCAATCTGCATTTTCAGTGATCTGGTGTTTTCGGTGATCGGACCACCACACCTTCAACTAGAAGTGCCAATGCCTTGGGAAGACACGGTGCAGCCCACCACTGGTCCATACATACACCTGCAGTGCCAGAGTCAATCATTGCTGGAACTTTCCATGATGAGTCGTTGAATACCAAAGAGTGATCTGAATGACCAATACAGGTACCGTATTGTCTTATAGAGGAGGTAGTTTGGTCATAATTACGACATGGACTTTCTTCAGACTCATGAACCATTGTCCCTTTTAGGTACGGGAGCTGGCGTTTCCCTGTTTCCTAGGAGGGCCGAAGGACATGAATGCAGAAAATGCGTGCAGGCGTCACAATACATACAGAGGCTCTTATTTTGCCAGGTGCCCTTTTTTCTGTGGATAACGGACCTCTGGCAGCTCCTATCTGCATAGGTTGAGAAGTATCAGAAGGAGGAGACATTAGTGCTTCCAAAGCCATCATAAATGGTAAACGGGTTGCATATCCCTAGACTTCTGTCATTCAGGCTTTGTCCCCTCAAGACGAACGTCTATTTGCAAGACCAATGCCACCAATTGTTCAAAGGAAGCCGGGCGTGGTGTTCTGGTGACATCATCCTTAATATCCCCATTCAGAACACGTCTGTGGAATGTAAAGCAGTCGTCCTCAGGCCAAGCAGCTTCCAATGCCAACTGTTTAAATTGAGTGGTATAAGTTAGTATCTCAAGGCTAGCTGGCTGGAAGTACAATAACTTTTCATGCTTCGAATAGGTCAAATCAGGCCTTTCCAAATAGGTGTTGTAGGCGGCAATGAAGCCAGCGCAATCATTTAAATTGGCTCATCTGGGGTGTCCGATATGGTAGCACTAGAGTCCGTATTTGTAAGCACAAAGCCAACCTTGGCCCTGCCGGAATGAAACAAGGTTTGCCTGATTGAAAAAAACACAGTCCACGCATCCACAAATTCCCTGAGTTTTTTGGAATCCCCTTGATATTTTTCCATTTGCAGAGTGCATGCTAGCGAACCCATAGGCAAGGCATCACGGGTAGTCCGAGACTGCATCAGATAGGAATTCTCAGTTTTGAGGGTCTGGACCTCTATAGTCAAACAGATTCTGAACAGCGGTTACTAATTCTTCTAACTGAGACATTTGTTCAGTCTTTTGCCGTCACAGACTCAGGTGCGCGCCTTACCTGAGTTGGTGTCTGCTTCTCTCAGGGAAGAGTGAGGTCTATCCTTTTGCATTGGAGCAGTTGAATACCTCCTCAGGGAACCCCGGCCTCCTACCTCCCATATGTTGGAAGCTTGAGATCGTGGCATGTTTGACACCCGCAGTTGTGCAAATACTGCAGCGTATGTACGAAAGAAGATACCCATTGAGACAACCTTATCGAAATTATCCCCAAAGGAGCGATAATTTGAGCGAGGAACTCCCTGAAGGAATATGAGAAAAGAGCAAAGAAATAAGCCTGTGACATCATAAGAGAATATGAACGACATCTCAGGATACTGGTTGAAGAGGATGTATGGCTCCTACAGAAACTAATGACAAAGTAAAGAATCAAGGAAACATTTTAAATATGAAAAGGAAGATTATACGTGCACAAAGTGATGCAGAGAATCAGCCATTCAATAACAGTACAGATGCAGAAACACAAGTAGACTATGTCATCATAGAAGCTGGCTGTACGTAGTGAATAGAATGCAGGTGAAATCACCATTGTATTGAAGCTGCACATCGGTATTATGAATTTAGTAAGCCAGGACACATGAGGCTGCAAGGGAAAACTGTGTAGCAGCAGGAATAAGCTGAATTGCAGCTGCATGGCAAGGTTGTTTGGCCTGCAGTAAAAATGGAAGCAGCCAAGGTCAGCTATCTATTCTGGAGTGGACGTGCAAGGATGAATCATCTCTTGTTAAGGTGCAAAGAAAGAACACAGAGAGTGCCAAATTTAATTCATTTATGACATTTAAAGCCTGCAAAATGGACCAAATCATGGTGTCCTCTCACGTGAGCCAAGGATATGATATGATATGATATGGTATTTGTAACGCGCCTATACACAAGTGTTTCAAGGCGCGACGAGGCAGGGAGGGAGGGAAACAAGGGGAAGACAGACAAACGATCCTACTAGGCCAGGTGTCATTCAGATCGCGCAAGTGCAGAGGTAAGGGGAAAAGGAGAAAGTGCAGGGGGAGGAGGTGGGGGGGAAAGTGCAGTACACGGTAAGTAGCATAATAAAATAATAAATAATAAATAATAAATAAAAGGGCCAGCTGGTGGCAAGTGCGAGGTAAGTGCAGAGCAAGTGCTAGGAAGGGGGCTGTAGGGATACAGTGACAGTCCCACAGTGCAGGGGTAGCCAGGGAGGCAGTGCAAGTGGAGAGTGGCTGGGCCCTGGACCGAGGTCGATGAGAGTGGCCAAGATGCAGGTTTAGTGCAGAATTTCAGTGGGGAGTTAAGCAGGTTTAGCAGGGGAGAGGGAGAGAGAAGGCAGAAGCGAAGAGGAAGGTTTTGAGGTGCTTCCGGAACCGGAGATGGTTCTCCTCAAGTTTCAGGGAGGCAGGAAGGCTGTTCCAGAGGGAGGCCCCTGCTGCGGAGAGAGATCTACCCCCAGCTCGTTGCTTCGAGAAGCGGCTGACCATGAGGGAGTTGGAGACGGATGAGCGAAGGGCTCGTGAAGGAAGATATTTAGGAAGAGAGAGTTGAAGGTATTTAGGCCCCAGGCCCCAGAAGGCCTTGTGGACAATGCAGAGGGTTTTGAACTTAATCCTCGCAGCCACTGGGAGCCAGTGAAGAGATTTCAGTCCTGGAGAGATACGGTCCCTGGGCTTGAGGCCAAGGACAAGTCTCGCAGTTCTGTTCTGGATAAGTTGCAGAGGGCGGAGAGTGGAGGCAGGCAGATTAAGATAGAGGCTGTTACAGTAGTCCAGCCTTGAGAGAACCAGGGCTCGAGAGACAGTGAGCTTCTGGGGGAAGGAGAGGAAGGGAAGAATACCTCTGAGGAGGTGCAGCTGGTAGTGTGACTTCTTAGAGACGTCAGATATATGAGGATGAAAATAGAGTCAAACTTGGAGTACTATATCATGATAGTGAGTGCCCGCACTCCCATGTATTCCTAGAGACAAGGATACTTTGCAAGGCGAAGTTAAAATACACTCTTCATGGCAGAAGGCTTAGGTGATGAGAGATGCACAGCTAATTGGGTGGGGAGGTAGAGTCAGGCCCATCTCCTTGCACCTGCGTGTGGGCTTACATGCTGCTAAGTGAAACAACTGTTCGAGATATGGCACAAGCGTGTCAACCAATTGCAGTTGACCATATAACGAAGGACCTTGCAGTATGAAAACCAATAAGGAACTGTGTATCTAATGTTTTTTAAGAAAATATGTTTTAGGCGTAGGCATATGTTGTCCACCTGACTGTGAGCAGCCAATTAGAATATCAGTTCTTATATAAAGTGTACGTAGATGTTCCCCTTAAGCCAATCCCAACTTAGTAGGTTTTCATTATTTGCCACGTAGTATGACGTCACATGGTATATAACCATGTTTTTATGAAAAGATTGTTGAGAGAAATCAAGCGTACTTCTGCTGATGCTCGTTGTAACTCAATGTTTTAGATAAATGTTAAGAAAATAGTACTTTGTCATCTTCCTGAGTTGGTTCGGTTATTTAGACTCAGAGTTATTCTGTGAACCCATCCCTTGCATGCAGGTTCCTAAAGGGCCCTAAGCTCACTTTTGCGAAGCCGCTCGACCTATGATGACAAAGAGGAGTATGGGGGCTTCGCCTATGGACCAGGCCAAGTCTGAGAGGGAAAAAACATGATGCAGGTCACAAGGCTGGTTGATTCTGTAGGAGAAAGTAGCGCAGCAAGGAACCCAGAGTCATCCATGAAGGTACATAGAGTGCTGGAAGGCACGGATCAGGAGACAAGGAACAGCAGCGACTGAAGGAAATAGGAGAAGGTAAAGAGTCAAAGAGGAGCAACAAAGGAAGAACTAGCATTGTGGGAACAGAGGGAAGAAAGTTGCAACACAAGGACTCACTGGTAAACTGCTCCTTATGTGTCCCTTGATTCCTGTAGTGACGCCGTAATGCGACTGTTGTCCAGAAGCATCCATCAGCCATTGTGGGAAGGTCAATATAGTGAGAAACGGCCGCCATCTTGAACAGGCTAAGGTCGGCCACCGTGTCCATAAGGAATAACTGATTTGCAATCTGATAGGAAGCGCCCAACAAGAACTCAAGTTCGAAGCCGTCATGGATCAGCAGCAGAACAGTTAATGGGCTTGGTGACATACTTGAGTACAAGGCAAGGTCTTTACAATCTAATAGACAATCAAGAGGGAAGGCCCAGGATTTGAGCAGCAAGGGGTACAAGAGGATCCAGACGGGGAAGGGGAATTAGCAGAAAAAAGTCAGAAGTAATCAAAAGACGCTCCCACGTAAGAAGGCACAAATATTCTAAGAGAAAGGAGATGTTGGTATGGGAGAGGCTCCGGTTAGCAAGTTGTTTCATAAGGACCAGTACCCAAGGTGGCAAGGGCCTCAGAAGACATCAGAAGATGGGTATGTGGAACGAGAAGTGGCAAGAACTGCTTGAGATACTTAGGCTTTTTAGTTGCATTTGAGCCCTAAAAGCACGGGTCTCTAATTTGGCAAAGAAATTGAGCTGGGGCTCGACTGCAAATGCCTCCTTTCCTACTTCACAGGTGCTTGGATCACCACATGGGGGTCGCTCTTTAGTATTGCCCATTCTAGACCCTGCAATACCACAGTCATTCATCATCTGACCGGGAGTGATACGATGACGGGTCATGGGGGCCACCTGAAACGGGGAGAAATATCTTCAAGCGGTCCTTCCTCTGGAACTACCATTTCGTTTTGGAAATTATTTTAGGGCTCGTGGGTCTGCTCTGTTGAAGGAAACTACAGCATAATGATTAAATGCCACCTCAGACACTGGTCCCTGCAAGGTGTGAGAGCAATAGGCCAGGTAGGGTGCTGGATAATTTCACCTCCAAAACCCACCAATGATTCTGAGCATCTGGGAGGGTGCGTAGAAGGGCAGGGGGCCTTCAATGCTCAGTTCCACTAGCAGGTGAAGGTCAGAGGGAGCTTGGCCATGCATCGTCATGCTTGCAATGCTTGGTCATGCTTGGCATGCTTGGCCATGCTTGTTAGCTGGGAACAGGGAAGTGATACCCTTCAGGTCACACATGGCCGAAATCTTGTAGCAACAGTATGCACAAATACTGGTGCATGCCTTGCAACACTGCTTTCCTGAGTAGGTTGCATGAGGGCGCTCAGTGTTGTAGTTGGAGGAGGCATTTTAATTTAATTTTCAGCAGATGTGGGACACGGCTACAATCATTTTCAGAGAGTTTGCAGTTAACTAACAGTCAGGTACATCAAAGGCAAGTCTGGGAGACGAAGTAGGGGGCATATTCGGGATGCTGGGCTGGAAAAAAGAAGATGCAAGGTCATTTTAAAACAGTTTCTTGACACCTATTGCTGAGATCAAGGCGGCTCCTTAAGATGTAAGATTCTAGGAGCTCTCTCTCAGGATACGACGACAGAAATCTGGGAAGATCCATGAGCTACTGAATTGGAAGGGTCCTATGGAATTCTTGGGGTGGGATGTTCAAGGGTGCAGAACAAGTGTTTCATTAATATCCTGGACGTATTCAGGTTATATGTGTGTGCTTTGACTTTCACATTTGAGGGGTGTGTTCTGGATATCAGTGTGCAACAAGACTAGTGTGTGGACCAGACTCTTGTAAGCAGGAGAAGAGTTTGACCATATAGAAGAGGTTCAGTGGGTAGCGGGTCATCCCTGTTTCCTTAGTGATTTGGTCTTTGAGCGATAGTTGTGGTTCTATCGAAAATCCTAGAGATTTGGACATTGTGGAGAGAGTAGGTGGGCGAGAGGAGCCTCCACAATTGCTCTTTGCAGTTCCATTTGCCACCGTTGATTATTATTAGTTTAGGTTTTCATGGGTTCGATTTAAACTATTGAGTGTCTGCTTCTAGGTGAACTCCCTGAATACAGCTTCAATGATCCACCAAAATTTCTTTTGGAGACTCGAGCTGGATCAAAGGCCATTCTGATTGGTCTGGAGTCTCCACATTTCTCGCGATAACCTGCATACCCAAAACTCAAGAGAAATAGGCGGCAACAGGGTCCATACAAGCGGAATCAGGGTTCAAAACGGTGTCTTGGAGGAGATTTGCAGGTCTTAATAACCAAGCAGCACAGCCTAAGGGTCTAAAAGACCTCCTGCGGTCACCTATATCTGACATATAACAGTTTCAAAGGGTAGCAGTACTTTCACTCTTCAAATAATGATAATTGTTTAGAATTTATATAGCGCTATGAACCCACAGGTATCTCAGTGCTGCTTATTTCCCACAGAGTGTGGTGCTCATTTATCGACCTTGGAAGGACCTCGGAAGGATGAAAGTCTGAGTTTGGCCCTGCCGGGATTCGAACCTGCATCAGCAGGCTCTGCACAGAAGTCAACCTGCAAATTCAAATTCTGAAGTTAATACATCAGGTACCTTTGACAGCTTCATGCTAATGGCTGCGGACATGGAGTAAACCCGCATCCACATAGTCTCACCATTTGCGGCATGGGCAAGGTCCATGACGGCGTGGGGTTCCTATGCGGGTCCGTAGGAAACGCCTAGTTTTGACTGACATTTTTACGGTGTGGTAGTGTCACACTGCATCAGCCCTTGAGGCAATGTCCTATGTTGTGCATCCAGTGTATCTATAGGGTGAAGAATATTGTGATGGACTTGCTCAGTAGAAATGCACCCATGTGTTGTGCCACCCATGGCATCTTAACAACTGCATTGTGCCACATGTTCTCCAAAGGAATTGTGAATCCTTTGGATTTTCTCCAGAGACTTCTGAAGTTGTGCTGTAAAATACATTATTTCAACATATTATTTATAAAATAATTATCGGGGAAAAGAACCCCCCTGGGGTCATCGGATGCATTCTATTTGGGGTGCGATTACATACATCACACTGATTTGAAAAATAAGTGGCTGCCACCAATAAGACACACACACACACACACACACACACACACACACACAAGACACTCTCTCTCTCTCTCTCTCTCTTGGTGCCTAGAAGCCCTTGAATTACGCAGTCCAACCTCAGCACCCTGGAAGCAAATCATGGTCCTCCTGCATTGAGTTAGGGGTACAATGGAAAGAGCGGTACGTATAGAGCGTGAGGCACTCGCAAGACGGAGGCAAGTGCCAAATAATAGGTTGTACAGCTTCTATAAGGAGGCCGGGTTCACCAGATTTGGAAGCGGCACCTATAAGGATAGATCTAGGGTCAAGGTTCAGGCAGCGCTCTGTGGTGTCCTTCTTAAGCATACAACAAGCTAGTGGCATGGGAAGGCCCTGGCATGGTGGGCACACCTTTCACCCCTGCACTGCAGGGGTTCTGCCACCCCAGGTCTTAAGGTCAGGGCGAGAGCTTGGCCAGGGCCAATTGAGGCACGAGAAGGAAGCACTCTGCCTCTAGCTCCCCTGTGCATCACATGATAAAGGAGCCAGGAAGCTCTCCCGGTTTCCTGGTCCGGGAGCTGGAGGCCTTAAGTGATGCAGCGGACCAGTGGACCGAAGCTCCAGTCGAAACAGGCAAAAACACCTTGTTTTGTATGTGAAATGTGTCTATTATGCATGCGTGTATTAGCAGGTGTGAATGGGTATGAATGTGATTTTGTGAATGTTCTGGGTGGGTGAACATGTGGAGAATGCATTGTGATTGGATGTGAGAGAAGGTGTACGGGTGACTGACAGGTGGGTGATCGGTAGGAATGTGACTGTGAATGTTCTGGGTGGGTGCCCGTGAGGAGAATACAGTGTGAGTGAATGTGAGAGAGGATGTATGGGTGAGTGACTAGTGGTTGAATATGTATGAATGGGATTGCGTATGAATGTGCTGCTGGGTGCTGTGCGGAAAATGCTGTGTGAATGTTCTGGGTGTTTGACTAGTGGGTGAATGGGTATGAATGTGATTAAGTGTGCGCTCCAGATGCTGCAGGCCCTGTGGATCACTGGAGCACTACTGGCATTTCTTCAAGTGACATGGCATGTTTTGCTAGCTTTTTTTTTAGCAAAGCCCTATGGTGTATATTATTATGTAGCTAGACTGGCATTTTGGTCCAGCCAGACTAGCCATTTCTTACTGTGTCATGTAGAAATGTAGTACCAGACTTCTATGATACATCATAATAAGTGTTATTACAGGACTAGGCTGGCATTTGGTCCAGCCAGACTAGCCATCTCTTACTGTGTCATGACATTTTTTACTGGGCATCTATGACAAAGCAAGCACGTTAAGTGTTATTACATGGCTAGAGTGTCATTTTGGTGCCGCAAGCCTAGCTATTTCTTAGCATGATTTTTTGTACTGGGCATCTACGATAAAGTAAGTGTTTGAACATGATTTCTTGTTGTGGCATGCATTTTGAATGTCAAATCCAACAGGAGTATGTTCTGACGGAGGGGTACTGGCATGTATTGGCAGAGTCAGCTTGGACATATGTTCTTATAGTATCATTACTGGCATTTTGCACAAAGCAAACACAAGTATGTTCTTATATGGGAATTCTGGCTTATATTGGTGCAGTCAGCATGGAATTGTATGGGCACAGCTGGCTTGAACATGTTTTTTTATACTGGAATACATTGTGGGGAAGGGCACGAAAATGTGTTGGGAAATGCTCCTGTGCACTGTTGGTGACTTGCATGTATAGTATTTTATTTTTTCATGAGTCACCCTACAAAAAACCGATTGCAAACTATCTAGCTTTTTACCCAATTTGTCACAGAAAGTGGGCTGCATAATGCAACATTTGAGCCCATTAAAAAGAACACTTTCTAAGGGGGAGACCCCCTCGTAACTCCTCCTTACCCGTTGGCTTTGTTTCCCTCACTACGCTCGTTTGCTCTTGCACACTTGTGGAAAATATGTACGGCCCACCAATAAAAAAACGCACCAGCCGTGCTAGTGGCTGGTGCTTTTGTGTGCTAGGTGCTCCCTTGTTTCCATGCAGGTGAAAACGTTAGGCTTACTTTTAAAAAATACACAGCTTTCATCTAGCGCAGTGCGCGCGTGCCCCTGCGGTGGCGTGATCATCACTGACATAGCTCACACATAGTGGTCCAGGCCCGTCCTGAGTATGGTATGTCCCGTGCTTTGTTGAGGAGTTTGGGGGCAGGGGCTCTGCATGGCTCGCAGGGGTGCCCCCAAATTATGTGTTATGCCGCTGTGGGAGGGATACCATCTGGTGAGGCTTTCACACAATGCCGCGAGATGGCCAGAAGAAGGGGGAGATCTCCATCATGAGTTGTGTAAGGGTGAGCTAAACATGGGCAGTTATCTGGAATGCCATGGATAAGGAGAAGGCAGGTGGTCCCAGAGGCTGAAAGGTCTAGCCTCAGCTGAGAAGGGCTGTGCAAAGTGGGGATAGCCGACAGAAGTGTGAGTAGGATAGCTTGAAGTTATCCATGACCTGGATTTCTGCATTGGGACCTGGAAAGCCACTGGTAAGGAAATGGCAGGAGGTCAGCAAGCGAGAGGTTAGACGAAGAAGACTTGACTCAAATAGAGCATGGCTTGCATTTTTAGGGGTGTCAGAATTATGGGTTATGTTTGCAAGAGTTGCCTGATAGTGGTATGTTAATACTTAAGGGGATTAGACGAGATGCCTGTAATGTGAGCTCCACAGAAACATAAAGCAGCCGTTTGACAGCATGGGAGCGTGCTGAGCTGCCTGACTCAATGCGCATGTTAAACCACTAAACAAGGCCCCACGGGTCCTATTTTCATTTTCTGATTGTATTCCCTGTCATTAACATATATTTGGGAAGCGGGAAGCCAGCAGCTGTGCGCCATTTTGTGCACTCTGTTTTGACATGTTTCAGTCCATTTTCCATTTGAAGGTAAAAGAAACAAGAACAGATGTTCGGTTTGGAAGGGCTTATATTAATTCTGCATGTTCTACACCGCGCAGATGCAACGCGTTCCATTGCAGCCCACAGCTGCTCTGGCGTGTCGGCTTGGACACACTGGGAACATCCATATGAACATGTGTAAACGCCACGACACGAACCACTGGGAAAGATTGAGTGGTTGGGGTCGATGTGATGGTTCAGAGCGACCTTAACACAGTGCTGGATCATACAACACTCCTAACTCTACCTTCCCCCACTATCCTTACCCCTTTAGCTCCCCCAACATTATATGTGTTCCCCTCTTGCACCTGGCCCGTTTATTTATTTTTATTTTTTGAATTTATAAAGCGCACAAAGCAGCCCAAGGGCATCGTGGCGCTGTTACTAGAAAGGCTTACTTAGTTACACATCATGACAGCCTGTCTGTGGTTCGTGGTTACAGGGGAACCTTATACCAGACAGGTAGCTATTAAACATCAGAACCTACGGTTCAGTGGGTTACAGGTGAACCGGCTGCAGGTAACAACATAGAAGCGAAAGTGGTACAAGGGGATGAACCTACTGTGGTGTGTGGTCCAGTTGAAGAGCCTCGTTTTGAGGGCTTTGCGGAAGGAACGGTGCGAGGTCTCATTCCTTCCCAGTTGCCCCCCTGGGTAGCCTGGATGTCACCAGAAAGGCTTGCGGGAACCAAAAAAAAACCCTCTAACTATGAACAAATACACTTCACCAGTAACTCCAGTGCTTAGAAAAATCCCTCATTGATGGCGGTGTCATTCTGCACCACCCACACTGTGCTACTCTTACCATGACATCACAGTTACAGTACCACTTTCCACAATGCAAACGTGAAGATTGCTCACCACCCAAAGCCCCCCCCCATTAAGCCCTTGTCCACCTTCTGCCACTGCTTCCAAACCTTCCCACTTCCTTGTTAGTATGTGCCAGGCTCCCCTCCACACCCTACAAGACAGAAAACTGCCCAGACGGTCCTTTTGCCAACAGTGATTACGTTGTGGTACCTTTCCACAAAGTAATTACTTCAAATTGTCATCAAATGTTTTAGGGAATTGTGGGGTAAAGGTAAAATGGGGTGGGGAGGCGTTTGGGGTAGATGCAGTAATGGAGGAGAAGAAGGGGCAGGGAAGAATACCCACAATTTAAAAAATAAAATTTCAATGAACAAATTGGAAGTAATTACCTTGTGGCAAAGTACATGGAACCGCCCAGACACCCTTTGTATTTGCATTTATTTGAAGATCATGGATGCCAATTTTGATCAGAAATGTCTTACAATAACACATTTACAGGTGGCAGAATCATGCCAATGAAGGGGGCCTGTATAATAGCAACAATGATGGGAACAAGTGGTTAGTGAGGTTATGAGAGTGTAAATAAGTGGGACATATACCAGGGACAAAACAAAACTAACAGAAACGAAATGTATCTTAGAAACCAGGTGACTTTGACTTTCAAAGGTATTTATAAGAAAAAAGAGGGGAGAATCCCCGGTGAGCAGCTGTGGGTGGGGACATTTAGACTGAAAAAATACTATTGTGGTCCACGCTGCAGTGAAGGAAATCAATTCAATTATTTTAACTGTTGCATGTATCTAAACGGATATCATGCCGACAAATGTTCCCATTTTCAGTCTGGAGGCAATCATATGATCGAAAATGTGTGATTTCATTTCTGACTTATTTAAATAGGAACAACTAGGAACAAAAGACAAAAACCTTTTAAACAACAAATACAAATAGATTTATATAGGAGAAAACCCGTACTGAATCAATAACAAATTCAAAAAGGGAAAAACAAAAGTTTTTGAATAAAAAAAGCAATAAAATTAATTTGATCTGTAATACACAACAAGGAAAATAAAAGTTGCTGCGATACATCCTAAAGAACCAATTATTCTGATTTATAATTGGCTTGTTAGTTAAGTGGAGGTCTGCCTACGTGTGTGTGAATAACAATTCAGTTCAAAATGGCCGATAAGTTTCATCGGACAGCAATGCACGTTTCGGCAACAGAGCCACCTGTTGGGCAAAATATCAAAAGGCCTTCCTCAGGGCGGATTACAGTTGACCATAGGGCGAAGCAGACACAAGAAGTATGTAATGATTGCATTCAGAATGCAGGGCTGCTTTTTAAATTGGTCATTAAGTGACTGTCTGATTGCTTTTTGGGTGCCTTGTAGTTGTGTTACCCAACATTTGGTGGTCAAAACGGAATGGGACAGGCCGATGGTGAGCACGTCGGTGCAGCGCAAAGTGATTCTGAGACTCAGTTAATTTAACCTCGCAAATCTGTGGGCAGAAGGTATGAACCTAGTGTCAAGCAAAATGAATTGTTGATGAGATATAATTCACAATCATCTATATGAAATGGTTAGGTTCTTGGTTGAAAAATAATTAAAAAATGAATTAAAAAATGAGTGTGCAATCAACTGAGTTTGGTTTAGAAATACGGTTTATTTGTGACTTAGGGCCTCATCACGAGGTGGGCGGTAATGCCGGCGCTACTAGCGCTGGCGTTATTAGCCCTACCGCCAAACCCACCGGCGCTATTAGCGCCGGATCACAGGTTTTGGCGGAACGGGAAATCCTCATTCCCCACTGAGCCCATTCGGGAATTCCCCATTCCCCATTGGGCTCAATGGGGAAATTTCACGCTTTTACCGCTGGCGGATTTCCCACGGCGGTAAAAGCGCAGAAAATAGGCAAAATGTCAGCAGATTTCCCCCCAGTTTAGAGCTGGGGGGAGATCAACCGAAGCCGTGATTTGGCGGACCCTTAAATTCGGCAGTAACAGCGCTACCGCCGGGTTTAAGGGCTACCGCCAAACTCGTGATGAGGCCCTTAGTAATGCCCTAAAATGAATCAGGAAGAAAAGAATGACTCAAGAAAAGAACACTACGGTACCTTGGCGTTCGAGTTGTTTGGAACCCTGGGTTTCACCACACGCGGCCGGTGGATGCTTTCAATATTAGCCGGGTTTGCATGTTTTTAGGATTTGTTCTGATGGTTCCTTCAGCACCCTGTTAAGAACAATGAGGCACATAACAAAAAGTGCCCAACTGAAAAGAAGATTTTGAGCTTTTGGTCAGGTTTGACTCCAATCAGAGTTGAGGCAGCGAGTCCTAGCGTCAAAGCAGCGCCGTGTTGCATCCGATCGGGTTGATGCGTTAGGCCGAGCGGATGCCGGTTAAATTTCAAGCTTTCATTACATGTTAATGGCTGGCAAGCGAAGCGAAAAAACGGGAAATTAATAAATGCGTATTTGCTGTTTATATAGAATTTTGAGGGTGATGCCTGTCATTTAGGGTTTTGGCCCTCATTACAACCCCGTTGCTAAACCATGGCGCTATTAGCACCATGGTTGGTGCCGGTGTTGTAACGAGTGCGCCATGGTGGAATGGGGAAATACCGCCCCATTCCAAAGTTGGCGGGGCGGTATTTCCCCATTTCACCATGGCCCTTTCCCATTCCCATTTTCGCCCCATAGGGCTCAATGGGACTGGGGAAGGCTCTAAGTACGGTACCGCAAATTGCGGTACCGTAATTGGCACTGAGGTCCCTTTGCGGTACCCTACTTTAACGGCTGGTAAAACTAGCCGTTAAGGTCGGGTGCCCGCAAAGGGACCTCGTAATCAGGCGTTAAGGGTTTAACGGCGCAGACACCTTTTACGGCGCCGTTAAACCCTTAACGCCAGGGTCGTAATCCTTACCTTGGGCGTTACCCCCTAATCTAAAGGGGTACGTGCTTCAAACTAAAGAGCACTTATTTAATCTACCCAATTACAGTATTAAGCGTCACTGGAGGAAGTGGTGGATGGGAGGCTGTTGTCTAACCAACATCAAGTCCCACTTGACTTTCCTCTGCATGGCCACCATAGGCCCTGCCGTCAAGCGATGGTCATTGCAACAGATTGTCCAGGATACAAGATCCTGCAAATCTGTTTTCGGGGATCTGGGAAGACAATGTACTGCACGGGGTTTTAATTTTTTGTTGCTGACGCTGGGATTCAAACACAGGTCCTCAGGACGAATGTGAGCCCTACCTGTTAAGACCACTCGAGCATCTGTTTAGGGTGCATGTGACATGCATGGTAGCATTGCATTCTGCAGAAAGAATTTGAGTAAGCTTTGCATGTTTAAAAGGTGTGCACCTTTTATTCTTTTCTTGCATAATCATAGGAACACTCCTCCCCTCCGGGGATAATTTGCAGGTGTTAATTATTAATTCAACCCCTGAAATGGAGATGTTTATTTATTGGAGGAGGGGCTTAGAAAGAACACCCGCGTTTGCCAACTACCTTCATCCCGTAGCTGGCATGCGGGGTGTGGGGAATGAGCATTGCTCACACACCCGCCCAGCTCACCAATAGTAGCCTAGCCACAGCTGGCATCCAAATGCTCCTCTCTCTGTGCTTTCCTGCCCACTTAGAGTGGCTTTCTGATGTTATGGGGGCAAGCCTGGCACTGGGTGTCGATTTGTGATGCCGCCCGCGTGCAGACTCCCTTCATGAGATATTAAGCTTCAGCTGGTGGAAACTCGATCGGGCTTCTGCAATTTATGAAAACATGGCGAAATAGCCTCCCATTTATTAAGCGGATGCCGCCTCCGCTGAAAGCAATAGGGCCTCTCGCAGCTGTCGAGCTCTTTCATTACAGAAATGAAGCCAGTTCAGGTGCATTTATTTAAACTGTGCCTCACAGCAGATTCTCTAATATTTGCACTGGTTCTAAAAAGTGAGCAAATGCTTTGATAATATAAAATGGAACAAACAGGTGTTGTCACAACCTGTGGGGTCTAAATAGGTGTGCATGCAGGCACACACGGATCAGGCTGTTTTATATCCGTGCTTGCTGTGCAACATACAAAGGTATGCATGTGCAAAGGTATTTAGTACATGTCTTGTTATGTTATGCTATGCAAGCATGAATAGTCAATAAAAGAGCCGGCTCCAATTCTGCTCAGGTGAAAACATGTGTGCATAATACTGGTTGTGGCTAAACCTGTTTGCACCATTCTGTGTTATCTAAACAGCAAAATTGGTGCTACATTTATTTGCTCCACTTTTTTTGCACAAGTGCTAAGCTTTCATAATCTGTCCCCTGCATCTGCGCCTGTGCCCAGAATTGCATAAATAGGGCTAATTTGTCCAATGTCCGCATAGGGTAATGTTACACATGACGCTGCTGGTTACTTACATTCATGTTGCACGTGTCGATATGTCACGTGTGTTTGTTTCTTTCTTTGTTGGGGGCAAAATGTAGTTCACATGAACACAAAAACAAGGAAAACTGTTCAGGAAAAAAAGATAATACGTCAGCGTCATGTGCAAAATTGGGCAGTGCAATTTATCAGGAGTGAAGCAAAATATCCCAAATATTGAAATAAGCGCCCCAATCCTAGTCTGCAGCCCAGAAGGCTGGAGATTGAAGGCCACAAGATGTTTGACCCTTGGCAGTGATTTGGGACATGACCGTTAGCCATGCCTTGCCTTCCCTTCTCCCCCACTCCTCTCCTCCCCAGCTCTTTGTTACCCCTCTTCTCCCCCCCTTTCCTTTCATTTCCTTTCCTTTTTCCGTCCCTCTCTCCCTCCAATTGCTTCCTCCCTCTCTCCCTCCCTTTCTCCCTTTCTGTCCTTTCCAGTCCCTCCCTTCCATACATTGCTTCCTCCCTCTCTCCCTCCCTTTCTCCCTTTCTGTCCTTCCCCGTCCCTCCCTTCCATCCATTGCTTCCTCCCTCTCTCCCTCCCTTTCTCCCTTTCTGTCCTTCCCCGTCCCTCCCTTCCATCCATTGCTTCCTCCCTCTCTCCCTTTCTGTCCTTCCCCGTCCCTCCCTTCCATACATTGCTTCCTCCCTCTCTCCCTCCCTTTCTCCCTGTCTGTCCTTCCCCGTCCCTCCCTTCCATCCATTGCTTCCTCCCTCTCTCCCTCCCTTTCTCCCTGTCTGTCCTTCCCCGTCCCTCCCTTCCATCCATTGCTTCCTCCCTCTCTCCCTCCCTTTCTCCCTTTCTGTCCTTCCCCGTCCCTCCCTTCCATCCATTGCTTCCTCCCTCTCTCCCTCCCTTTCTCCCTTTCTGTCCTTCCCCGTCCTTCCCTTCCATCCATTGCTTCCTCCCTCTCTCCCTCCCTTTCTCCCTTTCTGTCCTTCCCCGTCCCTCCCTTCCATCCATTGCTTCCTCCCTCTCTCCCTCCCTTTCTCCCTTTCTGTCCTTCCCCGTCCCGCCCTTCCATCCATTGCTTCCTCCCTCTCTCCCTCCCTTTCTCCCTTTCTGTCCTTTCCCGTCCCTCCCTTCCATCCATTGCTTCCTCCCTCTCTCCCTCCCTTTCTCCCTTTCTGTCCTTCCCCGTCCCTCCCTTCCATCCATTGCTTCCTCCCTCTCTCCCTCCCTTTCTCCCTTTCTGTCCTTCCCCGTCTCTCCCTTCCATCCATTGCTTCCTCCCTCTCTCCCTCCCTTTCTCCCTTTCTGTCCTTCCCCGTCCCTCCCTTCCATCCATTGCTTCCTCCCTCTCTCCCTCCCTTTCTCCCTTTCTGTCCTTTCCCGTCCCTCCCTTCCATTCATTGCTTCCTCCCTCTCTCCCTCCCTTTCTCCCTTTCTGTCCTTCCCCGTCCCTCCCTTCCATCCATTGCTTCCCCCCTCTCTCCCCCCCTTTCCTTTCATTTCCTTTCCTTTTTCCGTCCCTCTCTCCCTCCAATTGCTTCCTCCCTCTCTCCCTCCCTTTCTCCCTTTCTGTCCTTCCCCGTCCCTCCCTTCCATCCATTGCTTCCTCCCTCTCTCCCTCCCTTTCTCCCTTTCTGTCCTTCCCCGTCCCTCCCTCCCTTCCATCCATTGCTTCCTCCCTCTCTCCCTCCCTTTCTCCCTTTCTGTCCTTCCCCGTCCCTCCCTTCCATCCATTGCTTCCTCCCTCTCTCCCTCCCTTTCTCCCTTTCTGTCCTTCCCCGTCCCTCCCTTCCATCCATTGCTTCCTCCCTCTCTCCCTCCCTTTCTCCCTGTCTGTCCTTCCCCGTCCCTCCCTTCCATCCATTGCTTCCTCCCTCTCTCCCTCCCTTTCTCCCTGTCTGTCCTTCCCCGTCCCTCCCTTCCATCCATTGCTTCCTCCCTCTCTCCCTCCCTTTCTCCCTTTCTGTCCTTCCCCGTCCCTCCCTTCCATCCATTGCTTCCTCCCTCTCTCCCTCCCTTTCTCCCTTTCTGTCCTTCCCCGTCCCTCCCTTCCATCCATTGCTTCCTCCCTCTCTCCCTCCCTTTCTCCCTTTCTGTCCTTTCCCGTCCCTCCCTTCCATCCATTGCTTCCTCCCTCTCTCCCTCCCTTTCTCCCTTTCTGTCCTTCCCCGTCCCTCCCTTCCATCCATTGCTTCCTCCCTCTCTCCCCCCCTTTCCTTTCATTTCCTTTCCTTTTTCCGTCCCTCTCTCCCTCCAATTGCTTCCTCCCTCTCTCCCTCCCTTTCTCCCTTTCTGTCCTTCCCCGTCCCTCCCTTCCATCCATTGCTTCCTCCCTCTCTCCCTCCCTTTCTCCCTTTCTGTCCTTCCCCGTCCCTCCCTCCCTTCCATCCATTGCTTCCTCCCTCTCTCCCTCCCTTTCTCCCTTTCTGTCCTTCCCCGTCCCTCCCTTCCATCCATTGCTTCCTCCCTCTCTCCCCCCTTTCCTTTCATTTCCTTTCCTTTTTCCGTCCCTCTCTCCCTCCAATTGCTTCCTCCCTCTCTCCCTCCCTTTCTCCCTTTCTGTCCTTCCCCGTCCCTCCCTCCCTTCCATCCATTGCTTCCTCCCTCTCTCCCTCCCTTTCTCCCTTTCTGTCCTTCCCCGTCCCTCCCTTCCATCCATTGCTTCCGCCCTCTCTCCCTCCCTTTCTCCCTTTCTGTCCTTCCCCGTCCCTCCCTTCCATCCATTGCTTCCTCCCTCTCTCCCTCCCTTTCTCCCTTTCTGTCCTTCCCCGTCCCTCCCTTCCATCCATTGCTTCCTCCCTCTCTCCCTCCCTTTCTCCCTTTCTGTCCTTCCCCGTCCCTCCCTCCCTTCCATCCATTGCTTCCTCCCTCTCTCCCTCCCTTTCTCCCTTTCTGTCCTTCCCCGTCCCTCCCTTCCATCCATTGCTTCCGCCCTCTCTCCCTCCCTTTCTCCCTTTCTGTCCTTCCCCGTCCCTCCCTTCCATCCATTGCTTCCTCCCTCTCTCCCTCCCTTTCTCCCTTTCTGTCCTTCCCCGTCCCTCCCTTCCATCCATTGCTTCCTCCCTCTCTCCCTCCCTTTCTCCCTTTCTGTCCTTCCCCGTCCCTCCCTTCCATCCATTTTTTATTTTTCCCATCACCTTTTCTTGCTTTTCGATTTTTTCTTTCTTTCATGTGTGATTGAAAAGTGTTGGATATCAGAAAATGTGTTAAAACTAATACAAAATAACGTCCAAGCATTCAGCGATAAAAATAAATAAACACATGCATAAATAAATAACTAGGTAGATAAGCTGTTGTGCTGGATTGACAGCATTTCAAATTCCAGCTTTACTCTGGCCCAGGTGAGAACGTCTTCCAGTAAGAGTGTTGTGATTCTAACATATATTGAGGAGGGAACCGTGGGCAGGTTTCTCATAGGTGCCTTTCTTTAACACCAAGTTGCAGTAAAAGACACACTCGTCACATGCTTACCATTTGTTTGAGTTTTTTTTCGCCGTTGAGCTCCTCCACCTTTTCCTCCTCGTTTCTTCCTGGGCATCCTATGTATTCTTCCCTCTCACCACAACTTTCTGCCTGCCTTTGTTCATTCCTACCACTACTGAATGTTCTAGCATACCCCTCCTTTGCCTCTCTGACAGGCAAAGGTGCTTCAACACCATGAACTATGGCAGGAAGCGCTACACAGATGTAAGGTAACATAACATGACACTGTAGAGGACTAACCGTCTGCCCAATGCTGAGCCACTGACATGTTCTGTGTCCTACACACTCTGCCCAGGTGCACAAGCCTAAGATTTTGGTAAAAATAATCCTTTTGTTAGCCATGACATTATGATATGATATTTTATTTATATCGCGCTCGTACACAAGTGTTTCAGAGTGCGACCAGGCACAGGAAGGGGAAAAAAAAAACAATCTTACTAGGCCCATTCACATTGAGAACATGCAAGTGCATGGGAAATGGAAAAGGGGGAAAGTGTAAGGAAGGGGGAGAGGTGGAAAGTGTGGGACAGAGGAGAGAACAGCATTCATAAATAAGTAAAATAAATAAACCAATACATCAATAAATAAATAAATAAATATATAAAGGTAAAAGTGCATCCAGCAAGTGGCGAGTGCTAGGGTAAGCAGATAGGGTATATCTGATAAGTGCAGAAGAGAAGTGGGTGGGGGACTGAATGGGTACAGATAGAGATCCCAAGTGCAAGGGAGGCCCAGAGGCAGTGCAGGTGGGTGACAGGGTGAGCAGGTACCTAAGGCTGAAGGACAAAGGATGGCCACGTGCACGGTGCTGAGTGTAAGTGATTTCAATCCGGCACACACCCAAGTCAAAGCTCAGCATGTGTGCACAACTGCAATCCTTATTTATTTTTGTCTAAAAGTTCATTAATCTGACCGATATACCACTCATATCACACCCTTCTCCTGCAACCCCCCCCCCCCTCCCACCCCGGTCACACTGAAACAGGAATCAAACTGGTTTGCAAAAGTAAATATTATTTTATGTATTTAAAATTTAATCACAGTATGTTTTAATAAATAAACAACAATCACCATGGGGTGACAGAACAATGAATAATATCTTTAATACACAAGGAGTAGGTAACAAGCAAAACAAATGCAGCACAGAAAATAATACTTTTGTGTTGGTCCAAATCAGATAGCACTGTGGTTAGCAGTTCCCCCTGCAACATCCTTCACCCCTCCACCCCCAATAGGCAATCTAAAGAGATAAGAGGAGAGAGCAGGTATTCAGGAATGGCACCAATCAAATAGAATATCAGTCCCACTTTACCCCAGAAAACACAAGAGAAAAACGGAATTGACTTTCAGCTGTCAGACTGGCTTTCAAGACTTAGAATGGATTGGGCAAAACACCAAATATGGTCAAAATTGCTGAAATTGTTATAAATTCTTATGGGAGCCGCTTTGGATAGTTGCACATAAGCACAAGCAATGATTTAGTCAGCAGAAAACAATTGAAATCTTAAGGTCCAGGTCGGAAGCACTTTAGAGCTATTTTACACGTGTAAAAGTTTCTCAACATGAAAATTTGTGGCAAACTTTTCCGTGAGCGATATTCGAGATAACAGGTGAATCGCACTGAGTTGCAGTGCGTTTTTGGGTTCTAGAGATATGGATGTTGGCTACAAGTAGGAGTTGAAATTTCATTTCTATCACAGAAACTGAGGGAGTTATGGAGGCTTTAGTCAAGGTTGTTTTTGTAAAATAGGCACGAGAATGAAAAACAGAATTGAACTTTTAAAAAATGACAAATGAGTTTGCTTACACTAGGGGATGACTATGAAGAAGTCAATACCACAGAGGGATTACAGTCACTGGATCAGGGTGACAGTAATGGTTCCGAAGGAGAGATAGGATGGGTTGGGGCTAGGGATAACACAAGCCAAAGTACATATGCTATGGGACACAGTTCTTCCTATTTATACTCACTGGATAGGTTTTTTAAATGGGACTGTCAGCTCTGGTCATGCAGTGGGTCTGGTCTAAGAAAGGCAGCACATCAAGCACGGGACTGGATCATCTAGGCCGGTCGCTGGATTGGCACAGGATCTGCTCTACTAGTCTGTGGGTATTTGGATCAGCTGGATGGCGAGTTCCTCAGGCAAGCCTAGTGGTGGCAAGCCTGAGAATTTCTGTATGCTGGTTCAAAAGGCCTTCTGACCCACACAGCGCTTTACTGAGTGGAGAGAATACATTTGAGGATTGGGGCCTCCCTGGAAATCAATAGTCTGTATTGCTGGCAAGAGATTTGGCATCTGGATTTGGAAGAATATTTAAAGCTGGATGTAGGAAGCTGGATCAGAGTGTTTCACCGGAATCAGGAAGGTGGCTGGATCACTCAATCTGTATCTGCTCTGAGTTGTCTCTTTTTATGCATTAAGAATGACATCACAAAGGGGGTGTACGGGCCGGCTTAGCTAAGCTTGTCCTTGTGAAAGGCGATTGGGTCAGAGTCTACTCTCTGCCTTGAAAGGAGGAGAGAAACAGAGTGTCATCTTTATGGTGTAATTTTATGATGCTGAGAATCCACCCCTAGCCACTGGAACACATAGTCTAATTTTGGCAAAATACATATGTACACATGTGCAACTTCTATAAAAAATCACATACACAGATTGCATATTTTTCATAGCAGCTATTCCTTAAAACCCTGTAGCTGTGGGATCATGTCTCTCCTTTCCATGGAATTTTGCCCTTTTCACTATGAACACACTTTTCAATTGTTATGCAAGTTTCCACAAATGTGTGTGTTAAACATGGGAATGAGTGTATACAGTTTCACAATTCTAGCAGAAATACAGACCCCATAAACCCACATTTATTGCCATTCCTGTTCAGAATAAGCTACACGTTTGTACTAAGTTTTCAAAGGTAGTGCTAAAAATGAGGTTAATTAATCTGCCATTTTCAGATTTTGCACCCCTTTTCATAATAAGTTATAAACCTTCTAAAAATGTCCATCACATATCCTGTTAACACCAAATGGTCAGTCTTTGTCACTCCTTGAAGCATGTGGTGGCCCCCTCGTTTGGAATTTGCTTCTGTCAGCCAGAAGTTTCCTGTGCTGCAGCAGTCTTACAGCCTTTCACACCTTTAATGTCCTGGGTCAGAGGATGGTCATTGTTCCTTTGCCCGTGTAGACCAGATTCTGTTCAAACGCCGCAATTAACACCTCCCCGTGAGTTTCTGCTGAAGGAAGGCCTTCCTTCTGGGAGAAAAACCTGCTTTTCAAGTTATGGCAACTTCAGCCAAACTAATTAACTTTTTAAATTTAACAAAAACCCACATCTGTTGCATCACATACAAATACATTTCTTTCTTGGCCTTAAAATCTGTGGTATCAAAAACACAACTAAAATCTGTATTCCTTTTTGGCAACAATCCTGTGTAGGTTTTCTAATTCAGCAGACTTTTAGTTTTAGGTCAAATTGAAGCTTCCTCAGTTCTCCTCTGTCATTCAGGCGGCCCAGGGTACTGCACCCAGATTTTGGCATGGCTGTCAGTTTTCAGACAATCCAGTTTTCTGATGAAGGTTGTACTCTTCTAATCAGGACTGGGTATGTTTACAATGCTTCATAAGATGCATGACTTTCAGCACCAGGCAAGATTGTGAATGTTGAAAATTGTTGTGTTATAGGCATTTTGGAGTTTTTTGGGAACAAAAAAATTTCATTTGTAGGCACATGTTTGGGTTTCATTTGCAAAGTGCTGCTTTTCTCTCTACACTCTGTTTGCTGGTCATGGGACCCCCTGGCACATTTCCGCAGGATGTGCTCTATTCCACTGCACATGCACCATGGGTGGCAGGTTGTGCCTCCCTCTTTTTGCTGAGACACACGGTTTTTGTAGGTTTTTGTAGGTGTTTGGCGCGCACAAGGGTCTTGCCGCCATTGTTGCTGTTTCTTTCCCCACAACTGGCAGGGTGATGCCGCATAGCATAGCGGAGTGGGTCAAAACATTCCACATGTGAGAGATAACAGATCAGCAGGGGAGAAGAGGAGCAAAGGCAGAAGCGAAGAGGAAGGTCTTGAGGTGCTTCTGGAACAGGAGATGGTTCTTCTCAAGTTTCAGGGTGGCAGGGAGGCTGGTCCAGCCGAAGACAGAGTTCTGCCCCCAGCACGTGTCTTTGAAAAATGAGTAACCCTGAGGGAGTTAGAGGTAGAGGAGCAAAGGGCTCGAGCGGGGAGGTATTTATGGAGGGATAGTTGAAGGTATTTTGTACCCAGGCCCCAGAAAGCCTTGTGGGCAATGCAGAGGCTTTTAAATGTAATCCTTGCATCCACTGAGAGCCAATGAAAGGATTTCAGAGCTGGAGAGATATGATCCCAGGGCTTGAGGCCAAGGACAAGTTTTGCATTCCTGTTCTGGATTAGGTGTAAAGGGTGGAGAGCGGAGGCAGGTAGATTTAGAAAGAGGCTGTTACAGTAGTCCAACCTAGAATGATCCAGAGTTTGGGAGATAGTAAGCTTCTGAGGGAAGGACAGAAAGGCAAAGTACCTCTGGGGTAGGAGGGGGTCAAGGGAGGCTGGCCATTGAGTGAGGGGAAATGATGGAGAAGGTGTATCAATGAGGATGATCTCAGTTGTGTTGGCATTTAGGCAAAGATTGTTGGTGGGACACCAATTTTGAATGGTGATTAGGCAATCACAGATGAGGGGAGGAGAGGAGGTGGCTGAAGAAAGCCTAAAAATGAGTTGGGTTTCATCAGCATAGTACTGGACATTAGAGCAGAAAATGGAGATGCAGTGGGCGAGAGTTGCAAGGTATTGGTTGAAAATCCAGGGCGAGAGGTTAGACCCGTGGGGAACACCACAGGTAGAGAGGGAAATAGAAGATAGGAAAGACGCAAGTTGTACCTGGGAGGGTCGAGCGGAGAGAAAAGAGGTCAGCCAAGCCAGAGCCTGATCAGTGATATCCAGGTTGGCACGGAGAAGGTTGGGCAGGTTGGTATGGTTGACTGTGTCAAAAGCAGAAGAAAGATTAAGTAGGATGAGGACCGAGGGAGTGTTAGAGTCAAGGTTGGAGAGCAGATCTTCACGGATGTTCAGGAGAGCAGTTTCCGTGCTTCTGGCAGATCTGAAGCCAGACTGATGGTCATTGAGAGGGTGGGCAGTCATAATGTCGACAGTCAAAATGTCGACAGTCAAAATTTCGAAAAATAAATGTCGAAAAAAATAATGTCGACAAACAATAATGTCGACATTTTTTTGATATTTTTTCGAAATTTTGTATTTATTGTATGAATAAATAAATAAATATATATAACTAAGATATGTTGAGTATGAGGGGTGGGGGGTCTGGGGGGGTGGCAGGGGGTCTTGGGTGAGAGGGGTTGGGGGGACATCCCCATAGTAAATGATACTCTTTTTATTTATTTAATTATTGAATAAATAAATAAATATATAATTACTATGTGTTGAGAATGAGGGTGAGAGGGTGGTTGGGGGGGTGTGGGGGGTGGCAGGGGGGTGTTGGGTGAGGGGGGGTTGGGGGGACCCCCCCATAGTAAATTAAACTCTTTTTGGTTATTTATTTATTGACAAAATAAATAAATAAATACATATATAATTAGAATGTGTTGAGTATGAGGGGTGAGAGGGTGGTTGGGGGGGTGTGGGGGGTGGCAGGGGGGTGTTGGGTGAGGGGGGGTTGGGGGGGACCCCCCAATAGTAAATGATACTCTTTTTGGTTATTTATTTATTGACAAAATAAATAAATAAATAAATATATAATTAGAATGTGTTGAGTATGAGGGGTGGGAGGGTGGTGGTGGGGGGGCTTGGGGGGGTGGCAGGGGGGTGTTGGGTGAGGTGTTGATAGTTCTAAGTGACATTTTTTTTTCTAAAAAATGACTTTTTACATTATAAGTATAGGATGTCGACATTTTTGTTTTCAAATTTTTTTTTTCGACATTTTTGTTTGTCGACATTTTATTTTCGACATTATGACTATAAACCCATTGAGAGAACCAATAGAAACAGAATGAAAGTTAAGCTGAGAGAAGGCCAGCTTTTCAAGGAGTTTACCCAAAAAGGGAGCAATGGAAATAGGGCGATAGTTGGCCGGACAAGAAGGATTAGCTGTGGGTTTCGTAAGGAGAGGATGCACAAGAGAATGCTTTAGAGGGGAGGGGAAAGATCCAGAGGCAAAGGAGATGCAGAAATCGGCAAGGCCCGGAGCGAGGGTATCAATGTGGTCCTTAATGGTTGTAGAGGATCAGGGATGGGCATGTATTGTTGAGGCTTTCATAGATCAGACTTGTCTAGCTACCTCATCAGGGGAGAAAACAGGAAAGGAGGAGAAAGAGAGTGGGGGGTTGCTGAAGGAGGTTCAGTAGGCAGAGAAAGAGGGGGGAGGGGAGCGCAGACTAAAAGAAAACGTGCATTACTAAAGAACGCGCATTACTAAAGAAACCACCCAAACAAATTGAAGTTGCTTTGCTTGCTTTTAAAAGAGCTTTTCCAAAATCTGCACATTTGGATTTCTGACATGCAACCCATCCCAAATGTTTCTGGGGGCCATAGGGAAGTAAGTACCTGTACTTTGCCACCTGTGTTTTCTTGGAAGAGCTGCAGCATGCCAAGGCTCACCACAACACTGTGGAAATCTCAAGCATCTTACCAATGCAAAGCCAATGACATGCTCTGTGTCCTTTAGCACACTGCACAGAAGCAGAAACCAAGGGTTTGGCCAAGTAAAATAAATAAATGCAATTGAAACAAAATAAAATCCATTTATGGAAGCCACCGACTGTTTCAAAGAAAGAGCCATTGGTCGCTGACCAAAAAAGAATCCAAATTTTCCATTCTCTAGCGAGGAGAGATTCCGTGTCTTATTTAGTGGAGAGATGGAACTTCTCAATGAAAGGGCAGAGTGATGTAAGGGGGTGAAGGGTGGAGGCCCTCGCCTTTCAAGACCCAGGGGCTTTGCCAACAAAAGAGCAGCCATTTCCATCTTGAAATCAGTCAAGCCCAAGTGCAGCAGAAGACTTCAAACCCAGGAACGGTGAGTCTTCAGCAGAGGGTGTGTTTGTTCATGGTGTGTGTGTGTGTGTGTGTGAAACACCACCTTTGTGGTGCTGTTTCTGCTGTGTTGCATCATTATTTGTGTGTGATGCCTTTGCGATTGTTTGTTACATGACAGCACAGTGCTATATTTATTTATTTCTATTAATGTATTTATTGTGTGATTTGGTTTACAGAGCAAATCTTTACACACATATTCACATAGAACTGTACAGCACACCAGAGTAAAAACATAATTTACAGCATACAAGATGTATTCAACATCATAAATATAATCATAAAAGCCATCTTAAATCAAAGAAATTTCATACATAGAAAAAAGTGAATTTTTAGTAAATTCATCAAATTAATTAAAAAACGATCATTGGGATTAACTAATCATTTCCAACAAAGCATTTCCAAAGTTAGGGCCCGCCACTCAACAATTCTTCATCTTCTTCATGATTTTCTCCAATGTAACTACCGCCTAGATACCCAAGGGTTTTGTGTGCTGTAATAAATGCATACATACATACATACATTAATAAATAAATAAATAAATAAATAAATACATTAAATGCTTCAAGGTTTCGCCAGTGAGTCTGCAACAGCGACATAAAAATCATTGGTTAAGAGGTAATTTAATTTTATGCGTAACCAGAATTTTCTAAGGAATCGAGAGGTATGTTTTAGGACACATTTCTGGGAGAAATTAAAAGGTTTAATAGCCAGAGAAAAGTGCTCAAACAGGTTACAAGAGAGCAGTATGTTTCTATTTTCGATCCAGTCATTTTCAAATAGTATCTTTTTAACCTTGGCTGGATTGCACTCTGATTCTGCAAGTGAAACTGCTCTTTCATTCAGCATGATCAAGACAGATTTCATCAAGGCCTTAAGAGGCAGACAATTACCCCGATTATAAAGTGCATCCAATTGAATGCATAAGTTCGACACTGGTGGAAACATAATAGATCATAAGAGCAAGAATCTTCTCCAATTAACTTTCGTGTCTAAAGATGTATGACCCACAATATGTTTAACTGCAAAAAACGGTGTATCCCCTGCAAGGGACAACAATTGTTTACAGATAAAGGACTCCATCTTGGCCCAATCAAAGCCGACCTCACGACCCTCGGCCCGATAGGTCAATGTTAGAACGAACACCTGGTTATACATTTTCAGTGCAGGCAGTAGTGAAAAGAGACCATATTTGCTGCCCAGAGCTCGAAGTTTCACAACCACTGATATGGCATCAAACTTCAAGGCCTGGTTTGCAATGGAAATTGATCAATTTGTTTTGATTACAACACCAAGATCCTAAAGTTAATGACCACCTCCAGCTGCTTACCATCAATGTACCAGCCAAAGTTCACCCTAACCGACAAGATCTTTCTGTGGTTAATAACCAAGATTTTAGATTTGGACACACTGATGTCCAACACAAGGTCCCTAAAAAAATCCTCTGCCCGCACTAAAGATTTCTGTAGACCTATTGCAGTATAATCAAGTAAGACAATTCATCAGCGTACAAAAGATACTGGCACTCATTGCAACACTGGCGGTAACCCATGGCGCTATTAGCACCATGGTTGCTGCCGGTGTTGAAACGAGTCCGCCAATGTTCAATGGGGAATTACCACCCCATTCCAAGGTTGGTGGGGCGGTAATTCCACATTGAACATTGGCCCTTCCCCATTCCCATTTTTGCCCATAGGGCTCAATGGGACTGGGAAAGGCGGTAATTACGGTACTGCAAATGGTCTGATTTCAAAAACATATAGATTAAACAAAAAAGGAGCAAGTACATACCCTTGGCACAAGCCATGGTCAACAGAAATTCACCCAGAGTACATGCCCTTTTTGTCCAGCCTAACCTTGATTCTGATCTCTTTATGCAGGTGTTCCAGCATCTGGATCAAGGCCTCCGGACAGCCCCATGACCTGAGCACCCCCATAGCCTGGCTCGATCCACACAGTCCAATGCCTTAGAGACATCAAGAAAAGAAAGATCCATGGAGTGCTGAGATTGAAAAGCCTGATTCTTCAAAAGTTGTAACACAAACCAATTCAGAGCTGTACTAGTACCCTTGCCGAAACCTGACTGATCAATGTCCAACTTGTTGATATTAGTAGCCCATCTCCTAAGGGCACGCAACAGGAAACCAGAGAATGATTTATAGGAAGCATCCAGAAGGCAGAGGTGACAGTAATTCGCCAGATTCGCACTATCTCCCTTTTTGAAAATAACTGCCGCAATGGCCTCCCTTTAGGTCACGGGACATCTAGTGCGCCCAACCACATTGCAAAACAATTAAAACAGCACCTCAGCCCATAGGAGCGGCATTTATTTTAATGTTAGAATAGAGAGGCCATCTGGTCGAGGGGCATTCGAAGACCTGGCCATCCCAATATCCAATTTAATCCCTATAGGATCAATGTCTAATAGCACCCAAGCCTCCATATCCCAAATAACCCCAAAGGTCCTGGATGTGCAGACTTGTGTGCAGCTTACAGTAGCATTCAAGTTACCAAAGTAATTCTCCCACACCTGGCCCGGGATTGGCTGGTGCTGCAGCGAGAGTTGCACATGCCCCCTCGTATCAGTCTCCAAAAATATGCCCTATCTCTAGAGGCCAGGACTGCTAGCATGTTTTCTGCATCTTTTAGTAGTAGCCCTTTGCCCACTTTCTATAGGTTTGCTTCAACTTTGCTATGACCATGTACTCATTAGGGCCCCATTTTTGAGCTTTTCTAGTGTCACCTCTCAACTGATTTTTCCAAATACATCTGCACTGAATTTATGAGCTAAGTCCATGTGATTGCTATCCATTCTAAGACTCGAGGACGGAATCAAAGCTATAAGAGAGTGTCCTGCAAATGAGGAGAGAATGAGATGACACATGTCAACAAAGAATCCCCCCAATAAGTCATGATCAATCTTTGCATTGAACCAAGAAGCATACTTGTGTCGCAAAATTACAGCCTGATTTTGAGGATTAATATCAATGGAATCTGAGATCTGATCAGGGAGATCCACTAGCAATACTTCCAAAGCATGCCCTAAGGAGCTACTGATCACTACCGCTCTTGAAATCAATGTTAAAGCAATTAATAATAGGAAAGATATGAGTAGAAACAAATATAAAACCCACAGTAGATTTGCTAGATCCATCTGACGGAGTATAATTGGGAGGGACATCATCGAAAAAGTCCAAGCTTTCAAGACAAGCCGGGAATGGTATTCCTCTGGCTTTTGCAGATTGAGAGAAGTGTCTATTTGCCCCAGAGTGATACCACTGAGCATCTAAACATTCCGAATTAAAATCGCACATAACCAAAAAACATAGATTAGGTAGTAAAGAATACAAGGCAAATACATGAATAATGGATGTTATAAAGTCTGTCAAGGAAGTCGATACAGTATTAAAATAGATGTTTAAGATAATCAGCACTCTCAAAGCTTCTTCGGATGGGTCAAACCAGTTATTTTACAACCTTGGACGTCAGGATAGCCCATGCACACATTTTCAATGTTAGAACCAGGAGACACACGCCACGTATGATTAAGCCGCCATAAGTCCTACCCTTTAGTCCTTTCCTGGCAGGCTCGTGCACAACAGTAAAGCTATCCACAAGAGGAGTATCAAGCAGAAAAGATTCTTCAATACAAGTCAGGTCGGCCTCATTCCATAATTCCCTATTCGAGCGAAGATGGCATTCCAAGAGACAACCCTAACTGGAGCAATTCAGTGGGTGCCCCTTCTCAATGGGTTATGTTCATGGAGGGAATTTATGATATGAGACCAGTCGTACGTCAGAACTCGGCTAAGCGTCAGAGAACAATCATCATTAGACGTATTTGTAGTGGCCTGATTTACATTTATTTACATTTATTGTTAAAGGTTCTTGTGGATTAAGTTCAGGAACTCCATCTCCACCCTGATTCAGACCCTTTAAAATGTCCTGTAGCCAATCCTCAGACAAGGAGTAGCCCATATTTAACAAACAAATTTTACTATTCTTGGCTTTCCTTTTCCTTCAACGGCCAATTTTCACAGATGGTACTGACTCGCCAACAGTAACCACCTTGAGAGTGGGCACTGGCCCTCCCACCACCTCCACTATGGGGTACGATGGGATATTACTTGAAGCCAGCGTAACCTGCGGCTCAGTGACCTTTGGTAATGGGCTTGCATATTGGCAGCTGCCCCCTCATCTGCAAAGATTGTCTCCATTGGCTTTACAGGGAATGAGCTAAATTCAACCAGAGAGGTTTGAGTGGCAACAGAGACTGGATCAAAGAGTATTTACCGATAACACCGGAGCACTCAAAGCCACGATGCAGCCTTCAATAAAATTGACTTTTGCAAGCAAGTCCTCCAAAGCTGATTGTACGTCTATCAGTTCGTACATATTTACATCATGACCTCAGCCCATAGTATCTAAAATCCTTGAAAGAACAGGAAAAGAAAACACATCAAACATTGGTTCTTCCTGAACCTGGCAATCATGTTTCATAGATATACAGTCTTTAGGATCATGTGCTGGTGTTGTGTCTTGACTGTCGTGTAGGCATAAGAGACCTCTGCCCACAAGTTCCGCACAGAGATAATCCAAATCACTCTTGGTACAACCTTTGAGGCCACAGGTGGGAGATGTTCTTCCGGAGCCGTGGACTTCTGGGATCCCCTGGACCACTGCAATAAAATCACCGGTTAAGTATCAAGCCAAAACAACATCTACAAACCAAACAACAAAAAGTGGAAAAGTCTTACGAATGGGTGAGAGCGGAGATTCGTCTGAACCTATGGAAGGGGTTCCGGGACCCACCAGTGTCTTGATCCCGGCACAGGATAGTGAGCTCAGGAGGATAGGTGGAGGTGCGTGTGCCGGGCCCACCTGCAGTTAGAATCCAGGCAAGGAAATCAGAAAAACGTAGTACTAAGGTATGTAGCAAGTAGAAATCCAAAAGCAGTCCGTGATCCGTAACAAGAGTTCCAAATATCCAAAAGCCAGAAGTCAGGGAAATCCAATAACAATCCGTAATGCAATCCGAGGTCAGTTTCCACACGATCCAAACATAAATGAATGAAGTGCCAACCAGTGTCCAAGAAAAACAGCTGTGAAGCACCGAGTGCTATGATGCAGGTGTTTAAACACTGGCGCTACGAACGTCTTCCGGTCACATGACCCGGACCCGTATCACGTGATCGTGCTTTAGTAACACGTGAGTGGGAGGCATTGGTCACGTGATGCGGAAGCGGGAAGCGAGGCCAATCTCGCAACTGCCACGGAATACGCCAATGGAGCGGGCATCTTCGTGAGCGGACGGCCTGCTGACACACCCGTCCCGGCACACAGGGAGTCGAGGAGAGCACACGTGGGTCCCGGATCTGGGCAAGATGATGGGGAGGAGTGGAGGTATGGGGACTGGAGGTTTGAGGAGGGACTTTGGGGATACCGGGAGCCCCGAGGGACTTGACAGAGCCCCCACCCAAAGGCCCACAACCCCGTGGGCACAAAGGATTGTCCCTGTGGAAATGTGCCACCAGGCGGGGAGCACAGACGTCAACAGCAGGCACCCAGGATCTCTCCTCTGGCCCAAACCCAGACTAAACCACCAGATACTGAAGGTGACCTCTACAGATACAGGAACCCAAGATACCAGAGACCTCGAATACATCAGGAGAGGACAGAGATACCGGTGCCACAGGCGCACAAATCCGTGTAGGACTGGGGCAGGACTTGAGGAGGGAGACATGAAAAAATGGGTGAACCCGCCAGGACCTCGGGAGTGCAAGACGGTAGACCACAGGGTTGATGACCTGGGTGACCACATAAGGTCCCAAAAAGCGAGGCAAGAGTTTGTGACAACCCACTAGCCGCAAGTGGCGAGTAGACAACCAGACGCAGGACCCCACTGAATACAACAGTGCCATCACCCATTTCCTATCTGCCTGGGCCTTCATGGACGCCTGAGCCTCGAGGAAATGTGTCGAGGTCAGAGCGTGGATGGAGGACAGGTCCCTAACACAAGCAGTGGCAGCAGGGTTGATGGAAGAAGGCATGTCAAGGAAGGGCAGGACACCGGGATGTTGACCATACAATACATAGAAAGGGGAAAACCCGGTGGAGGAATGTTGTGCATTGTTATATGCGAATTCTGTGAGATGCACCACTCTCAACCAGGATGTATGCTTCTTCAAGGTCTGGCAACGTAAGTACTGCTCTAAGGTTTGATTGAGCCTCTCGGTTTGACCATCCGTCTTGGGGTGATACGGTGAGGAGAAGCGAACATTGATACCAAGTAGTCTGGTCAACGCACGCCAAAAGCGTGATGTAAATTGAGAACCCATATCCGAGATGAGAACCGAGGGCAGTCCGAGAGACAAAAACACTCTCAAAAAACAACTTAGCCAGCGCAGGAGCAGAGGGGATGCCCTTGCAGGGAATAAAACGAGCCATCTTGGAGAAGGAATCGGTGACCACCCACAAGGTGTCAAACCCTTGAACCCCGGGCAAATCCTGGGAGGAACGGGAAAAGGAAGCAGAAGACCTACAGGTCGACCCCTACAATGTTTACATTGTGCGCAAACTGCACAGGTGTTAACATAGCATTCCACGTGCCTCTTCATGGAGGGCCACCAGCACCAGCGTTTCAACAATGTTTGTTTGTTTATTTATTTATTGTGCGCACCAGACCCTGAGGTAGCAGGGCGCAAGAGACAAGGAGGTTTACAGCTTAGTTACAGACGTTACAAGTTACAGAGCAGGCAAATAGGACATTTCTTGACTCTGCAAGGTGAGGCAAGTACAAGTGCAGATAAAGCGCAGCCAAGCAGTCAAATCTATGATGAACAATATAGTAGGTCATTGCGTGTCAGGTGAAGTACGAGTGGAGGTGCGAGGGGTAGAGTGCCATTTATATCACATTCTCGGTGAGCCATTTTATCGTGTTCTTTCTGAAGTTGTTGAACGTTTGGTCGGATCTAAGTGCATGAGGTAGGGCGTTCCATAACTGAGCTGCCTTGACTGGTAAGCTGGATCTTCCAATAGTGGTTAGTTTAAATCTGGGCACTAGGAGGCGGTTAGGGCTGACTGTCCTTGTAAGTCTAGTGGGTTTTTTTTCTATTAAAACGTTCTGAAAGGTAGCAGGGGGCTTTGTTGTTTAAGCATTTGTGGATGAGGGAGGCAGATTTAAGGTTGATTTTTTCTTGGGTGGAAAGCCATTTGTGTTTACGTCTTATTTCTGAGATATGTGCTCTTCTAGGGATACTTAGGGCCACTCTAAGTGCATTATTTTGGAGCACTTGAATTCTATTGATGATTTGTTTAGTTGTCCCTATGTAAAGGGCATTACAATAGTCTAACTTTGATAAGATGAGGTCTCTGGCTAGGATAAGACAGCTGTCATCTGATAAGAATTGTTTCCCAGCTCGTATTAATTTACATGTATAGGCCGTGGATGAGGCCAGTGAGTTCACCTGTTTGTTAAAGGATAGTGTCGCATCAAGGTAAAAACCTAGGGTTTTTACTTCTCTGGCGACCTTGATAGTGTTGCCATCGATGATGAAGGCTGAGTAGTTTTGGTTGAGTTTGGAGATGCGGGATGCAGCGCCCAGGATGATGAGCTCTGTTTTGTCATCGTTCAAGCATAGGCCATGGTTGGCCATCCATGCCTGAGCGATGCTATAGACTCTGTTCACCAGAGCCAGATCTTCAACGTAATCCCCAGTAAGTGGTAGGAGAATCTGGGTATCGTCTGCATAGTTGGTATAGGTGATACCCAGATTATCGAGATCGTCGAAGAGTGGTTTGGTGAAGATATTATAGAGTGTGGGCGAGACACAGGAACCCTGGGGCACTCCGCAGGTGATAGGTATCGGGTCTGCTGCCGCTGCGGGGGAGAACACCCTCATGGTCCTGTCACTAAGGAATGACTGTATCCAGACTATAGCCTCCCCTGAGAAGTGGGCCGCCGAGTCCAAGTGATTGCATAGGACTCTATGGTCCACCAAATCAAAGGCAGCTGAGAGGTCTAGAAGGAGGAGGAGAGCTAGTTTGCCCTTGTCTCTGAGTGAGTCTATTTGGGCCTTTAAGTTAATAAGGGCAGCCTCTGTGCGTGTTGCGGAGAGAAACCGGATTGGCGGGTGCCAAGGAGATGGTTCATCTCAAGGAAGTTCTGGATTTGGGTGTAGGCTACCTTGTCTAATATTTTTAGTAAGAAAGGCACCTTGGTGATGGGTCTATAATTTGTGCGAATGTCGGGGTCCAGTGTTTGTTTTTTCACAAGGGGGAGTACCCAGGATTCCTTTAGGTTGCATGGGATGGTGCCCATAGTGAAGGAGGCATTAATAAGTTTTGTGATGAAGGGGGCTAGATCTCTGGCCACGTCCTTGATCAGTGGTGCGGGGCATTGGTCACCTTTGCAATTAGACGGTTTGAGAGTCAGAATGGTCTTCTCTACCTCAATCACTGAGACCTTAGAGAAACAGAATTGGGTAGATTCTTTAGGTTTGGGTGTGGGAGTTTTATCCAAAGGAGGTTGGGTTGGTAATGAGGCTTTCTTTAGGGCAATTTTAGTTTGGAGGTTAGTGCCAGTTGTATGTCTGTACACCAGGTTTTATCTTTAATGGAGTCATCCTGTACTGCGATAGGAGTTTCCAATTCTTTTAGGATGGAGAAAAGCTCCTTCATACTGGAGTTGGCTTGGGTGATCCTGTTATTATAGGTTTCTTGTTTGGCCAGGATGATATCTTTTTTGTATTGCGAAGAGATGTTTATTAGGTTCGTTTTATTTTCAGCTGTAGGATGCCGGTTCCAAGCTGTTTCGCATTTTCTCTTCTGTAGTCTTACGTTTTTTAGGTGGGGTGTAAACCAGGAGTTCAAGTGCTTTTTTGGTTTGCTGTTCCTAGGTTTAAGCGGAGCAACTCTGTCAAGGGCAATGGACATAGCATTTTTGAATTCCTCCACTAGGATGCCTGAGTCGGTATGGTCAAGTAGAGAATTAAGTTTGGGTAGGATGTGGGGCAGAATATTATTTGCTGTGATATTTTTCTTATTTCTGGTTAAAGTGGGTATGGCGGGAGTGGGTGTTAACACTGTGGGTCTTTTAGTATTGAGGGTAAAAGAGATAAGGTGATGGTCTGACCATATTTGGGGGGCAATGGCTGTTATAGAGGGGTTACAGTTGTGACTGGCAATCCAGTCAAGAGTTCACCCTTTGGAATGTTTGAGAGTATTCACGATCTGCGTGAAACCTAGTTCTGACAGGGTATTGGCTACGGCAGCGGCCTGGTGATCATTGATATCGTTGTACCCTAGGTTGAAGTCTCCTAACACTAAGGTTTGAGAGGAATTTTTTAGCTTCTCAGAGATAACAGTGGTGATATCTTCATTGATGGTACTGATGGCGCCCAGGGGTCTATAGAGGAGGTAGATATTTAGTGTTTGAGAATTGGCGGTGGGTAGTTTGATAGACAGAAGCTCACGGGATTTAAGGTAGGGTGTGGAAGTGATTCTCATAGAGAGATTAGATTTGGCGATAATTGCAATTCCTCCGCCTCGTGCGTCTGGTCTGTCAGCTCTGAGGATGGTATAATTTTCTGGACTGCCAAAGTGAGTGCAGGACCTGCTGCCTCGTGGAGCCATGATTCAGTAATGGCGATGAAATCAAGGTCATTTTCCCTTATGACATCTGCTATGTCAGTAGCATGAGCGACTAATGATCTGGCATTGATCAATGCAGCTTTTAATTAAGGTTCTGGCTGCACTGTGAGGGGGAGGTTGGCCATAGGTTTATTGATTTTAGGGTAGAGTTTGCGTCTGGGAAGGGCGGTGGTTTCCGATGGTGGAGTAATTTGGGTTGAAGGTGATCCAGGTTGATGTTATATTTAATGATAGGTTCGAATATTTTGGGTAGTCGAGCCCGGAGTCTAAGGTTCCTCTGTGCTGGGTTGCAGGGTTTGGAGATAAATTGTATATGGGCTCCTGGGCCATCTATGGGCAGAAATGTTGGCATGGTCATATAGACGATGGTGAGTATAACTATCAGATTGGTGAGTGATGCTTGGTGGACTAGGTTAGGCAGGTAAGAGTACATAATGTTGCTACTACAATGCTAGTGTACGAACCTGGGCGGGGTATCTGTGAATAGGGGCATTGTGGGACCATTCTAGGGCCATGTTGCTGGTTTAAGTAGTGGGTAGGAATAGACGATCAGCGACGAATGGCAATCCGTCATGAAAGGTTGGATCCAATTCGGACAATTGATCCGGGTGTAGGGAGACCCAGTTTCGAACCACTTCGTGTAACGGTGGTGATGGGGTACATAAACAAACCATCTTTCCGCAGTCTAGGAGGGTGTCAGGATATGTCGGTAATGCAACCCCCCCAGGGGAGCGAGACACGGCATTGGCTTTACCGTGGGCAGAACCCGAGCGGTGCTTGATAACAAAATCAAAAGCAGAGAAGAATAAATGCCATCTGACCTGTCTGCTGTTAATGCACTTCAAAGATGCTAAATCCTGCAAGTTTTGATGATCCGAATATACAGTGACCTGGTGTTTAGCGCCCAAGAGGTGGTGTCGCCAGACACGGAAGGCATCCATGACTGCCAGTAATTCTTTTTCGGTCACTGTATAAAGGGATCCGACATCGGTAAATTTGCGGGAGTGAAAAGCCACGGGGTGAAGCCGAGCGGTGGCGGGACAGACTTGTGGTAACACCGCACCCAAGGCAAAGGCGGAGGCATTCGCTTCCACAATAAATGGTAATTCTGGGTCCGGGTGTTGTAGAACAGGGGCGTTAGTGAACGCCGTCTTTAGAGACTCGAAGGCCCGTTGGTGTGTCTTGGTCCATAGGAAGGGAACTCGAGGGCTTGTCAAAGAAGTGAGGGGAGCCACTAGCGACGAAAAGCCAGAGATAAAGAGCCGATAGAAATTGGCAAAGCCAAGAAACAACTGAAGCGCTTTCAGGGTTTTAGGAGCCGACCAGTCCAACACCGCCGGCACCTTGGAAGAATTCATGGCCAAGCCCCCAGGCGTGATATGAAAACCGAGAAATTCCACAGTGTCTGTATGATATTGGCATTTCTCCGGTTTAGCGAACAATGAGTGTTTTTGCAGACGTGAGAGTACCTCTCGTACATGGTGTATGTGTTCTTTCAGTGTTCGGGAGGAGATCAGAATGTCATCTAGGTAGACCACAACAAACACATCTAGGATATCGGAAAAGACATCATTCATGAACCTCTGGAATGTGGCTGGGGCATTGCACAGGCCAAACGGCATGACCGTGTATTGATATAGCCCATAGCGAGTGCAAAATGCGGTCTTCCATTCGTCCCCAAGGCGTAGATGGACCAGATTGTAGGCACCGTGAAGATCTAATTTCGTGAAAACAGAAGCGTTGGTGAGGCGATCGAGTAAAGGCGTGATCAGAGGAATGGGATAACCTTTTTTTTCTGTGATGGCATTGAGTCGACGATAATCCACACATGGGCGCAGGTCACCCTCTTTTTTGGGGACAAAGAAGATGGGGCTGGCCGCTGGGGAAGTGGATGGGCGTATATGGCCTAAGCGGAGGGACTTCTGAATGTATTCTTTTAGGGCCAGTTCTTCATTGGGGGAAAGAGAGTATATCCAGCCCGTAGGAACGGTACTGCCTGGAATCAAGTCTATCGGGAAGTCATAGGCACGGTGTAGGGGAAGCACTTTGAAGGAACCGCGGTCAAAAACCCCTGCATAGTCCTGCTATTGGGCGGGAATAAGTGTAGAAATCAGTCCCACTGTATGGCATTCTATTGGCGGGATCATGGTGTCCCCTATGGTTAAATGAGCTATAGCCCCCAGAGCCTGAGCGGGTGTGTTGTCATTCGTGGTTGCAGGAAGACAAAAGTGTTGGCATAGATCTGACTCAAAGTGGACCAAGCCCGTTTTCCAGTCTATCAATGGGTTATGCTCCTGGAGCCAGGGGATCCCCAATATTAAGCCAAACTGGGGCATCAAAATGAGGTCGAAGCTCAGGGTTTCTTTATGTGTAGCATGAATAGTTAGGAGCATTGGAGGTGTCTGTTGTTTAATGGGCCCTGATATCAGTGACATACCATCAACCGCCTGAACAGGTTCTGGCCTAGTTTTAGTCAGAAGAGGTAGATTTAGGGTATGGGCAAGTGCGATGTCGATGTAATTGCCCATGGCCCCGGAGTCAATGATGATTCTGACTGGGTGTGAAACATCGGGTGTGGGTTGAAGAACAGCTTGCAATTGTACAGGCCTAATTGCGGCCAAAAGCAGGTACCGGATTCGGGTTGTAACAGGAAGCGCTCGACCCAGCCCCCGGTTCTAGGGTCGAGCATTCCGAAAACCCAGGGTTTTGAGTTTTGGTCGACGGGGACATTCCTTAACATAATGGCCAGTCAGACCACAATAATAGCATGCATTGTCCACCCTCCTGCGCTCTCTCTCTATGGGTGTAATTGGACTACGAATGCCCCCGATCTGCATGGGTTCATGACTTGTGTTGGGAGCTGCAGAGGTGGTAGATGACGATGGAGTGTGAGCAAAACCGGCCTCAGCCCTGCGTTCAGAACACCTAGCATCTACCTGTAGGGCCAGATCCACTAGGTCCTGATACGTCGTTGGCAAAGAGGGGATAACCGTAACTGCATCCTTCATGACGTTGTTCAGACCCCTATAGAACATGACGGCCTTTTTACTTTCGGGCCAAGAAGTCTCTGCTGCAAGCTGATGGAACCTGGTGATATACTCAATCAAGGGCCCCCTCCCTTATCCCAAATCCAGAAGTTCCAGATCCAGGGACTGCGCCTTGTGGCGAGTGGCGAACACTCAAGACATTTCTGTGATCAATAGATCGAAGTCATAAAGGGCTGGGTTGTCGTTTTCCAGGAGGGGGTTAACCCAGGGGGCGGCTATGCCCGCTATATGCGATAGGGTAAAGGCAGCTTTTGCGGTTGAGCCTGGAAAGGCCTGGGGTCTGCACAAAAAGTGTAGTTTACATTGATTTATGTAGGTCCTAAATTTGCTGGTGTTCCCATGATACCTCTCGGGAGCGGCCAACGGAAAAGGAGAAGGAAGCACCATGGGCATGGGGTTCTGTGGAGGTGGAACAGGAGGTGGGGCGACCTGTGGGGCAGATGGGGCATCCCCGGATTCAGCATCAGGTGGGAAAGGTTGTCTCGTACTTTGGATATAATCTAACCGTTGGTGAATGGCAGTGTTTGCTGCGGCCATGTCTGCACGTAACACGGTTATGGGTTGTACCATAGCAGCCAAGGGGTCTTCTGCAGCGCCCTCCATCGCCTACACGACAGGATGGATTCACAGTCTGTTGTGTCTTGATTGTCGTGTAGAGAAAATATAAGGGACGCCTGCTTTTTGTCTGTGGTCTATCAGGCAATACAATAAAGCTAAAGAAAATTAGACCATCCAGACCAGAGATAACATCCGATTACTCTTTCAATTTGTAATCGTTAGCTATTTATTTTGCAACAAACCATATATCAAATTACACAATGACAGTTATATTCATATAAAATGTGACTCTTTAAACCTAGAACAAACACATCCCTCCAAGCACACTTCATTCACAACTTCTTCATGCATTCATCATATTCACAAACGATAGAAAATGGTATTTTGTTCATATCATAATAACAGTGGCAGTTAAAGCATTTCTTAATTCAATACTTGATTGATTTACAATGTGTCCGTCTGACGACATTCAGAGGATAGAAAAACTGTTTGTCGACATGTTTCGGTTGAGTTCTTAACATGGGCAGTAAATTCCCTTAGTACATTATATTCAACCTTCTTCAGAGCAGGAGACGTTCGCCAAATCCGCGTTGTCTCAGAGAAAGGTGGGGGTGTGAGGCAAAGAGGCCTTAGGTCTCCTCTGATTTTTTCAGTGGATGGCGTGCTGGTTCTTTGGAGTGAATCCCGACGTGGAAAGTCTCAATTAATGTGCTTCACGTCATATGTCTCGATTAGAATGAAAGCGCTCGAGAATAAACGAGCTGTGGGTTCGAGCAAGTTAGGGGAATATTGTAGAAGCCGACTCCATGAGGTGAGATAGACTGTAACTGCAATAGATCCCATGGGAAGGAGTATCAACTGGTGATATTTAGCCACAGGTAACAATATCACGAGGCCTGTGTACTTCTCAGCCTGTTCGTCAATGAATAAATCTGTATGCACTCCTCTGTAGTGGATGGTCTAATTTTCTTTAGCTTTATTGATTGTCGTGTAGGCAGAAGAGACCTTTGTCCACAAGTGCCGCACAGAGATAATCCAAATCACTCTCTGTACAACCTTTGAGGCCAAATGTGGGAGATGTTCTTCCTGAGCCGCGGACTTCTGGGAACCCCCGGACCACTGTAATAAAATCACTGGTTAAGTATCAAGCCAAAACAACATCCACAAACCAAACAATAAAAAGTGGAAAGGTCTTACCAATGGGTGACAGCGGAGAGTCGTCTGAACCTATGGAAGGGGTTCTGGGGCCCACCATTGTCTCGGTCCTGGCACAGGAGAGTGAGCTCAGGAGGATAGGTGGAGGTGCGTGAGCCGGGCCCACCTGCAATTAGAATCCAGGCAAGGAAATCAGAAAAACATAGTACTAAGGTATGTAGCAAGTAGAAATCCAAAAACAGTCCGTGATCCGTAACAAGAATTGCAAATATCCAAAAGCCAGAAGTCAGGGAAATCCAATAACAGTCCGTAATGCAATCCGAGGTCAGTTTCCACACGGTCCAAACATAAACGAACGAAGCGCCAAACAGTGTCCAAGAAAAGCAGCTATGAAGCACAGAGTGCTATGATGCGGGTGTTTAAATACTGGCGCTACGAACGTCTTCCCGTCACGTGACCCGCGCCCGCATCACGTGATCGTGCTTTAGTAACACGTGAGTGGGAGGCGTTGGTCACGTGACACGGAAGCGGGAAGTGAGGCCAATCTCACAACCGCCACAGAATACGCCAATGGAGCGGGCGTCTTCATGAGCGGGCAGCCTGCTGAAACACCCCCCCTGGCACACAGGGAGTCGAGGAGAGCAAGAGGACGGGAGGAGTGGAGGTATGGGGACTGGAGGTTTGGGGAGGGACTTTGGGGATACCGGGAGCCCTGAGGGACGTGACAGCTGGCCTCTCAACAAAGGACATTGATGAGCAGTGTGTTGACTTTGGGGCAGGCTGATTAAAAAAGTTATGGACATACGGCAGGATTGGCGAGCCATGACAGATTGTAGGAAACACATCGCCCTGAGTCACATTGCGTGCAGGTTGGGAGTAAGGAGCCTTGAAGAGTTGAACCTCATCCATGACCCTAGGTCAGAAGGGTGTTCCCTGGGCTGACCGGCCCCTCAAGGATAATCACACTCATTTTGCTATCTCTAAAGAGACCTCCGGGGCCAGAATGGACACATCAGACACAATTCGACCCTATACGTTCTGTTAGATCCTCCGGATCTGCATGGGTTAATGAAACTGAGGAGTCTGCACTGTGCTGCCTGGTAGTCTTTAGCACATCAGCAGAAACCCTACGTGGGGGACCCACCACGGTATGGGAATGTGCAACAGATAAGAACGGGCCCATGGAGGGAATTTGACTCCACCTCATTATGCATCTTTACCGAGTCCTGGAGGTGGGACTCTTGCTGTTCTACTTGAGAGATGCCATCTCTCACACCCACCTCAGAAGTCTCTGAGTTGCACCCTGTTGATTTGCTGCTATGTAAACCGGGCATGGTATTCAGAAACCAACAAATGGCGGTAGTACAGCAGAGCAATCAGTAGTTGCAAAATCCTCAATAAATAAGTACCTTTAGCCCGCCTGTTCTGCCCGACGAGCTTGAAAGAGAGCTGGGCGTGCGGGCGAATCAGGTTTAAGCCTCTTGCCGTCCTCCGGCAGACTACAACAGACCATTTGCACCGCACCACTTCAACTGCTCTGTGTACCACGGTCAACTGAGGTAAAGAAGGCTGGATAAGGATTTTGCTCAGGAAAGACACACCTCCTTCAACAGCAATGAAAGAAATCCTCAGTAAAATAGCTGTCTTCAAGTAACCCACGGCAGACCACTTGCACCGCACCCCTTCAACCGCTCTGCGTACCTCGGTCAACTGAGGAAAAGAAGGCTGGAGCAGGACTTTGCTCAGGAAAGTCACGCCTCCTTCCAGAGCAATGAAAGAAATCCTCAGTAGAATAGTTGTCTGCAAATAACCCACTGCAGATCACTTGCACCGCATCGCTTCAACTGCTCTTTTGTGGTGCTGTTTCTGCTGTGTTGTGCCATTATTTGTGTGGTCTTGCCTTGCCTTGTGATGGAATGTTTTGATATGTGCCTGCACTGTGCTGTGTTATCTATGGCCTGCTCTGTTTTGAAGTGCTACACTTATATTAGGTTTGGTATGCGACACTGTGTTATGTTATGTTATGCCATGTCACGTCTTGTCATTTTCTAAGCTGTAAAAACAGGTTCTGTAATGTCTTGTTGTGCTAGGATCAATGTGTTCTTTTCCCTAAGCTAAATGCATGTTAACTGGAATCTACCTGAGTTCTACTACATGAACTCTTTCACTCCTTTTGGGAGAGGTGGGGGATGTGATGTTGGTTTCCTTCTATACTAGCTGCAAAGATCATGTTATATTATATTCAGGTTTCATTATAATGTTTTGTTTCAAATGTCTAATTTTCTAGTACCTTTGAAGCATCCATAACACAGCAGATGGCAAACCTGTGACAACAAAAAAAAAAATAAGAAAAACTAGAAGGGTACACTTTCAAATAGATTGTGTTAATTAAACTCCTGTTTTCATCTCACTATTGCATGATGCCCTCTTATAACAGTACACAGTAATGGCAGGGCAGGATGAGAAGGCCAGTCAAAGGCTGGAATATGTAAATTAACTCCCATCCTCAGCCTAAGGGGATTCTTGCCTCACACACTAATGTACCCATTACCTTAAATGTCTTAGCAGGACATGGGAACCACCAGCAAGGCATGACTACGATCCTGCTTCGAAGGAATCCATGGTCGAAGCCCCACCATCAGTTAAATGTGCCCATATTTCCTTCCATCTTTCCCGTCTATAGACCCTGGCCACTATGGCCAGTTTGGTGCTTAGAGGAATAAGTAGAGGGACTTAGCATGCTGTGTTTTCATGGCATGATTTCTACATGCCTTGGTTCACCATGACACTGTGGGAGCTCAAAAGTGTGACCATGTCTAAGCCACATATAGGCTTTGCGGCCTTAGGCTCTTTTCATAAAAGCAGAAGTCTAGGATTTTGGTGGCCATGACATACATGAGGAAACCAACAAATGTGAGGTTTTTATTGTTCGCTTCTCAGTGAGGTTTTCCAACATGGGCAAATTCAGATTCCTCACATACAAATGCTGTTTGGGTCTTGGTAAGTAAGTAGAAGGGCTTTACCCTATGTGTTTTCTTGGGCATGGCTTGAACATGCCCACTGCTCACCATGCAGTGCGTGCATTCCAGACAGACCCACCCCCGTGTGCAGTGAACAATCTCTCCTTTCAGCACTGGGCCACCTCATAAAATAGAGGTGAGTCCCACGATAAGTTTGGTCCAATTTTACAATTAGATCCTCCACCTTTTCCTTCTCTTGCTTCTTGAGCATATTATATATCCTTTGCCCTCATCCCACGTATCTGCCCGACTGTGCCCCTACTTACCACTCCTGAATCTTCTATTATACCGCTCCTTCTCCTCTCTGACAGGCAAAAGCGCTTCAACACCAAAAACTATGACAGGAGGTGCTGTACAAATTCAAGATAACGTAACATTGAAACGTATATACACACACTACTAAAGACGTGTTTCCAAGGCTCCAGCACAGCTTCACCGTATGTGGCAATGTGTACTTAGAAATGGACCGCCACATACAAGAAAGGCAGTCAGATTGCAAAGACCTCATTCTCAAAACGTGTTTGGCAGAAAGGATGAGATGTTCCTGCACAATTCATCATTTTCACTGATAAAAGATGTGCCCTACCCTGTGAGGGCATTTTAATGTGTGCATTAGGGCTGGGAAAAATTGTGAAATTCCGTTCTGCCAGCTGAGGTAGCTCAATCTGTAAGATTTCGATTAATTTGACCTCAATCCACACCCCAGCCACCCCTCTTATTGAAAAGAGTGGCACAAAGTTTCTCGCGCCATCTTGTGAACCGAAACAAGCTGCACAAGATTTCTCATGCTGCTGCGCAAACCTAACACAAATCGAAAAGAGCTGCATAAAGATTCTCGTGCAGCTGCACAATCTTAACACACATCTAAAGACTCTCACAAGGTTTCTCGTGCTGCTGCGCGAACCCAGTACAAATCGGACAAAAAGCTGCTTGAAGTTTTTCGTTCTGCTGCACGAACCAAGCAAAAATCTAAAAGAGTGGCACAAAGTTTCCTGTGCCTCTTTGCGCGCCTTTCACAGTTAAATAAAAATCATGCAAAGTGTCTCACGCTGCAACACAAGCTAGTACAGATCTAAAATAAGCTGCGCAAACCTTGTACGGATCATGGAATACCATGCAAAGCTTCTCACGCTGCAACACAAGCTAGTACAGATCTAAAATAAGCTGCGCAAACCTTGTACGGATCATGGAATACCATGCAAAGTTTCTCACGCTGCAACACAAGCTAGTACAGATCTAAAATAAGCTGCGCAAACCTTGTACGGATCATGGAATACCATGCAAAGCTTCTCACGCTGCAACACAAGCTAGTACAGATCTAAAATAAGCTGCGCAAACCTTGTACGGATCATGGAATACCATGCAAAGTTTCTCACGCTGCAACACAAGCTAGTACAGATCTAAAATAAGCTGCGCAAACCTTGTACGGATCATGGAATATCATGCAAAGTTTCTCACGCTGCAACACAAGCTAGTACAGATCTAAAATAAGCTGCGCAAACCTTGTACGGATCATGGAATACCATGCAAAGCTTCTCACGCTGCAACACAAGCTAGTACAGATCTAAAATAAGCTGCGCAAACCTTGTACGGATCATGGAATACCATGCAAAGTTTCTCACGCTGCAACACAAGCTAGTACAGATCTAAAATAAGCTGCGCAAACCTTGTACGGATCATGGAATACCATGCAAAGTTTCTCACGCTGCAACACAAGCTAGTACAGATCTAAAATAAGCTGCGCAAACCTTGTACGGATCATGGAATACCATGCAAAGTTTCTCACGCTGCATGAAAATACCACAGATTGAAAAAGATCTGCACAAAGTTTCTTCTGCTGCTGGATGAAACTAACAAGGATCGAAAAAAGTACTGCACAAAGTTTCTCGTGTTGCTGAATGAACCTATCACAAATCAAACAAGCGCACAAAGTTTCTCGTGTCTATGCACGTAACTAACACAGATCGGAAAAAAAGACCCATGTGAAACCACACAAAACCGGACACAAGTTCTGTGGTGGCGTAACCGTAATGTTGACATTGCAGAACAAGCGGGTGCGGATTCCAGTGCAGATTCTGCACTTTTTGCTTTGTGAGCGAATATTTAATTTCACCTGATGAGCATAATAAAATGCACTCTTTTACCCCCTTTGTGCATTTGTACAAATCAGGGAGCATTTTTGTACAATTTAAAGCACATCTTGTATTCAGAAACGTGATGTGCTAGACATTGCTTGTTTAGATCAGGCGAAGGCCGATGAGAACTTTGATGACAACAGGGCATCCAAATTGGTACACAATATCATACCCTAGAAGGGCTCCCACCACTTTATTCTTGTCGCCGGTGACAATATCTGCAGGCCTTTCTCAAACTAAACAGAGACATATTGATTGGAGGATAAAGAGGAACACTTGCCTAAAACAGGGGATATGAATAACTGCATTCTGAAAATCTCCTGTCGCAGGACATGATAAGGACCTGTGGCTGGGTTTGCCAACGTCGTAATTCAAACAAGAATTGGGCAAATAAATTATTCACCCCGTACGGGTCCAACTGGAGCAAAGATTTTAAAAAAAAATATGTCCACCTTTCGCTAATGGAAATACATTGGTGTAGCCCCCGATTTCTTCTCGTTGTGCTCCAAGAGCTAAGACTTTAAGACCACCAGAAACCAGAAACGCTACAAGATCCTGAATTTGCCCAGATTAAAATCCAGCCTGAATAAGGCCTCTGCTGCAGGAGCCATCGATTGATTGACTCAACCAATCTCGTGTGTCCAATGGCATTTGAACGCCAACCAAACCCTGAGATAATCTTGAAGGAAAATCTCCCAGTTTTTGATTAGATACTAAGCAACTGCTTCTAAACTTGGTGGCTGGTACCTATTTTCATTTCATTTGTATTGATATCGAATTGAGGCTAATTCCAAAAATTCACAAAAACAATAAGTCATTTTAGTAGTGACAATTCACTGTGTGTGATCAAAAACGTGTCCTAGACATACACAAATACTGGCCAAGGGTGACTGTCGAACATCGGAAGATCTGCTCTGGCCTTCTCCTCAGTAAAAAAAAAAGACTGAGTACTACCTAGGTGACCACACATCTTTGGGGTACACCCCTTAAGGTGTGGAAACAATCTGTCTCATTCCAAAGGCTCACTTTCTCATATAGTGCATCCAAGTAGAATTTACAGCTTCTGCAGTCAGACCAACCCCCCACCAGGACATCCCCCAATTTCTGCCTGCTGATTAAATCAAATGCTCTCTTCTCACCTATAAAATCAAGTGCCCCCCCACTGTAAGCCAACATCTTTCAAAAGAAATAAATAGAAATAGTTGAAACAATTAGTCAATTGTCCATTGCACTTTCCAAAATCCTGCACGGCCTTTCAAGATAATGGGCCTCATTACAACCCTGGCGTTAAGGGGTTAACAGCGCCGTAAAAGGCTGCGGCGCCGTTAAACCCTTAACGCCAGATTCACACTTTAACGCCTGCTTTTTGCAGGCGTTAAAGTCCAAGGCGCTAAGCGACCTTGGTGCGAATTACGGCACCGTAATTTACGGTGCCGTAATTAGCGCCTTCCCCACTCCCCATTATGCTCTATGGGGCAAAAATGGGAATGTTGAAGGGGCAATAGTGAATGGGGATTTACCGCCCCGCCAACCTTGGAATGGGGCGGTAAATCCGCCATCCACCATGGCGGAATCCGGCATGGACCATGGTGCTAATAGCACCATGGTCCTACGCCAGGGTTGTAATGAGCCCCAATGTGTTCTGGTATCCTCTTCTAGAAGTAATTTTCCGAAAAATGTGGCCGTACTACCCAGGAGAGATATAGGGGGAGATAGTTTGATGTAATATTCCAATCTCCTTCTTTATGGATTGTGTCAGGACGCTCAGGAGAGGAAGTGTGATATCTACAAGATCTGCGTAACCAAAGAAGCCAAATTTCACAATCCTCCCACCGTGGTTAGCATGGGTGTCAGATCCTGTCCCACAGGTTACCACGCCACAACCAATGGGTGTAAGAGGTTGTGTATAGGAACGGGGAAGTAGGGAAACTGGAAAGAGGATTCCGAAAATGTAATGGATAGGTAAGGTGCTTTCTACGGTAACACTTACTGGCTATATTATTCCCAAAATCGATTCCACTTCAGAATACACACTCTCTTAACACAAGGAACTCTTAGTCCTCTTTTAGACTGTAGAACGTTATGTCTCCAGACTAATAAGCCGAAACGTCAATGAACACAAACAACCACTAAGCAGATCTCAACGTGAAAGCCAACAAGAAATGAAGAGCTTTAGCAGCAAGCACAGCCAGCTTTTTGGCAGTAGCAGATCCTCATATTGGTTCTGAGGTGAAAGGAGACAGACACCACAGATGCAGGCAAGCCCTTGGCTTTTGCTTCTGATATTGCTTGATTCTTGGAGCCTGTTGCTTCCCGGGCTGTATTCTTTCATATGCACACTAGTTGTCTTAGAACATAGTGCCACTTACTCAATTCAAACTCATGCATCCCTCAAAACAAGTAGACAGTTACTTATGTCTGGCCCTGGAACTCTCGATTAGAATTCACACTGCATGTCACTGAAGGCCAAGTAAATCTTTCGGGAACGTGGTATTCCACGCGTTCTACATGTATGTCAGTGAGTCTGAAGGCTGCAGTCAGAGGTTTCACAATAAACGGTATGGCCAGGGGTGTTGTTAGGTCTGGAAAAGATCTGGGACTACGCTAATGTCGGGATGGTCGGGACTTGGGGCTAGCTAGCCTTTAGGTTGTAGCCCCTTAGCTTCTTTCCAGGGCCACAACCAAAAGACCTGGGACTATAGCCCCCCTCATCCATAGTGATGCCTCTGGGTGTGGCGGGTACCAGAAATTAAATTATGAACTCGGCAAGACTCAGGTGTGCCGAAGCATTGATACAACGTGGACACTGTATCATCCAACAAGGAGAGAGATGCAGGTGCATCTCCCTGGACACCATTAGCACCAGGGGATGGGTGTGGAATTTCCGTACAAAGGAGTCGCCAGATCATCGAATGCAGAAGCTGGACACTGTAGCCTCTAATGAGGACTGCAAGGCAGGAATGCAGAGGAGAGATGTTAGAGTGTTGCATTGGAAACTTTGCATGAGGTGAAGGAGGAAGTAGCTGCGCCTTGCCTGTGTAGTACCTCAATCTATTCTTAATTACAAACAACAAGTATGGGCGGGGCAAGGCCTCAATAGAATCCCTTGCATGCTAATAGACCGCCAGGAATTCTGGATAGTTTAGTGCTATGCCTCAATGCAACACATCTCCAGGGATTATTAGTCCTCAAACACTGGAAGGATCCACACAGTGTCTCTGCCTTACTTATATTATGTTATGTTATGCTATGTTACTTGGTATTTGTATAGCACCTACTGCCATTGGTATGACCTCAACGCGCTGTGAAGTGCTTTAGTCCTCCACTCACTACCACCACCATAGTTCTGACAGATTGGCATCACAACAGCTGTTGTCCAGGAATTTGAGATTGCACATTTTGCTTTTTATTACGACTTCCTCAATGTCTCTGTATACCAAGTGTGCTCCTTCTGTGCCTCTCCAGATGCTTTGCACTACAATGTCCATGATCCCATACCTTTAACTCCCTAATTAGCCTCCACCTCCCTTGTTGGATTGGTTGCCTCTGTCTTCTCAATACTACCACCCGCGGCTGTAATCACCGCCGCCTTGAAGGGGGCTGGCCCACACTTATATCAAGACAGTGGCTATCTTGGGTTTTCCTCGGAATCTGAGAGGGCCTGTGAGGGTTGTGTGAGAAAAGAACAGTCCCAACGTATCCTTCTGCACAGGTAAGTCCAATGCTGCGGGTGCAGGAGTGTCCATTATCCCTCTTCTTATATTTCCTTGGTGTTCGCCGATGCTGGGTGAGTGTTTCGATCCACTGACTTTCTAAGCTGATCCACTCACACTGCGTACAAAGCAAGGCCTGGAAGCTGCCAAAGTAGCTGGTTTGAGCAACCTAGACCCCCTTTTGGATTTCATTGTAATCATGAAGTGGGTATTTCATTCCCTTTTCACAGGAGGGAGTCTTCTGGGCTTAAAGTGGCAGTCCTATGTCAAATGATGGGGACCAAGGAAAGGTGGCCAGCACCCGATACTCCTTAGTCACTCCCATGGTTGTGTCCAGGGTTCGGCTGGAGACGTTGGCACCGCCTCTTATCCAGTGACTGGATGTGAAACGGGTTGGGATGTGGGCTTTTTGAATAAATCAGAATCTTATATTAGTAAGTTTGGTTGGCTTTTTTTTTAAATGTGCGATCTACGGCCTTGAAAGCATTCAGAAGATTTGGTTTTAGTCTATGCCCATTATTTGTCATACGAATGGGGTTTTAAATGAGCTTATTAATGTAACAGTTGGAACTGCCCCCATTGTTTTGAACGTGATTTGTATGTGGGGCTTTTAGCACCTGGCACACATGAGCTGGCCAACACGGCCAATACTCTCAACCTAGCCCACGTTCCAAACCACCTGATGGCCCGCTTCCCAGTCCCCCATTTAATTTCAACCCTCCGTTCCCTTGTTTACATTTTTTTTAATTCCCAATTCCACCCCCAACACCACTTACGTTTTGGTTGTGCTTGCGCGCCCCCCGCCCCCACCCTGCTGAAGTACCTTTGCTTTTCCGGCCGCCATGTAGGTAGAAGAGGGGCTCCATGTGGAGCCCCGCCTTCCTCAACCATGGAAGTCATTACAGAAAAGTATTTTCATGCATTGAATGGCACGTGCACTGACTGTGTAGAAGCGGCAAAGCTGCACAAACACAGATTAAATGGATCTTGAAGGCTGCAGTTCACCAAACATCAAAACATGTCATAACAATGGATAACATAACGCTGTGACACCGTTAACATTGTCTAGTAGTAATTAAAGTAGCATTTGTCATGGGAGCCATTTTGAAATGATCACACATGTCTTTCCCGAGATGTGATATATTCAAGCTGAAGTTGCACACAATGACACGCGGATTGAATGCTGCACTTCACCAAGCAGCCAACAAATGTCCTCACACAGCCAAGTAATAGGGTTAAAATTGTGATGTTAAACTGCAGTTCACCAAACTACCAGCAGAGGGACTCACAAAGGACAAGCAGAAATCGTGTGCCTAGAAGCAATGTTGTTTTTTAATCTGTGAAAACACCTCTCCAACCCCAGTAGACAGAGACGGGCACTGCAGGTGCGTATCACAGTGGGTAAAAGCAGCTGAAAAGCACATTTAAATAAGGAAGATAAGTGAGTACACACTTTCATCTCATTGGATTACTTTGAAATATATCACAGGCGATATATGACCTGATAGCACTGGGAGGGTATGTAGCAGGATATGGCGCTAGGAGGCACCGCCATATCTAGCTGTTCTTTGGTAAGCTCAGGTGTGCCACCTTTGCAGCACTGTTAGGGGCCATGGGCAATGAGAGATACCTTAACAGGTGGCTGATTGGATGAGGGATCTCCATAAGGACTTACTTCCAGGATCTGGCAGAAGCTATGAGATGGAATCCTGCACTGTCAGAGGATTCCTGGGGCCCAAGAGACTGTGAGGTGAAGCCCCTCTTTGCTGGGAGGTTACCCGAGTCAGAAAACCATGGTGCATCACTCTTGGGAAGCCCTCCTTCTGCCCACAGATATTCTCTCAACCTTTATTTAGGCCCCCACGCTGACCTCTGGTGTACTGCACCTGGACATTGATATGCAGTCCTGCTTCAAAGACCTTACAACACACAAACCACATCTCAAAAATAAAATGAGACAAACCATACGTTTTAGTGTGGAATTGTTACAGTGTGCATATGTGTTAGTGTGCACACATGTGTCCTGAATGCACTGTTCCTATAACTGCTTTACTGTTTCAATACTTGTCTCACAACACACACACAGACACATTTGGAAACCGCTCACCTAGTGGGACCAGGCACATATGAGAGGGACTGAATCAACACTACTCCCCATCTCGGGAGACCTGATCAACACTACTCCCCATCTCGGGAGACCTGATCAACACTACTCCCCATCTCGGGAAACCTGATCAACACTACTCCCCATCTCGGAAGACCTGAGCAACACTACTCCCCATCTCGGAAGACCTGATCAACACTACTCCCCATCTCGGAAGACCTGATCAACACTACTCCCCATCTCGGGAGACCTGATCAACACTACTCCCCATCTCGGAAGACCTGATCAACACTACTCCCCATCTCGGGAGACCTGATCAACACTACTCCCCATCTCGGGAGACCTGATCAACACTACTCCCCATCTCGGAAGACCTGCACATGAACAGAGACCACCATCTAACACACCTTCACACTGATCACTTATAGTATTTGAACTTTGGTTCCCTTGGACACAGTTCACCATGCTCTGGAACGCTTGTGTATGACCGAGCTTAACTAATATATCAATTTCAATATCAATGCAACCCTCATCAAAAGAAATGGGAAAACAGGGGTAGGCAACATTGTGCTACAATGGATGAAACCCTTCCTGACTGTAAAAACAGGAACCAAATGGCTACCCCTTTCAGTTCAACCTCACGCATACTACACACGTGATGTTCCACAGGGCTCATGCCCCTCACCGCTGCTCTTCCCACATCCTCATTTCTCCCATCATGAAACTCATCAAGAGACACAGACTCACATGTGACAATTATGCAGATGACACTCAAGTCATCTCAAAGAACGCCACCAGCAAGGACTTACACCAAACCATCATCTTGTGCCTGTCGCACATCAATGCAACAACAGCCTTAATCGCTAGCCAGATACACTGAAATCATGGTCATTTCCAACAAACCTTTTATCCAAGAACTTAGAGCATGGCCTAGGGAAATGGGAACCAGACTGAAAACCTCCAAAGTAGTCAAAATCTCAGCAGTCTAATGGACAATGAGCGAACAACGGAACCTCGGGTTAATGCAGTAGTAAAGAAATGCTTCTTCCCGCAACGCTCTCTCAGATCGATGTTGCCCTTTCCTACTTTTTCAGATACACCCTTTGCCATTATCTCCATTGTCACGTCAAGAGCAGACTAAGCCAACAGCATCTACCTTGACATGCCTGACTATCTCAGCACAAAACCTTAACAGACCCAGAACGCAGCAGCAATATTCCAGCTGCGACTCAGCAAGAGTCAAGACTAGGATCTATTTCAAAACACTCCGCATTACTCACAGGGCAATTCACAGCCCAGGAGCAGAATTCCTGCAAAAAGAAACTCCATCCAAAGACCAAATAGAACCCTGAAGTCTGGCAGTGTCACACTCCTTGAGCCCAAACAATATTTGAAAACGAGTATGCTGGGTCAGCTTTTTCAAACATCTCAGAAAAACTATGGAACCACCTCCCTTACAATCCCCCTTGCCCCCAGGGAATATATAAGATACTGAAAGGAAGGCGTACAAAAATGGCTCTTTAAAAAATAAATTGAGCTTTTATACCGTGCCTCATGCCGGAGAACAGCCTCTGAGCGTGGGACCGGGAGTGAAATCTGTGATGTTCTATTCTGAGTTGTCTAGACACTCTGCCCCTGAGCTATCCTCCCAGCCCTTTAACTTGCCAAGTAAACATGCAAACCATAGGCCATTATCAAAGAGAAACATAAAATAACTGGCAACGGCACACTGGGTTTCAGTTTACCTACAAGCTATCTGCTCGACTGTGACTTACACTATAAGGATCGTCCATTTTTTCCCCTCTATCCCACGGTAAAGCTCGCCTTTATCCTGCAAGCATACCACATGCAAATTAACTATGCCATGGACAAACGTCCGCTTTAACAGCTCATCCTCCCCACGGTGATGTCAACTAGCACAACTCAAAACCTCTTCCAGTAAAATACCCCCACTGCCAATACATTGTTTCACCATGGCCTCCCATACGGACATAACATAACACAGCCACACCCAAATGCAACTGTTTCTGTGTTTCTACACATTTGTTTTATTGTGGTGACACTTATATGAATGCTCCCACTGGCACCACGATTAAACACGTGGATTTATTGTGCGCACACGCGCGTACACACACACACGTATACACTTTGGTTACTGCTAATTCTCTTGCCTTTCACTGTATGAATTTCCAGACTTGTGTGTGTACAATCATGAAAACATCACTAATGCAATCCACTGCAGATCCCAATGATCTCTGCCCATCCCAGTCTGCCAAAGCAATTGGAAACCATGGTCTCCCCCCAACATTCAGCTCATCTTGACATCATCATGGTTATTGACATGGTAGTGGGACCGAAAGCATCTATTATGAACACCTGGGGGCAGTTGCTTAGCTAAAGAAACCACAGTTCTGTGTAGCAACTGATCACAGCATCGTCATCTGTCCACTCTATAGCCCTGATCTTACCACCTCCTCCTTCACCTTCTTAACTCCCACCACCGTCATCTGTCCACTCTATAGCCCTGATCTTAATACCTCCCCCTTCACCTTCTTAACTCCCACCACCGTCATCTGTCCACTCTATAGCCCTGATCTTACCACCTCCCCCTTCACCTTCTTAACTCCCACCACCGTCATCTGTCCACTCTATAGCCCTGATCTTACCACCTCCCCCTTCACCTTCTTAACTCCCACCACTGTCATCTGTCCACTCTATAGCCCTGATCTTACCACCTCCTCCTTCACCTTCTTAACTCCCACCACCGTCATCTGTCCACTCTATAGCCCTGATCTTACCACCTCCTCTTTCACCTTCTTAATCCCACCACCGTCATCTGTCCACTCTATAGCCCTGATCTTACCACCTCCCCCTTCACCTTCTTAACTCCCACCACCGTCATCTGTCCACTCTATAGCCCTGATCTTACCACCTCCTCCTTCACCTTCTTAACTCCCACCACCGTCATCTGTCCACTCTATAGCCCTGATCTTACCACCTCCTCCTTCACCTTCTTAACTCCCACCACTGTCATCTGTCCACTCTATAGCCCTGATCTTACCACCTCCTCTTTCACCTTCTTAACTCCCACCACCGTCATCTGTCCACTCTATTGCCCTGATTTTACCACCTCCTCCTCCACCTTCTTAACTCCCACCACTGTCATCTGTCCACTCTATAGCCCTGATCTTACCACCTCCTCCTTCACCTTCTTAACTCCCACCACCGTCATCTGTCCACTCTATAGCCCTGATCTTACCACCTCCTCTTTCACCTTCTTAACTCCCACCATCATCATCTGTCCACTCTATAGCTATTAGCGGCATGGCTACCCCCTTACCGGGTACCGGGTCCGGGTTCCTTGAATGACAAATTACCGTGCCATTCTGATCTTGGAGGGCCCGGTAATTCCTCATTCAAGGAAGCCATCCCCATTCCCATTCGAGCCCGCATAGGGCTCAATGGGAATGGGGAGGGTGCTAACAACGGGCCTGTTATTAACGGGCCCGTTTTTAGCACCCTTGTCTGCTCATGGGACCCGCTAAGGGCGCCTGGTAAAACCAGTGGGTTTCAGCAAGCAGACTCGTAATATGGCGGTAAGGGGTTGACGGCTCCGCCACCTTTACCAGCGCCATTAACCCCTTACTGCCAAGGTCATAATTAACTCCATTGTGTGGTACTCATTCCTCAGATATAAGTTGGTATCATCTGCATAAGAGTGATATTGTACATTGAATTTGGGGATAATTGCCATCAAATGTTGTATGTAGATATTTAAAAGGATAGGAGACAGCAAGGTGCCTTGTGGGTCTTCGCAGGACACAGGACATTCAGTGGATACAAAATAGTGGCTACAATAGATTTTAATTTTGTTTCTATTTTTCTATTTACATTTCACAAATGTACATTGTTACAAAGATACACAGACCATTGACAAATAATGAACATTGGCCTTCTAAGATGAATTCCCTCCCCTATCCCCAAAAAAATACAAGGTGTCATAACATGAATTAACCTCTAATACGTTAGAGTCCAAAAACCTGCCCCATATTTCATCCTACACCTTTAGTTTCTTCTGAATACATAAGATCACGTTTTCTGCAATGAGTGTATCTTCCCCCAGGATGATAGTTTCAAAATCAAAGAGTAAGTCCAACCCCAAGACCTTCTTTATCACTTTTGTCACTTCACTCCATAGAGCATGTACCTTATTGCATTCCCCGATCCTCTGTTCCAAACTACCTATCCTATGCTTGCAACCCCAAAATGGCCTTGAGTCAATCAACCCTCTCTTAAACCTTTTCTCATGGGTCCAAGAAACCCTGTTTAGTAATTGTGTCTGTCTCAGACCAGTTTAAGGACACTAGCGGTATATTTCAACTTAAATCCTCCCATCTTCTTAATCCATACCGAATACCAGGGAACGAGACCATGTTTCAATAAGGGTACCATTTCTTTTTTTTGCCCTCTGTTGAATATTGTATAGGGTAGAGGCCATGTGTACTTTTTTCCAATGTCTATCAAAGTTTGTGTGAAGCCATCACTCACATACATATGTTCGTATTCACGGCTGACTTCAAAATACGGTATTCACTGTACGTACATTGCTCCAACCCGTTATCTCTTTTGAGTTTTTCATAAGGGATCCAAGACTCTCCTTCTAGTTATCCCCCAGATAGTTCACTCCTAACAAATACCAATGGGGCTAAAGTATCATTTTGTTCTTATACCGTATAAACTGGTTCATCCAAATAGATGCAATCACAGAGCGAGGTGTATTGTTGCCTAATGAGATTTCTATCCAACATGACCTTAAAAATATCAGTCAGACATGAGTATTCTAGCTGTTTTAGTCTAGCCGTCAGCACCGCGATGGGTTACAGTGGCCTCAATATTTGCTTCTTCCTTAGGCCAATCATCAGGATTTTCTTCTAGGAATGAGTTAATATGCTGAGCAGTGAATTGTAGCCTTAAAGTTGGGCACATTCATCCCCCATTATTGCATGGTAGTTGCATTTTCCAAAGTTTCATCGCCGTCGGTTTGTCATCCCAGAGACGTTTTTGAATTAACCTGTCAATATCCATCCTCCTTCTTCTTTCTGATAGAAGAGGCAAGATGCTTACCATACAATGTAACGTTGGTGTCGCTGTCATTTTCAGGGCATTGACCTTTTCCGCCTCTCTAGATCAGATTTCAGTCCCGATATTTTGTTGTATCCATGTTTGTCTTAATTTTCTGATTAAGGTCACTTGTGAGCCATAGCCGCACATTTTTCATTTGAGTTTGACACAACAGAACTCATGTTCCGCAAGCTCCACCTGAGTGAAATCACGAGACACTGGCATGACCACGTATTTCATCCTGTTGATTTTGTAGCCTGATGTTTTCCCAAAGAGATCTATTCTCTCCCTCAGTGCTGGCAGTGAAGGATCTATATTTGCAATCACTAGTAACAAATCATCTGCCTATAACCAAAGTTTTTGGCCAACACCACCCAACTTCATGCCTTCAATTCATTCATCCTCTCTGATATAATCCAGCAGTGGTTCCATTGCAAGTACGAAAATCAAGGAGATAGAGGACACTTCTGTCTCGTCCATCGTTCAAGAATGAATTCTTCTGATTGTGCTCCATTCATTAGGATTGTAGCAGAAGGTTTAGAATAAAGTAGTTTTAACCATTTCACAAAACCTTCACCAAAACCCATTTCTCTCCGTGTAAAGAAAAGGAATCTCCAATGTATTTGATCAAACGGTTTCTCGCCATCTGATGACCGTGCCACTACTTCTCCAGTATTCTGTAGACTTTCAGGGTTAGAATTAGTCTCAGCATATGTATTGAAGGGTGTCTTCCCTTTACAAAAACCCAATTGAACTGTGTGCACCAATGTTGCCACTACCTGCTCAAGACCTAAGCCAGAGCTTTCACTAAAATTTTACAAACAGTATAAATAAGGCTAATTGGCCTATAACTTCCTGGTAAAGTAGGAATTTTGTCTTTCTTTAGTATGACTGAAATGGAAGCATTGAGTACTGATGAGTGTAAATGATTTTCTTATAGTGTTTTCTTATGATATGATATGGCATTTATAATGTGCCTATGCACAAGTGTTTCAAGGCGCGACGAGACAAGGGAGGGGGAACAGAGGGAGGACAGACAATGGTCCTACTAGGCCAGGTGTCATTCAGATTGCACAAGTGCATGGGAAAGGGGGAAGGGAGAGAGTTGCAGGGGGAAGGTTGAGGGGACAATACAGTTCATGGGATAAAAGAATAAATAATAATAAGTAAAAGTGCGGCCAGCAGGTGGCAAGTGCAAGGGTAAGTGCAGACAACAGGTGTCAACTGCTGGTAGTGGGACTGTAGGATACAGAAAACAGTCCCCGAGAGCGGGGGTTGCCTGGAAGGCAGTGTAGGAGTGCGACTGATGTGCGAGGGAAACTGGGATCGAGATCAGAGGGTAGCCAGGTAACCAGTTCCATTCGGTTTCAGCCAGGAAGTCAGCAGGGGAGAGGAGGAGAAAAAGCAGAAGCAACGTGAAAGGTTCTGAGGTGCTTCCGGAACCGTAGATGATTCTCCTCAAGTTTCAGGGAGGCAAGGAGGATGTTCCAGAGGGAGGCCCCAGCTGAAGAACGAGACCTACCACCAACTCGTTGCTTGGAGAAGCGGCTGACCCTGAGGGAGTTGGAGGCGGATGAGTGAAGAGCTCGAGAATGAAGATATTTAGGAAGAGAGAGTTGAAGGTATTGAGGCCCCAGTCCTCAGAAGGCCTTATGGACAATGCAGAGGGTTTTGAACTTAATCTTTGCAGTCACTGGGAGCCAGTGCAGAGATTTCAGTCCTCGACAGATACAATCCCTTGGCTTGAGGCCAAGGACATGCCTCACAGTCCTCTTCTGGATGAGTTGCAGAGGGCGGAGAGTAGAAAGAAGCAGGCTGATTTAGAAAGAGGCTGTTGCAGTAGTCCAGCCTAGAGAGAAGCAGAGCTCTGGAGACAGTGAGCTTCTGGGGGAAGGAGAGGAAAGGAAGAATACCTCTGAGGAGGTGCAGCTGGTAGTGTGACTTCTTAGGGACATCAGAGATGTGAGGAGAGAAGGAGCGTGTGTAGTCGAAGATGACCCTGAGGTTTTTAGCCTCACAGGTGGGAGCAGAAAGAGGGCCAAGAGAGGCCGGCAAGCGAGTAACAGGAAAGGAGGGAGCGGGTGTGCCAATGAGGAGACTCTCAGTCTTACTGGTAATAAGACAGAGATCATTTGCGGCACACCACTCCTGGATGGCGGACAGACAGTCAGAGATGAGAGAGGGAGAAGAGGTGGCTGAGGGGTAGCCTGAAAATGTACTGAGTATCATTCACAGAGCACTGGAATATGGAGGAGAGTGTGGCAATGAGGTGCGCAAGAAGTGCCAGGTATTTTCTGAACAGCCAGCGATAGAGGTTAGACCCCTGGGGAACACCACAGGTAGAGATAGAGATAGAAGAGAGGAAGAACTCGAACCTGGGAGGGTCGATCAGAGAGGAAAGAAATCAGCCACGCCAGGACCTGACCGGTGATCCCCAGGTTATCACAGAGACGGTTGAGCAGGATGGCAGGGTTGACCGTGTCAAAGGCAGAAGAGAGATCAGGTAAGATGAGGACACAGGGCGTGATAGAATCAAGGTCGGAGAGCATGTCTTCATGGATATTCAGGAGAGCAGTTTCCCTGCTTCTGGCTTCTCTGAAGCCAGACTGATGATCATGGAGACATCCAACGGATTCAGTGTGGAGATTGAGCTGGGCGATGGCCAAATTTTGCAAGAGTTTGCCCAGGAAAGGAGTGATGGAGATTGGGCGATAGTTAGCTGGGCAGGCTGGGTCGGCAGAGGGTTTCTTTAGAAGAGGGTGCACAAGGGAGTGCTTCAGGAGGGAAGGGGAGGCACTTGTGATGAAGGAATCGTTGCAGAAGTCGGCCAGGGCAGGAGCCAGGGAATCAATGTGTTCCTTGATGGTTTTGGAGGAACAGGGATGTACCTGTTTTGACAAGACTTTCATAGACCAGACTTGTCTAGAAACCTTGTCCGGGGAGAACAGGGGAAAGGCAGAGAAGGAGGGGGAGAGGTGGTGGAAGAAGGGCCAGAGGAAGAGCAGGGAGTAGAGGGAGGACAGGATTATACATTGACAATAAGAGCTCAAATAGCTTTTCAGGCATGATTTAATAGAATTCTGTTGACAGACCATCCAGTCCTGGGCATTTACCAGTTTTTAGACTGGTGCTTCCTTTCCTTAACTCCTCTGTTAAAATATCAACATCCAATGACTGTCTTTCGTTAGTATTTAATCTTGGTAAGGTCATAGTACCCAAGAAGTCAATGACATTTCTATCTTTATGTTGGCCGTCTTGAGTATTGAGTTGTTCATGCTATGCCGGGAATTCTTGGTTGATTTCAGCAGGATTATATGTGATATTGCCAGAATCTTTTTCAATAGGACATATGGCATGTTCATTATTGATCCTGCGCAATCTATGTTCCAGAAGACGGTCACATTGTCCTCCACCTTTGTAATAAGCACATAGAGTTCTGAACATTGCATATCCAGCTTTTTCAGTACACAATTTGTTTAGTTCATATTTTTTAATGAGTTCCCTTTTTTTCTCCTCATTTGGACAGTTAGCACATTCCTTCTCTTTCACTTTGACCTCTGCTTCAAGTTTCTTTAATTTCCGCTCTTTGGACCTCCGCCTCTTACTTGATCGGCCAATCAACATACCACGCAGGTAGCATTTGAATGTCTCCCATCCCGTGAGATTACTCACTACCCTATTTCTGTTAGTGTCTAAGACTATTTCAGATTCTTTTACCAATCGGTCCATAACTTCTTCTTCTACAACCATATTTGTGTTCCTTTTTCATTTTTTTAGATTTTGAGATAAAGTGATTAATAATTATTTCTAACATGATGGGTGCGTGGTCAGAAATATGTATGATGTCAATTTTGCTAACAATAATATTTTGGGAAATCCACCCAGCTGTTAGTATGTAGTCTATTCTAGAATGCACCTCGTGAGCTCCCGAGTGAAAGCTATAGACCCTTTCTATTCGATTTTCAAGTTTTCAGATATCCTGGAGTTTAAATTCCTCCTTCAGTGCCTTCAACGAGATCCGGTCTCTACTCCTATTCCCAGGTGCTAACCATTTGCTTTAATTAAGTATTGGGTTGAGTACCTCATTGCAGTCCCTCCCTAGAAGGCTGTTATTATTTGCCTGGTCTTACAGATGCTGAGCCAAATATTGAAAAAGGAACATTTAGCCATTGTAGACGCAGATACACTACAAGTCGATATTCCAGTTCCTTTTATGTCCCCAGAAACTGAAACAATTCTCCCAGCGTTATCTCTTGCACGTGATTTCACTGTTATTTGGTAGATTGGTTTGTATCAATGTCATCAACTCCCCTGATTTACTCTACATTTGCATGAGACGCCTTTTCTGAACACCACTCTCATTCCCCCCTTACTATCTAGATTTCAACCAGCACACACTCGCAGAGACAGCTCAGTTACTTGCTTCTGACTCTATGATCTCTGCCTGCCACAATAAACTGTCTTCTATACTTACTCTTCTCAAGCTGTCATCCGCTTTTCGAACCAGCATCTGCTTTTGACTCTGTCAATCACACTCCTCTTCTTTACTCTCTATCTTACCTCGATCGGTCTGCTCCAGTCCTATGATGGGTACTCCCACATCTCTGGGATCGGTCCTATTCTATCTCTTGCGTTGGTCACATTTATTCTCCTTATCCACTAATCTATGGTGTCCCCAATATCCACTAATCTATGCTGTCCCCAATATCCACTAATCTATGGTGTCCCCAATATCCACTAATCTATGCTGTCCCCAATATCCACTAATCTATGGTGTCCCCAATATCCACTAATCTATGCTGTCCCCAATATCCACTAATCTATGGTGTCCCCAATATCCACTAATCTATGGTGTCCCCAATATCCACTAATCTATGCTGTCCCCAATATCCACTAATCTATGCTGTCCCGAATATCCACTAATCTATGCTGTCCCCAATATCCACTAATCTATGGTGTCCCCAATATCCACTAATCTATGCTGTCCCCAATATCCACTAATCTATGGTGTCCCCAATATCCACTAATCTATGGTGTCCCCAATATCCACTAATCTATGCTGTCCCCAATATCCACTAATCTCTGGTGTCCCCAATATCCACTAATCTATGCTGTCCCCAATATCCACTATTCTATGGTGTTCCCAATATCCACTAATCTATGGTGTCCCCAATATCCACTAATCTATGCTGTCCCCAATATCCACTAATCTATGGTGTCCCCAATATCCACTAATCTATGCTGTCCCCAATATCCACTAATCTCTGGTGTACCCAATATCCACTAATCTATGCTGTCCCCAATATCCACTAATCTATGGTGTCCCCAATATCCACTAATCTATGCTGTCCCCAATATCCACTAATCTATGGTGTCCCCAATATCCACTAATCTATGCTGTCCCCAATATCCACTAATCTCTGGTGTCCCCAATATCCACTAATCTATGCTGTCCCCAATATCCACTAATCTCTGGTGTCCCCAAGGCTCTGTCCTTGAAGCTCCCCCCTTTTCCCTTTGCATTATGCCTCTTTCTGCACCGATAACTTCATTTAAACTTTCCTGTCATGTCTATACTGATGACAGCCAAATCTATTTTATTTTTCCCTCTCTCTGATTCATTCGACTCCTCTGTGTCAACCAGTTATGGATGTTCTACCACTTTCTTCACGTTAACCCTTCCAATGCCAATATCCTGTTCCCGCCCACTCCTCTCCCTTGCCCTTTCCTCGTCCCACCAGCCTTCTTTTTCCCACTGTTATCCTTCCTTTCTCTACCTCCACTCGTAATCTGGGTTTCATCTTTGACTCTTCTCCCTCATTCTCTTCCTATGTTACTCGCACTCCCTGCAACTGAAGTGTCCATCTTTATAATATTCATTGAGCGTGTCCCCTTCTCTCATTTTCAGCTGCTCGCCTCAAACAGTTCTCTGCACTCCTACTCAGCCTTCCTTCTTCTCATTTTACCCCTCTATGTTCAGTCTATAATTAGGCAATGCCTCTTTTCTTTCATCTTCCCCCTTGCTCGTCTGTTACCCCTACTCTTCTCTGTGTCTTTTCTATCAACTGCTATATTATTTTTAAATTTCTCTGCATTGTTATCAAATGTCTGCATGGCCTTGCCCAAACCTATCTCCCTTCTTTGGTCACTTCCGACCACCCTACCCTCCCCTCCTAATCTCTTTCCCAAATCTTTGTGCCTAAGCCCCGCTGTGCTGCATCTCCCTTTCTTTGCTGTTCCTTCTTGGCTCCCAAACACTAGAGCACTCTGCCCCCAGAGATCCACTCACCCTCTTCTTCTCTTCTCTGTCCCAACCAAGAATATACTGCCTATCGTGTCCTTCATGTACAGCCATCATGACCATTACTCTAAATACATTATCCTGCGTACCGTTGTTTACAGCGTGTTGTAAAGCACTTGGGCGAAAGCACTCAAAACTATCAATACATTCAAATACTATATACACAGTTGTTGCAGTGTACACACGCTTATTACAGTACAAAAATAGGTTTTACTTTACTCCCAGTTCTCTTACAGATATTTCTGCTAATGCTACTATGCACATATTGTCACTCTCCACTAATTTGTGTTATCTCTCTCTCTCTCTCTCTCTCTCTCTCTTTCTCTCTCTCTCTCTCTCTCTCTCTGACACACACCCATTTGTATCAGTTTGCAGACGCTGGGTTAATGTACATTCGTATGTTACTGCTAAATCATGGTTCTGCAGACACAACTCGAGTTAATGTACTACACACGCGTGTATCTCTGCACAGTAACACACACACACACCCACTTACTTAGGCTACCAGGAATGCTTGTGTTATTGTGCATGCACCCATGTTACTGTGCACACACCCACGTTATAGGGATCATAGGTGTAACCTACTACACTTGGTTTCTTTTTTTCCCCTTGGGTGATTGGTGCGCAAGCGGCACAAATCTCTAGAAGAAAAAATAAATGAATAACAAGATGGCAGCCGCCATAGGGATAAGTCCCCCTTCCATTTCATTAGCGGCCGGGAGTGGGAGGAGCGCTGGGACCTGAGCACAAAGCTGTGGTCCAGCAAGTAAGTAGGGAGGGAGGGAGGGTTTTGGGAAGGGTTTTGTTTTGGGGGGATGCAGAGAGAGGCAGGCCTCCCCACATTAAAACACTTAAAAAAAGATACCACCACCCGGGAAAGGGCTTGGGTGGCTGGAAATAGTGGGCAGAGAAGGTGCGTTCTCGGCCGCTGTTCCAGCCACCTGATTGGCTAAGCGCCCTTTCTCAGGTGCAAATGTAACATGGGCAATGCGGTACAGATTGCCCCTTTTAGAATTCCTAGTCTCAGCGAGGTTCACCTATCCACAGAGCTGTTATGGCAGGATCCATAGTATCATAGAGGGTAGAAGTTTGTTGTGCCACTTTCTAGTTAGAAATGGAGAGAACATGGGTTCTGGGACCGGAGACCTTTAGCCTGCCAGCTCAGCTTGCACAATAAGCATCTGCATGCCAGAGCACATCCGTGTACCTGAATGACCCAACATGGCGGACCGGCTGCTAATATGTTTGGAACAGGTCCTTGTTGAGGCTGATAGTAAGGTTACATGTGATTGTATTTATTTATTTATTTATTAGTTTATTTCATGCATAGAGCGCACACAAACCCGTGGGCATCAAGGCGCTCGTTCCAGTTACAAGGGCCCAGATTGGGCAAAAGCATAGTTACAATGAGCACTTGACACGGTGCCTTAAGCAGCATTGCTGGCGGTAAGGCGTTAATGCAGAGAAATGGTTACATAGGGGGCAAGTTCATAAGCAAATACAGCGGCAGTAAAATGTTAATGCAGGGATCAGGTTACCTAAGAGGCAGTACAGGAGCAAATACAAAGGCAGTTATGCGGGGTGATGTATTACAGCTGGCGGTTAAGGGTGTAGTCAAGTAGCAAACTTGAGGTTATAGAGTAATCTAAATAACCAGGTTTTGAGTTTTTTATGAAAGATCCAGTAAGATTCCTCCGCTCGTAGGGCAGGTGGGAGAGAATTCCAGTATTTGGCATCTAGCACTTTGAAGCTAGATCCTCTGGCTTTAGCTTGAACTTGGGAAGGATCTCCTTGTGAGAGTGTTCAGTTCTGATCAGTCTATTGGAATGAAGTTTGTTGATGTTGTTAGGCGGAAACCTGTGCAGTTCCCTCTGGGACCACTGCAAAAGATTTAGGACTACAGGTGTTTGGCAGTAAACCCACTTGGTAGCAGTCTGTACCACACAGATTCACTTGGTAGCTGTGGCTGAGCAGTCAGACTTCCCTCAAGAAGAGTTAGACAGTATGTGGAGTATGTAAAATAGGGCAATCTACACAGTAGAACAAGCAAACACGGAACAAGGCTTTGGTGTAAAGATATATAGGTATTTATTTATAACAACACATCTATGGAAAACACTCTGGCACTAATACGGCAAACAACTTCAATCACAATTACTATAAGTAAATCAATCCCCCTAACAATAGTTCGACAAGTCTAGGTTCAACGGCACCACTTATTTGCAGACAGAAGTGAATGCTTTAACCTAGAGGGCACTCTAGTATTCGTTAGGACGGGAGAGAAAAGGCAGGGTATGAAATCAACTCGGTACCAACACTTTTACGAACAAATGCAAGGCAAGTAAGGCAGGGTCTACTGTAGATTGCAAAGTTCAGAGGCCGGGCCCACTCAGAGAGGGGCAAGGCGAAATGTTCCAAAAAGTATCACAGTGGAAATGCACTTCGAGTCTTTGGCGCAAATTGTCACAGAAAGATTGGACCAGTTCAGAACAGAAAGTTAAGAAGGCTTGGAGGCGACCCAATGAAGAGGCGAGGATTAAGACACCTCACTCTAACCGACACAAGAGAAGCCAGGTGGACACGGTACCTTGTATGTGGAGAGACAGCTCCGGCGGGGGCAGTTGTTCCTGGTGGTGGATGCAAGTCGGGGCTCTGCCAAGAGAAGAGATGATCTCGTCGTCGAAGGAAAATTGAAGATCGTTGCACCACCAGGGAAGAGACCAGCCGCGGAGTGCTCCGTCACAAGGTACCACCTTTTGGTCGCGGTACAGGGGTTAGTGGCTATCCGGTTGCCGGGATGCTCAGCACGGGCAATTCGACCACTACGTCCTGGAACGAAGAAAAAGCAAAGGGGAATGGTTGTTCCCACAAGTCAGGGGAAGAGACTCTCCGGCAGGGAGATCTCCTCTGTCGTCGGGAAGTGGTGAGTCGGTTCAGCAGGGCTCCACCGGAGGTGTCGTCGTTGCAGGTTGGCTCAGCTTTACCCTCGTCGGATTCTTAGGTACTGTGGCGACTTCTGAAGATCCAGTCCCAAAAGCCCTGCTTTTATGCAGAAAACCCCCATTCATTCAGCCTAGCTGTCAATCAAAACACGCTAAGTGGTGAGCGGGGTGGCTCACCACTTGGGCCAATCACACCAGAGTGCGACTTGAATTGGCAAGGCAACTCAGTCCAGGGTGCCTAAACCCCCTCCCACACCCCCTGTGGTACCCAGACAGATTGACACCACTTTGGAGGGTTTCTGTGTAGAAGCCCGCCAAAAGTGGAACAAAGGGCTCAACCTTTGGTTTAGGAGTCACAGAGACGAACACAGACGCCATTTTAAAAACCGAGTTCTGGCAGAAAATACCAACCGATAGATTTATTTAAGATAAATAAACCGGTGGTATGTTAGAGATTAATGAGAAGAAGTATTAACCTCCAACAATGGGAAGAATCCCATAGGGTTATATTTGGGGTCGAATATAACAAGTAGTTTCCACTGCCACCAGCTAAAACTCGAGGAGGGGGGACGGGACAGTGCTCCCTCGAAGAACAGACCCAGGAGTAATCGAATTACCCCTACTAGTACGTCCACAATAGGATGGTTTGTACTAGTTCTGTTAGTAAATTTAGGTCTAGTAAAGCCAATGGTGATTTTACATGCCCTGAGAGACAGTAGTCAGTCCCAGGGTATGGAGTCTAGGGTGGGAATCCTCTAGGATGCCCCAGTGTTACGGCACGGAGGGTGCGGTGTAACACACATAGAAAAACATATGAGACCCTATGGAGTAAAAGACCCCATAGCCCATAGAACACATTGACAATCAAAGGAATTACACACATTCATGTCCAAGAGTGGGAGAAAAAGAGTCTCACTCTTGGCAGGATGGACAAAAACAAACTCCAAAAATCCAGCAAAGCTGCTGGGGGACTCACTAGGTTAGGAAATTCAGCCCAAACAGAGAATTCTCCCTAACACTCGCCCCCCCCAGACTAAGGGACAGGAGGATTTACTCCACTCCTGGATGAATCTCATACCTCTAGTCGATGATATACATCCTAGAGAGACCATCAGCATTTTGGTGGTGACACCCTGACCTGTGCTCAATGGTAAAATCAAACCCTTGCAGGCAGATCGACCATCTCAGTAGTTTTGGGTTTTCCCCTTTCATTTACATTAACCATCTCAAGGGTTGGTGGTCAGTCTGAATGACAAAAGTAGAACTATACAAGTATGGCCTAAACTTCTTCAGAGCCCACACGATAGCAAAGCACTCTCTTTCGATTGTTGCCCACCTTGTTTCAGGATCCTTCAGCTTGCGGCTGATGAAGCAAACGGGGTGCTCCCTTCCTTTCCCATCCAGTTGACTGAGTACGGCACCTATTCCTACATTAGAAGCATCTGTCTGCACAATGAAAGTTTGGTGGTAATCAGGACCTCTGAGTACTGGGGCTTGGCAAAGAGCCTTTTTCAGGTTTTCAAAAGCCTGATTGCACTCCTCGTTCCATCTAACCTTTTTAGGAAATTTGGGCGAGGAGATGATATTCAGTGGAGAAGCTATGGTCCCATAGTTCTCAATGAAATTCCTGTAATACCCAGTGAGGCCTAAGAAGGCTCTCACCTGGGTCTGAGTAGTAGGTGTTGTCCAATTTTGCACAGCTTCAATCTTATGAGCAAAGGCCTTATTTCTCCACCTCCTACCTCATGTCCAAGATAGACTACCTTACTCTGCCCAATTTTGCATTTACTCGCCTTTATGGTCAGATTGGCTCGTCCAAGAGCCTGCAAAACATCTCTTAGGTGGCTTACATGTTCTTCCCAGGGATTGCTGAACACTGCTATGTCATCCAAGTATGCCATGCAGAAGTCCTCCATCCCATTCAGAACCTGGTTTACCATCGGTTGAAATGTAGCAGGTGCATTTTTCAATCCGAAAGGCATTACCTTAAACTGGTATAAGCCAACGGGGGTAGAAAATGCAGTTTTCTCCTTGGCATGGTCTGTCAGGGCTATTTGCCAATAGCTTGACGTCAAGTCAAATGTGCTGAGGAACTTGGCTGCGCCAAGTTTATCCACCAACTCATCTGTTCTTGGCAAAGGGTGGGCATCAGTCTTGGTGACTGCATTAAGAGCTCTATAATCCACGCAGAATCTAAGTTCTTTAGATCCGGCCTTTGGTACTAACACAACTGGGCTAGACCATGGACTAGTAGAGGGCTCTATTACCCCTAGATCAAGCATCTTGGTGACCTCGCCTTTGATGTGGGTTTGTACGTTTTCTGACATTCGGTATCCTCTGCTTTTGACTGGCAGACAGTCACCAGTGAGTATGTCGTGCTGGCCCCAAGGGGTCAAGCCTGGTGAAAGCGAGAACAGAGAGGCAAACTGATTCAACATAGATTTGCACTCTTCCTGTTGCTCGGGTGTCAAATTTGAAGAGAGATTTACTCCTTCAATTTTTTCATCCAAAGGTAAGCCTCTGAGGAGATCCGGAAGAGCTTCACTCTCTTCTTCTTCCTTGGATGATGCTAGAAGCAACGCTCCTACATCAAGTCTTGAGATATACGCTTTGAGTTGGTTGGTGTGGAAGACTGTCGGAGCCTCCTAGGGATTGCCCAAATCCACCAGATAGTTGACCACTCTGAGTTTACCCACAACTCTGAAGGGTCCCATCCATTTGTCTTGCAAGGCCCTCTGCCTTGTTGGGATCATAACGAGAACGAGCTGGTCTTGAGCAAACTCAACCATGTTAGCCTTTTGATCATGCCAGTGCTTGACCAATGCTTGTCCAGCTTTCAAGTTATCGCTTGCTTCTGTCATTATGTGCGACATTCTCCTCCGGAGACTTATCACGTAGTCAGTCACTCTGACTGGCTTGGGGGAAGGAGCACTCTCCAACCCCTCCTTAATCAGGGCCAATGGACCTCTGACGGGATGACCATAGAGAAGCTCAAAGGGAGAATAACCTACTCCCTCCTGAGGGACTTCTCTATAAGCAAAGAGAAGGCATGGCAGTAGAAGGTCCCACTTTCGCTTAAGGGGTTCCTCTAAAGCACCTATCATGCTCTTCATGGTTCGGTTGAACCGTTCTACCAACCCATTGGTTTGTGGGTGGTAAGCCATTGAGAACTTGTAAGTAACTCCACAGGTTTTCCACATGGCTTTCATGTAGTGGGACATAAAGTTTGACCCCCTGTCAGAGATCACTTCCTTAGGAAACCCGACCCTAGTAAAAATACCAAGGAGGGCCTTAGCCACAGCCGGAGCTGTAACAGTCCTCATAGGAATTGCCTCAGGATACCTAGTAGCATGGTCTACTACAACAAGTATAAACCTGTTGCCTGAGGAGGTTGGAGGATCAAGGGGACCAACAATGTCAATCCCTACTCTCTCAAATGGGACTCCCACAACTGGGAGAGACACTAAAGGTGCCACATTCTTGGAGCCAACCTTACCAGAGGTCTGGCAGGTGTGGCAGCTCCTGCATTGTTTTTCTACTTCGGCCCCCATCTTCGGCCAATAAAAGTAGAGCGAGAGCCTTTCCTGAGTCTTCTTGAAACTCAAGTGACCAGCCAAAGGAATCTCGTGGGCTAACTGCAAGAACTGTGGTCTGTTCTCTTGGGGTACTACAAGTCGTTTGTAGTCTCCAGGTGCAGACTCGGTTGGTTCACTGTAGAAGAAACCATCTTCCCAGTGCAACCTGTATTTCCCAGGCTCTTGCCCTTCAGCCTGAGCTTCTGCCTGGTGGCGAAGACCTTCCAGAGTTGGACATTCTCTCTGTCCCTTACTGAAGTCTACCCTGCTGGGTCCACCTTCTGCCAGTAAAGACTGCAGCTCAGGATGGTCAACAGGATCCAGATCTCCAATGAGTTCCTGGCCTTCCATTAGCTCTTCTTCAGAGTCTAATTCTACCACGCAGGGTTGTACCTCCCTCTCAGCCTCAGCTGGAGGTGGAGTTACGGGTGTAACTTTGGACAACCGCGGGGAAGTCCTTGTTGGCTGCACTGAAATGCTGGCTGCTGGTTTCGGTATATAAGTCTTAGGTTTCCCTTTCGCTTCTGATTTCTTTGAGAGAGCGGCCGACAATTCCAGTGGAGCAGGAGTGATTTCTTTCTTCATCATCTCCTGGAGAGTACCTCGCATGGTTCTCTCCCTTGCAGGTCTGGTTAGCTCCTGTAACCATTTACTAGGAGGTCTGGGAGTATGGGACACAACTCTGAGAGTTTTTAAGTCATTACCCAACAGACTGCGTCCTGGTACCTCACTCTGTATGCTGACAGGTATCTTCACAGTCATGTCGTTACACTGGATGAGAACTGGTAATTGGGGAAACATCTGCGCAGGCCCTCCAGCTAACTTGGTGAGGCGTTTGGGTGCCTTAGATACATCCTCAGCCTGAAAAAAAGATTTATCCACCACAATTATGCTGGCCCCAGTGTCCCTAATGGCAGGAGTCTCCTGACCATTCACCTGGACACTGTCCTTATAATACTCTTTAGTATTATCGGGGATAGAATTATAGACGTCTAAATTTTGTTGTTCCCACAACCCCAGAGATACTAAAGAAACGCTGGCTGAGACTCCAATGGGTTCATCAGCCAGCAGTAGAAAGTTTCCACTTGCCATTTGGACTTCCTCCTCTGGAGCGAAGGCTAAGGAGACAAGCTGGACCCCTGAAGGTTTACCCTTACATCTGGGATCTCCTTTCATGTGGTCAGTCGAGCCACAAACAAAGCATTTACCGAATGCTTTCTGGAATGGTGGCTTGTTCTGGCCTCCTTCCGGTTTGCACCAGAAGACACACTATTCTGCTGCGGTTTTCTTTGTGGCTTACCCTTCTGGTTTTGTTTGGGGCCCTCTTTGGAATTTGAGTTATTCAAATTCTCTTTTGAGTCTTTTTTAGGCTGTTTTCCCTCATCCTTTTTCTGAGTTGCCCCAGAATCCTTATGAGTAGCCCTGTTGGCAACCCACAAGTCAGCAGCCTTAGCTAGCTTCCTGGAATCCAATTCCTTCGAATCAGCCAACTGCTGTCTGAGCTCCGGAGAACAGGCATCATAAATAGACTCCAACATAAAAAGATTCTTCATACCCTCATAAGTGTTCACTTTGTAACCCTTAATCCATCCCTCGAAATTGTTCAACCCTTCACTCACCCAGGTAGCCCAAAGGGTACCATCATGCTTTTTGAGGGTTCTAAACCTCTTAAGATACTGGGAATGGGTCTTCCTGAATCTAGCTATCAAAGCTAGTTTCACACTTTCGTAATCCTTCTTATCCACCTCCCCCAACTCCATTACCACATCAGTCGCAACAGGGGGAAGCCTAGAGAACAACCAGGGAAGTAACTAATTCCCGGTGATGTCCTGGAGCCCATGATTATATTCAAACAGTTTCAACCAATCCAAAACATCCAATCTCGGTTCATACCTACCCACTACTTCCTTCGGCATCCGGGGTCTTTTGGGACTGGAGCTTCTAGAGGAACCAGAGGAGAGAGAAGCATTTTCCACAGACTACTTTTTCATCTCTAACTCGTGATTAAGTTCTATTTCTCTGAGCCTTAACTCAGCTTGCTTCTGCTCAGCCTGGGCATTCATCCGTCTGAACTCTAGCTCTTGGTTTCTTTCAGATTGAGACAAAAACCGTTTGTATTCTAACTCGAGCTTCATTTTTTCAAGTTCAAAATAAGCAGGGTTTCATGTGGGACCTGGTATTGGCCCCGTAGGTACAGTAGGTAAGGCAGACAGAGGCTCAGAGTGGCTAACTGCATTAGGTTCACTTTCCTCTTCTGACTCATTATCAAGACTTTGATTCAGATCAATACCATCACTGTTTTCTACATTCGCTGGAGAAGGTAGTTCCTCTGAACCAGTACCCAGACTTTGGTTTTACAGCAATCTCACTATCAGTTCTACTTTCTTGCCTCTTACAGAAATATTCTCTTGTCTACAGAGAGCTCGTAAACTCTTAGTATTTTCACCTGACAAGGACTCTTGACTGTAAACTTCCATAGTAGACATGTTTTTGAAAGTTGCTTTTTAGTGCTAAGCTTTGTGGTTAGTTATCCAAAAGTGTTAAAAAGCACTCTAAACTGTATACTCGACAAAAATCCCACCGCTGTACACCAGTGTTAGGCGGAAACCTGTTCAGTTCCCTCTGGGACCACTGCAAAAGATTTAGGACTACAGGTGTTTGGCAGTAAACCCACTTGGTAGCAGTCTGTACCACACAGATTCACTTGGTAGCTGTGGCTGAGCAGTCAGACTTCCCTCAAGAAGAGTTAGGCAGTATGTGGAGTATGCAAAATAGGGCAATCTACACAGTAGAACAAGCAAACACTGAACAGAGCTTCGGTGTAAAGATATCTAGGTATTTATTTATAACAACACATCTATGGAAAACACTCTGGCACTAATACGGCAAACAACTTCAATCACAATTACTATAAGTAAATCAATCCCCCTAACAATAGTTCGACAAGTCTAGGTTCAACGGCACCACTTATTTGCAGACAGAGGTGAATGCTTTAACCTAGATGGCACTCTAGTATTCGTTAGGACGGGAGAGAAAAGGCAGGGTATGAAATCAACTCGGTACCAACACTTTTACGAACAAATGCAAGGCAAGTAAGGCAGGGTCTACTGTAGATCGCAAAGTTCAGAGGCTGGGCCCACTCAGAGAGGGGCAAGGCGAAATGTTCCAAAAAGTATCACAGTGGAAATGCACTTCGAGTCTTTGGCGCAAATTGTCCTGTAACCAGTTCAGAACAGAAAGTTAAGAAGGCTTGGAGGCGACCCAAAGGAGAGGCGAGGATTAAGACACCTCACTCTAACCGACACAAGGGAAGCCAGGTGGACACGGTACCTTGTATGTGGAGAGACAGCTCCGGCAGGGGCAGTTGTTCATGGTGGTGGATGCAAGTCGGGGCTTTGCCAAGAGAAGAGATGATCTCGTCGCCGAAGGAAAGTTGAAGATCGTTGCACCACCAGGGAAGAGACCAGCCGCGGAGTGTTCCGTCACAAGGCACCACCTTTTGGTCGCGGTACAGGGGTTAGTGGCTATCCGGTTGCCGGGGTGCTCAGCACGGGCAATTCGACCACTAAATCCTGGAACGAAGAAAAAGCAAAGGGGACTGGTTGTTCCCACCAGTCAGGGGAAGAGACTCTCTGTCGTCGGGAAATGGTGAGTCAGTTCAGCAGGGCTCCACCGGAGGTGTCGTCGTTGCAGGTTGGCTCAGCTTTACCCTCATCGGATTCTTAGGTCCTGTGGCAACTTCTGAAGATCCAGTCCCAAAAGCCCTGCTTTTATGCAGAAAACCCCCATTCATTCAGCCTAGCTGTCAATCAAAACACGCTAAGTGGTGAGCGGGGTGGCTCACCACTTGGGCCAATCACACCAGAGTGCGACTTGAGTTGGCAAGGCAACTCAGTCCAGGGTGCCTAAACCCCCTCCCGCACCCCCTGTGGTACCCAGGCAGAATGGCACCACTTTGGAGGGTTTCTGTGTAGAAGCCTGCCAAAAGTGGACAAGGGGCTCAACCTTTGGTTTAGGAGTCACAGAGACGAACACAGACGCCATTTTAAAAACCGAGTTCTGGCAGAAAATACCAACCGATAGATTTATTTAAGATAAATAAACCGGTGGTATGTTAGAGATTAACGAGAAGAAGTATTAACCTCCAACAATGGGAAGAATCCCATAGGGTTATATTCGGGGTCGAATATAACAAGTAGTTTCCACTGCCACCAGCCAAAACTCGACGAGGGGGGACGGGACAGTGCCCCCTCGAATAATAGACCCAGGAGTAATCGAATTACCACTACTAGTACGTCCACAATAGGATGGTTTATACTAGTTCTGTTAGTAAATTTAGGTCTAGTAAAGCCAATGGTGACTTTACGTGCCCTGAGAGACAGTAGTCAGTCCCAGGGTATGGAGCCTAGGGTGGGGATCATCTAGGACGCCCCAGTGTTACGGCACGTAGGGTGTGGTGTAATACACATAGAAAATATATGAGACCCTATGGGGTAAAAGACCCCATAGCCCATAGAACACATTGACATTCAAAGGAATTACACACATTCATGTCCAAGAGTGGGAGAAAAAGAGTCTCACTCTTAGCAGGATGGAAAAAACAAACTCCAGAAATCCAGCAGAGCTGCTGGGGGACTCACTAGGTTAGGAAATTCAGCCAAAACAGAGAATTCTCCCTAACAGATGTTTTGTGTTAGTTATGGAGGGGCTGTGTTGCTGAGAAACTTGTGAGTGATTGAGAGGGTCTTAAGCAAGATTCTGTCCTCAATTGATAACTAGTGGGGAGATCTACAGGCAGCTGAGATATGTTCGGAGCGTCGGATGTTAAGGGCAGCACGTATGGCATTGTTTTGGATAGTTTGAAGTCTTATGAGGTTCTGGATGGATGTACCAGCGATGAGGACATTACAATAATCTAACCTGGTGTCCTCACTGCCTGTGCAATGGCTTGACAATTGTCTTTGGATAGGTAGGGCCTAGCTGCATTGAGCAGTTTGGTTGAGTATGATGCTGCTGCGGAGATGTCACTGACTTGTCGAGTCATAGAAAGAATGGCATCCAGGTAGACTCCTAGAGTCTTTACTGAATGGGAGACCGGTATCAGGGATCCATCAGTCTTGAAGGAGGCATATTAGGGGTCAAGTGTGTTTAATGCATCGGCCGGGGGGGGGGGGCTATAATGAGGAGGTCTGTCTTCTTGTCATGAAGACAGAGGCCATGGGTTGCCATCCAGGCATGGATTGTGGCATAGGTAGTGATGAGGGTGGATGAGTCTGTGTGCTATGACCCTGTGAGTGGGAGAAGAATTTGTGTATCATCCACGTAATTTTTGTAGGTTATGCCTAGCGAATCCAGGAGGTCACATAGGGGCTTTGTGAAAATATTGTATAGCGTGGGGGGGACACAAAAACCTTGTGGGACCCCACAGCTGATTTACAGATGGTGTGACACAAGCATTGTCAGCAAACACTTTCATTACTCTCCCTTCTAGGAAGGAGGAGATCCATGTGGCCGCTTTACGGGAGAAGGCACCCGAGGAAATCAAGTGGTGGCACAGTATGTCGTGGTCAACCAAATCAAAGGCCGCGTACATGCCCAGAAGGAGATGCCTGTTGTCTCTTTGGGAGTCCAAATGAATTTTCAGATCTAAGAGGGCAGATTCTGTGCTATGGCGTGGGTGGAAGCCAGATTAGTGGTTGCCTAGGATTTGACTAGTTCTAAGTGGTGTTGAATTTGTAGGTAGGCTGCTCTGTCTAAGATTTTTAGAAGGAAAGGGGCTGTGGTAATTTGTCTGTAGTTATTGGCAATGGTAGGGTCGAGTGTGGCTTTTTTGAGTAGCAGGAGGACCCAAGCTTCTTAGAGGCACTCAGGTACTATGCCCGTGTTGAAGGAAACATTGAGGAAAGCTGTGATGAAGGGGGCTAGTGCATGGCCACAGTCTTTAATTAGTGGAGCGGGGCAGATATCTCCTTTGCATCGTGAGGGTTTTAAACTTTGAAGGATGCTGGTAGTTTCCTGTATGGTGACATTATTGAATTGGAACGTAGGGGCGGCTGTGTGTGTGAGCTGACGGTGTGAGTGTGGCCATAGATTGTTGCAAGATGATATCCTTTTTAGCCTGAATTTTGTGTTTCAGGGAGTCAAATTTTGTGAGTACAGTGTTTTGAATGGTATTGGTATTGGTATTTTTGGTATTGGTAATGGTATTATATTATCATCATTATTTTGTATTATTATTGCACCAGGTGGAGTCTTTGTTGATCAGGGAGACTTGGTGGCTGGGGGTTTCCAGTTCCTTGAGGATGGTGAACAGTTCCTTGGAATCTGAGCTACCATTGGCAATCCTAGCATTGAAGGAAGAAGCTTTTGCAAGTACATATCACTTTTTTGTACTGTTTTGAGATAGTGGAAAAGGTGTCTTTGGAAGATTCAGATGAGGAATGTTTCCAATTCATCTCAGCTAGTCTCTTCTCAATTCTGAGTGAGGCAAGTTATTGAGTGTACCATGCGTTGAATAGCAGGTTCAGTTTTTTGGTGGTTAGGGGGGCAATAGTATTAATGGCCGACGATGTGAGGGAGTAGGAGTGGTGTTGCGTTAGGAAGATTGAGTCTGTGGTTTCTCAGTTGTCTATATTGAGGGCATTGAGGAAGGGGAGGAGGTTGTCTTTTGTAGGTTCATGTGCACTGCGTGCAGACGTGGATGGAATAAGGTTGGTGAATGGTTTTGGTGGTGGGTCAGCTAGAAACGAGAAAGTGACAATATGGTGGTCAGACCATGGGCACAGTGAGTTAGTTTTAATGGTGGCGTGGCTGTTCATGTCAGCTAGCAAGTCCAAAGTGCATTCCTGGTCATGGGTAGTAATGTTGATACATTGGTTATGTCCAAGAGAGGCAAGGGCATGAACGGTGCGGTTTCTGGGAGATCTGTGGGGTCATTGAAACCTAGGTTAAAGTCACATAGGATAATTATTTGGGATGTGGGTTTAAGGTTGTTTTTTAGGATGAAGAGCATATCTTCTTCGATCGAGGTGGCTGGGCAATGGGGGTGATGGACGAGGAGGATTGATATGGTGTTGGTTGAGGAGGGGGTCCATTTGAGTGACAGAATATCACAGTTCTTCGGTAGTGTGTACGAGGTTTGTCTTGTAATGTAATGGTTTTTTGTGATGAAGGCCACTCCGCCTCCTCTTGAATTAGGCCTGTCACTTCTGTAAATAGTGTAGCATGTAGGGATGGCGAACACTAGCAAGGGGCCAGATGCTTAGGGCATCAAGGGCATTTCTAGTGAGGAGGTTGTGGATGTCTAGGACATGCATGGCCAGGGAGTGGGCATTGATGAGGGCTACAATGAGATCTTTAGAAGAGGTGGAGGGCAGATTCTGTCCTGTGGGGTGTACTTTGTTAGGAGGTGTGGAGTTGGTTTTAGATTTGTGGGGTGGAGGGTTGTGGGCATGGGACATGGTTACACTACCAGAGTTATGAGAAGGTGAAATTGTGTTCAAGGTAGGTGTACTGGTGATTGGTTTAGATCCAGGAGTAGTGGCTATAGCAGGAGCAGTGCGCCCATTGGGACTGTACATGTTAAGATTGTGGACATTGGCGACAGTGTCTGGCATGATGTTTGGAATCAGGGTACGCGTGGGCATCACTGTTTTATCGAATGATAAAACAAAGAATGAATTTTGAATGAAGAAAAAACATTTAAAAAATAACTCATTCTTTTCAATGTTTGATGCAGGAGCTCCCCTTCCAAATCCCCCCCCCCCTTTTTTTTCTTCTTTTTTAATGCTTTTCCCCAACCCTAAAACTCCTATTCCCATTCCCAACCACATATATATAGTTTTCTAAAATTCGTAATTTTCTTTTTAAAAATGCATTCTTTGTTTTCTATTCGATAACATCACTGCATACCCTGTAGTGACAATGAAGCAACCCTGAAGCAAGTGAGCAGTTCTGCTTGTTCCAGTCACCATAACACAAACATTATTGGTGCCAGTGTTAAAAGTTAACCTCCTGAGAATCACCCAATCCAGGGGGAAGGAACAAACCCTAAAAAAGCCCAAGCAGAGAGGAAGGTTTTGTGGGTGTCTGGAGATGGAGCAAGAGAACATTAGGGGCGAATTGCAGAGTGGAGTATATTGGTGGAGAAGGAAGTGGGTGGACAGAAGCAATGTGAAGAGGAGAAGGAGGTGATTGGTGAGGGAACATGAGTAGAGGCAAAGGGGGAGGCTGGTGCTGGAAGAGAAGTCGATGGAAAAGGGATGAGGATGTGGAGAGAGTAGAGTGATGGAGTGGTGAAACATCATGGGTGAGAAGGTGATGGTGGGCATACGTGTATGGGAGGAGGGACGGAGGAGTTGGTGGAGAAGGGTCAAGTGATGGAATGGAATAGCATTGAGGAAGAGGGAGAGAAAGTTATATCGGAGGGGAGGTGGAGGATACAGTAGTGAGGAAGATACACCGGAGGATAAGTTTGTCATCGCATCGTCAAGCAGGTGGTGAGGCATCAAGAAGGAACCGGGGAAGAGCAGGAGGAGGAAAGAAAGAAAAGAAGGTCTTGATCATAGCCACTAAGGAACGAGGAAGTGGTCAAGTGTCAAGGAGGAGAGTCTGGGTTGGTGGGAAATAGTACCTGGACCTTTAGTGTGGGTCAATATTCCAAACCCACATCCAGTGAAACCTAAGAAGGGCCTTAGCTACTGGAAGGTCTGGGCCATGTTGATGGACAGCTACAAGGTGGTGATGGACCTTTGACTGGTGGATGCAACTAGAGGGGAAGGAGCAGTTTGCACACTTTGTACTCAGTTGATAATTAGTACCCAGCGAGGGACAATGAGATTGTAACATTGAATCTCATTGGCCCTCACCGGGGCTTTACCCAACCAGGAATCCCTCTCCCCATAACGTTCCTTCCTTTCTGTCCCCGACGGGGGGTGTGTGGCAGCCACTCAGTCAATGAGGAGGCTCGGAATGGGGTAATCCCTGCTCCAAGCCACCACACGGCTGGAGGCTTCCATCTTCCCCCTCCGTGGATTGAGGTAAGTGTTGTTCTCTCCCCTGTCTTGCCCCAATCCAAAGAATCCCCTCCTCTGTCCCGAGCGCGTCTGCTCCCGATCCACGACAGGCCGCCATGGAGAAGAAGAAGGGAATGCACGTAGTCCCTTCTCTCTTTTCCATAGTGGCCATTTTCTTTATTTACATTTTCCTTATTTTTTCAATTTTTTTTCTGTTCCACCACAGTGTTTCAGAACAGAAAAAAAATGCTCTTAGTACCCTGGTCTTAAGTGCCGGGGTACTAATACTAATAGGCCCCTAGCAGGGGTGCATTACCACTGTAACTATGGGCATTACATGAAGTGGTAATGCCCCCTCCCTGCTCGGGGCCTATTTCTTAAGTAGATCACCCAGGAGCACTAGAATGTCACCATGCATTCCAGGCAGAAAGAGACCGAGTGACTTGGGAGCTTCCCATAAAACACTCAATGGGCAATGTGTTGTTTTACCACCCAGAAGACTCTCTGAACTCAGTTAAATTGCTTACCCTTTCCATTGAACTGTGTTGCCACACGGTGGGGTGACGCTGGCCTAGAACTAACTATCGCTACTGGTGATGAACATCCGCACCGTCTTGGCAAATAAACATTCAGGACCTAAAACTTCAGAGGAACTTAAAACATTACAGAACATATGTGGAGAGGAGGTTTAATCCTCACCCATCTTCGGAGCTATCGACCCTTGGTTCTGTTGTCTTATCCATTTCCTATTTCTTTGCATTGTTTTATTGTTTACCCCCCGCCCCGTTTTCTAGCAGGAGTGCTGTTTAATATAACAATAAAAACTCACTTGAGAGATGACCTAAGTGACAGGTCGTTTGTATCCCCACTACACTTTGTGACAATACAGAAACCTTAGATTCTGGCTATTCCTCACACCTGTGTTATTCTAGACACAGTTGAGTCAGTCTCACTGCCTTCTGTTTCTGCACATATTTTGTTTTACTCTACACAATATTGTTGATGCATTTTAGTAAATGTGTACCTAATTGTGTAACTGTACACACTACTTTGTCAGCGCATGCTCACGTCCACACACGTCCACACACACACAGATACAGACACATGAATTATTGTGCACACACTTCTTTAAGCTATTGTCTGTATCCTTTCCAGAAGTGGAGCACAGTTTGCTGAGGCCTGAGATCACTCCACCTCCAGTGGAGAGACTGAGATCTCTCTAGAGAAGCAAGCATCCCTTTCCAGTCGTGCACACTAATGCCATGGAGGGCGCAGACCATGAGCGGCCCCCAGGCGCTATGGCGAATTATGACCAATGTCAGTGTCCCCTGTGGGTGCAAGGTCAGATGGCCATCGGCGAGTAGGTAGGGTGGGGGAAGGATTTGGAGGCTCGCGAAGTGCTGGATAGTATTTAACAGGAACACAGCAGCAGCACCCACATGGCCTCCTTGTCCGTCGTGTGCTGTATGAGGTGAGTCCTCACCCTCGAGACAGGGGCTTCAATAACCCTGGCAAAAAAATATGTACTCTTTCCAATTTATTTTTTCACCCAAATTTCCGCTGCTGTTTATAAAAACACATTTGAGTCACTACGACTTTCTTACTTTGGGGTTCCGCTCTCCGTAATTATCCTACGTAATCGGCATCATGCTAAGCATCCAATCTTCCAATGTAGATGTTATGTTATATGCTGTCCCGGGAGGATAGCTCAAGGGCAACGTGCTCGCCTTGGAAGCTAGACGCCATGGAGCCCCACAGGTTCGATCTCCGGGTCAGCGCTTAGAAACCTCTGGGTATTAAGCGCGTTATAAATAAAATAACCCATCATAGGAGGTTTGGGGGAGGGTCATGGGTGACGCTAGACGCCCTGAAGATCACCCGTATGCATGTTGGGCATTGTTTTGTTTCTTAAATCACGGTACAACATTCTGCTGGGTTGCCCATGGGAGTGAGTGGGTGAGTTACTGAGCGAGTGCATTCATAAGGTTCTGCCTTGACGGGTGACCTGCCTCGAGGTGCCTTCCGCTGCCCAACCTTGAAATGAAGAACTGGTCACAAAGCACAGGAATCATGTGTTTGCTTAGAGGCAGGAGGGCAAGGCTGGTGGAGCAGTAAGTGTGGTAGCTCCTGGTCCCTGGTAAGCCAGTCGGCGTGAGTGAGGAGATCTCCTTCGGAAAACGTTTCTAATCTTCTGTCTGCTTCATATTTGATATTGTTTGTGGTTATTGCCCTTTTTGCCTGCAGACAGCCATTCTGAATTTGGGTTTGTTAGGGATGAAGAAGACCAAAAAATTATTGTGAAACGAAAGACTTTGTAAATGATTGAAGAAGATCCAAGACAAACTATTAAATCAAACAATCAAAACACTATTTAAGCCCTGCATAACGTGTAAAAACTAGTAAAATAGTTGAACCAAGTATAAAAAAAAAATAAGGACATTTGGCTTTGAGAAGCTTTTCGTCGGGCTATTTTGCTGAAGGACCTGTGTTGCAGGTTGGGGTTGCCCTGGACATCCCTCCAAGGGGCGGGTGTAGAGAGTCAAGGCAGCAGCAATGTGCAGAGCCTGCATGTTTATGGAGGACACCCCATGCCTGATTTATGCTAATGGGGGGCTGGCCCTTGCATGCACAATCATAGAGAAAGGAGAACTGAATGGCTGAAGATGTCTATGAAGCATATGTTAACCCATAGCATCACTAACATCTGATTATCTTCCAAGTGCTCTGGCTTCAGAAGCAAGTGGAGGCAGGTGGTATAGCACTGCATGCATGATTAGAATGTTCCCATGTTGTGCTGTAAAAGATATCATGCATTTTGACAAAAAGGAGAGGTTGCGGGCATATCAACCCTATGTGTTCTCTTTTTTACTCATACAAATGTGTTTTGAAGGGGTGGGTAGCTCCACAGGCTGGTTTTGTAAGCAACACCAGCCTCACAGCCAAAGTAGCCTGGGGTCCAGCTGCCCCTGATGGTGAAATTATATTTAAACAACAGAGGTCCAGATAAAGCCACAAGCCAGTTGAAGCCAGTCTGCCATTGCACCAAGATAAGGGAAAAGTAACTCTGAGAATACCGTGACCGCAACAGGTTTCTTCACTCGCTATTTCCGTATGGAGTGTCGATAAGTTAATTCCTCTGTTTGGGTGAAAAACCCACTCCCCAATTCTACATACTTTGATTCTCCAAGTTTATAGTCAACAGTGCAGTGGCCAGTAGCAGAAGTGATCCTCCTACCTGGACTCAAGCGACATAAAACTGCAGCCACTGTAGACCTACCCTACTCTCACGCTGTGTGTGGGTGCAGACCTTCCAATCCTTGACAGGAGTTTTGCCATCTGTGGGCTGTGTGGGAAGGAGGAGCTATTGGCCTCTACTTGGTGAGAATTATCTGACATCAAGTGAGCGCCATTGAAGAGTACAAGGGAATCCTTCGGATGGTTGTCCTTTGCGATGTCTCTTTTGCAAGAGTAAAACCACTTAAGGTTTCAGCAGATGGCAGCAGGACAGGCCTGTTGGAAGTCCTCATCCCTGAGGTTTCCACTGTGTAGAGGAGCAGGGGGATGCATTTGCTCTAGCTCCCGGCCCCTCACCGCCGTCATACTGGAACATCAGGAGAAGGGCTCTATGTGGGACCCCCTGTATTGTTCCTATGCTCCCTCGAGTGTATGAGAGAAGTGGTGCACTCAAACAGCCATACAGAATGTACCCTTTCACAGAAACTGTGGAAGGATGCCACATGGAAGGATGTCAGCACGCACTTTTGGACGTCCTGGAGCGTTAACGAGAAATGTGGTAAGGGCAGAGTGATGCATAAAGACGATATTTGAATCGATGCTGAAACAATATGAAAATAATTAAGAAGTATCAATGTAACAGAAACACCCAGAGAAACATCTATCTAAGGCTAAAGTAATCGTGAATACACACAAGCTGAAGTAATTTACAGGTCAATAACTGTACATAACTGTACATATATAACACAAGGTAGAAAGGAAACATATAGAGGCTTGCTATAGAGGGATATATAACATGGCAAGGATGGCCATGATAGGAAAATGGACGCTGGCTCAGGTCGATTTCAAACAAGCTACCTCAGAGACAGACCAAGGTTCGAGAATCAGGAGAGGCTGCACAGGTCTGTGTGCAGACAAGAGGAAGCCTATGTTGGCCTCGGATCAAGGATGCTATTTTAAGGAATAATTGCAAGGCACAAGGGGAGTTAAACAAGATAATCAATGAATGAAGGGCACATTTCTCTTAGATTAAAGAAGAAAAAACATTGGCAGCGGCCAAAGTATTGGACAATAAAAAGTTTATGAAGTCTATGCATGGTAGAGTGAGCATGTTTCTAGAGACCGAAAGGAGTAACAGCACCCTCCATAATTGAATCAAATAGCATTAAATAGAAGGCTGAAATGGGCAGATTCGTGGTCTCTTCACATGTGACTGAGAAGTCGAAAACAATGGCTATTCATTAGAGCCTCAGATGAAGATAGTGGTGTGCTCACACTCCCTTCAATGTTCCAGGACAGTGAGCAGCCAACAAGGTCAACTGCAAATGGAAGACTTTGGCTTATGGCCGACCATTGAGAGATGATGGAGTAATTGGGAAAACGGGGAGTAGTCTGATGCGATTCCAATACCTACGTTTTGTTTCGCGTACATGCGCCTAAAGAGCTGAAAGTTCAAGGTTGGAATAGCATGCCCACCAATCAATGGGTTTAAGGGGCAACCTGACATACAATGTTGCATAGACCAATCCACTGCTATTTTCTCCGCTATAATCAGTACTGTACGTATTTAGAGGTAGTTCAAGGCATGTTTTACAGACAAAAGGCAGCCAATGATGTATTAATTTACATATATTCTATACATAGGTATGTTTCCTTAACCAATCCCTTCCCTCAATAGGTTTTATAATTTGCCACGCAGGATAATGTCATAGATGACACATATTGTGGTATAAGACCTCTATGCAATCAATCTACTGCGTGAGTGTGCATGCATCAGTCCGATGCCCGTCAGTTCTTCCCGCATTATGAAATGAGAATAAAGTAGTACTTTGCCATATTCCTTGAGTCTGTCCGAATATTTGGTCTGAGATCATTATTTTTATGTCCATCTAGCACAATACGCTTCAAGGTGCTAGAGAACAACTGCTTGGGCATTCAACTCATCAGCACTTATTGATGCTGCAGGGGCTGAGCTGGCCTAGCAGTGGATCAGCTCATGCTCTCATTTATCATCCTGGGAGGTGCACCCGTCACAGGGGTGTTGACACTGCAGGTCGTGCAATAAGTGCCCCAGGTTTTCGTGTAAGAGGGGAACATCAGTTTTCTCCCAGGAGGATTGACTCGTCCTACTCCAGGCATCAAGGGCTTGAAACCTGATGATTTCATGAGCAAAAATGGGCATACATTTAGAATCAGTGTATGCAAATTTAGCTCATGACTGTAAGGGGTATCCTGAAAATCCGACATTGATCCGGCCCTCGAGGGCTGGAGTTGGACAATGAAGAACCTTGTCTGCAGGCATTCAGTCAAACTTCCCTGGCCCTTAATTTGACTCCGAGATCCTGATCTTGTGCATGTCTGTTTGGTAGAGGTGTCCATGCTACCATTGTATCCCCACTTTCTCTATCGCTCTCTTGAGTGTGTCCCGGAGAAGAGGGCCTGCCTTTACCTCCAGCTAGTCCTCCACAAATCCTGCTCTGTCTGCTCTGCCTCTAAAGACTTTGCCTCAGCCATCATCCGCCCGTCCACCTGGACGTCTGCATAGACTCTGATTGTTGAGAATTGATCTGCAAACAAAGAATGGTGATTCATCCCTGATCCCCCTCCCCATGTGTGCTTTCTCTCCCCTCTATGAGCCACGGAGGTGGGCCCTGGCTATGCAAACTGCATGCCTCCCTGAGCACCTGCCTGGACATCTCAAGAGGCCCTGGTTGAGACATAGTTGGGACTACGTGACCCTGATCCTTCAACAAAAAAACAAATTCACCCTCAATATGCTGTCCCTATCTGTGTCATTGCTCCACCCAGTTTTCCGCTTAGCTCAGGCCTGGCTAAGCTACCTGCACTGGACTGCCTCCATGGCAACACGTGTGCCCTCTTTCTGCCCACCCGGAATGCTGCAGAGGCCCTGATTAGACCAGAACATTGAAAACGTGACCATTCTTCCTTAATACAGAATGGGGATTAATCCCTGATGGACTTGCCTATCTATCTCATTGTTCCCCTGAAGGTGTCACCTAGTTGGGCCCACATCACCTTCTCCACCCGGCTTCCACAGATGATGCTCGCACCCATGCTCCGGAAGTTTGAAGGGGCCATAATCGGACTTGACTGAGCTGCATCCCTGATGTATTGCTCCTTGAGTGTGCACTGAGCAGAGGCTTGTTGCTATGCCACCTGCCAGGTGCCCCCAGCATCTGCTCTGGTCTTCCTCTAGGGGCAACTCTGCTGGTCCCTCCTCCCAAACATCCAGACAGCTGCAAATGACTGGATTGGGCGTCAACATGGACCATGTGACCCCTGAACAAATCTAAACTCGGTTCCAAACTCTCCTTCCTCGTCCTTCATCAGGACACCATGACAAATGATGCTGCAATGCTGTCTTCATCCATGAACACCACTCAGATAGGTAACTACTTTTCATACCTGTTCAAAATACCAACAATTCAGTCACCTTTAAACCCACTCGGTCCAGATTAAGAGTGGGGTAACAGAGGTGTTAGTCGCAATTTATGGAGAACATAAGACCACATGGTGATTGTGCAGAATTTCCGCGTGCAGTCATTTTTTCCTCTGTCATATCCTCCAAATATTGCCATTAAAATGGAGGTATTACCCCAAGCACTTATCTGGAGGTCAACTCTCCACTTAACGCCAACTTGGTGGTCCAGTAAAACTGGCAGTAATTCTGTCCAAAAAGTGTTACACCTCAGTGAACTCATAGTGAGGCCTTCCTCAGCCCCTCCTCCCTGTGGTCAACTGTTTGTACGGGCACTGGAACATGGCGAGCTGGTTTATCCATGAAAGCTCCTGTGATCCGCCTGCCCTCCGACCCCTATTTTAATCTTCATGTCTGAAAAAGGTTTTCTAGCCGCATTCGACCGGGACATTATACATCAGCCAGAAAAAAATAATAATTTTCAGTATCAAACATTGAAATGAACGCCTCGTGAATCAAATTATGGAATTAAAAATAGATCTTTGAAAATGTTTCCCTATTTGACAGATCTCTTCATTTCAGAATATTAAAAACCATATTCAGTGTAAATATGAAATTATTAAAACATTACAAATACGTATTTTTCTTCAGCCTTGCCGGGATAGAACAATACAGGAAGGGTGATCAAGAGTGTTTAGCTTTGGGCAGTAGCTAATTGAAAGTAGAATTTAGCGAGAAAGTCTATTTGAACGTAAAAAAAATAATACAAGAACAATGGCCGATTATGAGGATTCAGGGTTGAGAGAGCTCTACGGCGCCACCGTTCTGCGTTCAGTTTTATACACAGAATAGTGACATATCGGCCATAAGCAAAGGAGTACATTTATATTCAGATACAGAACACAAGCGAATTGTATGGGAATGAGGGGTCGGGAATTAGTTCAAAACTCCCTCCTCTGCCTCCTGCCAAGAGGGAAGCAGTGGTTTAGTTATTTCATGTTGGTCAAGGTGATGAAAAGCAACCAAAATAGCAATTTAACCCTTCCATGTAGCGCTTTATGGCTGTTTCCCCCAGCTTGTAAGTTGTATAACAGAAAGCGCTGTAGTTACCCGGCTCATGGGTATGAAAGGTATTAACCTGAAGAAGCATGAAGCTGTGAGTTGGATCTGCCCGGATTTGTACCTGCAACCAGAGCTAGCTCCTAGATCTCGCAAGAAAGCGCCTAAACTTCTCTTCTCTCCCACTTTCGAATTCCGGTTCAATTCACGCTGCTTCTTCTTATGTCAACCAGGATCTCCTCCAGCGTCAAGATTTCCTTGCCCCGCACTTGCTTTAAATCATAACCTGTACACCTCCACTGTGGAAAAGGTGGCTCACGCTTTGCTGTTTTCCTGTAGTGTGAACCTCTACTGAGATCACTCCTTATAGCCAGGTCTACCCGTGTCAGGTTTTAACTCTTGTTTTGAGACTGAATATTTACAGTTGACCATGGCCCACTGGGAAAGTTGCTTGAATATAGGGGTTGACAACTTTTTAATTCATTGAAGGGTGCGGGTCTGAAACTTTTGGCATAACCGTAGACCCAGGATTTGGAAGTGACATCAGGGGCAGTGATATCATAGGGCATGGATATTACAGCAAGTGGCACCCCAAGGTTTTACCTATGGGTGACAGACCATTTAGGCATTGCTTTTTTAATTAGCCTCTTCTTTCAACTAAAACAAAAAAAGGTACGGATTTGTTAGAGTATTTTGTGGTATTGTGGTGAGCCACAAAAACACAGGACTACCTGGTATTATTGTTATATCGGAAACATGAGCGATAAGCCAACACCAGACCTGGGGCGCACTAGATCATCATTTCATTGGTTTGTGGTATTTTAACACCACTTTATGCCTTTCTGGCGATATCACAGAATAAGACTTGCCAGAACATCTGGACACTGTCACCTCTGTAATCAGCTCCTTGTAATGTGAGCCACTTCACAGTGACCTGTCTTACCTTGTGTTTTACCACATGCAGTAAAATAAAAATGCCTCAATTGCTACCCACTTGTCTGTATGCTATCACCAGTAACTAGGACACATAATAAACATATTGAGGCTGACTTCCTTCCTTTCTTTTTGTGCTTTATAAAGGAATTAGCAAAGTATAACAGCATGTGCAATGAACCAAGTTTTTACATGACATCCCTCGTGATTCAAAAATGAAAATACACATAACCATGGATACCTTACACTTATAATGTTCTCCCAAAGTAAATAGCTGTTTCTGTACAATAGACTTCAAACACTCTTCTTTGCGATACATGACCGAACACTACTACACAGACCTTGAACTTATCACTAGTCTTGGCAACTCACAAACCTTCTGCCATATCTGGGGCTTGTTGGATGAATGGGGAAACACACATGTACAATAGCTGTCTACGTTTAAGAATTTGAACACACCTTTCTAAGCTGTGACTGTCTGAAAAATGCACTAATTAAGGACCCTTGAAATCTAGCAACTGCTCTGCGCAGCTCCGGAAAATGAATTACCCACGTTTGGCAATTTAAATAAAATTCTTCTGGCTATGACTGCCTGTAACATACACTCACAAAGCAAACAGACATGCTCCTCAATTGTACTAGAATCCCACCAAAAAGCATGCTAGGTTCTGTGTGCCCTCAGCATGTAAAGCAGTACTCCCACTCCACTCAGATTTCCAGTCATCACACAGGAAAATCTCTTTATCTGCTTCTCTCCTCTCTCGGCAGGACACTCACCGAAATCTTCAGAGATAGATAGCCAGCCCACTTGCACCGTCAGAAACTGCAGCACACCGACTCACAGCCAGAGAGTCTGATAGAGAGAGCACCAGAGTCCCCTCCCTTTGACTAACAGCCCTTTTTAAATGTTCTCTGTGACCAGTCCCTGAAATGTATATTTGCCTAAATAAAATGTAAAAATGCTTGTCTTTTACTGTGATGAAATGTGCAAATCAAAACCACCTCCCTTTGTCAAGCCTCCAGAAGATTCCAAAGATCACGTGTTTGGTCTATCGCTTCTGCAGTGTAATTCATCCAGAAGCAAAGGGATGCCAGGAAAGTTACATATCTTTGCGCTGGTTTCCTGCGGAGCTAACACGAACAAGGGGGCTATTCTTCAGCTCTTCTTTGCGAGAAGGCAGCTTTGCACATTTATTCTCTTTTAAAGTGAGCTGGTTTATACTATAGTAGTGTATCAATATGTTTCACCAAAGAGCTATGGACTGAGTGGCCTTTAACATTAGTGCAGATATATATACGTCTCTTTGAAATTCAGTTCATATTGAATCCCATGGTGTGGTGTCCAAATGAAAATACCAGCTTGTATGTAATGACAAATTCAAAACCCCCTTTTCACCTTGCCTATCTCTATGCACTCACACTACTGATTCACACCAGATGCAATCCAAAGTCCAACACCCGAGTCTCTTGTTGGCACATGGGATCAGTTTTCAGTTTTGGTGAAATGATGACCTGGCTAAAATTCGGAGCCTCCTTTCTTCCTACAGATTGAAGGTTTTACCTGAATCATAACCAGTGGCATCACTCTGGGAAACCTTCCCAATCGTATCTATGTTGGACATCTGCCACTACAAACAGGAACCAGCCATCTGTATACTGGTCGTGGTCCTGCAACCAATGGCAACTGCCCCTTCAGAGCTGCTTGGTCATTTCCCATCTGCATGGAAACTCAAGTCACTTCAGCCATATTTCAGCCTTCTTGGACCTAGTCCGTGAGTAGAAGCATGCTTGTTCTTCAGTAGAAGCATACTTTGCCGGAAAGATAGCTCAGCGGGTTGAGCGCTCACTGCTGTGATCTTAGCATGATCTGCAGGTCGCAGGTTCTAATCCCGGTAAGGCCATCTCACCCTTTCATCCTTCCGAGGTCGATAAATGAGTACCAATTTTGGTTGGGTGATAGTGTTTGTAAATAAGTGCTCTGTAAAGTGCTTTGGAATAAGGCGCTATACAATTAACACATCATTATCATTCTATTGTCATAGCAAACAAGAGAGCATCCTCTCAGCGTGTTCTCCCTTTATTAGAGAGAACATCAAATACCAAAATTGGATGGATGGAAGGTTTTAAATCAATCATAATCACTGCCATTGCTCTTGGCAACCTTCTATAGAATCGTACTGCTGGACCACAGAGCCAGAACATATCTGGGGTTGCTTGTGTTCTCTTGCAGAGGACACAAGACCTAGAAGCTCACACTAGACTGCTCCTTTTAGAGACACAATTAGGACTCATTTGTAAATGGCATATCCCTTTCTGTAATCGTACTGGTGTGATACAAGATAAGAGTACAGAAGGCTGCCTAGAGCAATGATAGTAGCTATGATTAATTCAAAGACTTGCACACTTAAGTTTTGATTTTACTCTACTTTTCTATGCATCTACGATCTATTATTCAATATATCGTTAGGTACCCAAACACCTACAAGAGAACATGTATATATAATTCGAAACATACCTCAGTTGCTTGCTGCGCCTGCTGCAGGGACGTGTGCGCAAGCGCAGGGGAAACGTTTGCATCCTGGGTCAGCCAACAAAGTATTGAATCCTTCTGTGTCTGATCAAATCAGAAATGTTGATTTGCTTCATGCCCATGTCTAGGGGGCGAGGGGCAACATGCAGAGCTGTGCTAGCAGTCTGAAGTCCCAGGGGGGCTATCCCCAGCTCCCCAACAGACACAAGTGGGAACAGGAGCCATAACCCCCAAGTCCTGGATGGTGGGAGACATTTGAAGCAAGTGAAAAGGATTCGATTTAGGTCCACCCTGCCCAAGCTCAGTGTGCCCTCTACTTCCCGAAGTCACAAATTTACAAGCCATCCCCTTACAGAGTCAAGGCCTATTCCCCAGTCAAGCCCTCCACTTCCTCAAGTCACAACCTAAGGAGCCTTCTCCTTACACAGTCAAGGCCTATTCCCCAGTCAAGCCCTATTCTTCCCCAAGTCACATACTAACGAGCCATCTCCTTACACAGTCAAGGCCTATTCCCCAGGCAAGCCTTATTCTTCCCCAAGTCACAACCTAACGAGCTACCTCCTTACACAGTCAAGGCCTATTCCCCAGGCAAGCCCTCTACTTCCCCAAGTCACAACCCAAGGAGCCATCTCCTTACACAGTCAAGGCCTTTTCCCCAGGCAAGCCCTATTCTTCCCCAAGTCACATACGAACGAGCCATCTCCTTACACAGTCAAGGCCTTTTCCCCAGGCAAGCCCTCTTCTTCCCCAAGTCACAACCTAAGGAGCCATCTTCTTACACAGTCAAGGCCTATTACCGAGGCAGGCCCCCCACTTCCCCAAGTCACAGCCTAAGTAGCCATCTCCCTACACTGTCAAGGCCAATTCCCCAGGCAAGCCATCTACTTCACTAAGTCACAACCTAAGGAGCCATCTCCTTACACAGTCAAGGCCTATTCCCCAGGCAGGCCCTCTACTTCACTAAGTCACAACCTAAGGAGCCATCTCCTTACACAGTCAAGGCCTTTTCCCCAGGCAAGCCCTATTCTTTCCCAAGTCACATACTAACGAGCCATCTCCTTACACAGTCAAGGCCTATTCCCCAGGCAAGACCTCTACTTCCCTAAGTAACAACCTAATGAGACATTGCCTTACACAGTCAAGGCCTGTTCCCCAGGCAAGCCCACTACTTCGCTAAGTCACAACCTAATGAGCCATTGCCTTACACAGTCCAGACCTATTCCCCAGGCAAGCTCTCTACTTCCCTAAGTCACAACCCAAGGAGCCATCTCCTTACATAGTCATGGCCTATTACCCAGGCAGGCCCCCTCACTTCCCAAAGTCATAACCTAAGGAGCCATCTCCTTACACAGTCAAGGCCTATTCCCCAGGCAAGCCCTATTCTTTCCCAAGTCACATACTAACGAGCCATCTCCTTACACAGTCAAGGCCTTTTCCCCAGGCAAGCCCTACTCTTCCCCAAGTAACATACTAACGAGCCATCTACTTACACAGTCAAGGCCTATTCCCAGGCAGGCCCCCTACTGCCCCAAGTCACATACTAACAAGCCATCTCCTTACACAGTCAAGGCATTTTCCCCAGGCAAGCCCTATTCTTCCCCAAGTCAAATACTAACGTGCCATCTCCTTACACAGTCAAGGCCTTTTCCAGAGGCAAGCCCTTCACTTCCCCAAGTCACAACCTAAGGACCCATCTCCTTACACAGTCAAGGCCTATTCCCCAGGTAGGCGCTCCACTTCCCCAAGTCACAACCCAAGGAGCCATCTCCTTACATAGTCAAAGCCTATTCCCCAGGCAAGCCCTCTTCTTCCCTAAGTCACAACCTAAGGACCAATCTCCTTACACAGTCAAGGCCTATTCGCCAGGTAGGCGTTCCACTTCCCCAAGTCACAACCCAAGGAGCCATCTCCTTGCATAGTCAAGGCCTATTCCCCAGGCAGGCCCTCTACTTCCCTAAGTCACAACCTAATGAGACATTGCCTTAGACAGCCAAGGCCTATTCCCCAGGCAAGCCCTCTACTTCGCTAAGTCACAACCTAATGAGCCATTGCCTTACACAGTCCAGGCCTATTCCCCAGGCAAGCTCTCTTCTTCCCTAAGTCACAACCCAAGGAGCCATCTCCTTACATAGTCAAGGCCTATTCCCCAGGCAAGCCCTCTACTTCCCTAAGTCACAACCTAATGAGCCATTGCCTTACACAGTCCAGGCCTATTCCCCAGGCAAGCTCTCTACTTCCCTAAGTCACAACCCAAGGAGCCATCTCCTTACATAGTCAAGGCCTATTCCCCAGGCAAGCCCTCTGTGGGATGTTTTTATCCATTCATCCGAGCCCTACCTCATAACTGTGCAGTACTGACCTGGAAAACATCATGATGGCCAGAGCTTCCCAGAAAATGCACAGGGAAATGCATGAAGAATAGGCTGCCACTCATTTTTACCGATGTTATGGGCACAGAAGGGCACTGCCTAAAACCACCATTGGACTACCCACACAGTAGTCTGAAACCATTGGGAATGGCAATGCTGATTGCCAAAAGCAACCCAGAATTGTGGGGAATTCATTTCTTAAATCCCAAAAATGGGTGCAGTACCAGTACTCACCACTATCAGAAAGCCGGCGTTTTAAAACCACCAGATTTTGTTTAAAACTGAATAAATGAACCCAAAGCATGCCAAAGAAAGACTTACTGAGAGGTGGATACAATGTAAAGTTATATTCTGAAGTGACTTGAAGGTTTATAACAAGACTGGCTGAGCTGTGGATTTCAGCAGTTTAAGTAAATTTGGACTGAAAGACACTAAAAATCTAAATGTTTAAAAGAAATAAGTGACCTACTTTTGAGTGTCACATAGTCTGTAAATGTTGAAATGTCATAGTTTTAAACTTAGAATCAGCATTCTAGCTGCATATGTAAAAAATTGTTAGTTATTTGAATGCAGAAAACTGGGGAACAGAAATGACATGTGGCTAAAAACTGGCTTAAAGAGATTCCAATTTTGCCTGGCAACTACCCCCATCAGGAGTGAAACTTGATTCACAAGTAACTTCCCAGGCCTGGCTGTTTCCTGCTGGCCACACTAAGGATATGCCATCTCTCTGATAATTGAATTAAGGGGAGCCCCCACAGAATACAGGAGCTCTGAACAATGCAACCCCCTTCACCCAGGCAGATGGTTTATTGCAGATGTCGTAAAACAGCTTCCTCTTGGCAGAAGCTGGGAGGGGCAGGGTCTCTGAGCTTGGCAGAAACTGGAAAGACTGGTTTCTGTACCATGTGACCTGAAAAGACACATTCCTGTAGCCAGAATATGGTTTTAGAAAAAGATGGATCATTCATAGAGCGGACTTGTGAAAATTATAATTCTTGTGATTTTTCTGCCCACATTTTAAGACGTGTTAGGACCCGGTGGTATGTTCAGGGGGGTTTTAGCGGAAAAGAGGATATTACTCAAAATGTGTGCATGTGAAAAATCTGACACTTCATCAACTAATGTCCATACTCCTTGCGCACATGTGTGTAAATTTGGGTTAATGTCCGAAATTGCAAAATCAGTTAAAAAGTGCAAATATTGCCATTTCTGAATGCAAGCTCCCAGGAAGAGCAGATTTGGACAGGGTATACCTCCTGTGATATGTGAGGGGTGCGTGTAATTTTAAACGAATGTGTACCTGTGCAAATATGTTTTTTTTATCAAATATAGATTGTGTGCAATTTGACAGGGGAGGATCCTCTGACCACCCATAAAACCTACAGCATCACTCTGACTCACAGTTCCTTCCCCAATCATGGGAGAGGGGAGAATTGGGCCAATGGCAAGTGTAGAGGGGTAGGGTCTAGTGATGCTGCACACACACCCATTTTAAAAACAGATAAAAGCAGACAGACAGGACAGATAGGGACCTTCAAATCCATTTGCTGCGGGACGCTCTGCCGGGAAAATCCATACTTTACCTCCATCAATCTCTAGAGAAAGCTGTGCAGAAAGATCCAGACATCAAATCTATCAATATCCAGAACCAGAGCTGACCCAGACCAGACCAGCAGAACAGAGCTGACCCAGATCACTGTGAAGTGCAGAGACCAGTCCAGAGTCCAGTCTAAAACCTGACCAGATCCGTGGCGAGGCCCATTTAATTCAAGAATATAGTGTGAGTACCTAGCAGAACTGTGCAGAACCAATCTCTTAGTTAAAATAATATAATTCAATCTATTTAATCTAACCAGGACTGTCTCCTAGAAGTTGTACCTTGTCATTTTGCAAAACTGTCACTTGTCACTTTGAACTTTAAAATTTCAAATCTGAAAAACGACCTTTACCAAATCGCTCATATCTCCGCGACCGTTTGTCTTAGAGACTTGCAGTAACTTTCATCTGGAAGCTGAGATCCTAGGCTGTCCCCAAAACGATAGATATAGTCCTTGTAGTTCCTCTGTAATCGCGCCCGGCGCACTCGCAAATTTTACCGCGATTTGCAAATTTCTCCACGTGTAAAAACAGCCGCTTCCGTGCTTCCATTTGCCAGAAATTCGTTTAACCTGCTAATCATTCCTGAATCATTGCAAGAGTGAGCCCGGACTAATATTAACTAGATACCACTCACCCTGATCCTCTAGAGGGAATTAAAAGCATTTTAGCATATTTTTCACTTCATTGCCAGCACATATAAAAGCATTTTGGGCCTGTGCTTCAAACTTCTGTAGTCTAAGCTTGCTGGGGTGAACTGAATCACATTTGATTGCATTTCTGAGAACTGTGTGCTTTCCTTCCATGTCCTTGCATTGCATAAAGGGGGGAGGGGATTGCCAGAGAAAAGTGATTACATTGTTTTGTTGAACGCATATTGAGTATTTTCTGTACTGCATTTTCATTCCACCTTGCATCCATTTGAAACCATAAAGTATTGTTGCTATCTTATCCATCCTATAACCACTCATCATTGATTATAAAGAAGTGTGCGAGTGCCAGACTATCCATTATTGATTACTGCTCAGATTCAGTGTGATATTCAATTATTAATTTATTATAAAGCGTGATATATATATCTATTGTTTAAATTATCAAATAAACCTTTTTAATTTGCAAAACAGAACTACTTCTTGGCTCAGTGGGGTCAGGGGGATTCCAAAAGAGGGGTGTTATATAGGGGTAGTCATCCAGAACGCATGAACTGGACATAAAGATATATCAATAAGGGTTTCCATTCAGTATCCCAGACTAGGCATTGACTTAGCTGTAGTGTTGAATTGAATCCTCTTACACCTCTACTTCCCTAAGTCACAACCTAATGAGCCATTGCCTTACACAGTCCAGGCCTATTCCCCAGGCAAGCTCTCTACTTCCCTAAGTCACAACCTAATGAGCCATTGCCTTACACAGTCCAGGCCTATTCCCCAGGCAAGCTCTCTACTTCCCTAAGTCACAACCCAAGGAGCCATCTCCTTACATAGTCAAGGCCTATTCCCCAGGCAAGCCCTCTACTTCCCTAAGTCACAACCTAAGGAGTCATCTCCTTACACAGTCAAGGCCTATTTCCGAGGCAAGCTCTCGTATCCACAATACATTGTCGTGCATATTTCCTTTCACGTTTCCATTGGTAGAGAACCATGCCTCAAAAGCAATGGTCCAATGAGCAAGCTGAGGAGTGATTCACACCTGGTGGTAAGCACTACATATATGATCAATCTGATAAACCCTTATCATTGATATTATTAAATATCGATAATAATAGTGTATTTAATCCTGATTGAGGGTGGCATTTTGTGTAGCACACACTTAGTAGAATCAGACTCATTCATGCTGAGAGATGTGCCCAGGCTCACACAGTGTGATCAATTGGTGGGGGGGGGGGCGGCCGTGAGCTCAGGTCTTATTGTAGTTTTCAGATTCCATATTCTGCTGCAGCTGTAGTCTTGCACCGACTTGCCATGCTGTCTGCATAATAGATGCGTAAGTGTTCACCTATTGCTATGCACGTGGGTGCCAATTTCAAGCAGATAGGTCACACGTGTGGTGCTCGGTTCCCACATTGGGCGAGCCTGAACATCGCTAATTTGAACCCCAAGGCAGGGCCACCTTAGCGCTTGATCTTTCTGAGGTTGATATATTGTGTACTGTTAATTGGGTAATAAATAACACCTGCTATGAAAGTGCTTAGAAGCTTGAGGACTCCAGCATAAAGTGCTAGATAAGAACACACATTAGTAGTGTTATCTTGTTATCTGAAGGGGGTAGTACACGTTTGGGTTTCACGTTTGTTCCTTTTAGATGTTACTGGGTCCCCCCTCCTGCCACTCTGTAGATATTGAAGGGACTTGCCCACTGAAGAGCTACATATGTATACTGATTGTATTAAAACAAGAAATTCTTCAACAAAGCCTACAAGTGGTCTTTTGTAAGAGATGGAATATTTGCATGGTCTGGCATTTAGCTCACATCATTCTGTATTCTTGTATAGTGTTTGTATCTTAATGTCTCCCTCTATAAACGCAGACCTACAAGTACCAGAGTGCACTGCAATGACAGGCTAACCATTGTGACTGGCTGCGCGTGTCACACAGGGCATGGTCCAACTCAAAGTGTCTTTACTCTCTCTCTGGGTTGCACATGTGCGTCACCTGTTCTCGGGGCTGTGACCTGCCTGGCAACCAGGAAAGAAGCAGGCTGAGTTATAGGGTTCTGGTATGTCTCCTTTATTGAAGGTAAGCCCACAGGTTGGGAAGAAGATGGTGAACCCACCGGAGCTCGCCCTACGGGTTTATGGCCTTTCCAGCTGACAGCTGTGGAACACTGATTCCCCAACATCTGCAGTGTTCTTCAGCTGACAACAACCACCACACACACACACCTCCTTCCTGATGACACCGCTTAGACCAAATCCCTATAGCATTGCTTGATAACATAATCATATGGCCATACATGACACATGATGTGAATACAAGCTAAATATCCCCCACAACTAGACATAAGGCAACGTACGCACCTCAAATGGTGGTCGCTAGTTTAGGAAAAGGTGTTTCTTTTGTACTGAGTCTATGTTTTTTGAGAGGATGCAAGACCAGTTGATACTCATGTGAACTGTGATCTGAGAAACAGTAGCGGGACCAGAATTTTGATTTGATTTTTTTTGTTTTTTATTAAAAAAATGATTTATAGCGCACAAACCAATAAGGAACCAAGCAGAAAGTGCTTCAAGGCACAGATGTGAAATCGGGCACAATACCTAGAATCTGACGATTTCACACTGATGTTGAACTTCCCCCCACACCCTCACCCCACACGTTCAACAACGCAGGCATTCACTGCTTTGTCTGCTTGCGGTTGAATGCTGAGATCAGATCAACAATCCTAAAAACTGATCGTGGTACTAAACGCGAGGGCAACCCTTGACTTGTCTTCTTGTCTTTTAATTCATGCTAATGAGCTTTCCGTCGTCACCGGAGGATGAGCCCCCTCTAGAAATGTTTAGGGGGGAGAGGGGTGAACACCTCCGCCCCCTCAGGTACTCGATGCTGCTGGAATATAGTAAACCATCGAATGGTGACTTTATTCCTGGGGACATTACTGCGTGCGCCTTTAAGGACAGGCAGGTCCTTCCTGCAATGCCACTCTGGTAGACATTTCTTGGTTGCATCAAAGATAGGTATTGTGGACAGAGAAATCTTGATGGACCCATGCAAGTCACCATGGCCTGGATTTGTGAAGATCCCTCGTTTTTAGAACTATATCTCATCACTAGTACTCTGGTTTTCATAATGCATTGTCTCATTCAACCTTATTCATCCATCAACCATCATGCATCATTTGTATGTTCATTTGTCTGTCCATCCATCATCCATCCATCCATCATCCATCCATCCATCCATCCATCCCTCCATCCATCCATCTATCCATCCAAACATCCATCTACTCACCCATCCATCCACTCATCCATTCAGCCATCCGTCTATCCACCCACCCACTGATCCATCCATCCGCCTACCTACCCATCCATCAAGCCACCCATCCATCTGCCTCTATGTATGTCCGTCATACCATCCATCTATCCATCCATCCACCCACCGACCCATCCATCCATCCATCCATCCATCCATCCATCCATCCATCCATCCATCCATCCATCCATCCATCCATCCATCCATCCACAGATCCACCCATCTATCCATCCACCCATCTATCCATCCATCCGTCTATCCGCCCACCCATTGATCCATCCATCCATCCATCCATCCATCCATCCATCCATCCATCCATCCATCCATCCATCCATCCATCCATCCATCCATCCATCCATCCATCCATCCATCCATCCATCCATCCATCCATCCATCCATCCATCCATCCATCCATCCATCCATCCATCCTTCCATCCATCTCCCAGCTACCTATCCATCCACCCAACCCATCCACCCACCCTCCCGTCCATCCATCCTATATATTCCAGGTGAACAGGCCTGTCAGCATAGGCCAGCGTATCCTGACATGCAGCAAATGTGTTGCACTGACCAGAATGCTGATGAAGCGCTGTGTTTGTGGCCAAAGGCATAGTATGCTGGTGAAGTGAGGTTGCCAGTGGTAGGAGATGATGATAAGGGTGATCAGTGGTAGGGGTGGAGGGAGAGGAGAGCTGGAGTGGGCAGTGAGGTGGTTGGCGTGGGAACAGTAAAAGAGAGGAAATTAGGGGCAGCACGCCAGCGGCACACTGACCTACCGGCGTGTGTACCAAGGTCGTGGGGTCAAAGGTTCAGAAAACTGACCGGTGGAACGACTAAAGCATGAAGTGCAACTGGCGTTCACAGCGCCATAGAATCATATTCACTTAATCACTCAATCACTGTCCCTGCCAAAGAAGCAACACCTATTGGCTTTGGCAAATCTTGTTTGACCTGTAGTCCAGAACTTCAGCCCGACACACCCATCCAGGAAGTGGCGTGCATAATAGGAACTCGCCGACACCCTGGTGGCGTTAAGCCCGCATAGGTGACAAGGGCGCGGGTGTTTATCGCTGTGGCCGAGGAGGAACAAGCAGCTTATATGTCTACAAGATAATCTTCCTGAGCAAAGTGGTGGCCAAGTGAACAGTACAGCCTGTAGACCGCAGAAAAGCAAGCAAGCCTGTGGCTTACGCGCTGGAATACTAACTACATCAGGCGAGCCACCTCTGCGAGCAGACTCTGCGCAAGTGAGAAACCTCCATCATACCCACAAAAAACTGACTGCGCAGTCACTATAACACGTTGGATGTACAAAATAAACCTCCCCAACACGTAATCCAAACTGGAAGCACCATGCGCTAAAAAGACACAGCACTCAAAATTGTGAAAACTACCCTTGAATTCCAACAAAATCCAAACTGTGCGAGAACACGGAAATTGCGGGACAACATCCGCCGAGCAATAAATGCTTAAAGAATTCCCTGCACAACAACAGCACTTTTCTATGCAGCATCGCCACCAAATAGGAAAACAACAAGATTCTCATCGAAATTCATCCTGCCTATAGAATAACAGATAAAGTGCTGCGCAGAAACTGCAGGGCTGTGCCCTTTGATCTGTGAAAAATATGATCTCAACTACAGTAGCCTTCACTCCATCAGCTATGGATGGAACCAAATGGCACTGGCACTCACACCAGCCCACATACGGGACATCGAGAAAAAGGGAAAATAAAGAGAACTACTCTGACAACCCCTCAAGAAACCAACCAAACAAACAACTCACATTATTCCCCGGTGCCAAAACAACAGAGCAATAAGCAAAACAAATCAGTCTCAGACATCTCAAATGCTTCCAGCCTATATGTACCTGAGGCCAGGAAATTAGGGCAACATTCACCAACTAAAGACTCCCAAACTGTGACGGAGACAATGCCCGGTCAAAAAAAGGAAACAAAAGGAAAGACCCATATCACAGTCTATTACAAAGCAATATAAACAAGAAACATACAGATGGGGATCACATCAATAAGAACCCTCCCCAGGAAAAAAATGACCATGAGATTCTAAAGACACAAGCTGAAAAATGGGAAACATCAAGCAAAAGAGGACATCTGTTGCAACACAGAATTGGGGAAGCACAAGTCACGCCAAGACCCCACAGACGCAAGCGAAAAACAAAGCGAGACAATGGACACACAATACATTGACACAGAATGCAAGGTCAATCAATAAATGAAAATACAGACCACATACAACAAAGAAAATGAGGAGCCATGCAACAACGCCAATGGCCTCATAATGCAACCCATGATGGCACAAAAGAAAAAATCCATCCAAGCCAAGCAATATTGGGAAAACAACTACCATAAAGCGCAAATGGAAAATACCAACTGGGGATCAAACCAAACTAACTGCGAAAAACAACGCATAGCAAGACTATCACTCGACATAGCTGAAAGAGCAAATCATGAATGACCGGGAGAAAATAAATGAAGTGTTTGGTGATACTTACACACACAATCTCTGTTGGGATGAACCAGAGAAGACATCTACCCCGAGGCACGGAAAGATGACAGTATTTCCTGAAGAACAGACCATCTCAACAGTAGATAAACAAATCGAGAGAAATATCAATCACCTCAAGCAATCGAAAGTAAAATCTGAAAAGCACAAAACAACGGAAAATAACTCCAAAAAAGAGACGAATATCTACTGTCAATGTTGAAACCCAGAAGATGAAGGTCGTAATTGTCTACCCATGACAATGGCAGAACATCAAAATATTATGATCACTGTAACAGACTTAGCACTTATCCCATTCGTCAAGCTATATGAATCTATACACGAAGCGGTAAGAGATCAATCAACTTTAACTGCTATGGTACATTCAGAACAACCCACATGGACGCATTAGCAAACAAGATCAAAAGCAGACTAGACTCTGAAGCTGAAGCAAGCAGTATGTGGCAAAAACGCTTATTCGACGTAGCAAGACAGGATCGCAGGGACAAGGAGCAGATGACCACAACACTAATCAAGATACTTGACAACAAGCAAATGAAAATAAATGTAGGAAACAAGGCAAGCCAGAAAACAAACCAGAACACAACAAATGTGGTGCCCACAACCTAGAACACAGCGACAAACAGATGATTTGCTCATACCACTGACACCAGCAAATGTACACCCTACATGCAACAATGCAAACCCACCAACGACCTGCCAAAGAAAAACGCCTCAAGAAGGACTGACCACAGAGGAAGCAGCCACAGATATATTCTCAATTTTTAACCAAAACAAAATTCCCACACAAGATAAAACAAAACAAGGCTGTACATCACATGAGAAAACCAAATCAAGTGGAAAAGAAGCAAAAAGGGGATCACGTGCCTTCCTGCGGAATCTGACATTTCCCATCATGAAAAAAAAGGATGAGACAAAAAAAGAAAAAAAAACACGTGGGAGAAAAAAAGAACCCTGAAATTGCAAAACCACTCAACAAAACAGAACGAAGAAAAAAATCCAAAGGGAAAAAATGACTGATGAGGAAGTAGTAGACCTGTGCATTAATCTATCCACTAATGAGGATCCTCAACAAAACCCTCCAGCTCAAAACGAGGAAAAAAACACCCCAAAAAGAACGATAAACCAACAAGACGATACACCCTGTGACACCACATCACTCATCATTGTTGATGAATATGCGGAAGGGAATATGGAATATGGAAAGGATAGTCTCCTATCATGCAAACAAATCTCAGACACAGAAGGAGAATGGTCATCATCTGAACGGTCGAATACCAGTGATGAAAATACTACAGATCCCGAGCAACCAGAAATTCGATTATACAAAGAAAATTGATATCAAGAATACTACAAAGAAAAAAGATCGCAAATGGAACACAAAACCAATCTCCACAATGCGAAAACACAGGGAAAAAAGAGATTGCACTAAAACTACCAATATTTCACGACCCGACAGCCCCAAAAAACAAAAACACAATTGAGAGAAAACAAATAACACCACAAGAAGATGGGCTAATCTTAAACAGGACAAACCTCCTGCGATTACTACATGCTATTCCAAAGTTAAAAATTATCCAAACACAAGACATACAGCTGGTGTAATTCCAAGACAAAGACTCAACAGAAGCAATATACGTCCAAATTAACTCAAATGAGAAAACCCAAATAATAATGAAGCAAAAGATAGAAATGGAAATATTAGTATTTAAATGCAAAATGCCTACAATAGATGAGAATTCTTTAACTGACAGAAACAGAAAAGACACACAAAAAAAAACCAATGGAAACATACAATCGTAGGAAGATCCACTTTGACAGCCAAAGATGAGAAGACACACAGAGAACGACTTCGGAAGAAAAGCGACTGGACGCTACATTCAGAAATTTAACCAATATACGAAGAATATACTCTTCAGTTGACAACAAAAAGCACGATATTGAAAGACCGTACAAAAAGTCTGAGAAAACCTACTTATAACGCCCACAAACACAACAGCAACAACATATACCAATATGCTCTTGGAAAACACGTGATAACACTCATCTCTTCAGATGTTGAAACAATGACCTACTTAAATACGACATCATCTGCCTCCAAGAGACATGGATATCCTCGCTGCCTCTTTGCGACGAATACATGACCCATATGACTGCTGCCATAAACAACAAAACAGGCCGACCTAGTTCTGGACTAGTAAGACACTGGAAAGTGGAAGCCCACCTGGACAAAATCGAAACTACGTTCATTAACAAACTGCACCCAAATAACCATCCTAGAGCATAGTCATATGGATACCACAAACAAACTGGATAAAAGGGATCTCCACCTGATCGCGTTACTCAACATCAACTGGAGCCCATCGAATCTGGATAACACCAAATTCCTTGACAAAATATTAACCTCCTTAAACGCTGCTTATGCAAAATCCGAACAACTATATGTCTTCATATTTGGAGACTTGAATCTCCATCTCTTCCGAATCAACTGACACGAAATGCCAGCTTCCGAAAGAAGTAAAAAATCAAAATCATGGACAACGGCGATGGAGAGATGAAATCTAATCTTACTGAATAGCAACACGATAGGTGATAAACCAGAAAGACCTACATGGTTCAGAGATAAACTGATAGGATACCTAGGCTATATATACATCTCACCCAATCTTAACAATAACATTGTAAAATTTGAAATAAAGAAGAATACAGATAGTGACCATGCAAAACTCACTGTTACCTGGGATGCCCCACACTACCTTATGGACAAAATGAAAGGCCCACAGAAGTCACTACAACATTAAACAGACTGGGAATATCAGATGAAAAAATCCAAAAACTGGAAGCGACCTTCAGAACTTCCCATATGAAAGGAAAAGAAAAAATCAACTATGAATGGTTGCTTGCCCCACTTAAACAAAAAACAATGAAATGACCAGAAAATAGAAACACCCATGACCACGCATACTATGAGGAAATAGCAATCGCAAAGAAAGAATCAAGAAAACAAATAAGGAAAGCAAAGAAAATGAAGCACATCAATTTAATTGACACTATTAAAAAAATCAAACAGAAATCATCTCAAAAGAATGAAAGCAATTATTACACAAAATGATGCGGAAGTGATGCTTCATGTATTGAACAAAAGAAACACCAGAGACATGTGGACACTTCTAAATCCAAATTACATATCACAAAACCGATTGATCACAGATGTGGCGGAAAGGACTGGATCCAACACTTCAGCATACTATACAAACATACAAGTCCTAAAGAAATGACGAAAAAAACTGCACTTCAGAAAAGAAGCCCTGGTACAACCAATGGGATTACAAGGAAATCCTCACCCACATCAAAAAATTAAACACCTCTAGAGCTCTGGGGCCAGATGGCCTAAATAACAAAATGATCAAAAAACAACCACAATCTTGGGCAAAAATGTGCCTACAAATATTCAGTCTAATATCAAAAAAACTGTATATTCCCAACACCTGGAAAACAGCATTCATAGTCCCAGTATTTAAAAAAGGCGATAGAAAACTTCCAGCAAACTACCGTCCATTAGCAATGCTGGATCCCTTAGATAAAATATTTGCTGCAATCATCGTTAAAAGACTCAACAAGTGGACCAAAACCCACAATAAGCAAGACCCTATACAGACTGGTTTTTCAAACAATGTGGGCACAAACTTAAACTTGTTCATACTGAATGTACTAAAACGAGAAACCTTTAGAAATAAGACAAATGTACATGCTGTCTTTGTCGACCTACAAATGGCTTTTGATAGCATAAACAGAAGCACATTGTGGAGGAAACTGGAACAAGAAAAATGCCCAAAAGAACTGCTAGCCCCAATTAAAGCTCTATACAGCGACACAACAATACAGATTCGATTGACAAAAGATGGTGCATTATCAACAGCAATAAGAACTCAAAATGGATTGAAACAAGGATGCCCTTTGGCCGCCATCCTTTTCAAATTCTACTTGCTTGACAAATCCAAAAGCATACCAACTACTGCAAACAACCCACCGAAAATAAATATAGTGCACGTCCCGTATATACTTTACGCTGACAATATCGTCCTTATGGACAAAACAAAGATGGGACTACAAAACAGTTTGGACCCCCTTAACAATTACATCAAGGAAAATGAGATGATAATCAACTCCAACAAATCGAAAGTCATGTCATTTGGATACTGCACAAACAAACAACACTCCTCACTCCTCAAGATATACCCAAACAGGAAAAAACTGGACGAAGTTAAAGAAATTAAATACCCAGGCATTGAATTAAACCAATCGCAAGTGGAGCAAAGCTGGTCTCTGACCCTAAAAACACGAGCATTCACTTTGGCAAGACTAGCATTGACTATACAAGGGAAGTTTGAAAAATACTTGCTTAAACCAGTGACAATCTATTACAGACAAAAAGTGACATCAATACTACTATATGGAAGTGAGAGCCTGATCAATATCTGTAATGTCATCTGGCCACAGAAGGAGGGCATATTTTGGCTACCTCATTCCCAATACAAAGGATACGACATGATTTAGCTCTCCAGTCCCTCCAATCTATACACAACTGGAAGCAGCTAGACTATAATGTACGATCATGATTAATGACGACACACCTGCAATGAGGATTTTGAAACAGACAAAGGAAACCCTGACATCTCCCACTCTGATAGGGTGGAAAGAAGCCTGCAAAGCTCTACTCGAGAAATATGATATAACAACAGAGACTCTGATAAACAGACCAATGGAAGCCAAAAAAAAAAGATAAAGGAAATGGACTGGATTGAAACCATCGAAGGGAAAAACAGAAAAACAGATACAAAATTAACATAAACTCCATACTTGACATAAGGGCAGTAAACGGACTACCACCATATCTGGTGAAATTCCCCTCTAAACCAATACGCGATACCTACCTGCGATTACCTTTCAATGTTCTGCATACCAGAGAATACCTTATAACTATAAAACAAATAACAAAAGAGGAAAACATATACAGATTCTGCGAGCAAGAAAATCAAGAGGAGACAATCTACCATATTATCCTGGAGTGCCCCAGCCTTACAGAACACAGGAAACGATTTGCCAGTACAATGAAATTCCTGAAAACAGGCAATGGAGACGAAGAAATATGGCATCTAATAACATCTGGAAAAAACATCAAACTAATCATCATGACAGTTCAATTTTGGAATTGCATCATGGAAATAGAAAAAGTATAAATTATAGAAATTAAACAATGTAATTCCAATAACACGATGTAAAAGTTTGGCAACAAATTAACACATTTAATTAAACAAAAAAAAGAAAAAAAAGTAGTCCAGTTTTGGAGTACAACCTTCCTTACACTTCTCACCCATTGCATGGGTTCAGCCGCATTCTTGCCCCATTGCATGGCTTTCATTTTAATGCTTCCCTAGTGCAAGGAGAGAAGTGCATTGTGGGGGGAAGTTTCATACACTGCCGAAGCTAAGCATGCATTGCCAAGTACTGAACGGCTCTAGTGTGGGTTAGATCATTGGCCCTGCACTACAACTCCCACCACCCCTAACCAACATAGTCAATAGCCAAGATATTCAAATTGTAGTCCGAAAACATCTGCAGAGCAAAAGGTTGCAGACCCCAGGTTACATTTGAAATCAGTAATTGATCGAGAAATACTACTGAGAAGAATGCACACTCATTGGCTCACTTCTTCTCACCTGACACGTTCATAATCACTACATACCTTATTCACTCTATCACTTATCCGCTACTCAATCCTTCATTCACTCACCCCATCTCTTACTTGCCCTCTCCCTCAGCTCACAGCTAGCTCACTCACTCTTATCATGGGTTATTTACTCCCTCGATCCTTACATCACTCACACCATGTCTCAACTCACTGTTATCATTGCTCATTTACTTATTCACCCCAAAACTCAGTTAGTCACTCTTATCACTGCTCATTCACTCACTCGCTCTTTCCTTCGCTCACACACCCCTTCTTCCCATTGTTACCTCACTCGTAATCTCTATTGTTCTTCTATTACTTACTCCATTGCACACTCAGTGCCTCACTGCCTTTCACAGTCACATCACAGTTCATTTGCTCAACAGTTCTTTCCATCACTCACCTGATTGCTCACTCATCCTTCAGCAGAACCTTAATATCTGTAGCTCCTGTGCGCAAACAAAATCGAATCACAAGTGGACCGACTGGAAATACACACAAAAAGAAAAATACAACTCAAACGCAAACGCAGCAACTCCACAGATAGGACTGACTGCACCATCTATATCAGACATCAAAGAGGCTACAATTAGACATTAATTTGGGGATAAGGACTTTTCCCACAAACGCATTGCACTAGACCACAATAAACAAGCAGGAGACTTTAAAATCTGCCAGGAGCTTACCAACCCCACTGATTGTGGCACAGCGGCCACCCCACCCAGAAATAAGCCCACAACAAAATCACACTCTTTTAAAACTTCACATAACATCAATAGGCAGGCAGGATCTAACCTAGCACCATTGCTACCAGCCCCTTTGCTTCATTCCAACCCATCACTCCTGAAGAATTGATCAAAGCTGTGCCCAAAATGAACACCCGTTCTCTGCAGAGCCACCCCTCCCCCACTATCACTATTATAGGGAACAGTAATACCTTAGCTCCCGCCCTAACCACCTTCTTCAATAGCTCCTTCACTAAGGTAGAAGTGCCCAAATATCCCAAGAAAGCCATCATAGTGCCTCCCCTCCTTCCTCTGAGCCTTCAGTGTTGGCCAACTATCGCCCGATCACTGACTATCCATTTTTAGGCAAGATTTTAGAATAAAATGGCCACTAACCAGTTTTATAGAAATCTCTTCCTTTGCTACCGGTCGGGGTTCTGCCCAGTGCGCAGCATGGAATCCTGCTGGTTGCACATGAATGAGCTGCTCTTGTACATATCGCACACAGATTCCCTGGTATCTGGTCATTGCCTCTAATGCCATTCCATGTAATGCCATTCCATCACATTGTTTCCATCTAAAAAAAGTGCTTCAAATGCATGCTTTTGGGGGGTAAGGGGTTAATTTTTGTTCAGGAGAATTTTAAAGGGTACAAAACAGGGGCTTGAGGGGTGTCTCCCACAAAAGAAAAAAAAAATGCATTCAATGCTAATTTATTCGATAGAAGAAATTCGATGCAAATGCATTTAGATGCAAGGAATTCGATGCAATGACCATAAAACCAGATTCCCTCATGATTCCCTCCTGTACATATCGCATACAGATTCCCGCATGATTCCCTTTCTTTTTGACCCGTCTGCCACCTTTGATCCCGTCCATCACACTATGCTACCTTTAAGAGGCACAATGGCTCCAGTTTAATTGACTACATAATGATGACAGGAAAGGACTGGTATAGAGTGAATACATTCATGACTCTTGTAAGAGTTGAAAGTGACCATTATCCCTTGTGCTATTGTTCAGATTAGCAGTCTGACGACTCTGGGCCTCATCACGACTTTGGCGGTAAATGTGGCGGATTATCCGCTGGACCTAATTAACGCTAACGTCAAGGCCCCCGGAGGATAATCCGCCAGATCACGAGTTATCGTGCACGCACCCCGGTCCATGGCGTTAGCGCGAATAGCGCAAACCTTTAAATCCGGTGCACTGTGCGTTACCGTCATGCCGCGCTCATAGCGCGCACCCATAGCGCGCGATATGAGCACGCGCGAAACGCGTTACCGCAGGAACGGGAAATAAAGTGGCGGCCATCTTGGAAATCACAATCCGTCGGATATCACAGCCCCTGGAAGCCATCCATGCGATCCAAGGCCAAAACATGTCTCAGGAGGGCACTAGGGGCAAGTCCGCCCTGGACAGGGTGAGGAAGCCCAAATTCAGTGAACAGGAGCTAGCAGTACTGGTTGAGGAGGCACAGATACACCACGAGGAGCTGCAGCAGCGAAAAACAAGTGGCCAGCGCAGAGCCCAAATATGGCAATCCATCAGCCAAAGGGTCAGTGCTGTGGGGCGCGTGCCCCGGGATGGGGAGGATTGCCACAAGCGCCTGAATGACCTGCGCGTGCGAGTCCATGGCATCCTGTCACAGCACAGGAGTGCAAGCACGGCCACTGGAGGAGGCCCAGCACCACCCCACCCGAACTCACACCGTGGGAGGAGAAAATGACAGCCCTGATAGACGTTGGAACCATCGAGGGCATTGGTGTTGGCATCAATTGGCATTGGGCATCGAGGGTGAAGCGGAAGCAGGGATTGGCATCGACCCAACGGCAGGTGAGTCCCATCCCCAAATACATGCAGCTGAAAGTACCACACATGCAGACCCTTAGTGAATGAAAGCGAAGACATGTGTCTGAGGTACTGCATACACCCATAAGTGAGGCCTACATCCCTAGAACGGTAGTGCTGCCTAGATGACCCCGTACATGCAGTGCATGAATGACAGGGGCAGGGGATAGACTTCCATAGCCATAGGACAGCTACATAGAGTTGGAGTGTGCATGAACACACCCCCAAAACCCAGAGCGCAGTGCACCACAACCACTCATTCCCATGCAATGTACCTCCATACACATTCACAACAAGCACCACATGGCGACTGAACAAAATTCAAGTTGAATGCGTTATTGTTACTGTCTTCAATCACACTTGTTGGCATGACCTGCATCACACAAATATATGTAGCATTGAACTCAAACCACACCCTATGTACCCCACAGGCACACGTCGATTGCAACGGGACGAAGATGATGGGGAGGAAGCCACACCAACACAGCGCCCACAGCATCGCGCATCCACCAGCACCCCACAAAGAGGCCGCACCGAAGGGAGACGACCCAAGCCAACACCCACTTCACCCCAACGCAGCCCCGCCAGACAGCAGCGGCAGCCACATGGCCGCAGGGAGGCGACCGCCAGCTCACCCCAAGCCACCATTCACAGCCCTGATGCTGAGGGAGAGAGCTCTGCATCGAATCCCGACGTGGGAGCAGCACCTCCACGTGGCCTTCATGCCGTAGGACAACACTCTCCCGGAAGTAGTGAGGCTGAAGGGATGATCACACCCCAGGGAAGCCCAAGCCCAGGCACACAGCATGCAGGAAGTCGACATGTGCCTGTGCGTCGTGTCCGTACACCGCAGCCGGACGTGGACACGCCATTTTATGGGAGCCAAGAAGACCGGCACTCTGAGCCAGGCAGCCCAGTCCAGGCTGGTGCCATGTCGCCATGCAGCCCCCTACCCCGACAGCACACAAGTCGTAGGCCACCATGTGACGCACCAGGGGAGCCCTTCGTCACTGGGGCAGCAGTGATGGGCCGACTCAACATCATTGAGACCAAACAGGCCAGGGTGGAATCGATGGCCAAGGTGCAGAGCAGGCACATCAAGGCAGTCAGTCAATCAATAAGGCATGGGTGCAAGTACATAGCGCGGGACAATGCACGTACACGCCAAGTTGTTGAACAATATACCTCTGTCCTGACAGGCTTCGGCCAACGAGTGAGGGAGTTGACAGAGGCAGTCACAGCACTTGCTGAACAGACACGAGAGGCAAACAACCTCATGCGACAGCACATGATGGCCACAGCTTCAGTCCCTTCGACATCGACCACGGAGGGTTCCCTAGAGCCATCTCCTAGGCGCTGGTCCATGCGCCACCTAAGGGCACACACACCGGAGAGGCCTGGAAAAGGGAAGCGCCCGCGATCATCCTAGTGGTGCATGGCATCGTTGTTGTTGCCCTGATGAGACACATGTGCCTATCTGCACAGTTGGGGGTAGTTTACTGGGCGAGGGGGGATAGTGTGCTGGGTGTTTACTGGGGGGAGGGGGGTAGTGTGCTGGGTGTTTACTGGGGGGAGGGGGATAGTGTGCTGGGTGTTTACTAGGGGGAGGGGGATAGTGTGCTGGGTGTTCACTGGGGGGAGGGGGGATAGTGTGCTGGGTGTTCACTGGGGGGAGAGGGGATTGTTGTATGATAAATAAATCACGTTAGAAAATTCACTATGCATGGACAGTAGTGATTGTCACTGACGCAATTCAATGTTGAAGTGACATATTTCTGATTTGTCCATTACCCATTTCTAAAATAATCCATCAATCAATCCCTGTCTGGCCAACCTCCCCTCCCACAGCCCAATCCTTTGTGCATGTGCAACACATTCTGGCACTTCATCGCCCTCACTCCCATCCTCAGGTGGCTGCACATGAGCATCAGGGGGCAGTGGCACATTTCTGCGACAGCAGATGTTGTACAGCATGGCACATGTCAGTACAATTTAGCCTACTTATTCTGGTGCATACATCATTGCCCCTCCCGTGCGGTCGAGGCACCAGAAGCATGCCTTCGGCAGTCCAAATGCCCCCTCCACGCAGATCCGTGTACGGGCATGGGCAAGGTTGTATGCCCGCTCCACCGCCGTGTGTGGGTGACGCACAGGGGTCATGTGCCACGTGTACTGGGGATATGCAGATTCACCTGCAGGGGAGAGGAAGACGGTATGGGGACAAGGTACGTCCAGTGGGTGTACAGGGCTCTGTCATCAGTGTCATTTTGCCTTTTATATCATTTGGCCTATGACATTGTGGAGTGTGCTGTCCTACGGGCACGATTGAATCAATGGGGTACTCTCCACTTGGTACGCCTATGTTTCTGTATGTAACAGTACTCATTCAGTTGTCGCAGGATAAGGGGGCTCTTCCATCTATTTCTGCATGACAGAAGTGGCTGCCTCATGTGTCATTGCAAATCCATTTGGCTACAGTTGCATTTGCTGATTGTCACTGCTCTGTACTGTTCTCCATGCATTTCCCTGGCCATTTTGAGGACAGTGTTCGTGGGATGAACATTGTCATTACTCGGCCTACTTATGTGTGGTGTGTTTGTGGTTGTGCCAGCTTATTGTTTGAAAATTAATTATTGTCGGGTGGGCAGGGTGGGAATTCTGTACTGTGTCAGTGTTCGGAGCCATGGTGCTACGCACACAGGAGGCTTTATTGGGGTGGGGCTTCCATATGTCACTGTGCCGCCACATGTCTTTTGCATCCTGCATGGGTGTGTTCTGCTGTGTTGCACATGTCCGAGGTTTATCGTGCAAGGTGCTTGAATGTGAATGCTGCAGTAATGCTGCTGCCTATTGGGAATAATGGATTCTGTGACAGGCACCATCTGTTGTGGATTGACATGCTTTATGGTATACATTTGTACTCACCCAGCAGCCATGTGTTTTGCCCTCAATGCCTTTTCATGTATGCCGGCAGGTTACTGTTGCGCAGGACCATGGAGTCGTGGGTGGATCCTGGGTAGCGGGCAGAGCAGTGGATGAAGGTGTGGTCGGGACCACATTTCATCTGCAGGTTGAGGGAATGGTACTGTTTCCGGTTTCTGTAGGCAGCCTCATGTGCCTGGGGTGGTACGAGTGCCACATGTGTGCAGTCCAGGGCTGCTATTACATTCGTGACTTGGGCAATGGCATAGTATTGACACTTCAGCTGGTGCAGCTGTGCCTGTGTGGCTGGCAATGCAATGTGTTCGTTCACATGATTCAACAGTGCATCAAGCACCTGTCCCAGCATGGCACTGAATGTGGACTGGCACATTCCATGCATCATGGCAACGGTATGTTGGTAGCTGCCAGTCCCAAGAAATTGAAGCACAGACACGAGCTTCACTAGGAGAGGTAGTGCCGTGCCGGTGGCTATGCGGCTGACAATGTCACCCTGGATTGTGTCCAGCTACTGGGTGATGGTCGCCCTGTCCAGCCGATAATCTGTCACCAACTGACCATCAGTCAGGGCCCAGGGTGTTGGCCTGACCCTGGGGATGGCTGGCTGCCTTGCTGGTGCTGCTCTCCAACTCCTTTTCCTCATCCCCACTGACCCCTGCACTCCCAGGGCCCTGGCCTGGTTGGCTGGCCTCTGTAGCTCCAGACGCAGCAGCTAGAAGTCAACATCAAGGCTCCCAGCTCCAAATGGCAGCATGGTGTTGGGGAGGGTGTGTTGTGCATGGGTGGGTCCTTTGTAGGCCTCTGATTTGCATTGGGTCCACCTGGGCACTTTTTGCTGTCTACTCCCTGCTCCTGCTGGTGTAATGGTGTTGGGGAGGGTGTGTTGTGCATGGGTGGGTCCTTTGTAGGCCTCTGATTTGCAGTGGGTCCACCTGGGTCCTTATTGCTGTGGCCTGTGTTCTGTTACCTCCAGCTTTTTGCTGGAGGTATTTTCGGCGGATTGTCTGCCACTTTTATGGCGCTAATAGCACCAACGCCGGACTCATGATTGCTGATGTTTTAGCTCGAATGGTTCCTGGCGCTGTTATGGCCATCGCTTGTACAGCCGGCTGTGCTTGCGCCGGCTGTAATGGCGCCGGCGGTGTTTGGACTCGTGATCCGACGGACCCTTAAAATCGGCGCTAACAGCGTTACCGCCGAGTTTAAGGGTTACCGCCAAAGTCGTGATGAGGCCCTCTATCAGTACAGGCAGTAAACGGGGTGGAAGGTATTATACCCATTGAGCATTCACGCAAGTCGGTAAGGTGCTCCAGGGTTATTGAACAGGATTTAAAGCAATGCGTACATAAAGCGATTCGGGACAACCTTAAAATCATTTGCGCAGATAATGCCCAGAACACTAAGTTACTAGCTGAATTTAACCAAAATGTTAGCAAACCTGACTCCTCTGTAACTCTTTCTTTACTAGAAGTTAAAAAGCATGTTATTGCTAAGCCCAACTTGTACGACAAAGATTGCAGGGCTGCGAAGGGTAGAATAGTGGAGTGTTTGAACACAGCAGGGACAGTAGATACACTTCAACTACAATGCCTCAGACTTCATTATAAGGTCTTGTTGGAAAAGAAAAAAAAAAGAGTTTGCCTCACTGAGATGGGAGGCTCGTCTGCGTGCCCATGGAAAAGGTGATCACGTCGCCTGTTGAAAACTGATAGCAGGCGATGAGGTCAACAGAGATTTAAAGAGTCAATGCTGCACCACGGGGCAAGCATGGAGGCAGCACTTCCAAAAACCATATGATCATCTTGGAGATGCTACGAATTACCCTGAGATATCGCCCGTGTGCAGGGGAGAGACTATTAATTTCGTTGTAGAGGAGGAACGTAGGGCAATGGTTGATCAAAAGTATGGTAAAGCGGCAGAACCCCAGGCGATATATTTAAAGATGAAATTGCGATCTGGGACCCTGTACTTTGTAGAATATTAAACACATTGATGGTTATGGGCACTGTGCCCGCCTCTTGGCGCTTCTTGGCACAATGCTGTCATTATGCCTAGCTATAAAAAAGGGGAGTCCTGCCAACTACCATTTGATCTCCCTTTGTGAGGAATCAACTTCCGGGGTGGTCCAGGGATGAATCTCGGTTTCTACACCAGAAGAGATCCAAACAGATTGTAATACAGGTGAATTATAAGACCTCCTTATCCAATTTTGGTAACGTGGATGGAACGGCAGGCTTATCTCCGCAGGATCGTGGATCGTTGGTTAGTTGCAACACAGTGAAATTATAATTATTACCCGATGATAAAAGGGACTGTCCAGTCAAGGTTGTATAAAAAATATCGACTTTATTATTACTACAACAGACAGTTCTAGCACACTACAATTACACCTCGCAATGTAAAGGAACACAGAGGACAGACAGTTTCACAAAGGAAATGGATGCACACTGGATACTTAAAAACAAGGTCAAAAGTCACAAAGGTGAATATAAACATTATTTAAATATTACTGGATTCAAATAAGTGTGATGAGGGAAGAGGCTCAGTCAGATAACCAATTTTAGCATACTATTTTAATCAAAAACATTACAATATTAATTACAAACACATAATAGCATCATTAAAATACATTTGAATGCATATCAACACAAAAATATCAAAACAATCTATCTAAATGCAACCTGTCAGATACTGCTGGATGTAATACATCTCCATCTCTATTTCATAGGCAGTAAGTATGAATCACTGTAAAGGTGCTATCGCAAAAAGTGCTAAGTGCCAAAAGTCACTAAAACACTGGATACTGACAGAAGGGTAGTTGGTAAAGCAATCAGTCTTACTGTTCAAGGTTATTTTGTTTCAACACCAAAAGGGGCAAAGTGTCGTAACTGTCTCTAGGGTAGAACCACAATGTACCTGGTGCTGAAGAAGTTGTTGGTGCTTGACAGCGTCAAGGTGGTTCCAGAGTGCTTTGCAGCCTGTGAGTTGGAGTTACTGGTGGGAGACAGTTGTGGGTACCAGGTGGGAGACAGTTCAGCAAACAAGGCTGGACGGACATCTCAAGAATCATTGTTGCTGTTCTGGTTGTGGATCTGGAATGCTGGTTGCGGCGTCTCAGACGGCTCTGGCAACTGCAGCGTGACAACAGTCACAGTGCAGCCGGACGCAGCTCGAGGACTTGACTGTCTCGAAATTGTCCTTCAAAAGATGGACGCTGGATGATGCTTGTGTGGCACTCCTCCTAGCTTCTTCGCAGGGCTTGTGTCCTTTCAAGGCAGACGGCCCAAAGCTCAGGAAAGTGATTGCAGGCAACAGCCTTGTCCTTTGTCGAGAGACTCTGCGGCACTTCCCACAGAAGAAGACTGCTGTCTGTTGTGAACTAAATGTGAATTGAAGATCTGACCCTGGTTGGCTGTCTTCACTCTCAAACGGTTCAACAGTAGCAATGTAGACCGTGGACAGAAAAACCTTCCCCCCCAAGAGCGCGGCTTGCAGGAGATAAAATACACCTCACAGGCCAGGGGCTTGGGTGAAAAGTCAGGAGCAGCAACAGAGCTAAGGGAAAAAAGGTAAGTTCACAAGATCAATATCATAAACACTAGATATTGGAAGTTGACCGCAACCCCCCTTGTACAACCCAACTCTTACCTGCAATGGAGGTGAGAAAAGCGGTGAACCTACTTGACTGTGAAGGTACTGGTGTTAGATAGAAATGGCTGGTGCAAGAGAGGTAATCCAAGTGGTAAAGTCCCAATGACCTAACCCGAACGGCATGAGTGCGCAACTAGTGTCCACACAAATCCAAAGGAAACAGCAGCGCATCCAGCTGTCACTTAAAATAACGAAAACAAAAGTTCCAAGGTGCACAGTGAACTGAGGCAGCAGACTGTCCAAAGAGGAGATGTGATAGTGCACATGAGAGGTGTGGCTGCAGGTCACAGGTGAGTGCTGAAGTGATGAAGAAAGTAGCAGGTCCGTGGTCAAAAAGCGGATACAGACTCCTGCGAGGAAAATGCCACTTCAAGCAATGGAGTCGGGTAGCAACAGACCTAAAGCGTTTCCGCCGAATGAAAGTTCTGTTTAGGGCTAGCGCAGGAAGCAAGGTCGTAGGCAGGCAAAGATTCAGTAACCAGGTAAGCAAGTTGGGAGAAGGGACCGAGCGTCAGAAATCAGGAGCGAAACAGATGCAGAGTAATCCGAAAAGCAGTCCAAGGTCAGAATAACGTTGCTAAGGCAAATAAACAAAGTGCTACTTAACAGGAGCAAACTCACAGTTAAGGAGCACTCGGGAAGTGTTCTCTTGCCATACTTATGGTTTACCTATGGGGGATGATGGGAGGCAGGTTGCATATGGATCACGTGACTCTCCTTGGACCGGGGACGCTGGGAGATGTAGTTTCCTGGATAACGCCGTAATGAAAGACGCCAAGGTAATTTCTAGGTGTTTGTGGCAGAGTGCTTAGAGAATGTAGCCAGACTCCGGGTTATGACAGTACCCCCCGCAAAGATGGTCGATGCCGAGCAACATATAAGTGCTTCGACCAGAACAGACGCAAAAGGCGGGGAGCATGTAGATTGAAGGCAGGTTCCCAAGTCCTCTCTTCTGGGCCGTAGCCCTTCCAATCCACTAGATAGTACCACACACCACGGGAAAGCCGGATATCAAGAATAGCATGAACTTCATACTCGTGCTCGCCTTGAACCACGACAGGGGCAGGGGCCGTAGGAAGACGAGTACCAGGTACAAAAGGACATAATAAGAAAACATGAAACACAGGGTGTATCCGCCACCGTGCTGGGATGTTTAAACGGACGGTTACGGGATTTTGGCATTACGGAACCTTATGAGGACCCACATAACAAGGCAACCATTTACGTTTCCCTTTGATGGACAAGTGTTTCGTAGAAAGCCAGACTCTGTCACCTGATTGATAAACAGGGGCTGCGGAACAATGTTTATCTGCCTGCATTTTAGTCCAGGACTGGGCCGCTTGTAAATGACCAGCAACCGATGAATGGACTGATACCAAAGAGTCACGTAAGGACTTGGCTGCAGGAACTTCTTCCAAAGACAGTAAGACAGGTGGAAGGATCGTAGGGTTTTGTCCATACATAACATAGAAAGGGGTACAACCTACAGAAGCCTGCCTGGAGTTGTTGTATGCAAACTCGGCAGCCCCCAAGACCGACAACCAATTGGATTGGTGTTGAAGGCACAGACAATGAAGGAACTGCTCCATGGTAGCATTGGTGCGTTCCGTTTGGCCGTTGGTCTGGGGATGATATGCAGATGAAAGACGCGCATCAATACCGAAGGAGCTGGTTAAAGCACGCCAGCAACGCGATGTAAACTGAGAAACACGGTCTGAGATCAACACGGTAGGAAGCCCAAGTAACATATCACGTGATCTAAGAACAAGACCGCTAGCAGGGTGGCTGAAGGTATGCCATGACATGGGATGAAGCATGCCATTTTTGTAAAGACGCCTACCACCACCAGTATGGCTGACATATCGTCAACCACTGGTAGGTCCACTACGAAATCAAGGGTCACTGTGTGCCAAGGACGAGGAGGTATATGCATCTTCATTAGAAGACCACCAGTTTTCCTGGCTGTTTTTTACACTGTACACAGCTAGCACATTGAGAGATGTATCGATTTACGTCACCCTTCATACCCGGCCACCAACACCAGCGGTGCAAAAGGTCATATGTTTTTGCTTGGCCCGGATGGGCAGTTAAACGTGAGTCATGGGCCCATTCCATGGCTATGGTTCTAGAATGACTGTCGGGTAGATACAATAAGTCTCAAATGTAGGGAGGCCTGAAATGAGCCTGACCCTTAGATCTTCTAGGTGAGAGGAATGGTCTTTTGCCCATTGCTTTAGGTGATCCAAAAGGGACGAAGAGATGGAACAGACACAGACTACTGAACCAGAAGGTAATACAGGCAGCAGTGACTTAGGTGCATCAAGGTCCATACCAAGGCGGGACAGGGCATCAGCTTTGCCATGCAATGGGCCGGGGCGATATGTAACTGTGAAATCGAACTGCGTGAAAAACAGTTGCCACCGTATTTGTCTTGCATTAGTACACTTGGCATGAGACAATGCTTGAAGGTTGCGGCCTCCATTCCTTGAATGATGCTTGACTATCGACTAGCGAGTAACTCTCATTCCATGATCGTATAGTTCCATTCCGCGGGGGTCAGAGATCTAGAATAATAAGCCACCGGGTGTAACTGGCAGGTAGCAGGACACTTTTGAGACAGTATAGCCCCAACAGCCACCCAGAGGCATCCACTTCGACAACAAAAGGTAGATTGGGGTTAAGGTGTTGCAGGACTGTAGCAGAAGTAAACGCTTCCCTTAATGCTTGGAAAGCTGTCTGAGTAGTTTGATCCCAACAGAACGGGCAGATGGACTAGTGAGGAGGGTGAGAGGAGCAGCAATTTCTGAAAAAGAGGCAATAAAGCATCTATACAAATTTGAAAAGACCAGGAAGGACTGTAAGGCTTTCACCGAGGTCGGGACAGGCCAGTCCAGCACCACATGCACCTTGGAAGAACACATGTGCACCCCTTTATCTGATATGTGGAACACCAAGAACTCAACTGAAGAGGCATGGAATACACATTTTTCGAGTTTGGTGAACAGAGAATGTTCACAGAGCCATTATAAAACTGAGCTCACATGTTGGATGTAATCCTAGAAGTTGTCAGAGAATATCAAAATATCATCCAAATATACTGCAACGTAACAATCCAACATATCATAAAAGATATCGTTAACAAAGTGTTGAAACGTAGCTGGGGCATTGCAGAGTCCGAAAGGCATGACACAATATTCGTATAGACCAAATTTGGTCTTGAAAGCAGTCTTCCATTCATCGTCCCTTCGGACTCGTACAAGATTGTATGCCCCCCTCAAATCAAGCTTGGTAAACTCAGTGGAGGAAGACAGTTTATCCAAAAGCTCGATATAAGTGGTAGTGGATATTGGTTTTTGATGGTTACCTTGTTAAGGGCTCTATAGTCCACACATGGACGCAGGTCCCCTTCCTTTTTTGGCATGAAAAATATCGGAGAGGCTGCAGGAGACCTTGAAGGCCGGATGTGACCCAACCACAATGCTTTCTCTGTGTACTCTCTCAGATGGTCTTCTTCTTTTTGAGTGAGAGAATAGATACCGCCGTGAGGAATGGTAGCCCCAGGTACATGATCAGTAGGACAATCATATCTCCTATGAGGTAGGAGTTTTCCAGAGATGCGCTTGTCAAATACGTCTGTGTAACTTTCACACTCCAAGGGTAACTCGGGAACAGAGTTCTGCAGTGTGGCGTTTATCGGGGGTGTATTAGCCAGCATAGCTAGGCAAGGTGATAATGCCACTGTATCATGATTCCGAAGGCATTGTTTACCACAATACTCGGAGGAAAATCGGACTGTTTGATGAACCCAATCAATAACAGGATTGTAGGTTTTGTAACCAAGACAATCCAAGACAATCCAAGTATGATTCCAAATTGTGGGGTTGAAATGAGATCAAAAGAGATCCATTCGGAGTGACCTTCGGAAGTTGACATAACAATGGGGCCTGTACTTTCAGTTACACACCCAGTAACCAAACTGGAACCATCCACGGCCTGTACTTCTTCCGGTCTGGGCTTAGGAAATAGAGGCAAGCCATGTCATTTGGCTACTTGTATGTCCATGTAATTGCCACTAGCACTGGAATCTATCATGACTGGGTAAGAGAAGGACTCTTTGGCAAAGGTTGTAAAGCACATAGACAGGTATAGATGTGAGGAGAGGTAAGAACTGTCCAAACTGACCATAGGTGGACTCATCCTTCCGGTTCGGTTCAAGGATGAGTCTTGGCGTTTCCCACTGTCTTCAACGGTCTCTTAGGACAAACACGAACGAAATGACCTGACTGAACACAATAAAGACACAGGTTGTTCGCCATACGCCTTTCCCTCTCAGCTTTGGTTAAAGGACCCCTAATAGCACCGATCTGCATCGGTTCTGGATCCCCTGACGAGGTTGACGAGGGTGAGTCAGTTTTGGAGGGGCGCATCTCATGAATCCGGCATTCACCTCATCTCTGACTTAGCCGAGCATCCACCCGAAGAACCAAATCCAATAATTCAGGGAACCCTGATGGGACAGAAGGCACCACGGAAAGGGCATCTTTGAGGTCTTCCGATAGCCCTTTACAAAAAACTGCAGCCTGCTTTTGTTCGGGCCATGTTGTTTCGGCTGCCAGTTGGTTGAAACGTGCAAGGTAAGACAGAAGATCCTGTTTCCCTTAAGAAATGGCTAGAAACTCCAAGTCAGATGCCAGCGCCTTATACCTGGCATCAAAGACGGAATTCATTGCTCGTTCTAGGGTGTCTAAATAATATAAGGCATTGGTCCATGCGGCTGCTGTCCCACCCTGTCAGGGTGTTCAGGTCCAAGGCGCAGGAGCCATGCAGAACCAACCACCCCCTCAACGGTCTTGGTGCCTGCAAGTCGGGGCTTACACAGACCTCCTCGATCAGAGCGGGGAAGGAGGGTTAGGGTCTCCATGTTTGGATAGATAGGGGGATCGTAAGGTAACCAGGTTGAGGGTTAGGGAGAGGTCATGTATGGGACTGGGGGTTTTAGGATAGAAACGATGATTGCACACTTTTGTTTTAGCCAATGATCAGGCTGGTACATTAGAATGGGTGTAATGACTGTTCCGACACCTTCATATGTACATGTGTCCACCTTCACATGTAAAGGTGTCCCCCTTCACGCAACACTAAGGAATCTAATGTGAACCTGTTCACTTCAACATAAAGATAAATCACAGTATCACTAATGAATAACAATCACAGACATGAGCCCATGTACATTAACACAAGGAGTGGTCAACATGCACTTGCACACTTAGCTTTTTTCAGTCTTTAAGTCCTGTCCTGCAAGGGCTGTCGAGTCCTGTGCCACGTCCTTGAAGTCTGAAGGGTCCGTTTTCAACTAAAAGAAAACAAAAGACAAGCATTAGCGTATGCCTGTAAGTTTGGTGGTCACTCGCTCCTCACAACACATTCAGCACACATCCTGCACTCAGTATGCTTGAGGTTTTCTGATTCCTACTGTGTGCGCTGACGCACGTGTCTGGTGGCACCTACTATCAGGTGTTTGCCAAACGGTCTTTCTTCAGACCGACTGTAAATAAAGAACGTGCTTTCGTCTCATGCGCCTTCCAGGCGTAACGTTCCACGAGGTGAAAGCATGCGGGACTTCAAACAAACACAGACTGCCTTGATTTCACTTCTCCGCCGTAGTTAACAACACATGCAATCTTTTCCCCCAAAGACCCCGCCCACTTAGCTCTGTTTGTCGGTGCAGGGGCTCTGGAGAGGCTGGTAATGCCCCCTGCGCCTTTCCCCCCTCACTCCCACAGGCTTCTTGGGCTAAGCAGTACTTATCTTTCAAGAGCGAGGGGTTGGATCGCTGCTCCGGAGGCTCTGGGCCCCTCGCGTGTGATTTCATCGGAGCTGCTGGGCACACGTCCTGTCTCTCCAAAGTCTCAAGCACAAGCCCCGTGCCTTGGGACTTGCGCATGCGCGTTCGCGTGCCACATCCAACACAGCTTCCTATTGGCTTGCGGGCACGCAAGGGTTGCTGGGTAATGTAGTTCTGGCATGCCTTTTGCTGGGACATGTAGTCTTTGAGTGCTTTGAGTGCTTTTAGTCTACAGAAAGGGCATAGCAGCCTTTTGTAAGGCTGTAAACCCTTGAACAAAGGTTTCTTTACGGGCTTAAGTCCAACAGCCCCAACAGTTCTTGGTCCATGCCCAATCCTGCCCCTGACACACCCAAATGGGACAATACAAATGCAGCCTTTGTCGTAGCATCAGGAAAGGCCAAAGGCCGACAAAGGAAATGTAAACGGCACTGGTTTATGAACTTTCGATAGGCTTTGGGATCGCTGGAAAAACACTCCGGTAGGGTCAAAGGAAAAGGTCCAGGAAGAACCACAGGTGCTGGAGCAGGTGGTTGTGGTTGCGGAACTGAAGTGGGTGTGGCAACCGCAGCATCCCCAAACTCCTCATCAGGAGGGAGGGGTTGCACGAAACTCTGTAATATGTCCATGCGCTGATGAAGCGTTGCATGGGCAATGCCATATCGGTACGGAGGGCAGAAAAAGCCTGCATTAATGCAGCCATAGGATCAACCCGGTTTCCATATCAATAGGCAAGGCTCCTTAATCTGTTGTGAACTAAAGGAGAATTGAAGATCTGACCCTGGTTGGATGTCTTCACTCCCAAACGGTTTAACAGTAGCAACGTAGACCGTGGACAGAAAAACCTTCCCCCCAAGAGTGCGGCTTGCAGGAGATAAAATACACCTGACAGGCCAGGGACCTTGGGTGAAAAGTCAGGAGCAGTAACAGAGCTAAGGGAAAAAAGGTACGTTCACAAGATCAATATCATAAACACTAGATATTGGAATTTAACCGCAACCCCCCTTGTACAACCTAACTCTTACCTGCAATGGAGGTGAGAAAAGCGGTGAACCTACTTGACTGTGAAGGTACTGGTGTTAGATAGAAGAGGCTGGTGCAAGAGAGTTAATCCAAGTGGTAAAGTCGCAATGATCTTACCCGAACGGCACGAGGGCGCAACTAGTGCCCACACAAATCAAAAGGAAACAGCAGTGCGTCCATATAGATTCCCAATGAGCAGCAGAGCGTCCATAAAAGTTCACAAATAAGTGTTGTGTTTGAAGTGACACAAAGGTATGCCAGCAGAGCGTCCAGGTGTCGCTTAAAATAACGAAAACAAAAAGTTACAAGGTGCACAGTGAACTGAGGCAGCAGACTGTCCAATGAGAAGATGTGATAGTGCACACAAGAGGTGTGGCTGCAGGTCACAGACAAGTGCTGAAGTGATGAAGAAAGTAGCAGGTCCGTGGTCAAAAGTCAGGTAGCAACAGACCTGAAGCATTTCCGCCGAATGAAAGTTCTGTTTAGGGCTAGTGCAGGAAGCAAGGTCGTAGGCAGGCAAAGATTTGGTAACCAGGTAAGCAAGTTGGGAGAAGGGACCGAGCGTCAGAAATCAGGAGCGAAACAGATGCAGAGTAATCCGAAAAGCAGTCCAAGGTCAGAATAACAGAGCTAAGGCAAATAAACAAAGTGCTACTTAACAGGAGCAAACTCACGGCTAAGGAGCACTCGGGAAGCGTTCTCTTGCCATACTTATGGTTTACTCATGGAGGATGATGGGAGGTACGTCACATATGGATCACGTGACTCTCCTTGGACCGGGGACGCTAGGAGATGTAGTTTCCTGGATACCGCCGTAATGAAAGACGCCAAGGTAATTTCCAGGTGTTTGTGGCAGAGTGCTTAGAGAATGTAGCTGGACGCCGGGTTATGACACTGTCACAACCTAGTAGGACATGCTGTGTGCTGGCTGAGTACCGGTTCTGGAGCTGCTGGATGGGTCCTCTGAGTCTGGTATCTCCCTCTGTTCCTTGAGAGATGTTTAGGGGAGGGATCTTGCTACCCTTTTGGAACTCATGGCCTTCCTTCACTGGTGGAAGATGTACGGTAGACTGTACCTCCAGCTCGGGTCTAAATGAGTCTTTTTTCTTACTCCTTGTAAAGTCATCAGATCATCTGATCTGTGAGGGGCTGAGCCCCCTTTTAAATCCAAATGGGGCCCACGGATTGGTGTAAGCCAAGCCTAACTTAAGTGAGTCAATCCTGGGTCTCCACCAACAATCTTCAGTGATGCTTCAGGTTGGAACCTGGGTGCTTGGCAACAGACAGGGGAAGGATAAGAACATATACTTCTAAGTCCCACCCATCTTCCTGTCTGCTGTACATCAAAGTGTCTCCCTAATTAACTGAGCCCTATGTGGTGCTTGATCACAACATGGACCTCCTTTGAAGTAGGGGGTTGCAGGAAGACTTTCATCTCCTACTCCTACAGTTCACATACTTCTCTGCTCTGAAAAGAGTGGTTCCAAACAAGACATTTACTACCCTTTCACACCAAGGAGGGGTGTTAGTACCAAGTTGACACATTGCATTACAAAGAGGTGTTGGCGTCTGGTCTCCATTGTCACTTCCTGCACCCAGGCCTTCCCTGAGGTCTTCTAATTAACATTCTTCAGTATGGGCCGCCACCAGCTAGGTTTGACAATGGAGATGCAAATCCATGGGGCCTTGAAATTATAATCAGGCCTCCCATGGCCAAAGACTTTTGATGTACCCATGGCTGTCAGGTGTCAGCTACACATGACAGGGGAGGGCGGCGCTGGTAAGCCGTGTCCTCCCAGAGTACATGACTATTTTTCTGCTGTGTGGTGAGCGTAGAAAATGCGCGTGGGAATGGCCCCACCATTCATTCTTTTAAACAAACAAAAAAGGCCCAGTCGAGCACACTCTTCCTATGTAGTTCTCGACAGAACTTGTTTTATCACACTTGAAATTATGAGTGATCTTCAGGCAGGCTTAAAAAAACAAAAGAGTACAGTTGATCAAAGCTCTCGTCTGCACCTGCTAATCCAGAAATAAAATGTGTTATTTAAGATGAAGCTCTATGCAGTGTTTGTGGATTTATGGACTGCATTCGACAACGTCTCAAGGGATATCCTTTGGCTACTTACAAGGAAAAGGGGAGTACCACTCAATATACTGTTCGCAATTCAACTGTTGTATTCTGAAAATAGGGCATCAGTGCGCTTTGGCATGGCAGGGGAGTTATCAGCCTCCTTTGAAGACTGAAGGGGGGTTAGACAAGGTTGCGTCCTTGCCCCTCTTCTATTCAATATATATACAGAGAGAAATTATGAGGCATTAGTTCAGGGCTCTCTAGATTGACCCAGGATCGGTCACAACGTCTATCCTGCACTATTTTATGCAGTTGATGCTTTGATCCAATCTAAATCCCCGCTTGGCCTAAAAGCAAACCTGAAAATATTCCTCTGCAAATGCCAAGCACTGGAGCTGCAGCTAAATACTGAGAAAACAAAGACCATCGTCTTTAAACCCCAATTCGCTAAACAGAATTCACTGGCAATCTCTGTTAATAGCTGTGAACTTGAACAGGCGTGGCTTTATGATCACATAGACATTAGGTTTCATGAAAAGGGTGGGTGGGCCCCGGCCCCGGGTGGGTGGGCCCCGGCCCCGGGTGGGTGGGCCCCGGCCCCGGGTGGGTGGGCCCCCCAGATGGCGAAAGCCTGTGTTAAACTTGGAACATTTTCTGGGGATACAAAATCCTTCTTTCGAAGACACGGCAGTGGGGCGATCTCGCCTGCTCTTGAACTTACCACCAGGCAGACTATTGCAGCTTCCTCTTTTGGTCCCGAAATTTGGGGTATTGGCTCTTTAAGAGCTTTTAAACCAATTGACAAGTTTTCTAAAAAAATGTATTGCTGTTGCCATGCAATACTCCATCTGCTTTATAACAATTAAAATTGGATATACGTCCGATTGCTGAAACACTTGCTTTAAAGCCTGTATATTGCTGGCTCAGATTATGGCCCAATGAGGGTCTGAGTAGATATCGTAATGCACTGAAGCACCTTATGAGTTTGGATGGGGGTAAGTCAATCCTGTGGGTCACCAATGTCAAAAGAAAACTAATTGAACTAAATGTTGCTGACGTTTAGAAAGTCCCCCGACAAGAGCGACAAGAATTCCCTAGCCAAGATCAAATCAGCTGCTTCATCATGGACGACTAAAGCTCTGATGATGTAAGCTTCAAGTACACTTTCCCTGGTCGCGGACTATATGAGGGGGAAACTGATGCCTGGTTGTCAACACTATCTGGATTATATCTTCTCTCCATAAGAGAGAGCCCTGTGTATTAGGTTTAGGTTGGGTACATTATATCTAGCACTCTTCAGTGCATCATGGAAAAATGGGAACACAGGGATCTGCCCCCTTGTGGCACGGGGACGGAAACTACTGTTCACTTCCTGCTTACCTGCCCAAACCTAAGGTATCCAAGCCACTACTATTTAAACCCCTAAAGCTGCCAGCATACGACCGACCCGTGAAGCTCTAGATTTTGACAGGAATTCTTCTGAGCAATATAGTGTATTCTCTTTTCATAGGGCCTGGCTGCTCTGAACTAAATTACTAGAGAGAAATTTGTGAGCTGCCACTAGAACTTTTTTCTTATAGCAAGAAGAACTCAAATCATGGAAGCTGTACAAGTCTAACATCGAATAGGGGCTGCGAGCGTGCTCTCCTCCCATCAATCAATCGATCAGCTATCTGTACAGCCACTGTCATCAAAGGCCTCATGGCGCTTTTCACAGATACCGGACGGAGAGACCAAGAGACCACCTCTTTTCACGAGAAGAAACTGGTTTTGAGCTTTTGCTTAAAGGATAGAAAGTCAACCTTAGTTCTTAACTGGTAGGGAAGGGAGTTCCGAAGCTTGGGGCCTGCCATGGAGAAAGCACTGCCTCTCGGCCGCTCCTTCCTGTATTTAGGTACGCGCAGAAGAGCAGTGTTGGTAGATCTTAAAGCCCAGGAAGAAGGCTACTTTGTTATTTGTCCTGTTTCAAGCTTTTTAGAATGAATTCGAGGTTTATTGTATTTATTTTTTACTGAGTTTGTATATACATCTGAGATTGGCATTTTACCTTATCACACTGTATTATTGTAATTCTTGTACGGCTCTGAGCCGAAATAAAGAAGCATTGAACTATCGTATTGCAGAGAGCACAGCAATCCCTGGGCATGCCGAGGATGGAGCTATGTTGGATACCTTCCTACCTGCAGGTCAGGCCCTCCCAAGTAAAGCTCGAGGCCTTCTACTCTAGACCCTTCACTTTAACCCCTGATGTTCCGGAAGGCTCAGTACTAGCACCGCCCCCTTCAATTACTGCACAAAGCCCCTTTTTGCCGACTTGCTTGAAACCCTCATTTCTTCTACTGCAGTTCTACTCTGATAACATTCAGATTGTCTTCAAGCTGCAAAACCCAACCAAGGCATCACAAAGCGCCTGGTCCTCTCCACCACTGCACAATGTGTAGACACAGCGGCTTAACTTAAATCATCTACCTTGGCATCAGCATTTCTTACCCCGTCCTTTGGCCTGGCCATCCTCCATGAACCCTGTTTCCACTTCTGTCCGCGAAGGCAAAGTGTGGCCTCATCATTGATTGCAAACTCTCTTTCCAAGGGTAGGTCAGAGATCTCCCTAAACCTCACCCTTTCCATACTGACACCGAATGTGCCCTTTTCAGAAATGCCCCAGAAAGTGAAGGTCACCGGGCTGATGGTCATAGCCAGACTTAATTACTCCAACAGCTTAAACCTGGACCTCGTGAAACATCTTACCCACATCCTCTGAGTCATTCAGAACAAAAGCGTCCAGGCCTCGCTAAATTGCCATCAGACGGTCACATCAAACCGGCCCTGGAGTCACTGCGCTGCCTCTGAACTGAGAAACTAATGATCTTGAAATCCCTGTGCCCTATCCACAAAGCCCTAGACGGCAAGACACTGGAGTGTTCAGCTGCTCGTTTGGAAAGATAGCAGCAACCTTCAAGGACCCGACGGTCCTCGACTGCAAAGAAACTATTGTCCTTTACCTTCAGAAAAAGAAGGGGGAAAAACAGGCTTGGTCAATGCGGAGGAGCGTGCTCGCTGAACGGCCTTCCCGCCGAGCTGCACTGAAGAGAGTTTAGCTAAATTCAGAAGCTACATTCCGTGAAAACACGGACAATGTATTTAAGCAAGCTTACCCGCCCAAATAACTTTCCCCTCTAGGGGGCGTGGCCAGCGTGCATGCCGTAAAGACGTACACTCACAAAGCTCCTGCCCGCGATCCTTTAGCCGACTGAATCGAGCTACTAAATCCACGAAATTCGTAAAAAGATTTACTTCTGCCGATAGGGGAACCTCTCCCCGCTGCAGCGACCCGACTCCCGAGCGAAATCGGAGCCGGCAACACCCTAATCAAGCCGGGCAAAAAGGCGCTCCTGTGCATCCAAGATGGCGGTGACCGCTGCGACTCTGGGTGCTGCCGAGTGAACAACGAGGTTGCAGTGAAGCCGGGGGAAAGCTGCCCTGCCCCTGCCCGCACAGCGATGACCTGATTACCAGCTCCTGACCCGACCTTAGTCACACAGAGGTTGGCAGAGGTACCAGAGGATTGTGTGGTGCTGAGACCTGCAGACCGACAGCTACCGGCTACTAAGGGAGAGGCGGGATCCACGCGGCTGGTATCGGCCTCCGCCGCCCGAACGCATATGCGCAGGGCTCCCCTCTGACTGCAGCTGGCAACGGAGCGCAGGGGAATTGACATCGGCTGCCCGTGAAGTGCCGGGAGCACAAAGGAGCAGTCCCACTCAACGGGACCTGAAATCGGGTCACGATTGACCAGACCACGACGCACGGAGGACACGTGGGATAACTGGAGCTGGACCCCAACACTAAAACAGTGAGTGGCTGCACTGAATCCTCCCCTCCCCTGCTGCTCAATATATTCGCCTGGCTATTGCAATATAGGAAGGAGGAGAGAGGTTAAACTGGCGCACGGCGGCTCAGCCACTGCGATACGTGGGCACAGTAATTTGAACTAACAGACAGGCCAGACCCCAAAACGCCTAACCATGGCCTACAAAGTAAACACCCCGACATAGCTTGCAGAACGGCACAAAAGACACCCTGAAACAAGCTGAACGGATGTCGGATCGATCTGAGATCCTGGCCGGTACCCACTCACCACATAGCCACGCCACTGAGCACTTAAAGGATCCTCACTCCTCATGGAGCAGGCTAGAGCTAGGGTACCCTAGATGGTGACCTGCATGAACACGAACTAAGAGACTGTACGCAACTGCAAGAGCTCTGAGGCCTCCTCCATACCCAACTTCGGGGGAGAATTATCAACACACGCACCCTCAGTTGGGGATTCTGGCCAGTTTGAACATTGGAATTGCCATACCACAACAGCTGCACCAGAGCCAAACCGCTGCTGAGCGCAAAGACCAACACAACCAGGAATACGCCTGTGCTACCACTAGCAGAGTCACAAAAAGTTGAACCTAGCATGACGCGGCCAAACGGGCGACAGAGAAGAGTTTCACCCAAAGTGCAACACTGAGAGCCAGTAATCATATAAGTACCCACTGAATAAAGGGATCAACACGGCAGCCCCGAGAGAAGCGATGTCTCCACCCAGAACCAAACCAAAACTAACAACAATGGACTCTTACACGACGGTCAGGCCAAAACAACTGCCACAGCCTGAACCCACGGCCGATGATGAACCATTGCACACGGAAGCAATAACTAAAGACACACAAGTTCTTCAGGCAATTGCAGCACTCCGCACCTCCATCGAAAACAAGATAGATGAAGTGAAAGCAGACATGCAGCTTATGCGTCAAGATGCACGCAACCTGACGGAAAGAGTGAACACCAACGAAGCCATCCTGGAGGACAATGTTGAAAATACCATAGATCTGAAAACGCGAGTCCAAGACCTAGAACAAAAAGTGGCAAGACTAGAAGCACGATCCGAGGGCGCAATAACATCAGGATTTTAGGTGTAGGGTTAGGTGACATGGAAGGTCCGGACCCTACAGAATTCATAGAGACAATGCTACAACAGGAAATAGGAGCAGGAAAACTCTTGCAAGGGTTTTCAGTAGAACGTGCCCACAGGTCCCTCCAAAAGTGCCCTCCACCAGGCTCTCACCCGCGCCCGATTATCGCCAAAATCCTAAATTTTCGCGACAGAGAAACAATATTGCGATATTCTAGAGAAGGCAGAGAAATTAGAAGACAAGACTCGACAATAGTCATGTATCCTAATTATACCCCTGGAGTACAACGCGCCAGGAACTCTTTCATACCGGTGAAGGCGAGGCTGCGAAAACTTAATCTCAAATACATGTTGCTCTACCCCTCTCGCCTCAAAGTCCTCTAGAAAGGAAAAGCAATCTTCTTAGAGACCCCAACCGCAGCAAACATGTGGCTTGAACATAATAATCTAGCAGACGACAGAGAGGAACCACCAAAAGCAGTCCAAAGATAAACAAGAAGCTATAACTACCAACACCGGCCGCAGGTCCCACACGGAAGCACAATTTAGCCAATCAGACTGTAACTGGGGCCGCAATACGAAGATAGCAATATTGGCCAGGAGCACAAGGAACCACAAGCGAATACGTTGATGGCCCATCCCCGCAAGAAACGTGCAGGTCAAACACCCGCACATCGCCCGCACCGGAAGGCCTGGAGAGGCCCAGAAGGCTCGGGAGCCCCTGAGCGCTGCAAGTTCAATCCAACTGCTGGGGGCAGTTCGCAGTTAAATGGTTTGGATAATTCATTCACTAGAATGACAGTTAAAAAAGTTGGTAAATCTCTGAATTGCATTATGATGGTGGCGAGGAGGGAGGAGGGAGTTGTGGATGCGCCCCCGCAACCCGGGCAAACAGAAGAAGTCCCTTATTGCAAAATCCTAACCCTGGGTGCTCCACCCGGAAATCTACGAAGACTGCAATGCCCCCCATAAAGCGACATGGCATTGAGAATAAAAATAATGACATGGGGCCTTGGCACTTACCTTCGAAGAAATAGAATCAAGTCCTATCTGCACAGGAAAGGGGTAATGATAGCGCTATTACAGGAAAGACACTGTACTGAGGAGTCTATGGCCAAACTCCGGGAACATTGGGGAGGGCAGGGGTATGGAACTGCCTACTCTAGGTACACGAGAGGGGTATACACATGGATTCACCCACAACTTCCATTTCAACTAACCAAATCCATAAGTGACCCAGAGGGCAGATTTGTGATACTGTGGGGACACATTGAAAAAACACGAATTGTGCATAGTGAACTCCTACCTCCCCAATAATAACATTCCGGCCCACCTGGACTCAATGTATGCTAAAATCACACTGCATAGAAATGGCCTATTCATATGGGGAGGCGATTTCAATTATACCCACAACCCAGAACTGGATAGATCCTTACCCTTACCCAAGGGCCCGTCGGTGGCCACAACTGCACTAAACACCATGACGGATAGATTAGATCTAGCGGACGTGTGGAGGGAACTGCACCCGCAGGCACGTAACTACTCTTACTACTCGTCCCCCCATGGCCTCTACACAAGACTGGATTATGTCTTTGTAGGTAGGGAGCAGTTACCCCAAATGGAAGAAGCACAGTATCTGGGAAGAACGATCTCTGATCACTCCCCTCTAGTAGTAGAATGGAACCTCGCTGGCCCCAGAACACCCACCCCATGTGACGAATGCCGGTGGAAGCCCTGAAGGACCAGGCTTTCAAAGATGAACTACAAGACTTAATATTGACTACATAGAACTAAATAAGGGAAGTGTAGACCTCGTGAGTACCGTATGGGAGGCCCTGAAAGTAGTGGTACGGGGAGAAGTCATAGCGAAGGATGGAGGGGTAAGAAAACTGCTGCGAGATTAATTAACACACGGGGAAAGGGAGATTGAGAGGCTTGATACCAGTCCCTTAGACCCACAGCAACGGGAAGACAAACTTAAAACCCTCAAAGATGAATGCACGAAGGCCTGGGATAGACTGGCCAAGTTTGATTATGTTACCAAAACAAACAGAGCGCACATGGAGGCAGACAGACCTAGTAGACTGTTAGCCTGGCTCTGCAGAAAAGAACATCCCAGACACACAATTACCACACTCCAGGACAAGGATGTCAATATACACCAAACCCAACAAAGTATAAACGACACCTTTAAAAACTATTATGCGCATTTGTACTCACACAGTGCTAGAATCCCCCCAGACCAGATAACAGACACCCTAGAGGAGATAGGGTTACCCAGGCTCTCCCCTGCACAAGCCAAAGCCCTAGATGCTGTCATCACTGCGGAAGATATAACTGAAGCAATTAAGTCACAAGCTACGTGCAAGGCCCCGGGTAGCGATGGGTTGCCCACAGAATTCTACAAGACATATGGCCCCTCCCTGGTGCCACTTTTACACAAAGTTTTTCTAGAAACATACGAACGAGGTATCCTACCTGAAAGCATGAGGGAAACCCTAGTGATCCCAGTCCTCAAGCCAAACGAACCGGCCGAATAATGCGACTCATACCGACCCTTGGCAATGCTTAATTATGACATTAAGCTACTGACCACAATCCTAGCTAAAAGACTCTCCAGACTTATAGGAGATATTATCCACACAGACCAATGCGGATTTGTGCCAGAACGCAATACAACTATGAATTTACGCAGAATTCAGCACATTATCAAACAAACAGACACAAGCCCCGAATCCTACGCCTTGCTATCGCTAGATGCCATTAAGGCATTTGATTCTATATATTGGGAATGGTTGTTGGCGGTCCTAAAGGAATTTAGCTTTGGCCCAGGGTTTGTTCGGTGGGTTAAAATACTATACACCGGGCCAAGAGCTCGAGTAAAAACTGGGAGATATGTGTCAGAGATATGGGACATATGAAGGGGCACTAGGCAGGGATGCCCGTTGTCTCCCATGCTTTATATCCTCGGGTTAAAACCCATTGCTATTTATTTCAGGAAACAATTCTTTGATGCAGGGATAAGGCTGGGAGGGGTAGACCACAACATTTCGCTCTACGCGGATGACATCCTGCTATATGTCAGAGACCCACATCTTAATGTTTCAACCATGCTGGAGGTCCTTGACAACTTCTCCAAGGTCTCAGGTATACAATTTAGGAGAGCAAAGTCCTGTTTGTTCCCACTGGCAGGGCTAAAAGGCAGAGGCACAGAGGAACTCCCAGCGCTAGGAATACAATGGCAGATCACTGCGTTCCGCTACCTCGGAATCCAAGTAATGCATACCCCGGAACTGATGCACGAGCACAATACGAAAGCGGTGATACCTGCATTACGCAGATAAATGAGTTTCTGGGCGAAACCTCTCCTATCAGTGATGGGTAGAGCCTCTGTGGTTAAAATGATTGTCCTCCCCCGGTTCCTGTACAAATTCCAGAATGTGCAATATTATATCAAAAATGTGTTCTTCCGCCTGCTTGAGTCGATTGTTTGTGAATTTCTCTGGGGGCAGAACAGACACAAAATAGCACACTCTACCCTGGTATTAACATACGCACAAGGCAGAATCCAACTCCCGAATCTCGAAAAATATTATTTAGCTACCCAACTCAGTTTTGTGTCCAAATGGTTGGCTGATGACACCACATCCAAGACCCCCCCACTGCAATCCATGATCTCCCCAATACAACTAAGAGAACTCATCTGGGCACCACAACACCTACTGGGAGACATACCCTTCATAGCCACCTGGGAAGACAAATATAGCAAAGGGTGAGGTCAATAACCCGGCTAAAACACCCATACTCCCTGGAAATACCAATGATCCAGGACATGTGCAAAACGGACACAGACCTGCTGCACCTAAGGCACTGGGGAAAAAAAGCGTCTACACTTGGAGGGACCTATATGACGAGGGCTCCTTCAGGGAGTTTGAATCACTCCAACGGGAGGATGACATACACGCTGGTCAATTCCTATGGTATCGTAGGATACAAGAAACGGCAAAGAAAAAATGGGACACTTGGCCAGAAGAACCAGAGTCAGACCCCCTCATAACGCTGCAATACAATTTAGGGGATGGACAAAAAGCGGTTTCCCAGATATACAGCCACCTCAGCGACACCCCCAACCCGAACAGTGAGACAATAAAGAAGAAATGGGAGACAGACTTGGGACGGGAACTGTCAGAACGAGAGTGGAACAGAGCGTTAACATACCCTAAAGCTGTGTCCAGAAACCACAGATTCCGGTTCATACAACTGAACATGCTACACCGAACATATCTGACTCCCTGCAGGCTAGCGAAAATTAATAAACGAACGAGACCCCACTGCCCATGGTGCAAGGCAGATGAAGCAGATCTACTTCACATGTTCTGGGAATGCAACAAAGTGCAATCTTTATGGATGAAAATAAAGCAGACATTTGAAAAAGCGGGCACCTCCACCTACAGGTGGTCCCCCAAAGAGTGCCTCCTAGGAACATACCCCAGACCAGCCAAACTCAAACACTGGGTGAAACTTATGGACTTAACGTGCATATTGGCTAAAAGACAAATTGCCATGTCCTGGAAAAAACCTGCAGGGCCAAACTACAAGGCATGGCGTGACGAACTGGAAAGATGGATCAATGCAGAAACAAGAGCATGGGAAGATAGCGTTACCAGGTCAACCGATGAATCAAGCTCAACCCTGGAGGCATGGAAAGAAATAATCAGTAGCATACTTTACCCCTCAGATGATAAACCCCCATGAACAAATACGGACTAGATCACACTGAATTGCAAGATCACGACACCCACAGCAGAGGCATGCACAGATTTGGACAGACCCCCGGAGCTCCAGGATTCCCTCTGCTCCCAGCACCCCACCCTACTGCTCACCAAGAGACTGAGTAAGGATATTGAAACTAGGAGACAGATGAATGTTGTTAAGTTACCTTTATAAAAGTAAAAACGTTATTGTTTATTATGCAATATTGTAAATCCTGCTACTAAAGGCACATTCAATTTGACATGTGTAATTGTATGATAACAAATGCCAATAAACAAATTTGAAAATAACTTTCCTCTCTGATGGGCATCCCATTGGCATCGAATTATGAATAGTCACTCTTCCCGCCATCGTCTCTGATGGGCATTTCATTGCCTTGGCATTATGAATAGTCACTCTGCTGCCATCGTCTCTGAAGGCCGTCCCATTGCCAGGGCATTATGAATAGTCACTCTCCTGCCATCGTCTCTGATGGGCATTTCATTGCCTTGGCATTATGAATAGTCACTCTCCTGCCATCGTCTCTGATGGGCGTCCCATTGGGATGGTATTATGAATAGTCGCTCTCCTGCTACTAAAATCTCATGCTCAGGTGGGACATTATTTCCCCTTACCCCTGCCCACTTCCCTGACATGAATGTGCCACGACCAGGGATGTCACTTCACCAAAATGCCTGGGGTAGCGGACTTGATATCACACGACCCTTGACCCTTGATGACATCACAGGAAGTGATGACATTTCACCCCACCCCAAAGTGATATCGTGGGAAGCGATGGAATACGACCTTTCACCCTTTGACAAAACAGGAAGTGGCATCACACAGCATTGTTCCTAAGTACACTTCGAAAAATATAGTTATGATATCACTAATGTGATACACATTTCATACAAGAATGGATCGCCATATGTATCGTTGATATCAGTGTGTATAGGCCCCTATTAACAAATTACTGTGAATACAAGCAGACATCCAAAGCCAAATGATGTGTTATTATATAAGACTTATGCTTAAGCGTTTTATATAGAAAACATATACATACAATATCACCCAACCTGTCTTGCTACCCATTTATCGTCCTCAGAAGGATGAATGGCTGAGTTGAGGTGTTTAAGAACAGACTGATTCAGTTAAGTGTGCCTGAAATAAACCTTTAATGAGTCTAGCAATTATTGTATAGAATTCAACAAAGACACAGTGGGCCTCATTCCGAGGTGGGCACAAAGGGATACCGGCCACCGTTAAGGACATCGGTGCCGGTAATCCCTTTACACCCTATTCCGAGGTCCCTTAGCGGGTCCCGTCCTTAACGCCTGGTTCTACCAGTTGTTATGGACGGGGCCCATTAAGGGACTTCAGAGCTAATGAAGGTACTGCAATTTGCGGTACCGTTATTAGCGCATTCCACCTTCCCATTCAGCCCTATGGGGGCTGAAATGGGAATGGGGAATGGCTTTTTCAATGGGGACTTAGTGATCCCTCAAAGGTCCGAATAGACCGGTAAGTCCCCATTGAACGAGGGCGGACTCGGTACCGGTATTGAAGGTAGTCAAGGTGCTAATAGCGCCATGACTACCTCCAAACTTGGGATGAGGCCCAGTATTTGGTATTCCTATTCTTTCTTATTTAGGGTCACTGCTCAAAGAAGAACCCCTGTTCTTTTTATTTTAAGAAGCCTGAATAAGAAAGAAACCAGCCACTCCAGAAGCAAAAAGGCACATGGCGCTGGCCACAGCCCAGGAACTTGCATTTAAAAAATAAAAATACACTTTTTTAAAAGCATTTTTTAGGGGTCGCAAGGGAGACCACAGGGGTAGCAAGGGAGACTTCACAGGTCGCAGTTGCGACCCCTGGCGACCCCTAAACGAGGCCCCTGGCCACGACCTGAGAATGATCCGTATATCAAGAGCCTCCTTTTCTTGTTCCTCCTCAGTACCCCCCAGAACCCCCTCTTAGAGTGCCGCAAGTCATTTTGCATTGCAGTTGGAGCTTTATAAATCAACACTAAATAATTAAGTAAAGGCCCTCTTTCCAATGCTCATGCACTCGTCCCCTCGACCCACTCGCTCACCCACTCGCTGACTCACTCGCCTGTTGGACAACAAGTAGAACTCCACCCCAGACAACTGAGGTCCTCGTAATGTCAGCACAGCGCCATCCATCCTAATTAACACGTACCCCCTTAATACCTGCATTGAACTCACAAGCCCCCCCGCCCCATCGTTTGACGCTTCTGATCTGCACGCTCGAGTTACCCTCATAATAATTTCTATGAAGCGCATTTAATTTATTATCTAAATATGCAAGCGCTCTGCAAACTGTCAAGGGAGAGTAAGGATCAGTAAGAGAGCTTTGAAAGGGGGAATAATAGTCATTTGAAGGCAAGTTCTCCAGGGGGCTCGAGCTTTCACAGTGACAACACAAGCTTGGTTACCCACCCAAGGAAATCAGAAGCAACTTGCAGCATGCGGTTTGCAGGGAAACTATGAGGGGCGTTAGGGACATAATTCAGCATTTCCAACATATATTTATGTTACAAAAACAATACATTATATACTGAAAGTTATATAATATAATATATATATATATATATATATATATATATATATATATATATATATATATATACGTATATATATATATATATATACATATATATATATATATATATATATATATATATATATATATATATATATATATATATATATATATATTTAACATAGTGACGCATATATTTTTATAGTAAATTGCATATATAAAGGGATGGCGTCAGGGCCTTTCAGCATTTTTAAATGAAAGGGGCCTCGAACCTCAGGGGGCCCGCAGGAACTGCCCCCAGGTTGACAGTCATTAGCCTTGTAACACAGCAAAAGATTAATTTATCTATTTTCATTTTGGGGCTTAAAATGTGCACTTTGCAGTGCTCCATTACACGCTGCACTCTCTCTTCCCATGGGAGATACAGAAGTGTCATGTGACGAATCAACTTCCGGGGTTCCATTGGTGCAGGGTTGAATATAGGTTTCTAAACCATCAATCAGCCCCATACCTCTAGTACACCAGAAGGGATCCGAACAGATTGTAAACACAAGTCAATTATAAACCTCCTTGTCCAGTTTTGATAACGAGGATGGAACGGCAGGCTTATCTCCGAAAGGTCATGGTTGTATCAAAAATATCTACTTTATTTATATCACAACTGACAGTCTAACACATCTACGAAATACAACCCACCCTGTAAAGGAATGTAGAGGACAGACAGTTTTAAAGAAGGAAGAAGGATGCACTCTGTATACTGACAGGAGGGTAGTAAGTATGGTTAATAATCACAACAGTTTAAGGTTTCTTGTCTTCAGCACAAATGGAACAATGGGTCTTGATGTGTCTCTAGATGTCTTTTGGGAAGGACCACAGGGACAGAACCATAATGTACCTTGTGCTGTAGGTGTTATTGGTGCTCAACAGGGTTGAGTCAGAACCAGGGTGCTTTGCAGGCTTCTGTGAAAGAGTTCAAGATAGGGGTCAGCGGCGTGTGTCAAGCGGCAAGATGGTTCGGCAAGCATAGCTTGACGAACGGCTACAGGCTGGTGTACATGGTGGCTCAGGGTCAGGAATCGTTGTATCCGTGCCGATAGGTGGGTCTGAAGAACTGGTCAAGACGTCTTGGATGTCTTTAAGTGACTGCGGATTTACAACCGTCAGCATTGCAGTTGGTTGCAAGTCAAGGAACTTGATTGGCTTTAAAATGTCCTTTATGGCAGAAGTTGGTGGATGCTCGTCGAGGCACTTCCCCCAGCTTCTTCAATGGGCTTGTGCTGTCCTTTAAGGCGGAAGGCCCACAGTTGTGGAGTGTGTGGCAGGCAGCTGCCTTGTCCTTGGTTGTAGGTTCAGAGACTCTCCGGCACTTCCCACCTAGAAAGCCTGCGGCAGAGCCTAGCAGGGCATGCTGTGTGCTGACTGGGTACCAGTTCTAGAGTGTCTGGAGGGTCCTCTGAGTTATTTATTCCCCTCTGTTCCTTGGGAGATGTTTAGGGGAGGTATCTTGCTTCCCTCATTGGATATCCTGGCCTTCCTTCACTGGCGGAAGATGTAAGGTAGACTGTACCTTCACCCAGGGTCCAAGGATAAGTTCTTCTTTCTTCTTGTGAAGTCTTCAGATGATCTCCCAAAAGAGGGGCTTGGCCCTCTTTTAAAGCCAAGTGAGACACAGTGATTGGTGTAGTCTAAGCATACCTTAATGAACCAATCCTGGGGTCCCTACCAACAATCTCCTTTATGCATGAGGTCATAACTAGAGTGCTTTGCAACAGGAAAGGTAAATGGGTGAAATCAGGAACAACAGAGTTAAAATGGCAGAATCCTTCTCTCAATAGAAAGAACTCTGGCCACACTCCCTTGTGATACTAAGTCCCACCCAATTTCTTGTCTGTGGTTGATCAAAGAGTCGCTTTGGTTAATAGTCCTCTCTATGGTTTCTGATAAAAGCAGCTGCGTTGAGACCAGTCTCTCTGGCTCCTGCAAACCACATTCTTATGAATGGGGTCCCCCTAAGGCGTGGAATACTGTAGATATGCAGCCCCAGACATGACAGTTCACTTGTCATTGACAATGAGGGCTGGAGCTGGCTTAAGGTTGACACAGTTGTATATGAACGGCTGTAGGGTTTCCTGTCTCCTTTGTTATCCTCTGCAGCCAGAAACCCTGGCGGTCTGTTTGAAGCACCCTCTATTGGTATGTTAATCTATGCCACCGGCTGCAGGGCCTAAACAAAGAGCATGTGAATACATGGAGCCTTTGTCAGTTAATCAGGCTGTCCATAGCAGGGTGAAGATGGCTGCTCCACCTTCCCGGAGATGACATTGTGTACTCCTAGTTATCACATTTCAACAAACTTTGACAGGCTCTGTCCACGCCAGAGTACACAGGTCTATGCTTTTGTTGTGGTGTGAGCATAGGAAAATGGGTGTGGATTAGCCCCACACATTTCCCTGTGGTTGGACAACCATCATTCCATTTAATAAAACATTTGAAAAAGCCCAGGCGAGCGCCTGCCAACCATGCAGATGAACAAATTCCTCACAGTTATCACTTCCTTGCCTTCTAACACTGGTTCCTCCACATCCGCCACTTGCTAACAAAGAAGGGCTTATAGCTTTTCAGTGGGCGTTTAGTGTTTTTGAGCTCCCTTCTGTTTGGCCGTCTCATGATAATCAGTGGTTATGAACCTTATTTATGTTGCTAATGTATGCATCCCATGAGTGCTTCAGACTGTTTTGGCTCTAAGCAGGGGGCCCCCAACCATCATGTTGAAATAGGCCCCCAACCGTGACGTCATTTCACCAAAATTGCATGGGTAGTGGAAGTGACAACCAACGTCTTTGACCTCTGATGGCATCACAGGAAGTAATGTCATTTGACCCCGTCCCCAAGTGACATTGTGGAAAGTGATGGCACACAACCTTTCACACCTTCACAAAACAGGAAGTGGCATCACATAACATCATTCCTCAGAACACTTAGAAAAATATGGTAAAGATATCACTGTAATATGATATACATTTTATACAAGAATGGATCACCATGTGTATCGTTAATATCAGTGTGTTTAGGCCCATATTACCAAATGACTGCAGATGTAAGCAGACGTCCAAGACCAAATGATGCCATGCAATGGAAAGAAATCACATGTAGCTGAGCCAGAAAAAAGCAAATCTACAGTCATCCCCTGATGGGATATGCAACAAAAAAAACAGATTGTGACAGGTCATAGATATTTACAGGTGTTCGGAGTTTTCTGGAGAATTTCCATTTGTTAGACAGTTCTCAGATATTGAGTGTGGCTAGGAGTGAGGAGAGAGAGAGAGACCCTCATTCATTTTCCCCCGAGGCCTGCCACAAGCCCACATTCCTCACTTGCAGTTGTCTGTGGTCCATGGTGGCCGCACGGACATGTGCCGTGTTTCCATATAAGAACATAGTCACGCTGTCTTTAATGCCAGTAATGATACTATAAGAAAACATGTCCAACCTGGCTCTTGTGAGAGGATTCAATTCAGCACTACAGCCAAGTCAACGCCTAGTCTAGAATACTGAATGAAAACCCTTATTGATATATCTTTATGTCCAGTTCATGCGTTCTGGATGACTACCCCTATATAACACCCCTCTCTTGGAATCCTCCTGACCCCACTGAGCCAAGAATTAGTTCTGTTTTGCAAATTAAAAGGTTTATTTGAGAAGTAAAGCAATATATATCTATCACACTTTATAATAAATTAATAATTGAATATCACACTTAATCTGATATGATAAAGATTAACAACGGAGAATCTGGCACTAGCACACTTCTTTATAATCACTAAGGAGTGGACATGAAATGGATAAGATAGCACACTGGTAAATAGGGACAGAAGAATAATGTGGAAGAGAATGTTTTATAGGGTTCAAGGAAATGCAAGGTTGAATGAATGAAATGCAGTATAGAAAATACTCAATATGATTTCAACAAAACAATGTAATCACTTTTCTCTGGCAATTCACCCCCCCTTTTATGCAATGCAAGGAAATGGAAGGAAGCACACAGTTCTCAGAAATGCAATTCAAATGTAATTCAGTTCACCCAGCAACTTAGACTACAGAAGTTGAAAACACAGGCAAAATGCTTTTAAATGTGCTGGAAATGAAGAAAAAAATATGCTAAAATGCTTTTAATTCCCTTTAGAGGTTCAGGGTGAGTGAAATCAAGTTAATATTAGCTCAGGCTCACTCTAGCAGTGATGCAAGGATAGTTTTTATGAGGCAAACGATTTTTTTTCAGAGGAAAGCAAAAGCAGCTATCTTTTTGCAAGTGGAGAAATTTTCAAATCGCGGCAAAATTTCCGGATGCGTCTGGCGCGATTACAGAGGAACTACAAGGACTATCACTATCGTTTTGGGGTCCTAGGAAAGCCTAGGATCTCAGCTTCCAGATGAAAGTTACTGCAAGTCTCTAGTACAAACGGTCACGGAGATATGAGCGATTAAATAAAGGTCGTTTTTCAGATTTGAAATTTTAAAGTTCAAAAAGACAAGTGCAGCTTGCAACTAGAAAATGACAAGTGACAGCTTTACAAATGACAGGTGACAGTTAGGAGACAGTTCTACTTAGATTAAATAGATTGAATTATATTATTTTAACTAGGAGATTGGTTCTGCACAGTTTTCTAGGTACTCACACTATATTCTTGAGTGAAATGGGCCTCGCCATGGATCTGGTCAGGTTTTAGACGGGACTCTGGTCTCTGCACTTCACAGTGATCTGGGTCTGCTCTCTCTCTGGATTCTGAAGATTGAGGGATTTAAAGTCTGGATCTTTCTGCACAGCTTTCTCTGGAGATTGATGGAGGTAAAGTATGGATTTTCCCGGCAGAGCTTCCAGCTGCAAATGGATTTGAAAGTCCCTATCTGTCCTGTCTGTCTGCTTTTATGTGTTTTGAGAGTGGGTGTATATGCAGCATCACTAGACCCTACCCCTCTCCACTTGCCATTGGTCAAATTTCCATTTCTCACTTGATTGGGGAAGGAACTGTGAGTCAGAGCGATGTCATTTTATGGCTTGCAGAGAGGACACTCCCCTGTCAAATTGCACATAATCTATATTTGATAAAAAAAACATATTTGCACAGGTACATATTGTTTTAAAATCGTATGCACCCATCATGCATTACAGGAGGTATACCCTGTCCAAATCTGCTCTTCCTGAGGGCTTGCATTCAGAAATGGCACATATTTCACTTTTTAACTGATTTTGCAATTCCGGACATTGACCCAAATTTACACACATGTGCGCAAGGAGTATGGACATTAATTGATGAAGTGTCAGATTTTTCACATGCACACATTTTGAGTAATATCCTCTTTTCCGCTAAAACCCCCCTGAACATGCCACCGGTTCTAAAAACCTCTTAAAATGTGGGCAGAAAAATCACAAGAATTATGGTGTCATTTATAAAATTTTCACATGTCCGCTCTATGAGTTATTCATCTTTTTCTAAAACCATATTCTGGCTATAGAGGTGTGTCTTTTCATGTCACATGGTACAGAAACCAGTCTTTCCAGTTTCTGGCAAGCTCAGAGACCCTGCCACTCCCAGCTTCTGCCAAGAGGAAGCTGTTTTAGGACATCTGCAATAAAACATTTGCCTGAGTCAGGACAGGGCTTTGTTCAATTTCCTGCAGAGCCCAGGTAATTCAATCAGGGAAGTGTCATATCCCTTTTGGTGTGAGCAGCAAAAGGGCAGCTAGGCCTGGGAACACAGCTGTGACTCAAGTTTCACTCCTGATGGGGGTAGTTGCCAGGCAAATTGGAATCTCTTTAAGCTGTCATTTCTGTTCCCCAGTTTCTGCATTCAAATAAAACTAAACATTTTCACATATGCAGCTAGAAGGCTGATTCTAAGTTTAAAACTATGACATTTAAACAATTGCAACCTATGTGACACTCAAAAGTAGGTCACTCAGTCAATTTAAACATTTAGATTTTTTTTAGTGTCTTTCAGTCCAAATTGACTTAAACTGCTGAAATCCACAGCGCAGCCAGTCTTGTTATAAACCTTCAAGTCACTTCAGAATATAACTTTACATTGTATCCACCTCTCAGTAAGTCTTTCTTTGGCCTGTTTTGGGTTCATTTATTCAGTTTTCTACAAAAAGTAAAATCTGGTGGTTTTAAAACGCCGGCTTTTGGATAGTGGTGAGTACTGGTACTGCACCCCTTTTTGGGATTTAAGAAAATGAATTCCCAACAGTTATGGGTTTGCTTTTGGCAATCAGCATTGCCATTCCCAATGGTTTCAGACTACTGTGTGGGTAGTCCAATGGTGGTTTTAGGCAGTGTCCTTCTGTGCCCATAACATCGGCAAAAATGAGTGGCAGCCTATTCTTCATGCATTTCCCTGTGCATTTTCTGGGAAGCTCTGGCCATCATGATGTTTTCCATGTCAGTACTGCACAGTTTTGAGGTAGTGCTCGGATGCATGGGTAAATACATCCCACAAGCCCCCCTCTTGCGATGGCCATTCGGTTTCACTGATGGGACTCGCAAGATCTGGGATGTTTCCTCATCTTCTTCCAATAGATGGTACAGTTCAGCATCTTTTTCTCCATCCGGTCGGATCGATCGGTTCTCCTCGCCGGTCCTGATGGGAAAATTGGGCGGTACCCCGGGCCCGTTGCGTCTCTGCTCCCGGTCTCCGGATCGTCCTCCTTGTCCCGTCTCCAGGTTTTCTTTCTCCTAGGACGACAAAGGAAGAGCGGCAATATTCATAGACATTTTTCCACCACTGTTGAGATAGTGGGGCAGCATATGCATTTCATCATAACGAAACATTACATTCTTATTTTGAAAAAAAAACAGTATAACTAAGAGACAGTTTCATGCAAATCACAATATTTTAGAGACTAGATGTGGTATGTCTTATGATTGGAACTGAATTAGTCTGAGACAGTACCCGCTAGGATTCCAGAGGATTCCTCCAGTCGTTGCAGAGTGTGCCTGGGATGGCAACATTTCAACTGGTTTATGTGGACCCACTTGTCTTCCCCCGCTGCCAAAGGACCTTTGGGGATGTGGATTTTGTAGGCCACAGGGGAGATTTTGTCTATAATCTCAAAGGGTCCCTTCCATGTAGGCAAAAATTTGCGCTGCGTGGCCTGGTTCCTTTGGAAGTTGTATAGATAGACCCGGTCTCCCACCTGATATTCCTTCCTGGAAGTCTTCAGGTCATAGTGGGTCTTCATGCTATCAGCTGATCTTTCTAGATTCCGCTGAGCATAAGCAAAAGCATGTTGAAGGTTTTTCCTTAAATTCTCCACATACTCATGAGTTGTGGAGGCATTTATTAGTGTCTGCTCTTGGGTCCTATAGAGCAAATGCTGCGGAAGCACCATCTTGCGCCCAGTCATCAACTCAAATGGTGACATTTTGGTTGCAGATGAAGGGGTAGATCTGATGGCCATTAGGACCAGAGGTAATCGGATATCCCAACTTGGCCCAGAATCTGCCACAAACTTTTTTAAGATGCTCACAATGGTTCGGTTATATCTCTCTACTGCCCCAGAAGAAGCTGGTCTATAAGCAATATGCAGCTTTCTCTTGACCCCCAGTATCTCCCACATCTTTGTCATTACTTCACTGGTGAAGTGGCTACCCCTGTCTGACTCAATCCTTTGAGGTAGACCAAAACGGGAAAAGATGTGGTTAATCATAAAGGCAGCTGCCGTTTCTGCCTTGCAGTTTGGGGCTGGGAGACATTCCACCCACTTGGTAAACAAGCATGTCACAGTCAACATGTACTTATTCCCCCTAGCCGAGCGAATCACGGGGCCTACAAAGTCGATTTGTAAATCTGACCATGGTAGTGTCATCCCCCTCTTTTGGAGAGGCGCACGGTGCGTGAGGGATGATGGCTGAAATTGTGCACACACAAGACACCCCTTCAAGTATTGGTCGAGGTCCTGCCCCATGTGTGGCCAGTATGCAACCTCTCTTAAGATTTCCAATGTTGTGTGAAACCCCCTATGACCGGCGGTGGCCGCATCATGGGCGTGACTTAACATCAGGCTTCGGAATGAGGTAGGAACCACCCACTGATCGTGGCCAGCTTTGGATTTCCTTACCAGCAAACCGTCTTGGATTCGGAACATTTTTGGACATTTCATCAACACTCTTAGGTCCTCTTTCCCAATGTAATCGGTATCCGTCAGGGGAAAGTTCTCAGGGTCCTCAAGGTGCTGGTAAAATTTACCAATTATTGGATCCCCCTTCTGAGCGGTAATCAAATCAGCATCAGGGGTCTCCTTACTCCATTGTGCAATTGAAAGGTCGTTGTGAGCATTTGTCTGGGACCTAGTGATAGCAGTGACCTGGATTTCCCCCAACAGGGACTCAATCTCAATTAGATCCCCTTGGATGGCCCCGGTTTTGGCCAGCTGATCAGCTAAGTCATTTCCAGTTTTGTCTGGTCCCTCTACTTTGGAATGACCCTTGATCTTTTTCCAATAGATGGTCATCTCATTCGAGGTGACCAGATCATCAATGTTTTGGATCAACTTCCCATGTTTCAAGGGTTTGTTGTTAGCACATAACATGCCTCTGGTTTTCCAATTAACCAGGTGCTCCACGAACCCGTTCCGTACATAATCCGAATCTGTGATTATGACCAGTTCGCGGAGTTGATGCTGGACAGCAGTGAGGATGGCCTGATGCACAGCCATCAATTCTGCCACCTGACTACTTCGGGGACCAATTTTGTATCCAGCGGAGGGTTCTGGGAACTCCTTCACCCATGCATTCCCTACGCCAGCCACCAGTTCTTTCTTCCCGTTGTTGTCAACATGGTAAGAGCATCCATCCACATAGACAGTGGGCATTCCCTCACACTTGTCCTCTTCAAAGACTTTGTGTGGGGAATTAAGGTATGCCTCCATGTTGTCCTTTATTTTTAGACTTTCGTCCTCGAGACAGTTTTCTCTGGCACAATCATGCAAGTCAGCCAGACCTTGCGCGAGGGGACTCTTCTTGTTTTGGCCATATCGGACCTCCACAGGAAAGCCTTGCATTGACAGAATCCAGGAAGTAATTCGGGAATTACTCACATTTCCGGTCCGGATTCTATCACTTTGGAGATATTGCAGAGGCTGGTGTGGAGTCTCCACTATGATGTGTTCCCTCTGGATAAACGGGCGGTAATTCTTCAATGCCCACACCGTTGCCAGGAGTGCCTTCTCACAATCGTTGAATTTTTCCTGGACAGAGGATAAAGTTTTGCTCGCATAGGAGATTACTTTATTGACCTTGTCATGCTTTTGGTATAATACTGCCGTCAAGCACGTATTAGAGAACCCCGTCTCCAGGAAGAACTCCTTGCTTCTGACAGGGTAAGCTAGGCAAGGCGCTTGTGAGAGGCTTCTTTTGAGTTGTCTTACTGCCTCAGCTTGTTCTGGACCCCATTCCCACTTGACCCCCCCCTTTCAGGAGATGAATCAGGGGTCTGGTGATCTCTGCGTAGCCCTCAATGAACTTTCTGCTGTAATTAGTCAGTCCAAGGAGGCTCCTTAGTTCTCGCAGAGTTGTGGGGTCTTTCAGTTTCTGAAATGCTTCCACTTTCTTTTCCTGGGGACAGAGACCCTGAGGAGTAATCTCATGCCCCAAGAAATTAACACGGGTTCTACACCACTGTGCTTTCTGAAAGGAAAGTTTTGCTCCGGCGGCCCTCAACTGCGTCAGAACATAACGGATCTCCGCTATGTGTTCCTCCACAGATGAACTTTTGATGAGGACATCATCTACATAAGCCAGGTTACCCCTCGCACCCAGGTCGGGCATGGCCTTATGTAGGAAAATGTTGAATTCATTGCCGGAGTTGAGGTATCCGAAGGGAGTCCGGGTCCATGTGTACTGCTGGCCCCCAAAGGTAAAAGCCAGCTTGTATTGGTCCTCCCTACTGACAGGCACAGTCCAGTATCCATTGGTCAGGTCTATTGCAGTGAATACCTGTGACCCCTGAATCTGGGCCAGCCCTTGGTCAATGTAGGGCAGAGGCCATCGGGAAGTATGGACCCGTTTGTTGAGCTCCCTGAGGTCAGCACAGAGTCTCCACTGGCCGTTCGGCTTCAATATTCCCAGCACCGGGTTATTGAAGGTGCTGTGGACTGGACGGATTATTCCCCTGGACTCAAGGTTCTTAATTATTTCAGTAAGGGACTCCATTGATGCGAGAGGCAAGCGATATTGCTTCACAAACACAGGAGTCATGCCAGGGTCCGTGGGGATTGTTGTGGTGTGGATGTCGGTGCGACCACAGTCATATGAGTCTACCGCAAAGAGATCTTGGAAATCCAAGAGAATTTGTTTCAACTTTTGCTTTTGTTCCAGAGTCACACAGGCATCAGCTAGGTTGACTCTCTCTTCCACCATCTGCCTGAAGCCTGGAAAGACTTCTGGTTTGGCTATCTCCGCGGCCTCCTCCAGCTGGGTGGAGAAGTCCCTGGTCAGAGTGCTGATTTGGACTGGAGGCTTCAGGTGGGAAAGGCAGCCCTCATGGACTTGGAAAATCACCTCATCCCTCCTGAAGTCACAAGTCACATCTTCCTTACCATAAGGGCAAGAAGTGTACACCAGGAAGTTCCCCCCATGCCGGGTAAAAATCCTGTCTGGTGTTGTATTGTCATCCCTGTCACTGTCAAAACAGTCCTTGGGGATTGGTCCTAACAGTTCATTTCCAAGATCAATGGAGAAATGTCGGTCATCAACCGCCATTCCAATAATGGTGCTTGCGGCTAGAGTAATACTCTTTAAGGCGCTGTTATCCACCTCTATTAGAATGGTGTCATGTTCTATGTTGACTAATGGTGTTGGGTTTACCCCCAACCCTTGCAGTTGGAGAGAAGCATTTAGATGTATGTAAGCATCAGGGTTTTGCAAATATTGTCCTCTTTTAACTTTCACTTCCAGGGAGAATTGTCGGGTCCTTTCTGGGATGGTGACTTCCTCTTTAACCTGAATTTCAACTGCATAAGGTAGCAATTGAGCTGACCTAAATGCTTTTTCTGGATCATCAAAGCCCATGGGATTATCCGCTAATCGGGACCAAGCTTTGAAGTTTATCAGGTCCAAACTAATGGCAAAGCGATTGAGAATGTCACTGCCTAAGTAAAAGGCGGCAGGGACGTCTCGCACGACCCAACAATTGTGAACTATGCTCTTGTTGCCAATGGAGATTTTGAGCATACACCTGCTTGGCAGGAGATGTTTGGAATTAGGTGCTTCCAGGTCCATTTCCCATTTGTCTATCAGTTTGAAGGTGGGAATGGCTGGATCTTTTGGGAGTTGGCGAAACATGGCTTCGCTGATGAAGCTCTTACCGTTGTTCACACACACTCGAGCGAGAACAGAGTCCTTCCCATCATTTAACTGAACAGGGATGAACAACTGCTCTCCAATTTGCTGAATCTCAGCCAGGCTCTGAGCTGATTTCACATCTTTCTGGACTATAGGAGTCGGAGTTTCTGATTGTGGATTAGTATAGAATTTCAGAGTGTTTCCTTCCAGCGTGGAATACCACTTTAGACTGGAAGGAAGGTTGATTTTCAGAAATAGAGAGGACCCCCCATCACCAGTCTGTTGTCCTACTGCTATTACTGTCACGTCTGGAATTTGGCTATTCTGGAAGTGAAATTCTACTTGGTCAGGTTTTTGTTCAACCATGTGGCAGGTGCCGTTTAAACTAACATGGTTGACACTCTGTTTTAATTTTATTGGTCGGCTAGTCTGGGTCCAGAGGACCTTGTTTACGCAATCTATTAGGGGTGACAACCTTCTCAGGAGGTCATTCCCTTGTAAACAAGGGGTGCCCTCTGGAGTCACAACTATGACCGGGTGTTTCAACTTGTGTCGCCCAATTTTAATGTCCAAGTCTGCCATCCCCTCGACGGGAATTTCCTTCCCGTCAAAGTTCTGCAGTTGTCCAGGAAGGGAGGTGAGAGGAATTTGGTAATTCTCTCCCCTTCCTGCATTCAGTTCGTCAAAGGCCCTTCTGGACAGAAGGGTAGCTTGAGATCCCGTGTCCACCAGCGCTGAAATTGTACCCTGCCCCTGTACTTGTACCGGGGCATAGTATCTTCCCTCCTTCTCCTCAAGGGGGCACAGATAATGCACATTTTTGGACAACTGGTGGGCTAACTTTCTGGTTTTGGACATCGCTAGCGAAGAGATTTGGGCAGAATTCTGTGGAGAGCCTTGGGAATCTGAAAGAAAAATTTGGCAACTGGAGATCAGAGCCATTGTGGGTTCCCCTGGCTCCGGTTCTGGGCCGCCCCCCCCTTTTTGGAGGCAGTCACCAGGATGGGTTTGAACCAGGGGATTTTCTTGCTGTTGGTTCTGGGATGAGATGGTGGGCGGCGGTAGCTCAGTCTCCACATCTCCCCAGTCTGGATTTGCATCCCTAGGGACCCATTTTTCTTTGGGAGGAGTTCCCCCCTCTCTGAAGGAGAAGATCCTTTTCCCAGGATCCTCTGAGGATCCCTCTCCCTCAAATTGGAAGATCTGTACCTCCTCCTCAAACTGAGTCTGTTTGGGTCTTTTGTTTCTCCTACCCCCCCTCTGCTCCTTGGGAGGCAGACTTTCAGGGGCAAGAGATTTTGTTTCCGGTTCCTGGGTTTCCAGGGGCTGTTTACAAGTGAGGAAGGAAGCTTCCTCCAAGGCTTTACACCCCCCTTCCCTTTGTGCCTCCTCCCTGGGAACCGGTGAGTTATCGGGGTGCTGCCCCCGTCATTGTTCTGGGGCACCAGGTCCAGAGTTGGGTGCGTTCTGCGCCGGCATGCCGATCTGAGGGTTCTGCTGAGCCCTCAGTATGTGACCCAGATCCCGCGCCATGTTTTGAACCTGGCGCTCTAACTGGGAAACCCGCTCAGGCTGATACGGGGCCCTGTTTTCTCCCCTGGGCTGATCCCGGGAAGGGTAGCTGTCCCTCCTCTGGTAATACCCCGGGTTGGGAAGATTTGGGTACCCCTCCACCCTTGGCCTCCCCTCTCCCGGATTAGGTTGTCTGGGCTCAGGGAATTGGGGAAAGAAGGATGGATGATTTTGGGGTTGGAAATTGGGTGGATACCTGGGGAAAAAGTTCTGCCCAGGATTTGGAGAATTTCTGCCCTCCTGTGGGAAGTTGGGAGGGAGGTTCCCTGGGTTAGGTGCTTGGCTGGATCCCCCCCCTTGGGCTGGAGGAGTCCACACATAACCCAGGATGGGTCGATTTCCCTTGTAACGGGGACTTACATAATCAGGAGAGCGAGGGACCCCATTTGTGGGGCTGCCTCCCTGGCTCCCTGTCTGTGACTGGCCCGAGGACCTCCTGGGCCTAGCATTATTGGGTGCAGGTAGGTTTTTAGGCCCCCCCATCTCCAACTCTAAAACGGGGGTGACCTTTACCTCTGCCACCTTGGCAGCAGCAGGGGTGCTGTTGGCTTTGGGGTTTTTCTGAGCATTATTTTTGCTATCTACCAGTTTCTGCACCTCATAGATCCGGGTAGCCTGTTCAAGGACCCAGTCTAAAGATCTTTTCTCGTGAAAATCCCTCACGAGCTGGGTCATTATGTATTTGGACAAGGCATGAAAAAATGTATTTATGAATTCTCTACTGTCTGTGCGCACCCTTCTGGTGGTCTGCGCAAAAGCACGTTTCAGTTCTTGCACAAATTCTTGTGGGGCCTGATCCTCCCCACATTGCAAATTGTAGGCTGCCTTGCGAGCCTCTTGAGGATTTCTATGAATGGAAAAATGTTTCAAGATGGCCACCTTATAGGTGGACCATCTTAAATGATTTTGGTCCTCCAACCCCGCAAAGAAACTGGAGTATTCCGGGGAGAAGGTCCACTTTACATATTGAATACAGCTTTGGCTGTCCTTCAAATGGAAAGTCTTCATCATTTGCTCAAACAACTCTAAGTGCTCCCAAACAGAATACTTAGCGTTCTTATGGTAAGGCGTGATGACGCTCCTGATCGCCTTAATCTGCTTTAAGGGGTCCTTAAGCAAGGCCCTTTTTGCCTTATTGGCCTTTTTGGTTCGGGTAACCCTTGTCCATTCATCCTCTGACTCAGAGGCACTGCTCCCAGAGGTTCCTGTCTGCTCTTCCAGGTTTTCCCGGATTCTGCGAGCCTGGGAATGGCTGGCAGAATGTGGGGACCTGGTCTCCTGTGTCCTGCGCAGTTCAGAGGAGTCTTCAGATTCCTCCTTGCTGCCAGGATTTGATGGGTACCCCCTCCACTGACCTAACTGGGCAGAGGTTTTCAGGATGCCCTTAATGGGCCTACTCTCCTGGGGTTCCCCACTAAATTGCACTGCGCTTGGGTGCCCATACCCGGATGCCCGCCCCTCCATACCTGGGTGGTACTGGCCTATGAGCCCCATACTTTTGTCTGGATAGTAGTCTGCCATCCCGGTGGCCCGGTGCTCATGTGCGCCGGGGAACATGGGGGTGGCAGAGTCCAGGGACTGAGAGGTATGAGGGCCTCTGGTACTAGGGCTCCTGAGGTTATGCTCCGGAGTTTCCCTTTCCCAGCGAACCTCATCTCTATCCGCCCCTGCTCCCTGTTGCAATGCAAGAGCCTGCATTTGTGCCTTCAGTTCCTCAGTTAAGGCCTTACTGGACTCTATCAGTCTCTCCTGCATCGCTACCTGTTGTTGGAGCCTATCATTGTGTTGACAGAGGGCCTCATTTTCCCTCTGTGCTTCCTGGTTGGTCCTGGAGAACTGGGCCAGTCTTTGCTGCAGGAGGGTTACCTCCTGAGCTGTGTCCCTATTGGCCTGCTCCTTTCTTGCTAGAGCATCCTCCACCCTTCTGGTGTGCTCTACCAAGTTCTGGTTTTCTTTTTGGAGATCACCCAGCCCCTGGAGGGCCAGGTGATTTTCTTCAATTTCCTTTTTTAAGTGGCAGACTTCCTGGCCTAAAGTGTCTCTTTCCTGACTAAGAGCCTGCATCTGTGCCGCCAGGTCGTCCCTTCGCCTTTGGAAGGCACCGGCTTTCTGGCGCTCCTGATCAAACTCTGCCTGGGTATCCAGGTCTTTCAGGATCAGTTTATTGCTTTCTGCCTTTTCCCTATCTAGGTGACCTTGCAGGGTGACTACCTGCTCAGCACATACCCTGTTGAAGTCCAGTTGTTGCTCCAGCTTTTTCTGGCTTTGCAGTAGGGAGTCCAAACCTTCTTGGTGTTCCTTCTGCAAGGCCAGAAATCTGGTATCCTGTTCTGACTTTTCCTTTTGCAGCATATCCATGTCCTCTTTTATTTTAATGATATACTGCCTACTGTCATTTTCTGACTCCTGGCTCCTGAGCAGCCTCTGCTCAGAAGAGTCCAGCTCAGATTGGGCCTTCTGTAATGCCAGCAGTTGCCTACTCGCCAGATCTTGGCCTTCAGCACATTTGTCCTGCATGGCTCCCATATGTAAATATAAATATGCCGCTACCCTGGCAATCTTGTTGTGCTCATCCTTGGCCTTAGAGGACATATATAGTTCACTCAGGGCCACATGTAAGGGACCCTGGTCTCTCCATATATCTGACCCTGTTTCCGTGATTTGGGGTGTGATGGCCTGCAACCAGACTGTTTGGTCCTGGTGAGTCCACTCACCTCTCACAAATAACTTATGTAAGAAGTGCTCTCTGGCTATTTTCATGTCTACTAAGGTCGTCATTCTAGAGATTGGTCTCTGTCCTGACTTACAGAAGTTTGTATTTTATTTTTGCAAAACAGACCTTTTCCTTAGAGCGTTGCTTTGAGGAGTGCTTTACAGCGTAACACAGCGTGGTGATCCGACCTGATATATGTATCTGGTCAGCTGGCACACTGTATTAATCTGCACAAGTGATAGATCTAACCCAAACGTCCGGCACGAGCCCCCAATTTGTGAGAGGATTCAATTCAGCACTACAGCCAAGTCAACGCCTAGTCTAGAATACTGAATGAAAACCCTTATTGATATATCTTTATGTCCAGTTCATGCGTTCTGGATGACTACCCCTATATAACACCCCTCTCTTGGAATCCTCCTGACCCCACTGAGCCAAGAAGTAGTTCTGTTTTGCAAATTAAAAGGTTTATTTGAGAAGTAAAGCAATATATATCTATCACACTTTATAATAAATTAATAATTGAATATCACACTTAATCTGATATGATAAAGATTAACAACGGAGAATCTGGCACTAGCACACTTCTTTATAATCACTAAGGAGTTGACATGAAATGGATAAGATAGCACACTGGTAAATAGGGACAGAAGAATAATGTGGAAGAGAATGTTTTATAGGGTTCAAGGAAATGCAAGGTTGAATGAATGAAATGCAGTATAGAAAATACTCAATATGATTTCAACAAAACAATGTAATCACTTTTCTCTGGCAATTCACCCCCCCCTTTTATGCAATGCAAGGAAATGGAAGGAAGCACACAGTTCTCAGAAATGCAATTCAAATGTAATTCAGTTCACCCAGCAACTTAGACTACAGAAGTTGAAAACACAGGCAAAATGCTTTTAAATGTGCTGGAAATGAAGAAAGAAATATGCTAAAATGCTTTTAATTCCCTTTAGAGGTTCAGGGTGAGTGAAATCAAGTTAATATTAGCTCAGGCTCACTCTAGCAGTGATGCAGGGATAGTTTTTATGAGGCAAACGATTTTTTTTCAGAGGAAAGCAAAAGCAGCTATCTTTTTGCAAGTGGAGAAATTTTCAAATCGCGGCAAAATTCGCGGATGCGTCTGGCGCGATTACAGAGGAACTACAAGGACTATCACTATCGTTTTGGGGTCCTAGGAAAGCCTAGGATCTCAGCTTCCAGATGAAAGTTACTGCAAGTCTCTAGCACAAACGGTCACGGAGATATGAGCGATTAAATAAAGGTCGTTTTTCAGATTTGAAATTTTAAAGTTCAAAAAGACAAGTGCAGCTTGCAACTAGAAAATGACAAGTGACAGCTTTACAAATGACAGGTGACAGGAGACAGTTCTACTTAGATTAAATAGATTGAATTATATTATTTTAACTAGGAGATTGGTTCTGCACAGTTTTCTAGGTACTCACACTATATTCTTGAGTGAAATGGGCCTCGCCATGGATCTGGTCAGGTTTTAGACGGGACTCTGGTCTCTGCACTTCACAGTGATCTGGGTCTGCTCTCTCTCTGGATTCTGGAGATTGAGGGATTTAAAGTCTGGATCTTTCTGCACAGCTTTCTCTGGAGATTGATGGAGGTAAAGTATGGATTTTCCCGGCAGAGCTTCCAGCTGCAAATGGATTTGAAAGTCCCTATCTGTCCTGTCTGTCTGCTTTTATGTGTTTTGAGAGTGGGTGTGTATGCAGCATCACTAGACCCTACCCCTCTCCACTTGCCATTGGTCAAATTTCCATTTCTCACTTGATTGGGGAAGGAACTGTGAGTCAGAGCGATGTCATTTTATGGCTTGCAGAGAGGACACTCCCCTGTCAAATTGCACATAATCTATATTTGATAAAAAAAACATATTTGCACAGGTACATATTGTTTTAAAATCGTATGCACCCATCATGCATTACAGGAGGTATACCCTGTCCAAATCTTCTCTTCCTGAGGGCTTGCATTCAGAAATGGCACATATTTCACTTTTTAACTGATTTTGCAATTCCGGACATTGACCCAAATTTACACACATGTGCGCAAGGAGTATGGACATTAATTGATGAAGTGTCAGATTTTTCACATGCACACATTTTGAGTAATATCCTCTTTTCCGCTAAAACCCCCCTGAACATGCCACCGGTTCTAAAAACCTCTTAAAATGTGGGCAGAAAAATCACAAGAATTATGGTGTCATTTATAAAATTTTCACATGTCCGCTCTATGAGTTATTCATCTTTTTCTAAAACCATATTCTGGCTATAGAGGTGTGTCTTTTCATGTCACATGGTACAGAAACCAGTCTTTCCAGTTTCTGGCAAGCTCAGAGACCCTGCCACTCCCAGCTTCTGCCAAGAGGAAGCTGTTTTACGACATCTGCAATAAAACATTTGCCTGAGTCAGGACAGGGCTTTGTTCAATTTCCTGCAGAGCCCAGGTAATTCAATCAGGGAAGTGTCATATCCCTTTTGGTGTGAGCAGCAAAAGGGCAGCTAGGCCTGGGAACACAGCTGTGACTCAAGTTTCACTCCTGATGGGGCTAGTTGCCAGGCAAATTGGAATCTCTTTAAGCTGTCATTTCTGTTCCCCAGTTTCTGCATTCAAATAAAACTAAACATTTTCACATATGCAGCTAGAAGGCTGATTCTAAGTTTAAAACTATGACATTTAAACAATTGCAACCTATGTGACACTCAAAAGTAGGTCACTCAGTCAATTTAAACATTTAGATTTTTTTTAGTGTCTTTCAGTCCAAATTGACTTAAACTGCTGAAATCCACAGCGCAGCCAGTCTTGTTATAAACCTTCAAGTCACTTCAGAATATAACTTTACATTGTATCCACCTCTCAGTAAGTCTTTCTTTGGCCTGTTTTGGGTTCATTTATTCAGTTTTCTACAAAAAGTAAAATCTGGTGGTTTTAAAACGCCGGCTTTTGGATAGTGGTGAGTACTGGTACTGCACCCCTTTTTGGGATTTAAGAAAATGAATTCCCAACAGTTATGGGTTTGCTTTTGGCAATCAGCATTGCCATTCCCAATGGTTTCAGACTACTGTGTGGGTAGTCCAATGGTGGTTTTAGGCAGTGTCCTTCTGTGCCCATAACATCGGCAAAAATGAGTGGCAGCCTATTCTTCATGCATTTCCCTGTGCATTTTCTGGGAAGCTCTGGCCATCATGATGTTTTCCATGTCAGTACTGCACAGTTTTGAGGTAGTGCTCGGATGCATGGGTAAATACATCCCACACTCTATCAGTGTGCCAGTAGCCCCACAGCCCCACAGCCCCACATAACATACCCCTGTTGGCTTTGCCATTAAAAATGCAATGCCATAAAAAAGGCGGCCCCTCGGGCACAGAGCTGAACAGGAGACAAGCACTTCAAGCTCAGGGGGGACCACAGGCATCAACCCACACAAGAAACACAGCCTGAAGAGTGGTGCTCCAAGACACAGTAACACCACAGCCCGTAGGTGAACGGTCTCTGAGGCTGTACAATTAACACAAGCCAGGCAATTACTAATGAGAATCGTTTCATCGTTAACACCCACATTCGTATGCATACATTGTTAGGCAATTGAAAGGCTGATGGGGTGTTAGTACGTGCATTTCAGGTGAGTGATTGGAAGGGTGGGGTGGGGGGCAGGAGACAGCTCATTCTCAGAGCAGTTCTTAATTGTGGTTTGTGTGAAGGAGAGAGTTAACTGCTTGTAACATTAAAGCTGCACTTAAAGAGCCTCGGAATGTGTAAAGAAGTTAGATGCCCACACACAAGTAGGTTTGCTTATACCCCACAGTTTCTGAAGTTAGCGCCCCTCTCAACATTCGAATCTCACCGCAAGTAAGTTTGCCACTAACCCGCAGTTTCTGAAGTTATCGCCTCCCCCAACATTTGAAGGGTTAGCCCCACCCCTCTTCCCCACCAGGTGCACCCCTGGTCAGAGGTGTAGTGGCTGCCGGTGGACTCTTTTGCAGAGAGCTCTAGGGCTCACCTAGAGTGACTCCCACCTCATACCAATAACTGTGCAGAGTCGCCGTCGTCGCTTTCACTGCGCACAGAAGGAGGGGGTGGGGCACGTGGTTCCCGTCCCACTTGTCATCAGGACAGGACTCATACCGCACAGTAAAGTGCACTGTGTGGCGCTTCCCCTTGAAGTCTAATCACGTTTAATGCGTGCGTGTTCATTAGCTTTGCCCGACTTCAATGGCAGGTAACTGTCTGCTTGGCATACACTTACCAAAACCTTCCAGCCTTTCTATGGGACCCATAAGTCACGACACATCCTCTGAAGTAATACGCAGGAAGGTGCTTATAGCTTTCAGAAACAAGAAAGAGGGATTCTGCTGAATGTTGAGGTTTGCTACCTGAAAAGCCATTGATCAAACTGGGGAGTGTTGGAAAGTTAGTATTGTGTAGGGTTGTCAGCTCCTAATGAAACCGGAGCAGAAACCGGATGCTGCTGAACCAAGTTAGAAATGTGTAAGGGCTTTCAGCGCAGAGCAGAACCCTGATGCTGCCCTGCCAAAAGCAGAACACCTGTAAGCTACCTCCTGCCTAATAAAGCAACTGCAGCCCACCCACCCACAACGAGAGTCCTCTTCTTATTTCCAGAGGGGTGGGGGGTTGGACATGGGGATATGGTGCTAGAGGCCAAACTGGGGGAGGAACGAAACTGAGTTGAAAGTGAGCATGTGACAACAGGGTCCTGGGGCCATGTGTGGGCTCTTGTGGCTCAGAGACTATGCTCAATTTAATATTGTGGTCGTGGTCCAACGCCAACTAACTCTGTCGGCCTGGATTCACCATTGGCTACCCACGGTGAATATCCACTATGTCATTCCTGATCCCTGACTTGACTTCCTCGTGGTATAGGAACCCCCTTTCTCTTGTACCCCTTATACATGCTTGCTAAATTGTTAATAACATTTGTACTGTATCCTCTGTATGCACTATTGTATGTAACTAAGCTTAAGTATTCTTGTAACGGCTGCGCCCGGCTACCCCTGGGTTTTGGTGCGCATTATCAAATAATAAACTAAACTAAACTAATATCTCTGCATCCAGGGTCATAACATAACATAACAGGGTCACGAAGAAGGTCGCCTTTATGTGCTCACAATCGCCCCTAGGCGCTAAGAAGTCAGGCCTGCACGTTCAACTTGGATTTCAACAGGGGCGTCATTTAGGGGTCACCAGAATGCACTCTTGCGACCCCTGCCTGTTTGTTTGCTACCCCTGGGTCAATCCCTGTGACCCCAGGCCAATCCACCAAAGATAATGATGGGAATGGGCTGGGGGCATGGCTAATTGGAGCGTGAGCCGAGGCACGCGCAGACGCTGGGCTCTGTTTTGTTGCAGTGCTTGTGTGAGTTGACTAGCAGCCGGTCCTGTGCTTAGGAGACACTTAGTTTGCCTTTGCCAGGGGGCCCTAGTCCCCCGTTCCTCAGATCTACTAATAGGTGAGGGGACGAGTCGATGACTGGTTGAGACACAGCCCGCCACTACACAGACACATATTATCCCGCTGCTGGCCGTCTCCTGATCCTGACTGCCACACGTGCGCAGGTTGTGCGATCTTGGATGAAATACTTGGCACCCCTTGTCTTCGACCCCATGTCTTCCTTGAAGTAGGACCCTTTCAAACTGTGTAAGCACCTGGATCATCACTGGGATCGCGACCCACATTCCTACACCCCCGAATTCACTCTTTTACCCTTTGAGCGCATGATGTGGTGGTCTATCACCTGATGCCAGTGCCCTTGTGCTTTTACAGTCGCAGAAGGCGGCGAAGTGGGCACGATCACACAGTGTCGGAGGTTGGAGCCAGGAATCTAGTCTCCCTCGCAATATTATGGGGTGCCCCCTCTCGTGAGATGGAGGAGGCGCCAGTGGCCTCATCGGAGGCGGCCACGGCAAAGTGCGGACACAGCTAACGCCCTGAATGACATGCCCCTGAGTGAGAAAGCATGATTTGCCCAAAATTACACATGTATACCGATACCCGTGCCAGCAGTTAAGATTATTTAATCGCAGCAACCACAGCTCCTGCTCTAGTAAAACTCTGGGTTTCACGACTCAGGGGATTTTTTCTTAAAGCAAAGTCATTATTTAGAAACATTTGAGTTTGTAACTGACACCGGACTGTTTTTTTTTATTTTTTAAATTTGTTTTTTATTAAGTTTTTCAGAAAAAAAGACATGAATAGTACGTGTTCAATTCACAGTGGGCCTCATTACGACCCAGGCGGTAAGTTACCGCCTGGGTCGTACCTTTACCACCATGGCGTAAACTATGTTTACGCCATGGTGGTTGGCGGACTTACCGCCCCATTCTGAGGTTGGCGGAGCGGTAAGTCCCCAATCCCCATTTACCCTTCCCCATTCCCATTTTTGCCCCATAGGGCATAATGGGAGTGGGGAAGGCGTTAATTACGCCACCGTAAATTACGGTGGCGTAATTAACAACAAGGTCCCTTAGCGCCATGGAGGATTTAACACCTGCTAAAAGCAGGTGTTAAATCCTCCATGGCGCTAAGGGACCTCGGAATCAGGCGGTAAGGGTCGGCACTGTTTACGCCGCCGTAAACCCCTTACCGCCTGGGTCCTAATGAGCCCCAGTACCTTTCCATGGCATCTTGTAGTGAAACAGCTTAGTCAATGCATAGAAAGTGCCAAATCTCAGGCACATATTTCAAGTCTGCCCCTCTCCCCTATGACCCCCGTCCCCCCGCCACTCCTCTTACATTGCTTAATAATTGAAGGACAAAAATCAAAACAAAAAGAAAAGAAAAAGAGAAACTAAAAAAAAACAATCAACTCTTAACTCTGAGCCTATCATCATGAATACATTCTCATTAGCATCGCGTTAAACCGTAATCATTATTAACGTCGGCCAGTGACTGGCTTCATGGGGGCGTTCATATGGCCTGGTTCATCGTCTGCTGTAATTTGCGTCTTTGGTTAATCCCCTAATTCCCAGTATGCTGTGTAATATTCTAGGGAAGGCAACCACATCATCCCAATGTTTCTGCGAGATTCGTGTATTGGAGCCGTAAGGTTTTCCATTTCATATATGGAATGTGCTTTAATCAACCACTCTCTTTTTGAGGGGAGAGCGGACGATTTCCATTTGATGGTGAGACACACTCTATCTGGCAATAACAGATTTCACGGCATATGTGCTTGTGATTCGTATGTCTCCTCCCCATCTGACTCAACTCCGAACAAAACCAGTGTAGTTGATAGTTCCCTGATTACCCCATCAATGGCCTGGATGCACCCCAGAACTTCCTTCCAGTAAATTTGTACCCTGTCACATTTCCACCATTGGTGCCAGTAATTGCAATATTCTCAACAGCCTCTCCAGCAATCGGGGGATGTGCCTGGAAACATTTTGGATAGGTGTGAGGAAGTGTAGCGCCATCTCATCAACAGCCTTACATTGTGCATTTTATATTGCATGGAGATCGAAGACCCCATACCACCTTGTATATCGCTCCCCATATCTCTGGTTGGGATGTTGTTGACATTTCCATTTCCCATTTAACCTCTGATGGTGGGCGCTGGAGATGACCCCTATTAATTAAAGTCTTATATATTCGTGCTATGAGACCTTTTGTTGTTTGATGGGTACTTAATATTTGTTTGAATGGTGTCAGGGTGCGTTTTAGGGAGGCATCCCACCGGGTGTCATTAAGTGCGCTTCTCAGCTGGAGAAAGAGCATAGGGGGCACTTCTACACCTTGTAGGTCGCATCTAAATTCTTCCAAGTTTACAAATGAGCCTTTTTTCCAAAGTTGTCCAGCTCGATTTAGCCCAAATGCTGAAACCGCTGCACTCCCTGTATTAAATCACTGAGTGGGGGGTCCAGATACAACTGATAGGGAATGGCCAAGATGTTATGCCCTGCATGGCCTGGGTTGGGCGCCAGAGGGAACATAAAACTTTGGGGATGGGGTGTTCTTTTACGCGTTGCGTCATTGCAGATTGTGGGACCCATAGCCATTCTCCTAGCGTGACTGGAGCGAATATATCATTTTCTATTGCTACCCACAGTTTTTCGGGGTTTTCCCACAAATGGTCTGGAAGTTTGCAGAGTTGGGATGCTTTATAGTACTCTTCTAGGTTTAGATATCCCATTCCTCCCTCTTCTTTGGGCAGTATTAATGTGGAATATTGTATCCTCGGTCTCTTATTGGCCCATAGGAATCTAAGTAGGGTACATTTTACTTCTGTTAGAAAGGATACTGGAATGAAAATTGGAAGGGTTTGAAACGAAAACAGGACTCTTGGTAATATATTCATTTTTATGGTGGTGAAACGCGTGGTCCATGACCTGGGCAGTGAGAGCCATCTCTTAATGTCTTTTTGGATAGTATTCCACAGGGGTGTGTAGTTGGCTTCAAAGAAGTCTGAAAGGGCGACTGCAATGTTTACACCCAAGTACCTCACCGGGGCCGTTTGTAAATGGAAGTTCTAATTCGTCTGTAAGAGTGTCAGTAAGGGGACAGCTATTGTTTTTTGAAGGTTGGCCCGAAAACCTGATAGGGCGCCATAGTGTGCTAATTCTTGTAGGAATGCAGGGACAGAATCTACTGGTTGGGTTAGATATAACAAGATGTCATCAGCAAACATGGCTAACTTGTATTCCTTTCCCTCTTGGGGGATACCTTTCATCATAGGATTGGACCTGATGGCTTGGGTGAAGGGCTCTACGACTAGTGCATAAATGAGGAGAGAGAGCGGGCAACCCTGCCTCGTGCCTCGCATGAGGTCAAAGGGACTGGAGGAAACTCCATTTATTGAGACTTTAGCTTGGGGCGATTTATATAGGGCCTTTGCTCCTTGTATCCGTGTGGCTCCTAGTCCTGCCCATTTCAATACTGCACTTAAAACAGCCATTCTACGCAGTCAATGCCTTTTTGGCGTCGACAGAAAACAGAAGAGGGTCATTCCCAGCCTCTCGGAGTTTAGCCATGAGGTCAAGGGTTTTTCTAATGCTGTCCGCCCCTTGCCTTCCTCTAACATATCCCACTTTATCTGAGTGGACCTGCTGGGGGAGGACCAACGCAAGGCATGAGGCCAGGATGCTTGAATACATTTTAGTGTCCACATTTATTAGGGAGATTGAACGGTATGAGGCACATTCCGAACAGTCTTTACCTTCCTTGGGGATTACTATGATTATAGATTCCATGAAGGATTTTGGGGCCTGTCCCGATTCTAGAATCTAGTTGAATAATTTAGCTAGGAAGGGGGAAAGTGTGGTGGAGTTTATTTTGTAGAAAGCTGGTGTGTATCCGTCTTGCCCTGGTGCCGAGCATGCCTTCAGGGCAGCAATGGCTCCCTGCATTTCTATTTCAATAATGGGGGTGTTCAGTATGGCCAGGTGGTTAAAAGGTATTGGTGGGCGGGGGAGGGTGGCTAGATATTCTTCAATGGTTGATGGGGGCTACTATCTTCTGCTGTGTGCAGCTTTGCATAGTATCTTGAGAAGCGGTCAACAATGTCTTGTGGATTTGTGAGGGAAGAGCCTGATTCATCGTTCATTTTGAAAACCGCTCTGTCTGCCCTTTGCTTTAGGAGTCTATTAGCTAACATCATTTGGGCCTTATCTCCCTTTTTCGAAAAATGTTTGCTTAAGATATCTGAGCTGCGTGAGGGCTTTGCCGTTCCATATATCTTTTAATTCTTCCCTCATTTTTCTAACTCTCATGCCTCTTCATCACTGGTGGGCTGTTCACGTAGGGTTCGCTCCAACTGGGCAATGTCTGCCCTCAGCGCTTTCTCTTTCAACAATCTGAGTTTCTTTTAGACGCGCCCTCTGATATTAAGAGCCCTCTTATTGTGGCCTTTCCCGCTTCCCAGATCATATTAAGAGGCATAACACCTTTGTCATTTGTCTCAAAATACTCTGTGATGGCTTCAGACAAGGTTTCCTTAAATATTGGGTATCTGCACAAATAATTGTGACACCGCCACCTTCGATCAAGGGAGGGGAGGGGGCCCAGGTCTAAATCTAGGGTGCACAACTCGTGGTCCGACCAAGCTACCACTTGGATGGTAGTACCCAGAATGTCGCTTTCACTTTCTGCTGCCAACAAGAGGTAATCAATCCTGGAGAATGTATGGTGTGGGGGCGAGAAAAAAAGTGTAAGATTTCCCCTTGGGGTGTGTTGTATGCCAAGTGTCTATTAAGTGGTGTTCCCTTAATCGGCTAAGGAATCTATCACCTTGGAGATTGCTCGGGGGTGGAGAGCTCTGTGGCAGCAGATGCCAGTCTCTTTCACGGTCCGCTACGACATTAAAATCTCTGCCACAAACCGGAGTGTCCTCTCTCCAGTTTTCTAGAAAGTCAAACAAGAGTTCAAAGAAGTTGGATTGTCCCTGGTTGGGAGCATAGGCTGAGCAGAGTGTGATGGGACGGGTTCTCAATTTCCCCTTGAGTGCCACATATCTGCCCTTTATATCTTTATACACATGTTCTATCTGAAGTCCCAAGGATTTTCTCAACAGTATGCCCACCCCACCTTTCTTTTGGGGGGCCTGATGACCAAATCGCTTCACCGAACCCTTTCCCCAGAATTGCCCTTTCTGCGCCACTGGCATATTTTGATTCTTGAACAAAGAGAACATCGAGTTTCGATTGATTGAACTGTTGCGCCAGCATTGCCCTTTTCTGAGGTGAGTTTAAGCCTTTCACGTTAAGGGAACCAAAGACTATGATTTCAGGGCGGGCCATGCCCCTTGTGTGAAGTTATAATTAGCGCCCCCTTGCCTTGACAGTCACCCAATTTTATACCCCTCCCCCTTACGGCGAAGTGGTAGATCTGTCGCAATGCTGAGAGATGTGTGCGCAGAGTTTTAATGTGGTTTAGTCCTGTTGTCTTGAACCTGTGAGCGGTTCCCCACAGCCCCCTTCCCCTTCCCTCCCAACGAGAAGCTAGTGAGAGCATTCTCCTATGGGAGTGTAAAAAATAAGTAACAAAAAACAGAAAGAACGAGACGCCCTTAATCAAGAAGGGCCACTGTGGGTGGACCCCTCTCCGGGCCTTGACCTCTGACCTAACGTTAGTGCAAGGAAGAAAAAAACATCTTAACATGAACAAGGAACATTGTGTTACAAACATATAACTTTCCGCAGCTTATGTAACATTCTATTAGACCTTCGTTGGCTTGTCGCCTTAGGTGTTTTTACAGATAGTGTGGTTCGGGTGGGAATAAATCTTAACGGATACTCTCGGTATGACTGTGCTGTATAAGTTCCTTAGGGAGTATTCAAACGTTTCTGCTGTGATCGCCCCCGTCTCAGCGGTTTGTTAGTTGACTCTCTATGGGGGCCCGAGGGTTCTCTCCGACTGTCCGTATCTGAATTTGCTGCTGGGCTTTGGAGGTGATGACAGGCCTGCTCAGATTCCTCCACAGAGGCAATCCTGAATTCTTCTCCATTGTACTCAAATGTGAGGGAGAAGGGGTGACCCCATCGATAGCGTACTCCCTTGTCTTGTAGCCAACCTATTAGGGGACGACATCCTCTTCTTTTCGCTAATGCTGATAGATCTTGATAGAGTCGGATATGTGAGCCCTGAAACTGTTGTGTCTTTGACTCTCGCTTTCTGCAGAATGTCTTGTCTCTGGGCATAATAGTGGCACTTGCCGAGTACTGAGTGGGGTCCTTTTGGTGGGCCCCCTGCCCTGTGCACTCTGTCAAATTCAAGCACAGGAGGTGTTGTGTCATTGTAGAGGGTCGAGATTAGAGTTTTCACCTTGCTTTCCAGGCTAGAGGGTGTTTCCCCCTTTTCCTCTTCCAGCCCTATTATGCGGATATTTGATTGCCGTTCTCGATTTTCAAAATCATTGAGCTTGGATTCCATATCCCGCTCCTTTTGTTCTAAGTCTAGGAGTCTAGCTTCATATTGCATAATGGCTACATCTCCCGATTGCTGATTGTTCTCGACCGCCTCTAAACAATCCTCAAGTTTTGCCACCTTCGTCTGCAGATCAGAAACTGTTTCTGTAAGGCTATTTTTCATTGATCTAATTTCCCCGAGGAGAAGGTGAATGTCTGATTTAGTTGCACTGTCGCAGTCACTGCTTGGAATTTCAGAGGAGCTCTGGACTTCTTCTACTTCCATGGTTGAGCTTGTGTGGCTAAACTTCTGCAGAGCTGCTAGGGTGTGCGGGACCAGTTTTGACTTAGGCAAGGTCTGTGAGTTCAACTTGCGGTTTTGGGGACTGGTGGTCAGTAGGCCAGCACTACCTATGTTCTGTGTTGCAGTACTCAGTCTATAGTGGGTGCAGCTTGTGGAGTCGTGCTTCATGCAATCTGGGACCGATGAGAAGTCGGGCCCCCGCTTTATGTATGAATGTGCACAAGAGTTTTCTGAAGCGGGCCTTCCAAATCTCTACGATGCAGCAGCCCTATGGAATTTGGCCACCAGCCGGGCCCAGATGGCGAGTGAGTCAGGTCTCCCCAGGGGGGGGGGCGAGAAGCCCCGGTTTGAATGTTATGTTATGTTATGTTAGCGGTACTTGTTAGCGCACCGTCACCAACGGAATTGATCCCCAGGCACTCTGGCGGATCTGTAAACAGGAAGGGTGGGTAGGGTTAGTCAGGAAGAGGGGAGAAGGAGAGTGGGAGAAGTGGTGTGCTGTTGGCAGCTTCAGCTTGGTATACACCGAGTGCTGGGCTTTGGTGCTAGTATCGGATCGGGCGAAGGCCTCAAGTGCTGTTGGGAAAGTTTATGTGTTGTTGGTGCCGTGTGGTAAAGTGTGTGCGGATTGCTGGGAGAGAGATGGTTGTGTGGTTGTGTGTGGGTTCAAGTATGCAGAAGATTGAGGGTTGGGTTAGTGGGATCAGTATCCTGATTTAGGTACTTATGGTTCTGTTAGAGTTGTATACCTGTTGGTTGGGATGTTGGTGGTTCCTTGTGGGCCGACTCACTTTGGTGGTGATGTGCTAATCCAACTGTATCCTATTGAGTGTGGTTTGGATTGGTGGGTGCGTTCTGAACCTGATCTTCAGGTGTGGGACCGGGTGGGTGATATCTATTCTCAGGTGATCTAGTGTGACCTTGGCCGGTTGAGGCATTGAATGGTTCAGGGTCGGGGTTGTGTTGATGTGTTGTCCTAGTGGATCTGTCTTGGTGAGTTTGTGTATTCAGACATTTGTATCCTTCTGTCCTGACTGGTTCTTTGGTTTAAATGGGGTGAACATCCTCGGGACTGTTGTTTCATTGTAGTTTGCGTGGTGGGGCATTGTTTCCTGCTTTGTATTGGTGGACCGTGTGTAGTGATGAAACATTCTGTTTCTCACCCATTGCATTGGGGCCCAAGGTGCAGTGCTTCCTTTCCCTCTCTATGTTTTGTCTTTAGGGCTGTTGGGGAAGGTAATAGTTAAGGTCATGGTCCTCTTGATGATTCGTTCTAGTCTTAGTTTGCTGTGTTTACTATCTTTGGTCGTATTGTGACTGTCTCCTGTTCGGTCCTTTGGTATGTCGTGGTATATTTACCTCAGCTTTTCCCATTGATTGATCAGTGTGTATCGCGGTTGCTCTACGCTCATTGATGTTTTTAGTTATCTCGGTGCCCCTGTTGCCAGTCTTTCTAGTTATGACGTGAAGAGTCATGTTTCGAGTAATTTCCTGAATAATAGGTGGTTTCTTGTGTTACGTATGTACTTTGGAAGGTCATTCCAGGTTTTTGAGGCTAGGTGAGAGAAGGAGGATCCTCCTAGTTTTCTTTTGTTTTAGGTGTTCGGTTCCAGGCGGATGTCCATGCTTGATCTGAGCGTTCTAGTCGGTTGATGTAGGTGCAATTTGTCTCTTAGGAACTCAGCACCTTCGTTGTGTACTGCTCTGTGTGTAATGCAAATTGTTTTGAATTTTATTTGTTGTTTTATTGGTAGCCAATGTAGTGTTTTCAGCGCTGGTGTGGTGTGTTCCCTTATGGGGTAGTTTCAAAAGTAGTCTGGCTGCTGCGTTTCAAATGCGTTGTAGTTTTTTTAGGAGTCGTTCAGGCATGCCTAGGTATAGGCTATTTGCGTAGTCTACTTTGGACATGACAAGGGCGATGATGGTGGTTGGTTTGTTGGTGAACAATAGAAACGGTAAGATTCTCTTTGCCTCTCGCAGAAGGAAGAAGCATTTCTTGAGGAGAGCGTTTACTTGTGGCACTAGCGTGAGATTACTGTCCATCAGAACCCCCAGGTTTTCTACAATCTGTGGGGGTGCTGGGGTTGTCCCGAGTTCACTTGGCCAAGGGATGAATTGGTTTTCTCCTCCATTTTTTGTGACGATCATTATTTCAGTTTTGCCTGGGTTGATTTTGAGGGAGTTAGAGTTCATCCAGAAGAATACGTCGCAGAGGCAGTTTTCTAGCATTGAGTTTCTTTCCGGGTTGTCTTGTATTTTGAAGATTATTTGTGTATCATCAGCGTAGTTGTAGCAGGTGAGGCCGTGGCTTTTGATGATTCTGATCAGTAGATACAGTTATGTGTTGAATAGTAGCGGGGAGAAGGATGATCCTTGTGGTACTCCACAGGGGGGATCTCTCGGGCTGGATTTGAAGGGTTTCATCCATACGGTAACCGTTCTGTTTGTTAGGAAAGATTTGATCTATAGTAGGGCGGTGTCTGTTATTCCAAGTTCTTCTAATCTCGTAATGAAAGTGTCATGGTCGACTGTGTCAAATGCTGCCGATAGGTCTAGGAGTATCAAGGCAGTGCTGTTGTCCGAGTCTGCGTTGATTTTTAGATCGTCCCATATTGAGAGTAGAGCTGATTCCGTTCCTCTCAATGGTCTGAAGCCAACTTGTGCCTGGTCTAGTAGGCCGTGCTCTTCTATAAACTCTTGGGTTGTTTTGTATCTGTACGTTTCGAGCAGCTTGGCTGCATACGGGATATTGGAGATGGGTCTGTAGTTAGAGAGGTCCTCTACGTTTCCCGCTGTATCTTTGAGTAGTGGCCTGATGTATGCAGTTGTGAAGGCTTGTGGCACTTTCCCAGTTGTGATGGAATGGTTGAGGACGTTCCTGTGATATTCCATGGGCGTTCCTTGTTTGAGGATCAATTTGTATATGTCTGGTGGGCAGGGGTCATCAGGGGACCCTGAGTTATTGCTTTCATTCACCAGTTTGACGAATGTCTCCACCTATATTTCTGGAAAGCTTTGTAGTTTGTTTGGGTGCTCCTCCCGGGTGTAGGTTGGGGTCGTGGTCAGATCAGACGGTCTGCTTTGAATGGTTTGTTGGATGTTGGTGATTTTGTTTTTGAAGTGGTCTGCAAGGTCGTTGCAGAGTTTCCTGGACGGAGTTAGTGTGTTTTGCATCCCAGAGGGTTTTTGATTTCGTTTATGATTTTGAAGAGCTCTTTTTGGGTGTTTGGTGCTTCGCAGATTCGGTTGTCATAGTGTTTCCTCCTGCTTTTTGTATTTCCTTTTTGTAAGCCCGGTAGTGTTGTAGGAATTTCAGTTTGTTCACTGCGTCGTTTTGTTTTCTCCAATCAAGTTCTAGTCTTCGTTTTTTTCTTTTCATGGTGATAAGTAGTGGGGTGAACCATTTTGCCATTGACCGTTTATTAGAAGAAGCAAAGGGTTTTTCTTTGGCGATATTGTCTATAGTAGTTATAATCCAGGAATGCAGCAGGGTTACCTTTTTGTCCAGGTCATCTTCTTCCATGAGTGTTGGGTGCGGTTTGTTTAGCTCCAGGAGTTCATTCAGGTTGGAGTTTTTGATGGTTCTCCAATTGCTTTTCATGGTTTTTGTTGTTTTGTCTGGTTGTTTGCGTGGTCATTTTGATTACAAAGGGGATGATGAGGTGGTCGCTCCAGGGTATTTGAATTGGGGGTGCCGTGGTGAGGAGTAGTTTGTTAGCGAAGATTGCGTCAAGTGTATGCCCTGCCGAGTGGGTTGCTCCTTTGACTAGTTCTTGTAGGTTTATTGCCGCTAGTTGGCTGGTTAACAATTTTTGTATGGTTGTGCTCTCTCCTTCAAACCAGATGTTGAAGTCTCCTAGGACTATCAGGTGATTGTGTTTGATGGCTAGGATGGTGATTGCTTCTGTGAAGGAGTCTACAAAGGTTGCATCGTACGTTGGTGGTCTATATATTAGTACGAATTTCAAGTTTGTTTTGGCTGTTACTGCTAGACGTATGATTAGGGATTCGCATTTATCGATGATTAGTGGGTCTTCAAGTTTGATATCCAGGTGTTCCTAGTGAATGATTGCCAGCCATCCCCCTCTCTTGGTTTTTCTGTTTGATTGGACGCATTTGAAGTATTCAGGCAAGCAGTTGTTAAGGGTGATCTTGTAGTTGTCGTCTAGCCAAGTTTCTGTTACAAATAGGATGTCGATCCCTCTGTCGCAGAGCAGATCGTATATCTCGGTGGCATGTTTGGACATTGATCTTGCATTGATGAGGTTGCAGTGGGTCTTTTTGGTGTGGTTTTGCTTGTTGGTTGTTCCGTGTTTTGGTTTGTGGTTGTTTGGTTGTGTTGCATCGTTGTTAGCTTTGATTGGGGGTGGATGAGGATCAGCGAAGGCTGTATCTTCATTGTAGGAGGGCGTATGAGGATCAGCTGAAGCTGCATCTTCATTGAAGCAGTCTGCTAGATTGAAAGCTTGGCTGTTCAGTAGTGTTGCTTCTCTGCTTGTGCTGGTTAGGTGAAGGTCCGTGAAGGCTTCTTCTTTGTTGAATTGGTCAGTTAGGTTCATGTTTGGGTTGTTGGTTATAAGATCTTCATCGTCATTATGTCCGGAATGGCGTGGGTGTTGAGCGTGTCCTTCTGTTCTTGTGATGTATGGGGGGATGGGGTCGGACTCTAGCCACCTTCTTCTTGGGTGTTCCTGTCTTTTTCCTGGTTGTCTCGGGATGTTCTTTGTGTGTCTTGATGTCTCTGTGTCATTGGGGTATCCTGGTTCTTGGGTTGTTGCGAGGTACGGTGTGAGATATAAGGAATTTTCACTTTGGAATTTTGTTCTGGTTGTTTGGTTTTTGGTGTTGTGTTTCCTCCATTTGAGGTTGTTGCTTCGGTGGTAGTTTGTATTTGTGTGCCTGTGTTCAGTGCGGCCTTGTCTTGGGCCCTTTCTCGGCGTCCCTTTCTGGTTCGGGGCATTTTGATGCTCAGTGCGGAGGTGCCGGTTGAGTGGTTGGCTGCTGTGTCTTGTGATGGGAGTGCTGGTATTTCTTCTTGTGTTGGTAGCCTTGGGTGGTTTTGTGCCATCTGTTCTTCCGGTTGGTTGGTTTGTGTATCCTCCGAGCGCTGTCTGATGGTGTTCCATGCCTCGGACACCCTGAGGCACCAGAATCCCCTTTGCGATCGCAGCCTCAGCGCGGGGGAGGTGGAGAGGGGGCCCACAACTACTGGGTCTGCAGGCGCTCAACGCAATGCGGAGCGCCCACGACCAACTTACTTGCCACGCAAGTTCTCCGCGATGCCAAGGTTCCTCCTCCTGTGGTGCTTCATGTGTTTGTTTTACGCTCTTGGCAGCTGGGAGGTGGCACTCACTTAGTGTAGCTGCGGTGGGAGACCGTCAAGTCAGGCCTCTCATGTACGGAAGCACCTCCTCGCCACAGAGCTTTTAAGTGTCCGGTCTTTGCTTATGCTTCTTATTCCGACTCCTCCCTTCTTTTCTTCTTCTTTCCTCCTTTCCCCTCAGTGGTGCACCGCGTATGTCGTGGGCGCCATTTTCTCCAAATGTTCTGTTGATGAAGCTTTAGGGGCTGAGTACAGGAGTAGGTTTCGGGTGTTTCTGCTGCTTGGTCTCAGGAGCTGTTTACTCTGTAGCTGCACATGCAGTTCCTCTTGGTAAACGTTCCTTTTTTTCGGGTGGTTTTCTCACCCTACACGGGTGTAAATATCGGTCTCTTTCAGGTCCGGAGAGGGATACGGTGGTTCAGGCAGCCATCACGTCTGCGCCCCCTGGTGGTCTCCCAAAGCTTTGACTTTTGAATTACATTTTTATCCGAATTTGAACTTGATTTTGGGTGTATTTATTTCTATCTTTTCAGAAGTATTTCCTTCTTCCAGTTACCTTAACACTCTGAATATGGATTGTAAGTGATAACAGAAATACTGTTCTTAATCCGTAGCTTACTCCACCCCAGCTCCTGACCAGACTGGGCTTCTAGAAACGTCCATTCCATGAGATATCCAACACCCCTTTTGTTACAGGTGAGCCCATGCTTGCGGAATTTCACGTCATTACCCTTTGCTTTTTCTGTGCAGGCTTTAGAAAGCTGACTCGAGCGCAGATCACGCGAGAGCGTCCAGCCTGCCAGGAAGTCCTGCTCCACCAGAGGATTTACTTCTGAGCCCACCGGGTTGCTTTTAATACATTAATTACAGGGCATAACAAGCAGATTGTGCAGGGGAGAGAAGTGGGTGGGCGAGATCCCCCAGTTTCCTGAATAGCACGCGGCCATAACATTTATATGGGCAATTATCACTCCTGTTCATGAAGTAACGAGGCTAAACCTTCGAATTACCCCATCCCATAGCTCTCAACTCACCCGCTTTTGGCGGGTGTCACCCGCCTTGCAAATGGCTGACTCACCCGCCAAGCCTCCTGCACGCCCATTCATTCCAATGGGCGTCTCACCCGCTAAAAACAAAATCGGGTGATTTCACTCGCCTTTGCGAGACAAATGGTTGAGAGCTATGCCCCATCCTTGAAGTTGAATGGCATGCTTCGGAGGGGTGAGGGAGGGGGGCAGGCGGTTGAAGCTTAGAGGAGGGCACTGCATATAACCTTTTACACCCTCATGAAATACACCCACATATTTCGAGGCGTTTCAAAAGAAAACTTCAAAGCAGGAGCATAGCTGCCAGTAAATTCGAAGATTGAAAGAGAGTGGATGAAATCCACAGATGGCGACGCAAAAGAGTTCGGAAGTCCGCACATATCGAGGGTGGGTGGGAAGGATAAACAGCCCAGACAAATGCGTTATGCATCTGTTGCAGAAATCCAGGGACGTAATTTCACCAAAATGCCAGGAGTAGCTGAAGTGACATCACCCGACCCTTGACCTCTGATGATAACACAGGAAGTGATGTCATATGACCCCGCCCCAAGTGAAATCATTGGAAGTGATGGCCCACGACCTTTCACCCCTTGAAAAAACAGGAAGTGACATCACATAGCAATGTTCCTCAGTGCACTAAGAGAAATATGGTTACAATATCACTGTAATATGATATACATTTCATACAAGAATTGATAACCAACAATGTAAGGGCCGGCATAGAATGCCCTGAGGAGACCATTCCTCAAAGTCTGGTGTGAATGATTGGAAGGAACATAGTGGGACCGATCCTGCAGGGAGTAATGCTTTGAGGACCAATCGGCAACAAATGGTTGTCCTTAGCATGAGCCATTTTACAAGATAACCTGAGAAACCAGCACGCTAGCAACACAAAACGCTCAGACCCTTCACATGCATCAAGGAATCGAATACCCCACAAAAAAAGAAAACTTCAAAATCGAAAATTTCCTCTGCGCGTTTCAGTGTTGTTTATTTCGGTATGTGCCCAAAATGTGGAAAACAAGACAAAAACTAAAAAGAAATTACCATCCGTTGCTAGAGCAACCACTATAAGGCAAGTTGTAATGGTTGTGAGTTGTTTAAAATATGTACCATAGACACAACAGCAATAAGAATGGCTACCTCTGCTGCAAGGAAGAGGCCTTCATGGCTGCATTTGTCTAAGCTACGAACTTAACTCTTTGTAGATACGGTGGAACACATTTGAGAGCGTTACATGGGCTCAAAAATTGAAACATGGCAATGAGCCGCGAGCCGGCGGGCCATGACCACATAAGGTAATGCCCCTAGGGCCCATAGTACAAAGGCCCCGGGGGCATTACCATACGCAGTAATGGCCTGGTTGCAAGGGGCTTATTGCCATTAGTACCCCGGATCATTAGACCGGGGTACTAATGTTTTTTTATTTATTTTTTTTTACCGGCTACGAGACGCGTTGCGTTTCGCAGCTGGAAAGTATTTAATAAATGTTTTAACAAAAATGCCTGCCGCGAATACAAAACAAAGTCTGTTTTCTCTTTCCGTGGTGGCCATAGTAAACAAATAAAATGGCCACCATGGAAGGGGAGCAGGGACTGTAGATGGCCATTCAAGTAACTTAAAAAAAGGTAAACAAAAAAAAGGCCACCATGGAACAGGGAGAAGGTACTGCACGTAGTCCCTCCTCCATTTCCCTGGCGGCCATTCCAGAACGAAAATGTTGTAGGAGATGGGAGCGAGCTGCACTCCGTTACGTAATTGACATTACCATGAAGTAAAGCACGGAATCCAGCCAACCAGAGGTGTTTTTCTTTTCTTGTGTGCGCCGTGTACTAATGTACTACTGCACATGTGCAATCTTACCTGCCGCCCCTGGTAACTTCTTGTGCTGCTTTTGGCGTTCTTCTGCATTAGACAGTTCATGCCGCCAGGATAGCTCAGTGGGCAAAGCACTTTGCTACTGCGTTCTACAGGTCGCACGTTCAAATCCTGGCAGGGGCAACTCTGCCTTTATCCTTTACGCTTGATAAATGAGTACCGACTTTGGTTGGGTGCTAATCATTGTATATGTTAAATGTCCTATGCGCAAACTCGTTTTCATTCGTTGATGTGGTCCTATGTGGTGCGTGGGCTTGCTAGCTCGCGCTCCCTCTTCCAGCCCTTTTGCACTCTGCAATCTCGCTAGTGCATTCTTTCTTGGGCTTTAGTTGAATAGTCCTCCAGGGGCCACTGGCCTTCAATATTGTGGGGCTCTCTTTGGATTCCTGAATCTTCTAAAGCTAGAAGAGGCCTATTTGTTGGCCTGACCCCCAATTATGTTTACTCTGTGGGGAGCAACAGTGGGTCAGGGATGAGCTGTGTCTCCTCCACCCGTGGTCTGGTCCAGAGGTGTGTGGGAGGATGTTGGCTATACTAAACCGTGTGTTTATCTTTTCAGGTTCCTGTTTCTTCTTTAAACTCTGCTCCCCCGCCCCACCCCACCCTACCCCACCCCACCTATTATGGATGTCCACTCCCTGCAAACTTGACTTATGTCAAGTACAATATTATGATCGGTACAATATTTTGGAAGCTCTGGCTTAAGGAGAACCCCTGATCACCACAGTTATCAGCATGGCACTGCACGCTCTTGCTGCCTGTCCACAGCCGGGCCTTAGGCTGCCTGCAGTAAAGGAGCCCGCCAGAGCGGCAGGTCCTTCTCCCCGGGATAGGCACGAGCTCATGGTTGCTTAGCAACCATGAGCTCGAGCACTAACACTCCAGTCTGGACAGACATAGTGGCGCTGAGCCTGCCCCTGAGACATGAACTAACTTGGGCTTTGTTTTTAAATAGTTTGTTGTTTTCCACAGAGGTCCCCGGGCACCTGTTGAAAACAACAAACTATTTTAGCAAGCTCCAGTACAGGGGCAGCAGGGGAGAGATCAGGCACTGGGCTCCAAATAAAATAATCAGGGAGGCGGCAACGAGATAGCTGACACCCTTCCAAAGATTTGCTGTTGGGGCCTCTGGGACGAAGGGGCCGTGTAGGTGGGAGTGCGGAGGGGACCTTCTCCCACATATAGTGGGCATGCTGTAACATGCCACTGTTTAGGGAAGAGGACCTGGCATATATTTCGAATGTACTTGGACGCACATTCCCCTATGACCCGGATCTGGTGCTGCCGGGTATACCTGCGAAGGGGGCGCACCACCTGTTAGCCGATGAAGATGCAGCGACACCTTTGCTACTTTTGGTGGATCGTGAGACACTGCACATATATTGATGGCGGGCCAAGCTATGGTCAGTAATGGCGGTGGGAAAATTAACGGTTCACCTAACAGATAGGCGAGAGAGCTTCACCGGCAAATGGGAACTGGTGATGACGTTTCTATCCTCCGAATGTATTCATACCACGTGCCCGCATAGACTAAGAGCGATTAACTTTGACACCATATATTCAAGAAGGGCTAGGCTTGCGAGCTCACACCAGAGCTTATTGGGCAGCCAGGATATATAGGTGCATTGTATTTATGGTGGGAAAAGGAGGGGACTATATTACTCAACATGTTCTGTCTCTGTTTTCAACTGCAATGCTAGACGGTGTTTTGGTGAGGACAGAGGGGAGAAGGTCAGAGGGGTTGTTGTTGAGCGAGATAAAACTGTATGAATCTGAAAGAGATTGCATTGAGTGTGATGTCTTGTTATTAAAGAGGTTGTGACTCGAATTCAATCAATTGCTTTTGACAAAGAAATATACATGAATCTCTTCTCTGGCAACATCCTAAGTAAAAAAAATAAAAAATAAAACAGGATGTATGCAATTTCTGAAACCTGTAGAACAAGCAGGAAAGAACTATTCTCCAACTGTTATATAGGACGGTAAACCGCTGTGGGCATCGCTTTAGGTTGATATATCTTTAATATTGATTTTAAAAAGCTTCTGGTAGAAATGTAATAGTTTATGCAGCTATCTGGGCCAAGCGGGTAGCTTGGTTGTTTGTTTGTTTATTTATTTATAGTGCACACCAAACCCGAAGGTATCTGGGCGGATTACAGAGATATGCAGTTTCATAGTTACCGAAAAAATAGGCAGTACATGAAAAAGAAATGAGCTTGTAAATCCCCTTGCTTAGTTCGGGTCAATACAGTTGGAAATCGGACGCCCAAATAAGAGAATGATTGCAACTCTGGAAAAGGTTTATTATGTTTAAGGATCTTTGACATCTATGTTCTCCTCATGCTAACACATCACAGCGGATTCATAGATATTACTTGATAAGCCTCTATCATGCATGCATAGTCCACAAAACCTCTTACTAACTTTTGCAAGGCCTCTGGGGTCTTTGCTACAAATTTAGCGACTTTCATTTCATCTGAAGTGTGGAAACCTGAAGAAAAAGGATATTCATAGTCACCTTATGAAGTTGGTGGAACCCTGCCATAGATAATGACATGCACGGGGGGCAGGGGGATTGCTCAAGCACTTACCACCTTTGGGGACTTGTAGGGAACGAGGATTAAGAAGGCATGACAAATGTGGATGTCGTTGCTTAGCAACTTGCCACTTTAGGGTCTTCGGGTGGGGCGATACTGAAAGGAAAGACCCTTGACTTCCTCTTTCAAAGCAGGAAATCTCTGAGGCAGACCCAACATTGCAGCTAAAAAGACAGATTGCAGGAAACTAGCAGAAATGTGGCTTCAGCAGAGCTTCCAGCAACATATGGGCCTGCCTGTCCCTCCCTTACCTGTCACTCCTGCCCCACTCTCTCTCTCTCTCTCTCTCTGTCTCTCTCTCTCCCTCGTCTTCCAAGGGCACCCTTAATAGTCTGGCATTCTGATTGTATCCCTTGTACTATACCGTCTGACTGTACCCCACTTTGAGTGCTGCATTAAAGTGCTTCGAAGCACATACATAGAAGCTATTCAAGATATACAGCAGGCTGACTCCAGCTGGGGCCGTGCCTACACTCTAGAAAACTGCATACATGCACACTTGCCTGCCCAGGAGGTAAGTGAGAAGTCAGGGCCTATGCTTTGTCAAACCTTGACTTCGCTTCGGAGTCTACTAACAAGTGCCAGCACCCTCTTAGCCAGCATCATTGCAAAGCGATGCATCATCATACCCAGGCCGGCCCAGGATGAGCATCTCACTGTAAAAATGCTAGACCGCTTAGATGTATTGGTTGCGTTTAATTGTTGGTTTCATTGCCTGCTAGTTGTAGTCCTGAAACTACGCAAGAACCAGTCCTGCCTTGGCACCCCTTTCGGTCCCTGCGGCACCAGAGCATGGGGTCTACAGGATAGGGATAAACTCCTCTGCCCATCGAAATCAATTTGCTACCAGAGCATGGAGTCTACACGATAGGGATAAACTCCTCTGCCCATCGGAATCAATTTGCTTCCGGGCACTCGGCTGGTTCTGGGTTGCGGACTGTGCAGTTCGTGTGTTGGCTTCTCTCATAAGTTTAAAAAGCATCTAGATAGGACCAGTCGACGTGCATTTGCATTTTCCCCGCATTTGCCCCGCGATGGTCAATCTTAGTAATTGAATTTGCTCCTGATGCGTAATCAGACGATATCTCGGAGCCTTTTAGGAAGAAACAGCTGAATTGACTTTTCCCTTTGCGCTGATGGAGTTAAAGGGAAGGTAATGTAATTGCTGACACGGGTATCCTTGCTGATCGGGTTAGACAGTATTAATGGCTGGGAGCCTTGCTGTCAGCCCTGGACTCTGGCAGCCTTCCCGGCAGATCAAGCATGTACATTGTAGCAGCACCAGGTTACTTCTTGCAATTCGATTAATGGCCTCCAGGGATTTTAGGCCGCCAAGATTTTCCCGGTGCCGTTGCGTGTTGCATTGTATGTGCTGTGCAAGGTCCATGTTTACATGGATGCCACGTCTTCCCATTGTGTTCTGTGATTACATTTCGCCACGTCCAATGTCCCTGCAACATCAGCTTCATCTGGGAGGGCTGGGGGGTATCTTTGCCCATTAATTGAGGACAAAACAGTAATCAAAGTGGCATTTCATTTTAGAACGCCAATAATAGTTGTAATCAATACATTTTGTTTCTGTTTCATATCTTTTCTTGTACCTATATTTGAAATAAATTAACTTTTGCATATGCCTTCTTAGTTTTTCCTATTAGGTGGTGCTGAAGCACCACCAATAAGCTGAACCGATTGCATTGGTGTAGGGCTAGGAGTGCTTTAATGAGAAGGAAACAAAGCGTGTAGATTTCAGGTTATTTCCCACCCATTGACTGCACATGCTAAACTAATACCTATAGCCATTCACACCCACTACACCACTCCCTCCCCATCCAAAACATATCCTCTTGGGATCTCTTTGAGCTAGCTCTATCAAGCAGCAACATCAAACACTGTACTCAAACTGCCAGCCGGTGTTATTTCAAAGCAGTCTTCTGAGAGTTAATGGATTAATTAAGGATGCAAAGGCAACTCCTCATACTCATCCCTCACCCTGGGTAAGTTTTGTTTCTGTCATGTTTTGTCCTTGTCTGTAAATGTATACATATCCCCTCTCCCCATAAAATCAAAAACGGTCATGTTTAATGATTATGTATCCATGCTAGAATCTCTTATATCTCAATAGTTAAGTTTTATATTGCTATTTCTCTACGTTCAAAACTGTTACAAGATTTAACATGTTCCCTCTATGTCTTGTATAATCTGATTTAAATAAAAAACCTTTAAACACAAAAAAGAGATGTAAAGGCACCACTGGTTTAATAAAAATGTCTTAACCAATTATGCCTTCAATCACTTGATTCAAATGCACTGAAGTCCAGTTAAGAAAAGCACTAGGAAAGCCAACCGTTTTGACTTGTGAGTACATATTAAATAGGCCTTTGCCAGGGAGAGATATTATATGCCCAGTTACTTGCACCATTTTGCAGCTGCTTACATTAATGGTCAGTTCGAACCATTACGGCAGTGCCTGGTGAATGTCTATTTTATGCCTACACAAAAGCCAAAACTGTTGGCATTGCCAATGTTTGTCATGACTAGTAATACACATTAACAAATTCCACAATCTCTAGTAGCTCACAATGCCACCATGCAAAATGCTCACTAATATAGAATTCCAGTTTGTATTATGCCCCAATTCATTTCCATTGCCAGTTTCTGTTTCGAGCTATAATAAAGGCTTCCGGTTTTATGGTATTTATTTTTCTGCCATTTCCGTCTGTATTAATCCATATTTATTTGGGGGCCTTTTTTCTGTATTTATCCACATGTTTTTTTTTGTCATATAAAAAGATAATCCACAGCTAGTATTTTTCTGCATTTATTCTAATAAAGCATTGCATTTATTAAAGCACACATGCAGCCATATTGGAAGGAAATGCCAGCTCCATGTTCTCCATAACAACAAACGGTTGCTCCTCTGACTGCTGCTGATAATAAGAGGGGCTCACTTTTTGTTTTATTGTGGGTGCAGACCGGATGTTTTATGGGACCCATTTGAATTTCTCCCTATAGGGCATTTGGCGAGTCGTACAATTGGTTTACTTGGATTTTGCCAATGTACAATTTGTGGACAACTAATCAGAGATAATCTTGTTCGCAACTTGAATTAAAATACTCATGTTTCTCACAATCAAGTGATTGACATTGATTTTGCATTATTACTGGTGTCAAGCGCGCATCACCATCCCGTACCCCTAATGCTTACATTCATATTGTCCAACCTGGGTGGATAGGTTGGTGGGATTCGTATGATCGCTGCTAGCACGCATCTAATCATTTGTCAACCTTGGACATTATTTTTAGGTGATCAAGAGCGCACAGACTTCCAGTTTCGAATCCACCACTTATCGTATCTTGTAGTAAATTTTGCCACGGAATTTCCCAAGAATTGCAATGTGCATATTTCCGTACGCCACTGTGTCAATATCAAGTGGCTCCAAATTCGTTAGCTCTCTACCTAGACTTTTTTAAGTATCAATTAAGCAATAAAACCCCGAGCCGCAAGTGGCATTGCCGAGTCAGTTAATGACCTGGGGCCCATAGCCTTAACGAAGGCCCTGGGGCATTACCTGACTCAGTAATGCCCTTGCACGAGGGGCTTATTGCTGTTAGTACCCCGGCCTGCAAGACCGGGGTCCTAATTGCATTTTTTATGTCTGGAAACGCTGCTGCATATCGGGAACAGAAAAACGAACAAAAAAAAAAAATGGGAAAAAAAATGGCCACCGGAAAAGGGAAAACAGAGTCCATTTTCCCTTTAGATGGCGGCCATTGGGAGCAGACGCACAGGGTACAGAAGTGTTCCCAGCGCGTTTGCTCCCAAAAAAGGAGAAAAGGAAGGTGCGTGGGGTTGGGAGGGCAGGGAGTGGACAGTTTGCAGGGGAGGGTGGTGGAAGAAAGAAAATACATCAGGCCCGGCTCCAGCAGGAGGGCTGGGGGGGCCAGGCCCCCCCAGAGCCAGCCTCTGGCCCCCCCTAGAAAGGAGGCCATGTCAGTGATGTTTATGACCACCAGGTAGCCGAGGGAGTGGGGGGGTGGATGTCACTCTTAACCACGTGTGCACAACATGGGGCCCAAGTGCGGCCCAGCATGTTGATTTTCCTGCAAGCAGCTACGGCCGTCTTCTATTAGGAAAGTCTTTTTTTGACTTGCCAATGGGAAATGCTGACCCTCTATTGGTGGACTGCATTTACTACGTTGCTCTTACGAGTCACGTAGTGCATGGGCTATACCAACAGAGGGCCAGCACTGTGACTGGCATGGCGTGGAATGTTGCCGGAAGGCATTTCAGCCTTGCCACGCCAGCTGCAGCGCAAGCACATCCACAGTGCTGGTAAGTGGGGGCGCTCTCATGTTCTTTATCGGTGTTTGTGTGCTGGGAGTTTGGGGTGTGTGCAGGGGAGTATCCCGCATTGCAACAGTGTGTCGGGTGAAGCGCAAAAAAAGTCCTGCTACTTTCCCACCCAAATGCAGTGTGCGCAATTCCATACATACAGCCTCATTCACGCAGCTTCCCCTCCCATCAACTTTCTTTTGGTAACATTAGTGGCAGATGGCATTTTAACACCTACACTTGCATATGGATTGCACCAAAAGAAGTGACTTCACAGAAAAGGACTTTGCAAGGAGCATCATCAGTTTTTAGTACTTGCAGGTACAATGGAAGTGTCTTTAGAAAAGGTTGCCATAAGTAAGCCAAGTGGCACATACCTTTGTGGTGCAAAATGCCTAAATTGCACTGTTATTATATAACAAGTCTATAGTCATTAGGATTTGTTTTTCTTAATGACTTTATAACAGCATGATATGCTAACATAAACTATGAAGTGCATCACTGCAGATAAGGCACTGTGTGATTACATGATTTGCCCAGGATCACACACTTTGGTTCGTAGTGAAACCGGGATGCAGACAGAGTCATTTGTTAATGCCAATCCTATTTAGCTCACTGTCTTTGTGAAAGGCTCTTGCGCTGATGCAATCCACTGGTCACTCTGGTGTTTGGGGGTGTGTGGGCATAGTGTTTGGTTGGGGGTGGTGGCCAGGGGGCATAGTGTGGGGGTGGTGGCCATGGGACACCATTTTTAGTTGTGGGATTGTGGCCATGGGGTATAGTGTTTGGTTGGAGGGTGGGGGCCATTGGTCATAGAGTTTGGTTTGGGGGAGGGGGCCATTGGGCATAGTGTTTGGTTAGGGTGGGGGCCATGGGGCATAGTGTTTGGTTGGGGGTGGGACCAATGTGGCCAAGTTTGGTTGGAGTGGTGGTGGCCATGGGGCATAGTGTGGGGGTGCGGCCCATGGGGCACAGTTTTTAATTGTGGGATTGTGGCCATGGGGCATAGTGTTTGTTTGGGGGTGGGGGCAATCGGGCATAGTGTCTGGTTGGGGGTGGTAGCCATGGGTCATAGTGTTTGTTATGGGTGGTGGCCATGGGGCATAGTGTGGGGGTGCGGGCCATGAGGCACAGTTTTTAGTTGTGGGATTGTGGCCATGGGGCATAGTGTTTGGTTGGGGGCCATGGGGCATAGTGTGTATTTGGGGGGTGGTTGCCATGGGGCATAGTGTCTGGTTGGAGGGTGGGAGTCATGGGGCATAGTGTTTTGTTGGGGGTGGGGGCCATGTAGCAGAGTTTGGTTGGAGGGATGGTGGCCATGGGGCATAGTGTGGGTGTGCGGGCCATTGGGCACAGTTTTTAGCTGTGGGATTGTGGTCATGAGGCATAGTATTCAGTTGGGGGTGGGGACCATGGGGTATAGTGTATGGTTGGGGGGTGGGAGCCATGGGGCATAGTGTTTAGTTGGGGGCCATGTGGCAGAGTTTGGTTCAGGGGGTGGTGGCCATGGGGCATAGTGTGGGGGTGCGGGCCATGAGGCATAGGTTTTAGTTGTGGGATTGTGGCCATGGGGCATAGAGTTTGGTTGGGGGTGGCGACCATAGTGTCTGGTTGCGGTGTGGGGGCCATTGGGCATAGTGTTTGGTTGGAAGGTGGGGGCCAAGGACATAGTGTCACATGCAAGAGTGAACCCAATCATAAAGCAAAATTAGGCACTAATGTACCTCCTTTGCCTTTTGTGGAAACCTGACACAACAAAGGCCATACTCCCAAGAGTATGACCAACTCAAACAGCAAGGCATAGCCGTCCAAATAGCAGTCCATAATAATGAGCTTGTGCCTTGCAAATCTAAAGCTGCATAATGCGTGAAATGTTTGAGCGCAGTGTTTTTTCTCCTGGATGATTTGTCTACTTTGTCCACTATTGCCAATATATCCTTATAAAAGAAATGAATTATAAAAATGGAAAATCTGTAGTACAAAATGTACGTTTGAAATACACAAAGACCGGCACACCTAAACATGTATTTTTTCCATGTGTTTAATAATAATTGAGGGTTGAAGAACACTCCTGCCACTCCTTCGCCTGCCGCTCCTCCCGCCTTTACTTTTTCGGCCCACTATCGGCAGCATGTAGGGTACATTCGGCCCTCTGGCAAAATCAGTTGTATACCCCTGCTCTAAACATTCAGCAGCAACCTCAGAGACAGCATTCTGAGGGGCTGCACTGCAGGAGGCCTGGCCAGGATTTGTTTTCTTGCCCTAGACAATGATTTATGCCCCACAGCCATGAAAGTACAAACGACCTGGGAGAAGGAGGGCCATCCACACCTCTAAGTTAGGTAGCACACTTATTCAAGCAGGCTGCCTACAACCATTTTCTGAAACCTAAAATCACAATTTTGGTTCCATAATTTAAAGTATGTTTTTTTGTGGGAATATAGTGGTTTTTCACATCATGCTTATTAAAATGATTAACTATATCAAACAATAAATGACAGGTAAAGTTGCTTTAATACAGATCTCTGCAGAAGGTGTGTCACCTGACGGGGGGGCCTTACAAATTACATTCAAAGTATATATTCTGCTGCATTAACTACTTGAGTATAAGTGAAAAGATAAGGTTGGTTGTAACAAAAATGTAATTCTGGAGGGGAGTGTAGTAAAATCAAAAAGTGATAGATGCAAATCAATGTTTGAATTAAACATTATCACTACCGTTGCTCTGCGCAACATTCCATGCCATCATTCTGTAGTATGTCTGTGCGATTAGAGAAGGGGACAAGCCATTAGCAAATGACCTTTGGTGCTGCCACCGAAAGGTGCAGTTCAATCTCAATTGCTAGGTAGTTTTGCATCTGCACTGGAACACAAGCAACCACATGAATTTTTAGGCCCTGTGGTTTAGCAGTTTTGGAAGGGCTTCTGGCATTAGTGACAGGGCCAAGGCTGATATATAAACAATGCAATGGAAGGCTGGCCAGAGCAATGACGGTGGTTCTAATTAATTCAGAGACTTTTTACCTATTAGGTACAAACAGAACTCATGCTGTGGAACACAGATTCAATGGCAATAAACTGTCAGGAGAAACACACATTCTATGGCCGTGTCTGGTCATTTACCCACATAATGACTAGCCATCGCAATGTTAATGCCTCACCACCAAAACATAACCTTTGCAGAGCTCTTTGAGCAAGCTCTATCACAAAGTAACAACAAACGTGTTACTGTACAGGGCCTGCCAGTGTTATATCTAAGCATTCTTTTGAGTGTTTAATTACTTAATTGCCTCTGTAAATGATCTCCTGTTGTAGTAAAATTCTCTTAATGTGTGTCTTCAGCAAGTTGATCTTATAAGCAATATATTTGTCAATGCCTCTGACTTGCACTGAAGTCCTGTCTTAAACAAGCAATCACAAAGCCAGCCGTTTTGCCTTGCTTATAGCTATTAGCAGACATTTGCCAAGCTGTGCCATCATATACCCAGTTACTGGCAGCATTTTCCAGGTGTTCCCATTTTATGGCCAGGTGGTACCCTTATGGCAGTACCTGGCAAATGCCTATCCATGCCTAATCAAAAGCCCAAGCTGTTGGCTAGGCCAATGCATGTTGCCTTGAGTTAGTCTCCCTAAGTGAACGTGTATATGGCCAGATGTGGGTGTCTTGCTTGCTATGCCTAGGGAATCAAGCTGCACCTCACTGAGCTGGTCCAACAAGGCCCTACCTGAAAATGATAAGGCTAGGTAGGCAAGTATTGACCAATTTCAGATCTTCTCATGCATACTTACCAGTGGGGCTCTGACCTAAATAGAATGCATCTTTGTTTGGAAGCCTAGTCTACTTTGCCAGAATGTTTAATGATTCAAACTGATAAGTACTGACTTGATAACCTCATTCTGTTTGAGTACATTTACAGAGTTTGCATGCAAACAGAACAGGTCATGTGTTTTGTGGGATTTGTTTGGAAAGTATGATGTAAATCTTGGGTGCTGGGTGTTTAGGCAGTGCCAGAAATGAAACATGAACACCCCTAAAATAAAAAAAAAAGAAGAGAGTTTTCTATAATGTTACGGACAAAGAATAAAAAGTGTACATCTTTTATACCTAAAAAGCAGTTTTTAAATATTTTCTAAAGAGTGCAATCAGAGGTGGATTTAACATTTGGAGAAATGACAAATGCCAACGCCCCTCCCCCCTGCTCTACTCCCTCCCCTCTAATAAAAACAGCAGGGCTAAACAGGCCCTACCAGTGAGATCTTATCTTTTTAACGTGTCTCAGAGGCAGATTATTTACAACAGGAAGTGATTAGAGATGATAAAAGGTAAAAAGATAGTGACCATTGCTGTGGCACTTTAAAAAAAGTTATATACGATTTTAAGAAGGTATTTAAGTGTGATTGTTGGGTGATTAGAAATTAAGGGGATACAGAACAAGCTGTGTGAAACAATAACTTTTTTCATGCATTTCATTTCACTTTGTGTCTGTATGAGATTTTGTGTAGGTTCTCATTAATTGCTATGCTGGAGCTTGTAGGCTTCCATTCAGGATGGGGAAAATAAAGCTACAGTCATAGGGGATAATTTTCCAGGTCAAGCGGTATGGAAGAATTGGCGCTAAATGCTTTTAGCTCCACTTTTTATGAGCTGCAGGACTTTGTATGATTTGACAGGCGAAGTTGGAGAGCAGATCGGACTTAACAAGGTCCCCCTGCCAAAACCGATTGGTGTCCACCAGCATTTATTTTTATGTTGGTGGAAAACCAATGGATTCCTATGGGATCTGCCTGACGTTTACACCTGGTATAAGCGGGCAGAGTCCAAAGGAATACGATGTGGATGGCTCCCACAATCGTTAATTGTGGAAGTGATTTACACTTTCCAGGCACGTAGTGGTAAAGTAAGGAGCAAAGGCAATTTTCGCCTGTGTTGTACTCGTTACTTTTCCAGTACTTGGTGGAAACAATTAAAATTAATGAATGTGCAAACAGGAGAATAATGCTCTGTGCAATATAGGATTCAAAACAAAATGCCTCCCTTAATCTTTTTATCAACATGTTTCTACAATGATGAATACATTGTGAGGTTGGGTTATCATGTGACTTGTGCATTTCTAAAGTATCTGTATAACATTTAGTTTTATTTTAGGTATACAAAGCCAAACTTCAACACATATTTGTACCAACTTGAGCTCGGAAGATGTGTGATCAAGTATCTAAATTTCAGGCTAGACTCAAATTATGGCTTTACTACTTGGTCAAAGTGTGTGATCCTTGGCATATTTTTAATTTCACTATGCCTTACCTGTTAACATTAGGTGCCGCTAGAAGTGATTCAGTTTGCATTATAAGCTATTCCAAAAAGCCTCACTCATGGTTTAATATATGGACAGAAAAGGCATTAGGACACACACACGCACATCTAACTTTGAAAATGTCTGGGCCACATTTATTGAACAAAAGTTGTGTCATTCAATAGCAAATCAAAGTAAACACATCAAACAAAGAGTCATCATGGACAATTGCATTTATATCCAGTGTGTAAACAGTATGTACCAGACAATGATGTACAGGGGCACGCCCCACCAGGAGCGATACCAGGAGGCCACAAACACCTCAAACAGCACCGTCTGCCTCCTGATGCAGCCCTTACAGCCCTAGCATCCCCTTGCACTCTCAACTCAATTAAATAACATTTTGTGTTTAAAATGTAATTTTGGACATGAACCATTGATAGGAGACATTCAGAATGGGACTACTGCAGTGTTTCATTTCGAAAGGAGGGGCAGGGAGGTTGTGGAATGGGTGGGTGAAGGTCGATTGTATATACATGTGTATGTTATTGGAGGATATGTAGTTGTGCTCGAAATATTCTTAAGATCAAAAGACTACGTGTGTTGATTGGACATGGTATGTTCTGTTCTTGAAATTAAAAGAAGTTTGATAAAAAATATGTAATTTTGTAGGAAACAAAATCTCCTGATCCTTGCTTCAGTATTCTGGGGGGGGGGCTCTATCTTTCACTACAAGATAAACGGAGCACAAGCATCTCCTCCGGGGCATGCTGGGAGTAGCCACAGTGCTCAGGAAGGTATTGTTGGGCAGACACTATCTGAGATTGTACAAAGACTGGGGGCCTCACTGCTCAGCCCTCTCAGAGGAGGAAGAGGAGGCATCACCCTCAATTCTCCGAAGCCAGGCAAGGAAAGGCATGCTGGGTGCTGGTGTGAATAGGTGGGAGGGGAGGTAAATGGGAACAGTGGTTAGGGCAGCTGAAGGAAGGTGACTGGATGGTGAAAGGTGAAGGAGGATCAGATATAACAAAAAGGGGAGAGCAGATGGGAAGGGAAGATCGGTAGATTGATGTTGCAACACTATTTTCCTTGCTTCTCTTTTGCTATGTACTGTTTTTTATAGAGGGGTGCAAACATTTTTGCAGATCTGGGAAGAAATGTTTGCTGGATCACAGATCTAGGAAATCTGGATCAACGACAGCACTTTGTTTAGGGTACTCCTAGACCCACACCCAATGGAATGTGGGCCCCCCGATCACAACCCTGGCCCACCCAGATGAAAATTCCTGGAGCCGGGCCTGAAATACATACCGGAATCCCTGGCAGGGGACGATGGCAGCCTCCAGCAGTGTGGAGGCTCGGAGCAGGAATTTCCCGTTTAGAGCCTCCTCATTGGCTGAGGGCCTGGCACGCCCCCCGCCGGGCACAAAGGAAAGGAATTGCAGTCGAGGGATTCCCAGTCGGGTAAAGCCCCGGTGAGGGCCAATCAGAATGTTTCTTACATTCTGATTGACCCTTGACGGGTACTAATAGAGATTATTGTCCAGCATGAGCCACTGTTGACCTTCATGTTAATCAGGGTATCATCTAGCAGAAACATATAAATGGGTCCTCTACATGATGATGCAAGAGCTGCCATTTCAAATGCATGACAATTTGTCACACACGCCATTTCAGGATTTTCCTAGTGTTGTTGAACTCTTTTACTACACGTGGGACTCTGCGAGCTCTGGCTCAGACACACACTGCACACACTGCACTCACACACAGGCGGAATTAGCTATTCGACAAATGCCTGAAACTGCCACATCGAACACATCTTTGGTGCTTGGGCACTTCCAGCTTGATTAAGGGCACTTCTTATATGAAAGGAGTCTTTTTCATTAGTTTCAGGTAAGCAGGTTCAAGCAGTAGGAACAGGACACAGGTACACAAGGGGCACACCCACTGGCCACCTTCTCTCTAACCAGCCACAGCCCAGAAACACACAGCAGAGGACTCTCATACAGCATCCCACCCTAGGAACAATCCTGCCATCACATCCATGTATAGCAGAGCAGACAGGTAAAGGTACAACACCAATCACGCTCTACGTAAACAGGAAAATTAGCACATTAAAAGAGACGTACACAAAGCGCCAAGCACTACAATAACCACATATCTCTCGGAGCTACCTTTCCAATTCCATCATGAAAGACCTTGAGTACTAAACTCCAATCTGCATCCAAAATGCAACCACTGTCCTGGCCGGCCAACCAAGAAATCATCCACCTAACATCGGAACAACAGCACGCCAATCCTGCACACCCCTCAAAATAAATGAAATAAAATGAGAGGCGACCACTTTAACTAAGCATAAACGTACCTCAACTGACCCCTCAAACTCACAAGAACCATGAAACCAATACTATACCATCCATAAATTTGGGACAGAAAATTAACACATGAATCCCCATGCGAAATTGAGCAATTTCCAAGAGCACCAGCAGTGTGGACGCCAACTCTACCTCCAAGGAATTTAACCATGCACCCATCCACTGTGTGGCCGCCAAACACCACACGTGACCCATTCACTGGCGCACTCGCTCCCTGTGGCGAATCTCCAAAGCATTCAACAAAAAAACAATTTTGTGTCTCAGATGCAATACTGGAAAATGCCTTCACCACTCCACAGCCAACATGTTGTGTTACACCTCACTAGGCACAACAATATGGGTGTCCAATACCTCTTAACAACTCTTCAGCTAACATGACATCTCACGCCACAATACACAGAAACAATGGGTGTCCAACACCTCCATGCATACCTGGATTTCCAACATCTCTATAAATCCTTGGGTGTTCAACATCTCAATAACTCCTGGGTGCCCAGCACCTCTATAAAACTCTTGCGGGTCCAACACCTCTAAAGAAAGTAGTGTCCTAAATTCCAAAAAAAGGTTTACAGGGCGGCCTAGGCTAGGTATGAGCGGCGTCAGCCCTGGCAGTAGCTTTCTAACACAAAAATAGGGCAAAACACCTCATAAATATGCAGTGCAACACACTCAACATGCATACAGAAGTGAGCAGGGACACTCCCACAGCCACATGAGTGTCCAACACTCTGAAGGCGACTCGAAGGTGGCCCATAGCCCAACATCACGCAAGCACACACCAATCTACACAAAACACAATCCGCCCCCACCTGAAACCATGGGTTGCTAGGCCACAACCCCAGTACACATACATGCAGAAAACATACATGTGTCTCCAGCAATAGAACCCACGATAAGTAGGCTGTTATGGAACACAGTAAATGACGACCTATCCTAATCGTGGCAAGTCCATGCCCTAAGCCTAAGGTCTACAGATGTTGATTGTCTCTGTGGAGGAAAACCATTACACATAACATTTTTCCAACTGTTGCTTTGATACTCTACACAGAGGCCACAACACATATCCAATGCAACCACCAAATCACAGCCCTCACATCACAACTAACCTTTTCACTCATATACAAATCTATTTTTCCAGTACAGATTCTGCTCCCATGCATCGACCCTCATGTTGGTGCGGTAAACTACTGATCCCTTGCGATTCCGCTGAAGCCCCAGTTCTTTGCACGAGCCAAAGTACGTGTACCACGAACCCAGTGGATCCACCAAAACCCTTCCAGCAAGCGTCACACATTTCCCCCTTGTGTGCCGATATTTAGGGCCTCAATACCGGGCTCCAATACCGGGTTCTGTGGATGAGGAATTACCGGGTCATTCCGACCTTGGAGGACCCGATAATTCCTCATGCACAAAACCATTCCCCATTCCCATTTGTGCCCCCATAAGGCTCAATGGGAATGGGGATGGAGCTAATAACGGGCCTGTTAATAACAGGCCCGTTATTAGCTCCTTGGTCCCCTCGCGGGACCCGGAAAGGACCTCTGATTTTACCAGACGTCTGTTCCGGGTTCTGCTAGGGGACCTCGTAATCAGGCATCCCGTAATGAACGGTGCAGGTCCCCTACCGGCACCCTTCATTACGGGAGCGCCTGCCTCGCAATGAGGCCCTTAGAATATTCAGCACCCCCAACATTCACAACTTAGCCCCAAGAGAGTCAAAAAACTGCTCCATCCCTTGCCAGGTTTCACAATGTAATGGACTCTCGGCTCCTCACACTGGGAGACCTGGACATGTGCAAGACAAACCTCTTCTGATGCTTCGATCCAGGGGTGTTGCTAGGCCTGGAAAAGATCTGGGGCTACAGTAATGTTGGGACTGGCGGGACACGGGGCTAGCTAGCTTTTTGGTTGTAGCCCCTGAGCTCCTATCCGGGGCTAGGCCCAAAAGCCCCGGGGCTATTGCCCCCTCAGCCCCCCCAGCAATGCCTCTGGTTCGATACCCTGGAGACTTGATGACCGGTTCTACTCTCTCTGCAGCTGTCCATCTTCTCTGCCCACCTTCAACATGGCAGTTCCTAAGAAAAAGGAACCCAACAACGTGCGCACATTCCGTTCTTCTTGTGCCTGTCTTGCTCGACCGTCACCATAGATCCTGCTTGCCATCATTTAAGCTGTAAGCGTTGGACACAGCAGAGAACTCCAAGGCACCTTCACCACCACGCCCCTTCACCAGCGGCACTTCCCGTGACATTGCTCTATCCTCCATGCCACCATGGTTGGCTTGAAGCTCTGCTGGCTTTCCCATGTCCTTGCTGGGGCTGATGGATGTTGCCCTTTGCCCACACCCTCCTCTCTCCCGGCTCTGTCTCGGATCCCTCACTGCCCCCCTACATGATGCCAGTTCCCTGTCCCGGCTCCAACGTGCAGGTATCTCCTCTGCCTCACTTCCCTGTGTGCGCCGTAATCGCTGCAGGCTACTGCCGCCACAAGTACAACCACTACAATCAGGACCTAGGTAAGTGTCACAAGGAAACACACTTGTTTCTCTGACGTGGTATATTTTAAACCTTGAACAAAAGACTTCATCGCTTCTTTTCCAGTACTGGCAGTCTTTCTCATATTGTCATGGGAAACTGGCCTCCCAACATCAGTTACCGCCAGACCTACAGGGCTGTATCGTCCACATTTACTCCCTAAAAATAGACACATACTCCCAAAAAATAAAAATATGGAGTACAAATACTCACAGCTAAAATAAGAATAAGAAAGGCCCGTTGTGACCATGCTTTCACTCACATTGGTCCTTGCACATGTTTGGAGCAGGAGTGTTCAAAGTGTCACAGGAGGAAACTACTTTTTTTTTTTTTTTTATTGTTTAAAGTGCTTTTGGTTAATTAAAACCTTATACACTACAAAATTTTAACATTGACCATACATAGTTACATATTTCACATAGAAAATCATTAATAAACACATTTTAAAATTAATTCTTGTTTACAAACTAAATTCTAAAAAACACATTTACAAAATACCTCCCATTACACACTTCCAAATATAAAAGGCTGCCCCAATAAAAACCTTAATTTCTCCGTCATAAATAACTGACCAGAATTGGTCTGATTCAATTCTTTGCATGTCCCCTACTAAATTTGAGTACCCTTTAGTGTAGTATTCTTTTAAGTTTGGGCAAAGAGTTAGAATATGTCTTACTGTCTCCACCTCGATATTACAGTATCTACACAATCTTTCTGCACGAGGAATTTTTGTTCTTACCCCGATAATTTCATTACATGGGAGAATGTTCAACCGTAATTGTAATATGAATCTTCTCATAGCTTTATTTCCCGTGTTAAGCAGATACTGTCTAGGTGTAGCAGGCTTGAGGCCTTGGAGAGCATAAGAGGAATATCTAGACTTTTTGTATAAATAGGACTGATTGTCGCATAAATCCCAGATAAAAGCCCTATCTTTAAGGCTTTTCTTAATGTACATAATGTTATCTTTTCCCATATGTACATTATATCCTAGGACTTCTAGAAATGTTAATACTATTTTTTGTAAATTTAAAAAATAGGGATTCTTAAATCTGCCTTCACTTTTATTTTTACCTATAAGGTTGAGCATGTTACCTTCATCCCCATCCCCCAAAATTATTCTTAAATAAAGTTTGCAAGATTCTATTTTCCATAGGGTCGAGAGGGATATTAGCCCCAATTCGCATCTTATCGCCTGTATTGGTACCGAATTTGGGAGTCCTAAAGCTGGTCTCCAAATCTTCCCTTCAAGTAGATGCAGTTTGCACAAATATTTGCTTTCTACAGTTTCCAGTGCATACATAATTCCAGGAATAATACAACTTTTATATATCTCGAGTAGACCCTCGACAGAGTGACCTCCTTTACTGGTGATATATTTTCTTATAACTTTCCATTTCTTTACTATTTTGGAACTCACCGCCTCTTGGAAAAATTGTATGCAGGGATTGCTCAGAATAGGCGTCCCCAAATAAGGGTAGGCCTCCACTACCTCCAGTTTAATCAAGTTTATCTGCCACCTAGAAATAAGCCTTTTCTTTTCAAGCCTGGTGGCTCCAAATACCATAACCTTAGTTTTGTTTATATTGATACTTAGGTTATTCTTTTCGGAGTACAATAATAGTCCATTCAACATTCTTTGCAACCCTACTGGAGTTTTATCCAAGAGGACGGTATCATCCGCATACATCAGGCCACAAATGGGTTTTCCCCCTACTATTGGTGGAAAGTTATTTATAGTCGAGAAACTTTCCCACATATCTGAGACATACAAATTGTACAGTATGGGAGATGTCACACATCCCTGCTTTAGACCGGTGTTAGTGGCGATCTCTGGAGATATCATCCCTCCTTTGCCCAAACAGATGGAAACCGGGGTTTCCCTATACATTTCCCTCAGAAAGTGCAAAATTTTGGGACAGATATTTTTCTCACTTAGTTTCTTCCACAACAACCCCCTATTGACACTATCAAAAGCTTTCGAGTACTCTACAAAGCACACATACAGTTTTTCCCCCTTATCCTTTGACCCTGCTATAATGTAATTCAGCATTGTTAGGTTATCAATGGTACTGTACCCTTTCCGAAAGCCAGTTTGAAGAGTAGATAGAAGTCCCTTTTCCTCTATCCAAATGTTTAACCTCTCCACTAAAAGGGAGCAGAAGATCTTACAACTGCTATCTGCCATAGCCAGCAGTCTATAATTATCAGGCAGTTTTCTATCTCCCTTTTTAAAAATAGGGACCACTATGGCTTTCCTCCAGCTATCCGGTATGCGGCCTGTCTCCCATATACCAGTAAACAGCTGGAGCAAAATCACTGCCCATTTCTTAGGATTTTGTTTTATGACAGCATTTGCAAGCCCATCCGGGCCTGGGGCACGTGAGGATTTCATTTTAGAGATCACTTTCAAAATATCTAGGATACCAAAGGGGATAATGTCTTGGTCATATGAGTTTATCCCATTGAGATTAGCAGACATGTCACTTGTCTTGAAATAGAGGTCAGTAATATAATGCTTCCATGCATCTTGGCTCACATTAGTATTTTCCCTACTATCCTCATCCATCAGATACTGTCTATATAGGTACCAACATTTTTTTGAATCATGGGTTTTACATATCTTGTATAAACACCTCCAATTGGCATTGCTGGTGTTATACTTGTAATCCTTGATCCAATTTTTGTAATGAGTCTTTATGTTTTTAATTCTCTTACTTCTCTCTTCTTCATCCAAGTCACATGTCTGCTTAAGTTTACAAATCTCACCCAACATTTCTTTTTTTCTATCATAGATCATTTGATCATATTTATGGGAGTGATTTTTGCCCCTTATATTTTTCACAATAACCTTGCTGTTTAACCTCCGAATTATACCCAAAAGATTAGTTATTGGATTAAGACCATTCAATGCAATATCCTGCCCCTCAATGGGCAGCCGATCAAACAGCTCATTAAAGACGATTACATTTTTATCCGACCATGTGATCCTATTTCCGGATGCTGAGAATTGTATGTCCATCTCTTTACTCACTTCCCAACATTTACTTTCCGAGCCCTTAGTAAATGTGCCCCTAATGGGTGTATGGTCACTCAGAGTGTTAGCAATATGTTGAAAGGAGATTGTGGATAGGCTTAATTGTTTACTTACAAACATAGTCTAACCTATAGCCTACCTTCCCATTAGTCCAAGTTGCCCCCACACCTGGACCTAAGTGAGGTTCTAGATATTCTAGGTCCCAGCTGGTCATAAGGTTCATCCACCGACAACCCTGCCTAATCTGTGTATTTAAACCCGCCATCAGGTTACCCTCTTGAGTTTCCAATGATGCGATAATGGCCGTTTCATCCCACAATTCTTTGCATCTATTCATCTCCTTTACGGCGGAGTCACAGTGGGCATTGAAATCTCCCACTATACAAATATCAGACTCAGGGAAATCCCGGGTCCAGCTTTCAATAGTGTGGTTTATGTATTCCTCAATCTCTTGTATATTTTCCCGCCCTGATTGAGAGTATATATTAATGAGAAGGAAACTACCTAATTGGTTTCCCCTGTCTATAATTGCACACATAACATTAGAGAGATTCCCATGCATCTCATACTGTTTAAATGATAGATGATTTTTTACCCCAATACATAATCCTCCATAAGGCCTGCCTTTTTCACCTTTGTGGGCAGCTTTATTCCAAATACTATATCCGTCTAATAAAATTTCCCCAGTTACCCAAGTTTCTTGTAAGGCAAAGATGTCACTCTCCATCAACATTTGTATGCCTTCCTTGTGTAGTAGAGATTTGAAACCTCTACTATTCCAAGAGAGGAGGTTGAATGTATTATTATATGCCTTATCTCAATTCTGGATTATAGTGTTTGCCTCCTGGGAGTTAGCTTGTACGTTTTTATTTCTTAGTTCCATATTAGTAGGAGTAACTCCCACCCCTTCCGTGTGTTTGTCATTCCAATCGTTATGAATAGCAGAGTGGCATATCACAATTTCATATTTATTGCCCCATATTCCATCAGAGTATTCTCTTATGAGGTCCACAAAAACCGCAGATCTAAATTGGACAATAACCCAATTTTCCCAGCTTCCATATTCAGGTAGGATAATGGTTTCAATATCCCCTGAATTAATATTTTGAAGCTGTGAAATGTGTGATAATTTATTAAGTAACCAGGCCCGGTTAAGAAAAGGGCTTTCATCTGTCGAGGATTTTTCTATGATTTTAATACTTTTCCCCACTATAAGTAGGGATTCTTCATTTGTTCCCACAATATTTACCCTACTTGTTTTTTGCTTACTGTGCATGGCCAGTCGTTCCATCTCTTTGGAATAAATTTCCTTCTCCCTTTTAGTAAGGGGCCCAATATTACTATTATATGGGATTTCAACATATTTAAAGTTATTTTCAATGGGTACCGTATCCTCTAGGTCACTTTCCTCAATAATATCGTCCTTCCCCTTTAGCCAATTTTCTAGGCCCGTACTTTTAATTGCCACTTTTTTCCTTTCATCCAACTTCTTTTGATGTTCCATAATTTCATAGTGGTTCCCTACTTCTACACATTCCGCGTCTAATGGGGCGGTGTTAGCAAGAGACATGGAGTTTCTTTTCATAATTTTATTCACTTTAGTCTTGGCCATCATCATCCTTTTACGAGGTGCTTTCTTATTTTTCCTATTTCTCCTAGTGCGCCTCTTAGAGCCTTGGGCTACCCTTATTTCTATCTCACTCACACTATTATTAATCTCTTCAACCAGGTTTTCCCTAAGGTTGAGTTGTTCCATATGGGAAATATTAGTCGGTGTCATAATATTCTCAATTTCTTTTTCAGCCGCCATAACCAACTCACTCAGATCTCCTATAACCTGATTTGGCTCCATGGTATGTCTTTTCTCCTTGTTAAAGTCATTACCACAGTATTCCTCTATCATAATCCCAAGTGATCTAGTATTATCAATATTCTGTAATACCATTGATTTTATATCACTATGTTCGTTAAGCAATTTGGTGCAGATGGTCAAGAGGACATCCATCATAGTAGTTAGGGCGTCTAATTTCTCACCTGATAAAAGTGAGTTTTCACACCCCCTACTTCTATTGCTTTTATCATCACTTTCAAAGTGGTTTCCCCTAGAGTTAAATGACTCATCACACGAATGTGAGTCCTCTTCTCCTTGAGCAAATTTATTCAAGTCTGGGGAAGCTGACAAGTTGGACCCAATTTTGTTATTCATATCGGTATCTTCAACCACAGAAATTTCCAAATTAGTACCTGTTCCCATAGATTGTCGCCTAAAGTTATGTACTAATGTCAATAGTGAATTATTATCTTTCATAGAGCTATTAGTGGGAGGTGGGAGAGATTGTATTTTATCAGATACCATTACTTTTTCCTTAATGGTTAAAAAACTGAGTATTTTTGGTTGGTCTAATACACCTTTACCATCACCAGTAGTTTCATTCTTACCACCCTTCTTAGATTTTCCCCCATTACCAAGCTTCTGAGTGGCTAGTTTGGTATTTGGTGCAGGTATGTTATTCTTCCCCTTTTTAGATCGTGTACTTGGGGCCATATTAGTATAGCACCAAGTAATAGGTATGTACAGGTGTAGTATAAAAAGAACTAGAAGAAGTTAATAATAATATTATATATTATTTATCCTTAAAGAGTCACATCACCATAAAAACCAACAAGTAAAATATTAAATCAGTCCTACTATAGCAAAGACTTAAGTATACCTATACCCAAAGTTCACTACGTCTGTTTATGATAAATAAAACTGGGGAGAGGAAAAATCCTTCGCAATACTGGGCAGCCGGTACCATCAATTGATAGGTAAACAATTAAAAAGTAAGTGTTAACAATTAAATACAACTTTTAGGTTATACGTTAAAATCACATAGCATATTAGAAAATGTCCAAAACGTTGGATGAGAAATAATAAATTCAATCCAAATCAATATGATGTCAAACTGTTGGTGGAAAGAACCCACCCTGAAAGGGAACGCCCGACAGCTTGAGGATCGGCCTTAGTCCGACTCTCCCCCCCACCAGGTAGTGAAAGAGTATTAGCCTGTAGAGGTATGGTTAGCTTACTTCAGTTCCTGGGTGTTAATAGTTTATTTTTCACACTCCACAGCACGTCCAACAGCCGTATAACAGCCAACGCCCTTTACCTCTAACGGGCTTAACGCCGCGAGGGTGGATGGCAAAGGGTTTAAAGGCTGAGGTGGATCATTTGATGGATCACGTGGCAGGCCCTAGCCCCGCCTCCTCAGCACAGCGTTTTTAGTGCCAGCACCTGCAAGAGCCCCCTCACAGCTCGCAGTGCAGGTTAGTTCCACAAATTAAAAACAAACGTTTTTTTTTCCTTTTCCAAATCTCCAAAGCACTTTTCACAGTCAGCAAGCACGCCGCTCGGGCGGATGGCAAAGGGTTTAAAGGCTGAGGTGGATCACGTGATGGATCACGTGGCAGGCCCTAGCCCCGCCTCCTCAGCACAGCGTTTTTAGTGCCAGCACCTGCAAGAGCCCCCTCACAGCTCGCAGTGCAGGTTAGTTCCACAAATTAAAAACGGACGTTTTTTTTTCCTTTTCCAAATCTCCAAAGCACTTTTCACAGTCAGCAAGCAAACTACTTTTATAACTTCCTGATTAGAAGAAGTAAACATGTATCTTTTCATGTGCATAAATAACTAGGTGCAAAGAAATTATTGTTACAAAAACATTTCCGTTTTCCAGTTAAAACATATTTTTAATCGCATATAAAATACTCCCATTGAAAATTGGAATGACATTTTTACTCCCTAAAAAATAATTTTACTCCCAACTTTAAACAAAAAGGGGGTAAAATACTCCCACTTCCAAATCTTATCACTGGTTATCGCAGTAGTACTCCCACTCTGCAGCAGGGATTATTTCTTCCAAGAGTCTGGCACCCTAGTGGTTTCCTCAGAGAGGGTTTTCTAGGTTGGGGGTGGGGCGGGCGGTGGATGTGGATATCCTCTCCTTCAGGCTAGCCCCCCTCCCCCCGCACAGCAGTCCAGCACAGTGTAGGTCCTTTTAACTCATCGCCATTGTAGTACGGTGGGTTTCACATACACCAGGACTTATCTTATATGAAAGGAGCCTACCTCAATAGTTACAGGTAAGTAGGTTCAAGCAGTAGGAACAGGACACAGGTACACCATGGACACACCCACCAGCAGCCCTCTCTCTAGCTAATCCCTGAGACGCTCAGGGAATTATCAACGTTGCCCCACGGCCGGAAACAATGAACATCACCTTGACAACATAAATATGTACTGCTTTGTGTCCATTCCTTCGTTCCCAAAAACCACAACAACAAAAACGCGATAACTCACTGCATTGCGTCTCTTATCATTGTCAAAGCTCGATGTGACCAGACAAAAGCTCTTACTACACTCATTAGATAACTTGTACAAATGTCACCATGAATTCGGAACAACATTTCTATGGAAACAGGGACACCCTACACAGGGCTGACGCAAATCCTCTTCGTTTCACTTCCGAAAGGGCTTCTTATCACCACCGTGTGGCGGGCTGCTTCTTTTATTCACCTGACAGCACCCAACGCTGCCCGGGATGTCTTCACTGCAAGCTGCAGGCAAACGCCTCTTTTAACGCTGCAACGTCTCACAGACTCCCAGCTCAGTAATGCAGCAGCAACTTGCATCTGTCACCTGTACTGGTGGATGGGATGTTGCAGTCTAGGGGGACAAGGCTTCCAGAACATTGAGGAAGACATTGCAAAGGTTCCCGCTTTGGGAGAGAGAAGAAGACTATTGTAACTGGTGATGGTGGTTTGGGGTTAGAAGCTTCTCTAACACAACTGGGGTGGAAGGTGAGAATGTTGTGGACTTTGATTCAAGAACTCTCAAGGAAGCTGAGTACAAGTATTTGGTGGTAGAAAGGGAGGCATTGGCTGTGTTTTGAGCCATTGGGTATTACACGTTTTTTTTGTTTTTTTTGTGGGGTGTAGTGTTTACCTGTGAGAGCGATATCACAAACTACTGGTACATCTGTTCTCTTTAAAGGGAATGGCTACACGCATATCTCCACGCATCTCCAGGTGGGTGCTGGTTTTATATGAGTAAAACTTTGGAGTCTCGTACTTTCATAACGAGAAAAACTGTAGAGAGTCAGATGTACACATCATTTATAGAGCCCACTCACCTCTGTCATACTGGAAGAACAACAAGGCAGCTTTGTGCTTGACACCTGGCATCATCCCAATACCACATCGAAGGTGTGAGAGAAATTATGAGCTCAGACAAAAGCATGGAATGTACCCTCGAACTGATGTGGTAGACATGAGCCTGCAGACACCACTGGATATGGAAGAGCTATAAGTAAAGTTTGGCAGATGTAAAGTGACGCCATTAAAGAGAGAAGATACATAGAAGCACTGAACTCGATGTATGAACATCTAAAGAATGAAGAATGAAGTAAACACATATGTAAATATGAAGAGAACCATACCTAAGAAGATAAGTGACAGAGATGGAATAAATGCAGAAATGTAGAAATGCAAGGTATATGAGGCATATATATAGAAGCTTGCTAAAGTAGCAAATAGATCACATGTGAAGCAGCCATGTTAAGAAAATTAACGCCGGCAATGTATTATAGTAAGTAAGAAGCCTTGAGAAGCGAAACCAAGGCTACGAAGCTGACATGCACTGGAATACACATGTGTGCAAGAATAAAGCATATTTTCTTGGCTCAGAATCAAGGATGCTGCAGCAAGAGTAACTATATGGCACGAAAGCAGTCAAACAGGATAAGCAATGCAGTCAGGACTTATTTCTGTTAGATTAAGGAAAAGAGTGACCAATTGCGAGTGCCAACTATTGTTCGATTAAAGATGCAGAAAGCACATGCAGAATGGAGAAACCAAGTCTCCAGAGGCCAAACAGAGTAACAGCACCCAATATAATTGAATTAAAAAGCACTGAATATAAGGGAAAAAAATGACAGAATCATAGTCTCCTCCATGTGATTTAGGATCGGAAAACAAGTAATATTCATAAATCTCCAGACGATGATAGCAATATGCCTTAACTCCCTTTTCAGTTCAGAAGAAGAAGAGAACAGTCAGCCAGGTCAACTACAAAGAAGAAGCCTTGGCTTAGGGCCTAACTGATGAGAGATGGTACGGCTAATTAGCTAAACCAAGAAGTTGTCTGACTTTGTTCCCTTGCACCTGGGTTTCATTGCTTACGTGCTGCTAACCAGCCGAATGTCCAATGTTGGTAAGAGAGAGACAACCAATCATGAGGGCCTATGTAATGGGGGACCATACATTGTTGCACGTGCCAATCCGCTGCTGGTATTACATTATTATCTGTATTTTACATAATTACAGCTGGTTCAAGGCGTGCCTACCAGATACGAAGCATCCAATGATTATACTAACACATATACAAGACTATATGTATATGTTTCACTTGACCAATCCCTCCATCAAGTAGGTTTTTACTGTTAGTCATGTAGGATGATGTCATACCTGATAGATGTCGAGGTATAAAACTTTCACTTGTTTGGGTTGGCGCAACAGGGGACATACATATTCGTGGAACGTATAAAACCTTTTGTGTAACCGAAATGCATTGAGAGTGTGTGAGCTGCAATCTGTTTGTTCATCAGGTTGAAATGAGAATAAAGTAGTATTTTGCCATATTCTTTAAGTCTGTCCCATTATTTGGGCTTGCGATTATTTATTGTGGTAATCTCATTCAGCACTTGGAATGTGGCAGCTGCTATTGCAGATTTGGTAGCGACGCAGATGGTCCAGATCCAGACTCTCTGATTTTTGATGTCTTTCACCATCAGCCAGAAGATCGTAGAGTTTCCGTAGAGTTTCCGGTGGAGAGTGGAGAAATCACATTCTAACTCAAGACGGTCGGTAGATGCCGCTTGGAACGAATTCCTGTCTGGCCGCAACAGCCTCCCCACGGACTGAGGGCGAGGTGGTCGATTGGGGAAGAGTTGATACTGAACGGTTCAAACTGAGCAATGGATGTAAGTAGAACATAGAAAAAGTAGCAAATATAAAGGGAGGGGTTGTGTTGTATGTGTAAATATATATAGTGGGGAAAACGTAACAGGATTGATTCAAGAAGAGATACTTAAAATACCTATTTTCAAGGAAAGAAGAAGGAAATGCATCACACTCCAAGATGGGATTATTAAGATAAGGATTCCAGCGGCAAAGCCAAAGCAAGATGCGTTTCATACTCACAAATGGGGACAAATGGAGATGAAATACTTTTACTAGAGAAAGCAAGAAAGATGATCATAGAATTTGATGTGCACATTTGTTTGGGGTTATGAATATATTAGTGTAAGAAGTTGATTTGGTTGAAAAAGACAGGGGGCTTTTATAAATTGTGATTATTTAGGCTGTAGCCTGGAAATATAGAACAGTATTAATCATTTGACTGCATATAAGACCCTAAAAACAAGCGATTTGAACCAATCATAGGAGGGTAACAGTAGAGAAAAAATATAGCAAGATAACTTTTTCAGATTGCCAACAATAAAACAACAGGATAGTGAGAATCGATAGAATTGTAACGAAGAAGCAACGAGAATATTACTGTATAGCCTTGGAAAGGGTGTTGGAGAATTGTTTTTGAGCAATGGCTGGCGATTGAGGGTGCTTGTTTGAATTGATTGTTGTGATATGTAAAGTAGTGAGAAAGAAGGACAGAATAATGTTGATGTAAAACTAATTGAATAAAGTAGTAGCAGAATAAAATATCTGGTAAGTATTGACAGTTAAAAATTACGTAATTATGGGGGCATTCCCCTGAAACACTCGTGCAAAATATTACCGACATACACACCAAAAATTTTGAAATATCATGCTGAAACGGTTAAAGGTACAGCTGACAAAATGTTCATGACTTGGTCTCAAGAGGGTTCCCTATCAAGAACAGTATTGCAACACATGACAACATAATGACATGCTGCACATACAGGGAAAAAGTCACAAAAAGGTTAGCTATTTTAGAGCTATGGAAAATGTGTCAGAGCAAGAAAGAAGACCTGCCCAGAAGGAGTGGATGCTTGATTAGCATGAAGGGGAAGGTACAACACCCTTGGCTCCTCTTTCTCCTCCCTGAAGACAATGGTACAACCATTGAGAAACAGGGATGTTATCCTCTAAAGGAGTTAAAAGCAGCAGTGGGGTATATTAATCTCATATATGCACCCCTCGCTAATAGTAGTTAAGATAGTACAGAAGAGAGTAAGATTAAAGTATGCAAATGTATGTCCGGACGTAGGAAATATAAAAAGCGTAATAAAAGAAGGGACTGATAGAGACAGAAGAAGAGACCAAGAGCCAAAAAGGAGAGAAAGATGAAGCAAGCAAAGTGACAATTGTAAAGAATGAGTGGATGGGAGGACAGATATTACTCAAAATAGACGGAAAGGGTATTGATGATGTTAAGAAAAGAGAAGAAAGAGGAGTGGGTAAGGGATAAAAAGGAAGAAGAAAGGGCATACAAAAATGAGAAGGAAAAAGAGAGGAAGCAAAAGGAGGATCAAAGAGGGTATGAAGAGCAGCTCAAGGAGAGAGAGAGAGAAAAGATGGGGATAAGAAGAAGCGGGAGGAGCTATACACACAAATATTGAAAGAAAGAATGTTACAGAGAAGACAGGAAGAGGAAGAAAAGAAGAACATTAGGAGTAGAGGACAAAGGGATGACAAAATAGATCACATTGTTAATGTATATGTAATACCAGTTGAAGAACGAGAATGATGGGAGGAAGAGAGAAGGTCATAACAGCCCTCTAGAGAGCTGCACAAGATCTTAGAGTACCAACATGGGCTAATGAGCATGAGGCAGAAGGCATAGGGGAAAGGATTGGGGAACTATTTAGGCAGATGTGGGAACAAGATGGTTATGAGACCATAGGGAGTATCAAAGGATCTCCACCAAGGGAAACAAGAGGTAGATCGGATGACGTAATGATGGACAAGCATAGACTAGATCTTGATGACGAGGAAAATGGTAATAGCCATACTAGTTGGGGTATAATGATGTCAGATGAAGAGAGGTGAGGAGAGGCGGCATGTGGCTCCTTAACAGCCCCAAATATAGAACGAAGGGTAAAGTGGACAGATTTAGGAGAACCACAAGGAAAAACATCAGAACCTGTATCATATCCAAACAACCACAAGGACGGTTGCATAGTGTAGAGGAAATGCCCCCGCCTTATGTAAGTAGATTGAGGTCATTTCCAGGATGAAGACGAGTGGTAAAAACCAGCTCCACCTGGAAGATAGTATGAGTGGATATGATAGTAGAACCGGATATACACAGTTCCCATTATTAGAGAAAGGGGGAGGACAACCACAATAAATACTGTGGCTGCAGATGGATGAAGATAATTTAAAATGTAAGTAATCCAGTTTGACTTCAGGAGTGGGTAAATGGATTTATGAGTTAGAAAGACTGACAGCAGGAATGACATTAGCAGTAGGTGACATAAAAGGCCTACTAGCAGCTATTCTCTGGGAGAGAGCTGATGACATTTGGAGATGAGTGGGATATGCGAGTGTGACAGCACAGAACACAACACATGATGGAGCACCATTTAACAATTTCTGAGCAGACGTATGGAGGGCACTTAGTACAGTATCCTGATATGTCAGACATGGACGTGATTATGGCATGGAAAATGGGAAAGAATGAAGATCCTGTTGCTTATATTCAGGAGATTCAAGAACATCAGCATCTTGAGATGAGGGAACCATGGGATAAAACTGTAGTGTTATTTTATCGTATTTTATGTCAGGGACTGCTCGTGCCAGTGCAAAGACAGATGAATAAACAGTTAGGGATGGAAGCAAAGCCATGGCCAGAAATACAGTTGATTATTGTACATCCCTGTTGATTGTTACAAGGGAAGAATAAGTTGAAAATAGGAAGGTTCAGGAAGCAAAGTCAGTTCAGAGTAAGTTGTCAAAATTTTCCATAGAAGGAGCAGCTTTGACGAGCGGTGAAGGAGTGGCCACATAAGAGTTACCGCCTACACAGCCAATACATTTAGGGCACCCCGTATATCAGGGAGGGTACCATTACTGACCACGTGGTGGAGGGAATGGGTTTAAAGGATGGGAAGGTGGATTTTCAAACCCTCTAGGGGGGCAGGATTTAATGGAGGACAGCTGCAACCGTGCTGGAATTGTGGATGAGCAGGACATATTGAACAAATGTGTAGTTGTAGATATTAGAAATTCATTCCGTCTGAAACATGCCCCTCTCCTTCCATGCAACATGTGGCAAAACCTGATGGACACTGCGCTATGTAGCTGCCATTGCAAAGTTTCCCATTCCACATTGTTCGTGGAAGAACAAATTGCCACCTCCATGATGGCCACCCTGTTATATCATGCTACCCAAACCAAGATGGTCATCAAGTAGGACCATGCTGCCCAACCCAAAATGGCCACCGGCATCCAGTCTCAGCTAGCAGACACTGCTGTTTGCCAGCATCGTTGTGTGTTGTCATTTTGTTTTTTGTTCTGTGTCTGAGCCCTGATGCCTGCAGGCTCTGGCACAATATAAACCAATACACATAAACAGACATGAACAGTAGTTATCAGCAAGCAGTCAGTATAAAAGCAGGACACAAGCAAGAGGCAGTTTCTTGCAATGCAAATCTTGAGATGCCATTCTGAGGTTATAGGTATTTAGCCTTCCTTTAGCTTTCTTATCTGCACAGACCGTTTTCCTAAGTGATCATTACTAAGCCCTTTATGTGTTTGTCTGAAACCCTGGACTTTTGACTCTAAACCCTTTTTCTTAAACTGGAACTCAGTTTACATACCTTTTCAAGATACCCTGGTGGTTTGTGCTCTAAGACTGGAGATTAAATGTGATTATTGTTATTCTTCAGAAGGGGGAAAGAACTCCCTAAATGATCACTATTGCAGACACTAATTGGTTGTTATTGTTTCCACTACAGCCCCTGTTTTGAGGTGCCAGGATATCTACCTGAAGCGTCTATGTTATGTCGCTTTTGTTTTGGTAGTCAAAAATGCCTCCTATGTCTCATTGCTGAACGGGGAGTAGTCTCTGACGTCCAAAGTAGGAGTAGGCCCTTCTCCGTGACTCCCAGGAGGTTGTCGTTGTTTGCAGAATCACAGTTCAGACAGTAGAGGGTGCATTCAGCAGAACTGGCAAGCTCCAAGAGGGGGTACAGGTTATTTCCGACTGCATAATACTGAACCACTGAACCACCGGAGTATTATGCCCAAGATCACACACAGTATCAGACAAGTACAGCAAACACAGCAGATTCACCACAAGGGCAACCACAGCAAGCACCTATACAAACACAAGAACAGACTCAACAGTACATGCAAATGCAACAGGAGACAATGCCACAATGTAAGGCAAATACAGGATACCCACCAACAAATACACCCAGGATAGTGGGTATAATAGTAATGGGAGAGAATCCTTTTAAAGGTAAAGGTATGAATTTATGTTCACAATAAGAAAGTCCACAGAGAGACCTGATGTGTTTAGTACTACCTGTGACACCAAACCCCCAAAAGAAACCGAGGGTCAGGGTAACGATAGTAGGCAAGACATATTCACTTCTTGTAGACACAGGAGTGACTCTTGTGTTCGAGAGGGAAAATATCCAATGTCTAGCATCACTATGAATGCGCAGGGATTCTCTGGGGCTATGAGTTTGGTTCTGTTTACTGATAAATAACCAATTTCAATAGGAGAACATGCCGTGTTTATGTCATGTTATGTTAGTAATGCCATTATTGTATTCTCAACTGACACCAGTTAAAATATTACTTGATGACAAAACTTAATATCACAATATCTTTTACTGACAAAGGGATAATATGTTCCACTCCAGGGTACATCACAAAATAATAAGAAAATGTATATTAGCATTTAAAGGCCGACAAGCATTACAAGCTGTCCCATTAGATCCAGAAGTATTTGTGTATGGAGTAAATATCTTGTTGCCATGGCTTCCTGGTTTGATAGGTAAATTACTACGGATACCTGATGAATGCTTGTTCAGGCCAGAAGTACCTATGGATGATGAAGGACAGGTTATTACCATAGAATTGGAGGAAGTGATAGTGGGAGAGGAAAGGGTTATTGCTCGTGGGACAGATGACGAAGCAAGGGAATGTAGAACAGTAATAGCTCTTGACAAAGGGTATAGATTATCAGACTTGATAGATGAGGAGTTATTCAGAGATAAGAATTCAGGCAAATTAGTATTTTTCATAAGTCTTACTTATTGAATGAAAGTGGAGCATAGGGAAATACCACAGAGAATGGCAATAGTAAGGAAAGTAGTCATCATTTTTCCAGACTGACTTAGAAAGGGTGACAAATATTTTATGGACCAACAGAGCCAAGCAGAAGCAGCTAAAATAAAGCTTAAGCCAGGAGCAATTTTACCACAAGCAGAATATTACCCCATGTCCAGAGAAGCATGTAACACGCTGTGTACTCATTAAAGAAATCAACGGGGGGTCGTGGAGATTTATTCAGAATCGACGTCCCCTAAACCATACTGTTAAAGCAGAATTTGCTCTGGTTCCAAATCCAGCTATGATGTTATGTAACATCCCAGCTACACCCAAACATTTTCAGTAGTAGATTTAAAGAATTCCTTCTTTTCAATTACCCTTCATGAGCACAGATTTTACCTCATTTTCATATAGAAATCAGTGGTGGAAACATAAGAAATTACCACAGGGGTACTGTGAGTCCCCATCAATCTTTAACAGGGTCCTTCAGATGGAGCTCGGTAACATACAACTTGACAGTACAATAATTCAGCAGTATGTAGATGACATGTTAGTATGCAGTGAGACAGAAAATAACTTGCAAAGAGGACTCAGTCCAGTTAATGACAGTATTGTCAGGAAAAGGATACAAAGTGGACAAGGAGAAACAGCAGTATTGTCAGGAGGATGTGCTGTATATAAGGCAGCTAATCTTTCAAGCAGGGAGTAAAATGACACCTGAGAGAGCAGAAGCAATCATGAAAACTCCAAGACATGAGACAGTGAAGGACGATTAGAAATGTGTAGGCCTTTGTTATTACTGCAGGGCCAGGGTTATTGATTACAGTAGATATATTAGACCACTTTTAAAAGGACTCAAAGAAGCAGAGACAAGTAAAAGTGAAATAGTATGGACAGGCGAGATGACAGAAGGATTTGAAGAGTTAAATTGGGCTATTTGCACAGCCCCTGTGTTAGGGATTCCAGGAAATAATGAGGAGTTTTATTTATTTTCTCATTCAAATGGAGTGGTGATGACAGCAGTCCTTATGCACAAGACAGCATTAGGACATGGACATAAACCATTAGCTTATTACAGTGGGATTTTAGCCCCAGTAATGAGAGGGCTTTGCCCTTGTAAATAAGCATTAGCTGCTGCTGCTTTCACAATTGAAAAAGCTCCAAGTATTACAAGGGGGTGCTCAATAACGCTATTTGTTTGAGCATTCCTTATTTGCCATTTTGGGAAATCCTAAAATCATGTTGACTACACAAAGAGCATCAGGATATGAGGTGATCATTTCAAATCCAGTGATCAAAGTCGTTAGATGTAGAGTAGCGAATCCAGCAACATTTATAGCAGACCCAGTAGAAAAAGAGGATTATGTACATGATTGCACAATGTATACTGAGTTTTATGATGATATTCCCCACGTTAAAGAAAACACTCCAGGAGAAGGGAAATTCTATTCATTGATGGTTCTTTGAAAAATGTATCAAATGACAGGACATACGGGATTGGCAGTAGTGAAGTTAAAACAGAATCGTAATTTGAAGTAGTGACAAGTGCAAGATTGCCTTCAAATTGTTCAGCACAGGCTCCAGAATGATTGGCCCTTATCGCTGCACTCCAGCAATATGAGAAGGAGGAAGTGACAGTATATTCTGACTCTGCCTATGTGATATCAACCGTACACGTAGGATTGTCACTCTGGAAAGGGAGGGGCTTCTTCAACACAGACAGCACACCAGTGCAACACGCATTGATATTGGACAAGCTTATTAAGGTACTAAAGCTCCCATTAGCTATCGCTGTGGTGAAGTGTGAAGCCTACATTAAGAGGGCAGACATGATGTCTCGAGTTAACAAAGCCACAGACATTGAAGCAGCATATTTTCCCAACATTTCTAATTTTGAAGTAGAAAGTGTTAAGCAAATGTCAGAACGATGCATGATGATGAAAGAAGGCTTTAATATGTTATCCATTGTATAGTCAATTGAACAGCAAGGTCAAACTCCACAAGAGGAACAAGATATGGAAAAGACAGGGTTGTTCTTTATCTCCTACGGAGCGTATATGGAGGCAAGATAGTACTGGAAAGCCAATTATGTCACTAGCATTATTGAAAGGTGTGCTGGATCAACTACACTATCCTGCGCAAATAACCAGAGAGAGTCTTGCTGCCATGATCGCAGGAGATTGTTTTTTTCCAAATTTGTTAGAACATGTTGCACAATTTATTGCGAACTATATTGGCTGTCAGTAATTCACAGCAGGACACACCTTGAGTGAGAGGAGCAATGCCCCATCCCAATGGTCCATTTCAGTGTCTGCATATAGATTATTTGGATATGTTGCAAGCATGCAATGGCTACAGATATATGTTAGTATTAGTATGACCCTTTTCCTGATGGATTGAGGCAGGTCCATGCAGGCACCCCAATACCACATGTGCTGCCAAGTCTCTCGTACAAGAGGTGTTTCCTAGATGGGGTGTATGTGAAATCCTACGGTCTGATAATGAGACACATTTTGTAAATTAGATGTTTGAGCAAATAACCCTTCTATCAGGGATAAAGCATACATTTCATCTGCTTAGCACCCACAGGTGAATGGTATTTGCAAGTGTTTAAACAGTCTCCTCAAAGAGAGGATATCAAATATAAAGATTACTTTGAAGAAGGGAAAGCTATGTTGCCTACCTCTTGCCCTATTTGCATTGAGAATCCAGCCTGGCTCCCATCACCACCCGACTCCTCATGAGTTGGTGACAGGACGCCACGTGAGAGTATACCTTGCTCATCCCACTCGAACAAAAACTGATGCCCATAGTGTAGCAAAAACATTTGGGGATGGGATGCATGATTATTTGACAAATGTGACCGCTAGCATCTCTTTTATATCCCAACAGATAGAAAATCAGAGGGAACAGTTGAAGAAGATTGAAGAAGGCAGCCAATCAATCAAGCTTACCAAACCTTTTGTCAAACCTCCCGATTCCCTGCACTCAAGCTCCCACAATGCACCACGGCGGTGTTTATCCCCACTATCACGCACCTCCTGGCAGCAAGCGAAGCCCTACTCAGCTCGTTCAAGAACGAGCGTTCATTCTTCAGCAGTATGGACACAACAGAGCCGCTGTGTGTCCCGTGGTCTACGCCCCTTTCTTCACTGGTAGTTGCTGTGGCGCAAGACCACAACCCGAGTAGGACTTCATGTTCCCATGGGTACACGCATTGTATCCGGTCACGTGACTCAGAAACAAGGTCACGTGACACGGTATAGCAATCACGTGACTCAGTGAGTTTAAAAGGACGGAACTAGCGTTGTACCGCACTTCACAGCTGTTCTGTTCTAGTTGTTTGGCACATACTCTGTTTCTTGCTTCCACGGATCACGGACCATGGATACTGCTCTACGGATTGTCTCTTCTTTTGTCCTCTGGATTTGGTACTTTTTTGCGAGACTTGGATTTTGACCTCGGAGTGGATCTACAGACTTCTACTGGATTTTTCTTTTGGACATTGACATTTTTGGTCACCTGGAACCTGCAGCACCCTCGCCCCACTCAGTGCTGTATTTCTTCAAGTCATCACCTTTGGGGCATCCAGTGAATATATCAAGGACAGTTGCATCATTTCCACTGCTATCTTGTGCTGCCTCCTTTCACCGAGGGTACAGGATTCACATACCATCCAATATTATTCCCCAAAGCATCCGTCATCCCTCACACTGGTAAGGTTGATTCTTATCCATTCTTGTGCTACTTGCCATATATGTTCTGCATTGCTGTATATGGAATTGTTTGTTTCCTTTGCAGTTATTACCTGGGATCTCCTGTGTTCCTGTACCTAACCACCACCTGTCTCCTCAAAGATTGAACAACGAGTTGTTACATATTCTCTGTTCGGTACTTGGGGTCGGAGGTTCTCTAATCCTCGCGACAATCAAGTTTTGACAGACTGTTAAACCGTGCCTTGTCGCTAGGATTATAGAAGCCTCCGCTTGGGATCCGGTAACTGCTCTGTTTCAGGCAATTGCAGTATTGCAGGCAGACATGGCAGCTGCTACTACCATTATTTTTCAGCGTCTTGACACCATACAAAGTGAGTGCCATGCCTTGCCCGCTGACCCAGAATTTGGAGACCCATCACCACAACCTGGCACTTCCAATGACCCAACCCATGCCCCTGTTTACGTTCCTACTCCGTTTCCCTTGCCGGCCCCAGAGAAATTTCAAGGTGACCCAAAACAATTCTGTACATTCCTGAATCAATGCAAATTACATTTCTTATGTAGACCACAAGCATTCCCTGATTCCACCACCAAAGCTGCTTTCACATTGTCGCATCTAGGTGGTATTGCCACCGCTTGGGCCAATCCCTTACTGGAAAACGACAGCCCAACCTTGTATGATTTTGATCTCCTAGTAACTGACATGACACGAGTATTTGACACCCGACAAAGGGCGCAGTCCCGGGATCTTGATCTATTGGACCTGGCTCAGGGTAGGATCCCGCTCATAGAGTATATCACACGATTCAACCAGTTGTCCGTAGAGACTTCATGGCCTGAAAACAAGAAGGCTGTAGTTTTTTACAGGGGCTTGAACGATCGAATGAAAGATGCCTTGTCTGTAGTACCTTCATTGCACTCTCAGTATCCCGAACTAGTAGACTTGGCCCTGCAGGTCGATGCAAGAAGTGCAGAACGGAAAGCAGAAACCAGAAGTTCATCTTCTACGTCATTCACTGCTGCTTCCGATGTTTTAGGGGAACCCATGCAAATAGGGGGCATTCGTAGCCCGATCACTGCAACCGAAAGAGAATGCCGTAGAACGGCTAATGCCTGTTTTTACTGCGGACTAAATGGGCATTTCGTAAAGGAGTGTCCAAGACACCGCAAGCTCAAACCTCAGGGTTTTCAGAAAGCTTGTCCCTAAATACGGGGGCAAGGACGAGCACTCATTTGTCCCCCTTTGGACCAGCCCTCCTATTTGGGAACAAAAGACCTGCGGTTATTCAAGCCACCTTGATGCCCTTGTCAGAAACTACATACCCAGTCCATATTGTCATTGATTCCGGGGCTACTGGTAAGTATACAGACATATCACTGGCAGCGTCTCTCAACTTGCCTCTACGGAATAAAACACACCCAGAACCCATACAAGCCATAGATGGCACATCACACATCTCGGGGCCTATCAGACAAGATACAGCGCCTCTCACATTAGTAATGCAAGATCAGCATCGGGAAACCATTACGTTCGATCTGATATCTATGCCGCAGTTCTGGTTGATACTCGGAATCCCCTGGCTGAGAGTCCACAATCCTACATAGACGGGGCTTTGGGACGCGTCTGTTTTGAATCAGCTTTTTGCCAAAACAAGTGTCTTGTGCCCCCTGATGGATGTTCAACACCATACCAAGCTTTGGGGGCTATTGCTCACTTTTCCCTGAATGATCCTGTGAGTACGGATCCGAATCAGACCCAGCATCGGGTGGGCCTGATCACGGCAGGTATACCCAAAGAATATCATGACTACCTGGAGGTCTTTGATAATGGTAGTGCAGAGGTGCTTCCCCCTCATAGATCATATGACTGCCCCATAGATCTTATCCCGGATGCTTCTATCCACAATGGACGAGTTTACTCGTCTGCCGCAGAGGATCAGGCTCTTAAAGAATATATTCAAAATTCACTGCGCTTGGGTCATATTCAGGCTTCAACTTCCCCTGCTGCCAGCCCTATCTTTTTCGTTCCCAAGAAGGAAGGTGGCCTCCACCTTTGTGTGGACTACAGACGGCTCAATGCTATCACAGTAAAGAACCAGTACCCTCTTCCACTCATTGTCCCATTACTCGACCGGTTGACAAATGCCTCCATATATACCAAGCTAGATCTGAGGGGCGCATACAATTTGGTCAGAGTACGAGAGGGCGATGAGTGGATGACCGCATTTTGTACCCAATATGGTCTATATGAGTACAAATTTATGCCGTTTGGGTTGTGCAATGCCCCTGCCACATTCCAACGATTTATGAATGATGTATTTGGTGACATATTGGATACATACGTCATCATATACTTAGACAACATTATGGTTTTTTCTCCATCTTTGGCTGACTATATACTTCATGTACACAAGGTGCTTTCAAACCTAAAACAACATTCCCTTTTTGCCAAACCCGAGAAATGCCTGTTTCATGTAAATGCAGTTGAATTCCTGGGGTTTTACATCACACCAGACGGGTTATCCATGAATCAGTCCAAAGTCTGTGCAGTCCTGGACTGGCCAGTTCCTACACACGTTAAAGCTCTTCAGTCATTTCTAGGTTTTTCTAATTTCTTTTGGCGCTTTATTTCTGGCCTTTCCTCCACAGCTGCACCTCTCACTGCACTGACTAGTCCCCGAAACCCATTCATCTGGATTAATGACCACCAAAGAGACTTTGAGTCACCTAAAGCTGCCTTTACAATGGCACCGGTCCTCCAACATCCGAATCCAGATATGCCATTTGTGACGCTTCTTCCTTCACCTTGGGTGCTGTCCTATTCCAGTCATGTGGTTCCTCGGGTCGATTACACGCGGTGGCTTTTCACTCATGAAAATTCACGAAGGCCGAAAAATATTATACAGTCACGGAGAAAGAGCTTCTATCCGTGAAAGACGCCTTTCAGGTCTGGAGACATCACCTCCTAGGGACCCAACATCAAACCATTGTGTATACGGATCATCGCAATTTACAAGATTTGGCCACCTTAAAATGCACCAATAGTCGTCAGGTTCGATGGCACTTTTTTTTTTCTGGCTTTTGATTTTGTGATTAAACATCATTCACGAATCACACACGGAAAAGCCGATGCTCTCTCATGGTCCCCGGGGGGTGTCTCTACCTGTCTTTCCTGAATCCCTGTTGGAGAAAAAAACATGTTATCTGTCTGTGTACTCCTCCTATATTTATGGTCTCAGCTATCCATCTCTGGGTCCTTCATCATGCCGACCATCTCTCGAAATGGGATCCAGTATACCGAGATGGCTTGCCCTACGTTCAAGACAGATTAGTGCTACCTACACCGGATATACGCAAACAAGCCTTAGAATGTCCCATTATGCCCCCATCAATGGACATCCTGGACAGAAACATACCCTATTATTACTCAAATGATGGTGATGGTGGCCCACAATGAGAAAAGACTGCAACGACTATGTAAACACGTGCTCAGTGTGCGCTCAGTGTAAGACCAGAAAAGGACGCCCCTTGGGATTACTGCAACCCATGCCCATGCACCCAAACCCTGGCACATGGTTACAATGGACTTTATTACCGATCTCCCACGCACGCAAGGGTTTGATACTATCTGGGTTGTTGTGGACTCCTTTACCAAGATGGCCTGCTTCATTCCCTGTTCAAGTATTCCATCCGTACCCACTCTGGCGGGGTTGTTTTTCAGGTCTGTTTTCTGTTTGTTTGGGCTTCCCACGGTACTCATATCCGACAGGGGCTCACAGTTCACGTCCAGGTTTTGGAGGGCTCTTACCAAACTACTTGGCATGGACGTCTGGTTCTCCTCCGCATACCAGCCAGGGACAGACGGACAAACCGAGAGGGTCAATCAGTCACTAGAACAGTACTTGCGTTGCATGTCATTACAACAACAACAGTCATGGTACCGTATGCTAGCGGAATTTACCTACAATAATGCCCCCACTCTTCCACTAGCTTTTCTCCTTTCTATTCCCTTTACGGCCAAAATCCCCACACCCTTCCTTTTTCTGACCAGGTTCTATCTCGCATTCCTGCAGCCACTGCATGTTTCAGTGACCTGACTCAAATCCATGCCCAAACACTTACCCATCTCCGTGAAGCACAAGCTGCAATGAAAACCGCTGCAGATAAGAAACGAGTTCCTGCCCCTGCCTATGTTCTTGGTGACAGAGTATGGTTGTCCACTCGCCATCTACGTCAGCCTGGATGTCGCAAACTACTCCCTATGTTTGTGGGGCCCTACAGAATTACCAAGATTATCAATCCGGTGGCTTTCTGCCTTTCGATTCCTTCTGCTTGGCGCATCCATCTGGTTTTCCATGCTTCCCTGCTCAAGCCCTGCCTGCCCTGCCCTGCTTCTGCTTGCATTGTCTTGCCACCTTCCCCTATTTGTTTGGGCTCCTCTGAGGAATACGAGGTCAGTGCTATCCTGGGTTCTCGTTTTAGCAGGGGTAGATTGCAATATTTGGTGGACTGGGTGGGTTACGGCCCGGAGGAGAGGTCATGGGCCTGCGCTGATCAGGTGTGCGCCCCCCTTCTTGCCTCTCGCTTCCATCGGGACAATACATCCTGCCCACCGCATTGTGGGCCTTTGTGGGGAGGTTCTGTCACACCTCTGGATTCCCCACACTCAAGCTCCCACAATGCACCACAGCGGTGTTTATCCTTCCATCACGCAACTCCTGGCAGCAAGCGAAGTCCTACTCAGCTCGTTTAAGGACGAGCTTTCGTTCTTCAGCAGTATGGACACAACAGAGCCGCCATGTGTCCCGTGGCCTACGCCCCTTTCTTCACTGGCAGTTGCCGTGGTGCAAGACCACGACCCGAGTAGGACTTCACGTTCCCATGGGTACACTCATTGTATCCGGTCACTTGACACAGAAACAAGGTCACGTGACACGGTATAGCAATCACGTGACTCAGCGAGTTTAAAAGGACGGAACTAGCAGTGTACCGCGCTTCACAGCTGTTCTGTTCTAGTTGTTTGGCACGTACTCTGTTTCTTGCGTCCACGGAACACGGACCACAGATACTGCTCTACGGACAGCCTCTTCTTTTGTCCTCTGGATTTGGTACTTTTTTGAGAGACTTGAATTTTGACCTTAGATTGGATCAACAGACTTCTACTGGATTTTCCTTTTGGATATTCATGTTTTTGGCCACCTGGAACCTGCAGCACCCTCGCCCCACTCAGTACTGTATTTCTTCAAGTCATCATCTTTGTGGCATCCAGTGAATATATCAAGGGCAGTTGCATCATTTCCACTGCTATCTCGTGCTGCCTCCTTTCACTGAGGGTACAGGACACACATACCATCCAATATTATTCTCCAAAGCATCTGTCATCCCTCACCCTGGTAAGGTTGATTCTTATCCATTCTTGTGCTACTTGCCATATATGTTCTGCATTGCTGTATTTGTAATTGCTTGTTTCCTTTGCAGTTATTACCTGGGATCTCCTGTGTTCCTGTACCTAACCACCACCTGTGGCCTCAAAGATTGAACAGCGAGCTGTTACGTATTCTCTGTTCGGTTCTTGGGGACGGAGGTTCTCTAATCCTCGCGACATTCAAGTTTTGACACCTTTGGAACCACATAGTTTGTATGCTGGATACCAAGTGCTCATCACAAGCTTTGTCGGCACTCAGCCAAAGCCCCGTTTTGAAGGCCCATACCTAGAAGAGGAGGTCAGCCCCACTGTTGTAAAGATTCAAGGAAGACGCGCTTGGCTGTATCTGAATGATGTAAAGCTCTACAAGGGAGAATCCCCTACCTTTTCGGCAACCATTGAGAGTGAAGCAAGAGAAGACGTTCCGTGGATGCAGACCAGATCGGCTACAAAGGGGCAACAGGAGTCATTAAAAAAACAGTTTTGGGGGACATGTATTGGTCCTGTGAAGGAACGGGGCAGCATTTTGGACTACCTTCATGAACAGTTTCTGTGAGATACACATGCCTTTTGCCCTCTTATGCAATGGGGCACACTTGGTAGGGTAACTGTGAAAAAGGCAATCAGTTTGCAGGGTAGAGTGTGTCTGTTTAAGTTCCATATGTGGTGACCTGTTTAATAAATATTTGGGACCCGTGCACAACCAAGGTGGGAGGGCCATACTCCATTTGGCTTCCGTGAGAAGAGAGGGGTTGTGTATACCCCTTCAGGTTTAAAAATGAGACATATAGAAGCTTGCTAAAGTAGTAAATAGATAGCGAGTAAAGCAGCCATGTTAAGGAAATGGACATCGGCATTGTTTAATAGCAAGCAAGAATAAGCAACACTCCAATGCCTGAGGGTTTGTAGTACCATATAAATGCCAATCATTTTTATTATATGTCCCCCATGAATTGTGTGTTCATCATGCATGGCTTATTTTAGGAGGTGTTGCTCTCCATCATGTATTTATTTAGCTATATCACATTCATCCATGTGTTCTTATGTTTGAGGGGACAGGAAAGAGCCAGGTGACGGGAGCAGGACAGGATTGTGAGCATTAGGTGGTGTGAGAAACCTGAGGGTATTCTCCCAGGTAGACATGAGGAGTCCCTTATTCAGGTGGCCAGAGAAGGGCTGGTGCTCTCAGAGCCCAACCCTGTGGCTGGACGAACGAGGGAGGATCACCAGAGTAGGGGAACCCGGGGGTTTGTTTGGGGAAATGCCCAGGTGAGACGCCATACTGTACCAAAGGAGGAGAGGAGGACGAGATACCTAAGGCTATTGTAGGCTTTAATATATTTACCCCCCTTCCTCCCGTCAAACTTCTCCTGTACAAATATAACAATTCCCCTGGAATCCCAAAGCCTGTCACATTCAGAAACCACCTCTCTCGGAATGTGTGCTTTTCCCCGTCCTACCCGAATACTCCCAGTATTTCTCTTTCCCATCCCTCTGTTTATCATTTCCTGCTTTCCCAACCTGCTCAGACAAAACACTACCGTTCCCACAAACCCCCTTGTTTATTTTATGAAAGTAATTCTTCACAAACCCCTAGGACAAGAACCAAAATCCCATACAACACCTCTCCCTCTCTATACCCCGTAGAATACTTGAACACTCTAAAACCCACCCTTTCCGACATGAACACTTTCGCACAACACAAAAGACAACGGACTAACACCAGAGCTGTGTACCTGACATGTCCCAATACAAGGGTCAGGCAATGTCAGGCAATTTACACCTGATGGCCCTTTCCCTTACCCACGGGGATAAAAGCTGGAGCACGAGAGCACAGGACAAGCAAGGAAGACTGCACGATGTGACAGCTAACTCAGCACAGCAGTTCAAAAGGAGGCGAAAGGCAGCGCATACTGAGGGGGTGACAAGGAGAGAAGCGACCTTGCCCTTTCCGACCTGGGCCCGTGAAACCTCTGCAGATGGCACCCTAAGACTGAGAACAATAACCAGCGTGTATTCATACAGATGTCAACGGAATACAAGACCCACCTCCGTTGATTACCAAGCCGGGGAGAAACCAACCTTGAATCCAAAGAGAAGGAAAGCCAGGCGGTTCATCACAGCTGGTGAGTCGAGGGGAGAGTCGACAAGAAACCAAACTGTGTTGAACAAAAAGTAGCCAACTTTGAAAGGTTTAATGATCCTATTGATGAGAGAGGGGGAAAACCAGCAACAGATGCATCTAGAACCACGTGGGTGCTCAAGCAGGAAACTCTAAGCGATTACCCGATGGTAGAGACTACCGTAACCAGAAGGCTTTGGGAAGAGGAAAGATAGGTGAAAGTGGTCTACCGGGGTCTTGTAAAATATTCTGTACTGTCAAAAGTCTTTGACTGACGGATGATGTTGAAGCAAATGAAGGTGAGTCCCGCTTTGTGAAACTAGTGTATGAAATGTGTTTCTTAAAGGTTGGAGGGATGCTAACAAAAAGGGCCGAAGTCTAAAGTCCCAAAATAGAGTGAACTGTCTGTAAAAGTTGGCGAGAGTGAACCCGGCAGAGGGAAGCCAACAACCAGAATAGTGAGTTAATTAATCGAAGTAAACCCAACCAAGGGGTGGCCACAGTGAACTGTCTGTAAAAGTTGGCGAGAGTGAACCCACCATAGGGAACCAGACAATCAGGGGTAAAGCCCGAAGAACTGTTTAAAACGACATTAAGATTCATGACAGCAAGAAATATTGGATGAACAGGGTAAGTGAATTGTCCCCCTTGTCAGTTGGGTCTGAGCCCAGCCGAGGGGGATGCAGGGGTGAAAATTAATCACTCAAAGTTCATATGGAGAAGAACTTTATGTTTGTTTGTTGAATCCATTAGGCCCTCAAAGGCAAGAGGCTTTTATTGAAAAGAGACTTAATCATCGAAGAACCTGCTAGTTGGAGTGGAACTGTTACCTCAGGCTGGGAAAGCTCGAGTGTGCGCTGTGCTCAGGACATCCGCCTTGTCTCGTGCTCAAAACGTGGGCAAGGGAGACACCCGGCAATCACATCCTGACTTATTATTTATGAACACTTCTTTCTTTATTGAGAACATTATCCTGCACTTCTTTTCATATTAAGAGTAAGGATTGGCAATAGGTTTTTCTTAGTATAGGCCTTTTTATTTTGACAAAATGCCCCAAGGACCGCCTTATTTTCATTTGATAGTCGACACTTGCTCCCATCTTAGATTTAGGTTTAGATTAGGCATTTTTCAACCCTGCATTTACAGTTTAATGAATACCATTGAACTGTGATCACGTGTGTCTGTCTTTACTGTTGCCACCATGAGTTCCTTACAGTGGGAAGGTACTGGGAGTAGGTGCTATATCATAGGTTGCACTCTATTAAGAGAGTGTTGGGCTATTTGGTATGTGAATTCAGGTTGAATGGCTTTTCCCAAACTTCCCCATACCTATCCATTTTTGTATCCCTACCCCTCTTTCCGGTGAAACTAACCTTCCACTACCTATCCACAACCTCTCCCTAACCCTCTTCTCCCCATTGGCTGTCTCATGTTGACATGTTTAATAAACATCAGGGAACCATGCACAACCAAGGTGGGAGGCTCGTACTCCCTTCGGCTTCCGTAGTAAGGGAGGGGTTGCTGATACCCCTTCAGGTTTGACAATGAGACATATAGAAGCTTGCCAAAGTAGGAAATAGATCGCAAGTAAAGCACCCATGTAAAGAAACAAGGATGTCTGCATCATAAAATAGCAAGCAAGAATCCACGAGAAGGAAATCCAAGGCTGTAATGCTTACAGGAACTGGAACCCAAATGTGTACAAGAGGAAAGGATATGTGCTTTATACATTGTGAGTGTGTGAGAGTGTGTGTTCCGAAACCTTTTTGTTCACCAGTTTTCCCTACTCCATTGAACTGGTGATAAAGTTGTATTTTGCAATATTCTTTGAGTCTGTCTGGTTATTTGGGCCTTAGATCATTTATTGTGGCACAAAATGCTGCTGCCAATGGCCTTTCAAGGCTACCAGTGATGTTGCCTGATGGTGATGTTTAGGGGATGAGTGAAGGTATGAGTGAAGAAATGGTGGTGGCCAGTGTAGGATTCCCTGCTATTGATGAGGACGTATGAGTAAAGGCTGAAAGGGAAGACATTTTTAAGAATTTGAAGGAATGGACGGTCAATGGTTGGCCCAATAGCAGTACTCCAGCAAGGGAGATGGATACGTGGTGTGAAGGGAGAGATGAGTTGTGTTTTATTGGTGGGAGATTGTGGAAAGGGGAGAATGTGATTCTGCCTAGTGGACTAAGAGAGAACAATATGGATCTGGCCCACAAGCGTCAGGTGGGCTTCAACCTCACCAAGAGAAGGCTGGGTGATGCAAGGTTGGGTAATGCGTTCTGGAGGCCGAACATGAATCTTATGATAGACCGCAAAGGTTAAAGAATGCTAAGAATATCTGCTGTCGGACAAAGTAAGTGGTATAGGAATGTTCCATTGAACCTTGTCCCTGTTCCAGATCAACCTTGGTATACGGTTGCCATAGATGTCATGGGACCTATTCATGGGTTAGGTGGAGTTGCTACAGTTGCTTCATTCAAAGTAAGTAGAGTGGAGGGCAGTTAAAGAGGCAACAACTGGAGTCATGATTGGTTTCTCAGAGGAAGTGTTCTTCAGGCAGGGCTTTACACGACAGGTAGTCACTGATGATGGGGTTTAGTTACGCTGAGCAAAATGCAGGAGAATCTGCCACCTTAGGATGGCCCTGTATCACCACCAGGCCAATGGCCTGGTAGAAAGGGTGAATAGGGCAATGAAGGGAGGCATACAGGTGGCAGTGAAGGCAGCCAAATACTGGTGTGAGGTGGTAAGACAAATTATAAGGAGTTATCATTACACTCCACATTCAGTGACGGGGTGTCACTATTTGTTTCTATTAAATGGAGTAGTCCAGGGAATATTTACCATTTAATATCCTGCATGGCAGGGACTGACCAGAACTGTGAGTGAATATCACAAAATGGTGATGGATAGAGTGGCGGCTGCGCAGAAGCGCATTAAGAAGAGTATGACACGCGTAACAGGGTAGTGCAGAAACACGTGAAGATTGGAGATGTTGCATTGGTATGGAATCCCAGACTGAGGTGTCATGGTGGGATGTTTTCTGCACCCAAAAGAATAGCATCAGTGAGGGGGGAATGTGGTTGTTCCTGAGGGAGGAGAAGTGTATTGTCAGAAAAGGACATTGTGATGAGTGGAGACAGAGAATTACTGTAAAGACTTGAGGGGGTATCTATACTTATGCCCACAATATAGCATTTGGGGTAGAGGCACAGATCACCCCAGACACGGTTCTATAATGGTAGCTATGGACGAGCAACAAAGGCTGAGATTCAAAGGAGATGCTGCAGGCTAGTTCTTAGGTACAGTGAATCCCCCAACTCCCCACAATGGAATTTCCACACAATATGTTAGGTAATAACAAAGTCATTTTATTTAAGGATAAAATGTCAGGTAGATATACACAAATAAACGAGACTCACTTTGTGCTAGAAATCTAAATAGATAAATTAACTTAATATATATATATATTTATCTGTGCTACCACTGTTAGCTTTAAATTCAATTGCAATGCACCCACTGCTGCCAGTTATTAAAAAAACATTTAAATTATTAGGCAAGTGTTAACCTTCTAAACGCAATACTGTTGAAAGACAGGTAATGATTAGAAAATAGGAAGAATGCTTTCTTTAGCCCATCCTGGGCAACCTACAAGGAAAGGTTAAGGTGTGCTTTATGTTGTATATTACAGCCCAGTCCAAAAATGTTTATTAATAGTGTGTTTCTCTTTCCACAGATCACACAGCCCCATAGTACCTGGGACGTCAAGGAGAACAGGATCCAAGATGAATCGAGAACCCCTGGGTGAATCCTGAGGGTGAAAACTGCTCTTCCTCATCACAGTGCCTTGGAAGGCAAAGTGATGTAGTTTTCCGAATTCACTCAATGATGCCCCACAAGAATGGACCCCCTTGAATGAAGGAGCCGCTGGGACTTTGGGATCAAGCAGGAGAAGGAAACCAGACAGTGGGCCTCATCACGAGTTGGGTGGTAACGCCGGCGCTATTAGCGCCGACGCTAATAGCCCTACCGCCAAACTCCCCGGTGCTATTAGCGCTGGATCACGGGTTTGGCAGAAGGGTTATTTCCCATTCCCCATTGGGCCCATTCGGGAATTGCTCATTCCCCATTGGGCCCAATGGGGAAAATTTGCGCTATTACCGCCGGTGGATTTGCCACCGGCGGTAATCACGCTGAAAATCAGCAATTTTGCCGCAGATTTCCCACCAGCTTAGAGCTGGGGGGAAATCTGCCAAAGCCATGATCTGGCGGACCCTTAAATGCAGCGGTAATAGCACTACCGCTGCATTTAAGGGTTACCGCCAGACTCGTGATGAGGCCCAGTGTCTTCTTCAAATTATCGACAGCGTGGGCGGAAGGATGATGTGCACCTACCCCACCAATCTTACACACAACCCTCACATTCTCATAACTCCTCCCATCACCCAGTCTGCCCCACAAAATCAGGCAGCACACTGCTCCTCTCTCTGCCTCTCACCCCGACTCCTCCCAGCAAAGCCTTGCCACTCAGTTCAGCCACTCCCAGCGCAGACATCCGAACCCTCATCAACTCTCTCTCCTCGACATGCCTCTCACACGCAAGCAGAAAATGTCCCACAGTCTCGGGCACCCCACATACCACACAGTCCCTTGACTCACGCTTCCCCACTCAAAACAAGCTGTCATTCAGCCCCACATGCCCTATCCTCAACCCGTTCAGCATCACCTCCTCCCTCCTCCTCCATTCCAGTTTCCCTGCATCCACCTTCACAGACACTTTCTCACGAACACCAAACATCCACCTGCCCTTCACCCCACTCTCCCACCTCTCCTTCCACTCATCCATAACCCGCTTCACCACCACAGCCTGTCTGAAAGGCAGCAATGCAAGTCTGTCGCAGTGATAGCGGATGTGAGGTTGTTACACCGGCTGTGGATGTCCCATAGAGAGGAAACTTGCTGTGGACCTCGACAAGGCCCGGGTGAAGTTGATAAGCCCCTAGGTGGTCCTCAATGACTTTTGGTGGTGACAGGTGCAGTGGCAGAAGTAGGTGTCGGGTTTCGAGATTTTGAAGCTCACTGCCTTTTGGTTCTTTGCTGCTGCAGCCGCAGCCTGGACCACAGGATGGTTTCTGGTGTCCTGTGCATGACCAATGGACTGGACTGCGGACCCTCACTAAGTCCGGTTTCTCTGGATGTTTTTTGCATAGATTGGTGGTGGGAAACCCACCGGCAAGCACTCCTCTGCAGACAGTGACCCTGCATCTTCTCTGGAGCGATAAAGTGGATGTGTCAAGGAAGACGTGCCCCTTGAAGATCTCTTTGGATGGTTGGAACATTGGCAGCTCCAGGTGTCAGGCAGCACTATGCAGGATGATCCTTCACCTGTGAACTCTGCACTGTCTCAGTCCACCTTGGTGTTCTGTCCCTTCCTACCTTGGTGTTCTGTCTCGTTTTAAATTGCTATGAAGGTGATCTCCTTGCATCTGCGCACAGCTGTGCCAGAGAGTACCAGTATGAAGCCAAGCAATGAAGACCTGGCACCATGGCCCCTTTCCAAGGAGATGAGTTATGCTCACATCTTGAACCGGGTGTTCCCTCCAGATATCCGGGTTGTGGCCTGGGCACCATTGGAGTGCTCCCTTCAGCTGTCTACGGTGCACCTACCACTATTACCATCCATGCTCAGTACTGGGTGCAGCGCTTATGAAATACTACATATACAAAATTAAAAGTGAGTTAATACACCTGAAAGCGCAGATCGAAACATCTATGATCTGTTAAGAAATGACACATCTCTCAGTTATAAAACAAGGTTCATGTGGACTTCTCTTCTACAAGCAGTTGATAGATACATTGAGACTGCAAAACTACCACCATCCACTGTTCTAGCACTTTTGCATACATTTCCAGCAGCAACCATCGTTCGAATAATTGTATTCATTAAACATGTTTTCAGATTCCTTCTGCTAACATCAGCATGGAGAGGGAAAGTGAAAAGGATGTTCTTTGGGGCCACTCTTAGAGTGACACAGAAAGCATACGTGGATGAGTTTGTACTGCCCCACCTCGCTTTAACCACTGCAAGGGGTAAGTTACCTGATCACATTTGTATAAATAGAGAACAATTCATCGGCCCTTCAATGAGAATTTAACAAGCATCACTTTCTTTAACATACAGATAATCATATCCTATTGACAAATGTAAGCATTTTGTGACATGTTCTCCCCAGATCCAGTCAGTAAAAACATCAACAACCATGTGTCTACTCCCTCCATTTAATAGACTCTGGTCTGTGCCACAGCTCTTCCAACAAACCTCATAATGAGGACAAACCACTTTAAGGAACTTGCCTGTCACATGACAGAACATCTGTCCGGGCTTCCCAATACTTCTCCAGGGTCTCACTGGTCCAAATATGAACCCACGATAGTTTTAGCTTTAGGGTTATTTTGTCAGTGATAAACATTTGGCCTAGTTCCATATTTAGTGGGCTATCTGGTGCGCTGTTAGGAACCCATTGCAACCTTTTCAGAAAGCTATTTTTAGTTTCTTAAAGGATATTAGACTTGGTTTAGCCCCAGATGTCTGTGCCACGAACAGCATCTGAAATCCCATTACATGTTCTTCCTAGAGCCACAAGTTAACCTTTGACACGTGTCGTTGCCAAGAACCATCAGCTGTACTCCTTATACCTAGACGGACTCAACCCTCACGCCTTCTATAGTAATATGCAAACGTGTCCATCCCCCTAACTTCCTACCACATTCCATACCGTTTTTTTTGTTAGCATTACCTTCCAGGCCTTTAGCCCCAAAGAAATGAACAAAATAGGTGGTCTGTTTCCTCATCGCTGACGGCATGCTGGACAGAAGAACAACATGGTCCACTGTGATGCTGGAAATGCATCAGAGGGACAGGGCCTCTGAATCCTTGTCCCTTACTGCTTTTTATCGTGTGTTCTGTCATGTTTTCTGCCCAGGAGTCCATGTGGGACTCCTGGCAGTGCAGCTCTCTCTTTTGGTTTGGTGAACAGACCCATGGGATACCCTTATGGCACCCCTGGGTAGGGGTACAACCCTGTGCCCCTAGTGTATGTTTTTGGGCACCTGTGGGTGGCCCACAGAGCAGGGTATGGGCTGGTGGCAGCTCCATGCTGAATTTGACAGGTGCTCTGGGTGTCCTCCATTTTGGGATACCCAGTCCCTGCCATTGGAATCAGTTGATTCCTGATAGGAAACAAGATGGCCCCTGTGGCCTCTTGCTTTCTATTGCCTGTTACCTTGTTTTCCCAAAGTCCTGGGGAGCCCTGACTCTGTCCCTTCCCCCTGACTGGCTGTTGGGTGGAAGTTCCATATATGGTGTTGTTGTGAAGGCCCAGCTAGACTGACTGGAGCCTTCCCAGTGACTGTATGTTGTGGGTACCTCCTGTCGGTGGGACCTGGGTGAATGGAGTGTGTGACCAATATACACTCCTTGTTGTGGTTGTCTGGTTTCTGGCATGAGAGACAAAGACTGAGACAGCCCTGCCCGAAACTGGCCTGAATGCAGTGTGTAGTGTTGAATGGCTGGGTACTTGTCCCAATCCACATTCCTTGTTGTGAGTGTCTGAAAGGGAGGAGTGTGGCCTGAATGCACTGTGTGCCTGATTGGCTGACTGACTGCATGAATGCCCCTCTGTATGATTGGCTGCTGAGTGTATGCCAGCTGTGTGGATGAGAGACAGAATAGTATATCTGGGGACCTCTCACCACTGGTAATGGTTCAGGAACGTTCAGGAACATTCAGAAGCGTTCAGAAGCTGTGTCTCCACTCAAGAGTAACTGGAATTGCTGATCCTCGACGTCCAGCTGGAAGAAGAAGACTTGCTGTTGCATTTGCTTCGACAGATCTGAAGGTTGCCGAATTCGTCGAGGACTGACCCGAGAGAGGACCTGGTAAGGCGCCCTCTTCCCGTGCTCCGAGGGACCATCGAGCACCGCTCCATCTTCGCCGAAGCGCCCTGGAAGACAGACCCTCGAAAGGCTGCCGACCCGAGACGGGACCGCCGAGGAGATCGAAGTGAAGCACCCGGACATCGACGCCGTCGAAGTCCATTGCCGTCGACCAGGGTTCGCAGGTTTGTGTAACCGCTGGAGGCCCGTCGAAGTTGTGTTGCCCAGCCGTGGGAACCACTTGACGCCGTGCCGCCGACGACCGGAGCCGTCCGCTCCTTGCCTAAGAACATTTGAATCGAAGGACTCCCTCGTCCGCACCGTCGACCGCTTTATCCTACCGGAGAAAGTCGAGGACGACCAACGCGCCGAGGAGAAACCTGCCGGTGGGTTTCCCGCCACCCGAAGACCACAAAGACTCGAACGACTCGACGCCCTTGCTGGGCCTCCGTCTCCACAATCTTTGCGGTCCAGAACTATTGTCACCGAGGTGCCCCGCATGCCTCTGCCTTACAGGACGCCGACGCTCCGACGCCGCCGAGCACCGCTCGGACGAAGCTGCCGCCTCATCGACGCCGTTCTACCCTGTTTGTCGACGGACGTTCGACGCCCCGTGTCTCCCACTTGAAAGGGAAGGCATTCAAGAAGGGCCGTCGATTCCCCGCCGCCGAACGCCGAGTTCCTCGACGCCTCTCGACGATCCGTGACTCCCGCTTGAAAGGGGGTCGCTCAAGAAGGAGCTGTCGACGCCTCTTCGAAGAACTCGACTCCACCAGGTACATTGGGGGGGTAAAAACATTATAGGAGGGAATAAGACTTGCAGAACAATATATGGACTGGGCTTGTGCTATATCTTTATTTTACAGGTTGCCCAGGTGGGGGGATCTCCACACAGAACTGTGTCTAGTGGTAGGGGCCAGTATTCTGCCTATTGTTCAACCACCTTATTTTCTCTCTTCTCTCTATTGCTGGTTTCACTCTATTGATCTGTGTGACATGATTACAGTATTGTTGATGCACTTTTCATGAAATCTAATACAAAGGGTGGTACCACTTTAGAACTGTATATATTTGCCATTGTTGATTTTCCTAAGTACAAAGTGAGTTATTATGATAAGTGTACATAACCTTGAATATTGATTATATAAAAACTGTGTTCTAACCAATACAGTGTGTGGACATTCCTTTGTGGGGGCTTGGGGACTACACTGTACTTAAGAACCAGCCTGCATCACCTCCTGAGAAGCTAGGCCTTGATTGCTCGTCCATTGCTACCGTAATAGAGAATCTTGGCTGGGGTCTTCTGTGCCTCTCCTCTACCATATAGAGAGCAGAAGTACAGACACCCCCTACCAGTCTTTACATCCACAAAAAACAAGATTCCAATGTTTTCACCTGCTAACGTTGGGGCGTCAGATGCATCCATTGGGAACTTTAATAACAGCCCAACAAAAAAGAGATTAAAAAGCAGGGGGGCAAGTATTCAACCTTGTTTTACGCCCTTCTCGACTGAAAAATTCTCCCCACCCAAACCCCATTGCACTCTAACCTATAACTGTTTTCAATAGATGGGGGACTCCCTTGGCAAATAGAGCTTGCCTTAATGCTAATAGCGGAATGCTATAGAAGGCTGTTCTTAAATCAACAAAAAGGAGTTGTAAACTACCCTCTTTGATAGACACATATTTATCAATAAATACGTGCAGTCTCAGAATCTGGTGAAGTGTACGCTCCGCCTTTCCAAATCCTGCTTGCAGGTGCCTCAAGGCCTCATACTCCTGGACCCACCCTTCCAAACGTATTTGCTGAATTTCCCCAAAGGTTTTGCTTCTAGCGTCTAGTAGGGAAATCGTCCTATATTTACCAGGTTACCCTGGATCGCCTTTACAGACAGGTATCATTTCTGCCTCATTTCAAGAGGACGGTTTTTGCCTTGCAGTTTGGGCTCATTACAAGCTGAGCGGTACGGGTAAAATATGGCAATATTACCATATACTGCCTCATTACCGCAACGCCCAACTATACGTTTGGCGGAAAGTTGGAGGATTCGCCTCCAGAGGATTCATCGGCCATTTTCCGCTAGATTTCAGTGGAATTACCGCAAGCAGAATTACTGCTGTCGTAATTGTACCAAAATACCCCTTGAGCCCTATGGACTCAGAATAAATGGGGACTTTACTGCCTGCCTCCACTTCTCATCCAGTATTAATACCGCTGGACCAAGTGGCAGTAACAGTAATACAGTTTGATGGTATCCGGGCAGCTTTACTGGCCAGATACCACCAACCTCGTAATGAGGCCGAGTACCGGAGGCAGCCATGGGGTGGGACAGTGGTGAGTTCAATGATATCAGCAGAAAGGAGCCTGTCGTTTTCAGCAGAGACACTTTGTTGTAGGGGGAAACCTATCCTCCTGGGTTGCTGTGGCACTTGTCCGACCGTTTCGTTTATGAGTAAGCATTAAGGGGTCCGTTGAGCTTGTCAAGACCCATGACTAGTCAAGTGAACCTTTCTCTAATTATGTCTTTGGAGAACACAGTGGTCTGGATGACTGAAACGTGGCAGGTGTTCTCTATGAGGCCAAGGTGTCTCGCTGTTACCAAAATGAGTAAACAGTGGCTCGTGGCTGGAGTTTGTCAGATATGGATGATGGCAGCGGAACCCTTTGTGTGGTGACGAAGTATGCAGGCAAATTGGCTACTGTATCAAAATGGGTCAGTGCCCTCACTGGAAGGTTCTAGCAGTCGAGGGAACCAACAGGGAACAAGTAGGCAGTATGTTCAAATGTTTGTATTTATAAAAGACCTCTGAGCATCGATAATGTTGTGACTGCTGTGGATATGGGATGCAGGAGCAGCTGGTAGTGATCCCGGGTGAGGTCTAATTTCGAGAATTTAATGGCATTGCTCATTACATATTATCATGTCCTCAATGTTGGGACCTGGGTGTCGTTCACGCTCAATGGTGATATTGGCAACGCACATATCAACGCACAGTCTGATTTGTCCATTGTCCTTAGTCCCAAGTTAGTGCCCTCCCTCTGTTTGACCTGCTGTGCTAGTTCAAAAGGTGAATGTTTGCATAGGAACACCGTCCTGTGAGAGTGCACCGCGTGTTGGGGTACGACAAACTCGCCTTGCATGGTGGCATGGAAGTTGTGTTAAGATGTCCGTGTAGAAATCTTTGGCTGTGGTAGAGCAGAATGTGAGTGTCATTGTGCGCCAAAGTACATATGTGCAGGGCCGGAGCCAGCCACAACATTTTGGGGTTGTTGGAGGGCAGTTTTGAAAGCTGGAAGTGAGTGGGGCTATGAACCCCCCAACCCATGAGGCCAGGAGCCTGAATAGATATTACACCTTCCTTTGGCCCAATAGATGCATCTTTCACCCCAACTTACCCGGGGTGTAGGCAGGATTGTGTAGCAAGTGAGTCCTCAAGCTCATGTAGTAAGGTGAGCGGGAGCCAGAAGAGGGAACTGGCCTTGTTCTGCCCCCTGCCAGATCATTAGGAGGTACCGAGCATAGCGAGGGAGAGCAAACCACTCAAGGTGGGGTTGGAGGGGTTCACTCCCTTCCCCTCAAGAACAGTATTTAAATACAGGGTTAAAATGATGCAATTTACAGTACACTTGCTGTGATACATTAGGTAAAAAGCCACACAATTTACAATCGCTTTTGTAGGCTAAGACATAAAAAAAGCCTATTAGAAGCCTAGTCACCAGCAATGCACAGGAGTATTTTCAAACACATTTCCATGATGTCGTTGCCCTTTGTATGCCAGTTCTATGGAACTGATTGTGCCCAAACATGTCCATTCTGGTGCTCCTATACATACCAGTATTCCCACTTAAGAAAACACTCATGTTTGCATTGCCCATAATGCCGGTGATGATACTGTAATAAAACATGTTCATGCTGGCTCTGCCAATATATGTCGTAAGAACATGCTCATGTTGGCTTTTCCTTAATCCCTGTAAAAAAAAAAAAGCCATGCGACAGTAAGAAAACACGTGTTTGCTGGTTAGCTGTTAAGATAGCTCAGCAGTTTGAACGATTGTTGCTGAAGTCTGAGAGGGATCTGCAGGTCAAGGTTCAAATTCCGGCAAGGCCAGCTCAGCCTTTTCCTCCTTCCGAGGTCGATAAATGAGTACCAACAACAGCTGGGTGATCATTTTATTTAAATATGTTCTCTGTAAAGTGCTTTGAAGAAAGATTTATCAAAAAATAATTATTACATAAATTCCCCCAAATCAGAACACTCATCATGCCATATTTGCACCCTAACACCAGTAAAAAATGACATGCCACTGCAATGAAAGTACTGATTCAGCGCCAGACAGAGGTGCGCACCTTCCAATTGCAGAAATAAGGGGGTGGGCTGGGACACGCCCAAATTGGGTGAAGAAGGGGTCACTGGAAACTGCAACCAGCCCCAGGGACCCAGCATGAAGAGGAACAAGGGGGGACCCACTGTAGATAACACAATATTAACACTAGGGAACCTGAGGAATCAATGCAAGGGATGCAAAAAACACAGGTAAGCGCACTCCATGGGGATGCCACAGATAGGCTACTCATAGCAGGCCAGGATGAACACACGGTCAGTACACAGTGGCCGAGAGGTGAGCCAAGCTGAATTCGGGCTGCTCGTCCCCAGCAGACTGTGGCCGCTAGGAACAGCGCTGGGCGATAAAATCAAGGTCGGCAAACCAGTCCCAATGTTATTCAAGGCAGCTGTAATCAAGGGAGGCACTTGCATAACAACAAAGGTGGTTTCAAATTGCCCCATGGCAGTTGGGAATGGGAACAAGGGTGCGGGATGAAGGGGTGCTCCGAGAAGAGACAATCAGATGGTAAGTTTTGGTGTCCCTGAAAGGCAACAGGCCCACAGTGTGTCCATAACAGTGTTTGCGAGGGTTATCATCTGGCAGGTGTCGTATCAATGTCTCCATTCCCACCAGTTCAGGGTGTCTCATGTTCCTTCGATTCTGGTGTTGACCAATGGCAGACGAATAAAGATCCGGAGCTCAACACAACTATGTTATTACTAATTGCAAGTAGTTTGTGGGGTGTAGCGGGAGACAATGTGGCGCCACATTGGGATAGAATGAACCAGGAAAAGGCAGGTCCGTTTTAATCCAATCATGTTCAACTGACCTGTCAAGCTGCAGGGGCATGACGTATTTTTAAAAAAGTGATTTTTTATTATTTATTGTGCATTTAGGGATATTTTGACTTTTTACCCAAACATTATTAATTGGATTTCTTTTTAGCAAACATTAAAAGAAATAGAAAAAGATAAAACAGAAAAATTAACCAAAAATAATATACAATACTTCATCTTGTTACAAAGTGATTAATCAAAGGACAGTAAGAAACTATAGAATTGCAATTTACAATTCTGTTCACAAAATGATTCTTACAAACTTAAGTTTGTTGAGTATTTTCAATAACTCCAATGACAAGAAGAATTCCTTACCGGCCGACAGCCTGAGCCAGAAATCTTGAGTGTTAAGCCACTCTGTGTGATGCACAAACCTTGCAAAATATTTCTCTTTTAACTCTTGGACATATCCTTTGCCACCTAGATCACATTCACCTTCTTTCTGTTCTAAGTTATGCCGTATTCTCATGGTCTTGTTTGTTTTCACTAAATTTAGTCGAAACCGTAGTAATTAGGCATACCAGTCTGGGATGGGAAATCTTCTTAGATATGGCAGTATGTATTCTCTTGGTTTTTCACAAACACTGAGGTTTTGTGCACTTTTTTGCTCACTTAGTAGAGCTCTGGTAGGTATCCAGTCAGTTCTTAGCAGAGCACGCTTTGCTTTGTCGGGCTTTTCAATCAAAGTCTCACTTGTTGCTCACAATTCTGTAAGATTTGAACAGCGATTTTTAAAAACAATTGCCAAATAGTCACTCTTTGATGGAGTTATGTGGTCACCTATATTCTCATATAAGGTGTGTTTACAAGGATCTAAGATTGAATGGTATATGAGTAATATATTCCAATTAGGTTGTGATTGGAGTGATTATAGGCCCAATTCATATCTGAGACGTGTGATGGAGAGGGACATTTTCTCTCCAAATTCGACGTTCAATTACAGCCCAATTCAATTTGCGTGCGTTCTGATTAAGTTCCAACCCATTCAAAATTGCAGGTATATCTTTCCCTTTATAAAACTTTAATAAAGGTAATAGCGAGAATCTGCAAAGACTTTTCAGGATCTTCCTTTGTTGACTTATATATTGGGAAACTTTAGGGTCTAAGTCATCATTGAGATCTTTCATCGAATTTGTAGATCTGAGATTGAAACCCGATTAAAACCCGGATATTTTACCTTTTTTGCAACTTGCAAGATTTGGTCATTCAGGCAACAGTTTGGTAATTTTCTACATTTTGAGTGATAGCCAAAGATCATTATATGTGATTTAGCAGGATTAATCATTAGTTCATTTGTCTTTGCATATTGTTCCATGGCCTTGAGCAGGATTGTGGTCTATGAAGGCTATATCAGCAGCATATGCTAAAAAGTGCACATGATTTTTATCATTTCTAGGGCAGATAAGTGAATGTGCTATTAAAGTGTCTGGCAATCAGCGAAAGAAAGATTGAAGAGACATGCTGCTAGTATGCACCCTTGCCTTACCCCATTCGTGGTGGATATTTTGGGAGCAAGGTTATCTCTAAGATTTGATCTCACTCAAAAAGATGTGTGTTGGTGGAGGGCAACAATGATTGGAAGCAAACCCTCTGGAATGGCCAGCTTCTTAATTTGTTCCACAGTTTAGCTCTGTTCACCAGATCGACGGCTTTAGTGAGGACAATCCGAGCAATATATGTAGGTTTCGATTTCGGGTGTGAAGAGAATTAGGCCATTAAGTGTAGTTGATAGGCCTTTCCGGAAGCCATTCTATTCTATTCTATTTGGCGATAATCTTTTTCTCTTGACCCATTCTATTGATCTTTGAGCACTAATACTCCAAAGCTTTACTATTGGGTGATAATTACAAAGATCCGTTCTATCCCCCTTTTTGTAAATTGGTATAACAATTGCTCACTTCCAGTACACAGGCAATGATTGACTCTTTATGATATTTATGAAGAGGATACTGGACCAAGTGGGATATCTAATTTTAGAATTATATTTGTTAGGCCATTATGGCCTGCGGCTCTAGATCCTGATGATTTTGTGATGTTATCGACGATTCTCAAAAGTATTCCACCCTAGAGTGACCTGGGATAGGGCAAGCTTGTTGCATCCATTGGGATCAGGTTTGGCCGTAAATAATCGGCCAAAAACGTCTAGAGTGTGTAGGTAAAAGAGCTTGGAGCATTGTTTGGCCATCGTGATTGTTTCGGGTTAGTCTCTGCATGTGACCAGTGATGGTAACTATTGCTTAGTTATTTTTGTTTTCTTTCCACACTTTTATTTATCAAGACCTTCTTTTCTTTGTCCTCAAAGGTTTCTTTTGAGCTGTTTCTTTTTTATATGTTTTCTCATCAAAATGGTGAGGATTCGTCTTGAATTTTAATTCGTTTTTGGCTTGAGGACAGTCTAGATCCCAGAGGAATTCAACATACCTTTCAGGAGCACTTAGATGATGTATTACAACTTTGTGGCCACACTCTAATATGTTACTTAATTTAGAATTTAGTTTTTTTTCCTTGATTCACAAAGCTCACTACCCAATGCCCTTGACTAGATATTTGAAGGCAGTTTGGATACACATTGTCAGAAAAGAAACTGTTAATCATAAAACTAGCCTGCAAGAGAGGGCGCTAGAGGGCCATCCAAGATGGCCGCTTAGGTCAGAGCTCCCTCGCAGCCCCGCATCAATCCTGGCTAATCCTACGGATCCGAGCGCCACTGCCCCCCTGTTTCCCGGTACATGAACTCCTAAAGTCCCCGGAGGCGCCACCTCGAAGTTTCGAGCGAAATCGGAGCTCTCAACCCGAGACGCGGCCCGAGAGGCCCGGCTGCCGTGACTCGCGGGGTCGACCACTAGGCCCCGTGCTCCACAGGCTGAGCCTCCCCACTGCAGACCCTGACGCACCCCCCCCCCGGGCCACCCACAAGACAGGGGGCCAATATCCTGGCAAGGAGTCGACAGCGGCCGGAGAGAACCGGCGAGAGTCCCTGTTCGCCTTCATTCCCCCGCCAGAAGCCATCGCCGGAGCGGATGAGTCGGACGTGAGACAGGCTCCTGCAGATCCGGCACCCAGCCGCACAACAAGAACCGCCCACACTCACCGGGCGGAGACCAGGCGGCGTCGGCCAGAGGGGTCGGCCCGGGGCCCTGGCAGTTAAGGAGCGGCGGGGTAACAGCGTTGTCCCCCCCCCCTTCTTCCGCCTCTGGGACCGGGTGACCGCCGTACCAGCAGCGGCAGAGCCGACCAAGCGGCACCTCCCAACTCACGGACGACCTGAACCCCTCTGTCGCAAACCATCACACTGCCCTATACTCCGAGCCCCCGGAACCAAGAGGAGCCGGCAGAAAACCACTGTAAACATCTCTCGTCAAGGGCCGGCGCAGCATCTAAACAGCCAACCCCCCGGCTCACAGCGAACATCCTAAATCAGCCTCCCACGGAATTCCTCCAGGAGGGCCGCGCTATCAGGGCAACCCGGCGGCTGCCTCGACCTCACCACCGGCAGCCAAGATGGGGAAAAGCGACAAATTGCAGAGGAAGCTAAACTTTGAGAGCGGTCGGACCCCCAGAGCCCCCCACCAACCCGAGGACCTGGCGGCACCGTCGGAATGCCCCCACCAGGAGGGAACAACAGAAAACCCCTTTGAAATTAAAGAAATCCTCCTCGACCTAAAAGCTGGGATCGGCAGCCTGAGTAACAAAATGGACGGCCTCGCGTCCAAAGTCGATCTGATGCAACATCGCATGGACTCCCAGGCCGAACGCCTAACCGAAGTGGAACAGAGGGTGTCAAATCTCGACGACAGCTCGGAAACCCTTACAAACAGAGTACTACAGCTGGAATCACAAATGAAACTAACAGCCGCCAAGTGCGAGGACCTCGAAGGTCGGTCGAGGAGGAACAACCTCCGGATAGTCGGGGTCAGAGAACATCAAATGCAGGGGAAAATGGAAGACTTCGTGGAAACCTTATGCATTACGTTGTTCGGCCGCGAGGCCCTTTCTCGCTTATTCATAATAGAGAGAGCCCACAGGATTCCTGCAACAAGACCAGCACCAGGGGCCCCTCCGAGACCCATAATAGCGAAGCTGCTGAACTACAGAGACCGTGATTCCCTTCTTCGGCTCGCCAGGGAGAAAGGCGATCTGAGTCATGATGGAGACAAAATCCATTTTTACCCCGATTTCTCCCCGGCAGTCCAAACACAAAGGAGAACATTTACAAGCATTAAACAGAGGCTCCGCAACAGCCAACTGCCATACTCTATGCTCTATCCAGCACGCTTAAGAGTCCAGCACGAGGGAAGGGTCCACTTTTTCCAAACCCCAGAGGAGGCAAATCTGTTCCTCGACCGCCTGGGACTCCCGGATCAGAATCAAGCTCGCCCCAGACCGCAAAGGGATAGAATCCCCAGGAACCCTCCTTAAACGGGTGGATGCAGTGGAGCACAAGACCCGACACAGCTGAACTGAGTGGGCCGGATCAAATACAGCGGCATAAGTCGGGGCTGGGACACTTGGGAGGCCCCAGGCACCCCCAGCGCAGCTACCGTTAAGTTATCGTTAGCCTGAGTGGGGTCTGCCTGCCGAGGAGTGATTCCCGCATACCGGCATGGCGACTCCTAAGGCCGAGTTTGTTCTGGGTGGGGTAAGTTGGAACCTCCCGGTGAGCATGTTCATGGTTGCCCACCCTTGGGAGAACTACGTTATGGGCCAGTTGGGGATTGCCCGAAGTTCGAGTATTGCAAAGTTGATAGAGAAACCCAGCGCCGTCAATTCCTGTTCGTCCCGCACGCTGCCTGCCCCCTACCAGACGCCGTCCTCTCCGTTGCACTGTGACCCCCAGCCGCTACACACAGACCCGGTCAGCGGCTCTCGCTCAACCAGAACGCAGCTGCCCGTTGACCTGGACATGGGACCTGAAATAAATGCAAAGCCGCCCCGTTCAACGTCCTAACATGGAACATCAGAGGGGGTAACATCCCAGCTAAATCCAGGAAAATCCTACACTATCTCAGACGACATGAGGTAGACGTGGCAATGATTCAAGAGAAACATTTCACACCGACGAGTGGCCGCCAGTGGGCCAAAAGCTGGGGCTGTCACAGATACTTCTCGTCTTACTCCACAAACTCGAGGGGCGTTGCAATCCTCATACACAGGCGGCTCAGCTTCCGGCTACTACACACTGCAAAAGACGAGGAAGGCAGAGCACTTCTGGTGAATGGCATCATCGCCGGTCAGAAAGTGACCTTTGTCAACTCATATGCCCCGAATGTGGATGGCCATAACAACTTCAGCTGGGTGATGACACAGCTCTCCGCGCTAGGCCCCACCACGGTCGTGTGGGGCGGAGACATGAACACAGTTATGGTCCCTGCGAGGGACAGATCATCAGCTACACATCAACCAACTTCGAAAGCTGCTAATCAAATAATGGAAATCTGCAAGGCATTTGACCTACACGACACATGGCGAATCTCCAATGGCGAAAGGCGTGAATACACCTTTCACTCTACAGTCCATAACACAAGCTCCCGAATCGACTATTTTTTCACCTCAACCAACAGCACTCTGATATGTGGCCAGTGCCTCATCCACCCGAGAACACTCTCAGACCACTCACCAATCTTCCTCAAGCTTCAGCCAGCCAGCCCCACCCCGCCGCTACAACGCTGGCGCTTCAAGCAGGGATCACTACAGGAAGAGGTTTTTGCCTCAGAATTAAGAGAAGAGATAGACGTGTTTCTACAAGCTAACCTGGGCTCAGTCCCTTCAGCAAGCATGATTTGGGAATCCTTTAAATGTTTTATCAGAGGTGTCTGCCTCGCCAAAGAAAACGGCATTCTCAAACTCATCAGGGGCGAGCTCGCAAGCTGTGAAAAAAAACTAAAACAGCTCGAAACCCAGAACGTGAACAACGATGACCCTGTAGCTGCAGCGACATTGAGGACAGAATTGCAGAAATTCAACGACACAGCGGAGCGCGAGGCGAAATTTCTCCAACGCCCCAACCAAATCCGTCAATATGGCGAGGGCCAGAAACCAGGTGCCTTACTGGCAAATCTAATCAAAGCTGACAACAAACAGTCCCAAATCGATGAGATCAGAACCAGCCAAGGGGTAGTGGTCCACACTGACGAAGAGATAGCGGAGGAATTCGGTTCATTCTACCAAGACCTTTACAGTACCAAGCTGCCGAAAGACTCGCACCTCCTCCTGGAATACCTGGAAGGCACTGAGCTCTACTGGGTCGAACATCACCTACGGGAACCTCTGAACGAGCTAATCTCACAAGAAGAGATCAAAGAAACCATAAAGGCACTACCGCCCTCCAAAGCTCCAGGCCCGGATGGTCCAACGGGAGAATTCTATAAGGCCTTTGCAGAACCCCTGGCTCCACTGCTGGCAGCAGTGTATGAGGAAGCGCTAGAGCTTGGAACCCTCCCTCCATCTTCCCGTGTGGCCAACGTCGTCCTTTTGCACAAATCAGGAAAGCCCCCAGACAATTGTGCATCTTATCGCCCAATTTCCCTGCTCAATCTGGACAATAAAATCCTTGCTAAGATTCTGGCGAATAGACTGATGCCCCTGATGCCAGCCCTAGTGCTAGCTGACCAAGCTGGTTTCATACCCGGCCGCAATACGACCTTCGGCATCCGGAGAATGTTTGGAATCATAGAGGCACTAGACCCCACGGACCAGGCAATAGCGGTCCTACTTGATGCAGAAAAAGCATTTGACTCCGTGGAGTGGCCGTTCATGTTCCTCACCAGAATGGGGCTGGGAGCCCGCTTTATCAAACTGGTTTCTCTCCTGTACACCAACCCACAGGCCACCATCTTAGTGGGCAAAGCAAAATCAGCAGCAATAAACCTACAGCGCGGCACGAGGCAAGGATGCCCCCTGTCGGCGCTAATCTTCGCTCTGGTAATGGAGCCACTAGCTTCCAACCTGCGGGAACTTCGCCAACAAATGGGGCTCACTATCGGCCCACACAAACTTATTGTATCCCTATTTGCCGACGACGTTGCACTATTTATAAGAGATCCTGAGGCCAACCTGAACCCGGTCATGAGGGAAGTCATCAAATTCGGGTCTTCCTCCGGACTGAAAATCAATCACTCAAAATCAGTCGTCTTCCCACTGACCGGGGACACGAGGCAATTCGCTGACGACTTCGGACTTGAGTGGAAATACTCGAGGGTACGTTATCTTGGCATCCAACTGTCACTGGACCCACTGGAGGTATTCCGAGACAACTATGAAGAGGTGTTAAAGTCTCTACAAGACAAGATCGCACGCTGGAAGACACTCCCACTGACACTTTGGGGCAGGACCTCTCTAGTCAAAATGGTAATGCTGCCAAAACTGCTGTATCTCTTCAACAATATCCCGCTGTTACTGCCACAATCCTTCCTGAAAAAGCTGAAAACCCTAGTTCTGGATCTACTGTGGGTTGGGAAGCCGGCCAGAGTGGCATACACAACGCTGACACTCCCCGTGTCTAGCGGTGGTCTGGCTCTACCAGACATGGAAAAATACTTCTGGGCAGCCCAAGCTCAGTACCTTAGCCACTGGTACGCAAAGCAAATGATTCGCCCCCATGTACAGGTCGAGAGGGCCTTGGCAACGCCCAACTTCTTGACCGCTGTGGTGTTTGGTCGGCTTCCCGTCCCCAATCGCACAATGAACGTAATGCTTACAACATACAAGGTTTGGAAGTCGCTGGCTAACAAACTGGGGATACAGACAAGATACTCCCCCCTCTTGCCAGTCAAGTATATTCCTGGAATCCCCTTAACATCGGAGAGTGTGTTTCACCAGTGGGTCGACAAACTGCAGATACGATCCCTCGGAGACCTATTCACAGAGGAGGGCTTTCTGACCCCTTAACAGGCCAAACAGAAAGGGGGTAATTCGGCCCTAGACGTGTTCCTCTACTTCCGGACCCGATACACTCTGCAGACCCACCTGCCTGGTTTCCCGAGGCAACCACCGACTTGGCAACTACTACATGATGTCATTCAAGCTCAGGGAGAGGGCAGGCTGGTGTCGCTAATCTACAAAGCGCTGACCACCGGACCACCCAACGTGAACACAAGAGCGAAAACGAGATGGGAGCGGGCACTATCCACAAGTATATCGGAGGCCGACTGGAGTCACATTCTGAAGCAAACTCAGAAAATTTCACTTAACACCCGGCTTAAACTTATTCATTTTCATTTCCTCCACCAAACCTACTATACGCCGGAAAAAGCTAACAAGCACCATCCCGAAGCCCAGGCAGAGTGCAGAAGATGCGGGACTCTATCAGCGAACTTTGTGCACCTCGCATGGGAATGCCCGGAGGTAGCCCCATTCTGGAACCGTGTGTTGGACACGACATCCGCAATTGTCGGTGAAACGATACAACCCCGATGCACAGCAGCGTTGTTGGGGATGACGAGGTTGCTGTCCATGCCGTCAAGGAAGCTGACCGGACTCCTACTAACATTAGCTCGCAGAAGAGTCGCCATGGCGTGGGGCCGCGGCCCGCCACCATCGTACACTGCATGGCGGAAAGATGTGCTTTATTGCCAGGACACAGAAACTGATTTCATAAAATGCTTACCACTTCACGCTCGCCCGCCCGACATATGGGGCCCGCTAATATCCTTTCTAATAAGAGAGGCCGACACCACCTCCTCAGTGGATCCGTTGGTCACTGGGAACACACCCTGATACAGTTTTAACTCAGACTCTTGAGATCTTCCACTGGTTCACCAGAGGGGCGAATTGACGCAAGAGCGGGACGATATGGGGATGCAGCGGGGGCGGGGGGGGGAGTCGCAGAGGGAGGCGGGGAAGTCGGGGCACTGGTTGTAGGCGTAAAGTTAAAGCCACCCTAATGTGGGTGAGTAGTTGTTTGTTGTGTCGAAAGACCAAAAATAAAGGTTTTTAAAAAAAAAATAAAACTAGCCTGCAACGATTTATGGTAGCTATGTTTTATGTGTACAGCATTGAAATCTGAGCAAAGATGATGTAGTTCTGTTGACACTATAATGTTGTCGATTGTCGACACAGCCTTTCTGTTTAACCATGTAAATACTGGGACCCCATAATGTCTCAAATTCCTATTCAGAATCATCATATTCCAATCGGAAAACCAATCGCCCCGCAGTTCTCCATTGACCTTATGTATATTTAATTTTGCTGTTTGTCTGACTGAAAGTGAACAGTATGCATTAACATCACCTCCCATTATGATGAAATGATCGCAATAGGATGGGTGTATTTCAGTCATGATTGATGGTAGATCATCGAGAACCGACTGGACATTCTTATTAGCAGCATTCCAGTATACGTTCATTAGAATCATCCCATTTTATTACACATTTAATAAGAATGACTTGACTTATGCAATTAATATCTTGTACTCTACTGTTGCGGACAGTTATTAGCAGAACCCCAGATGGTCGGTCTCCATTCGGACATTTGGCTAGTTGATTTATTTACATAAAGCCGTCCAAATGGACATTCTGCATAAGTCATGCTTTGTGAAGGAAAATCTACTCTTTTTATTTGAAGATCATTTTACTCGTATCAGAATCTTTCATGGAAGAAGGACCTTTTGCGTTCCAGTTTAGGAAACCAAGGTTGTTTTTTTGTTGTCTTCCCTACAGCAGATTTTCATTAGCATTGAGCATTTGCAGAACTTCGGACAAGATATCGGGAGGAAGGGTCCTCAGCTTTAATTTCTCATTGGACATGATGGTTCTAGTTTGACTTTTCAATGAAATGTCTGTTGGCATCAAGGCCTTATCCTGTGTCTGGCTTTTGTTATCATGATTATTGCCCGTTCTGTCACAAGGTTTTATCAAAGGCATTGGAAGTAAAGAAGGTAAAGTCTCGTGTACTTCTATGTTCACATTTCTCAATTCATCAGCACACATTATTAGAGCATTCCTTCCCTCGCTTGATCTCAGGATAAGAACCACTGCGTAAGTGCAGTTTTCATGGGGGAAGGAAATCCGGTCGATGTCTTTGCTAACAATCTGCAACTTTTCTTGTGTGGGTCAATATATTGGATTGATTTAATGCTTTATGTCTTGTTATTTGAGTAAATTGTCTCAACCTTAACTTTGGGGCTGCAAAAAGTTTACTTGGAGCAGGCAATTGAGATTAAATCAGTTTTGGGGGACTTATTGGCTTACATTTGCTAGAGTAGAGACCTCAGATTCCTCTAAGATTATTGGAGGTTGAGTTTTCCTGTTTTCACTGAGTACAATTTCTTCATTGCCTACACAGACTTTTTTTGTTCTGTTTAGAAAGATGGGTGCCATGCGCTGCGGTTTTAGTGGGGCTGTTGGCCATTCACCTTTTGACTTCTAATCTACATGTCGGGATGTCGTTTTTTTAAACTTCTGTACACTTAGAGAAGTCATTGCTTCTACTATTTGTCTTTTTCTTTGCATCAGCTGCAGAGCAGTGTGAAACACTTTCTTTAGATATTCGGCTTTCAGATTCAGAGAATTTGTTGAGAGCTTTGAAACATTTTGTTTAGTTGCTTTCTTTTGCTTCTTTAGCTTTAATTTTCCGATAGGTTCGGCTACGTTATTCTTATCTTCATCTACTTTTTTCTGATTTGTCTTGTGTCCTTTTTTCTTGTTTCCCCTCTGATGATGTCTTTTTGGTACTTCAGACATGCTATGATTCAGTGGTGCTGGTGCAGGACCATCTTTCCTGTTCTCCACTTCATCATTTCTGAGTGGGAAGAGATGGGTGGACCTGTTGTTCTTAGATCTGACGGGTTCAATTTGATACAGTTCTTGTTCATCGGCCATCTGGGCCAATCTCATAAATTCATCCAAAGCTGAGGCTAAGGGCAGTGTATTGTCCCCATAAAAGGAATAATTTGTCTCCAGAGCACCGGTTTCCTTTGTGCTGTTGTTTCGATATCTTGAGGTCCATTAGTGTGGATTTCATGTCCTTCCACATACATTCTTTCTTGTCTGTCTGTGTATTAAGGTCCTTTGTTAGCTCGTTAAGTACGTTTGATTGCTTTTTACTGATTGCATGCAATAGGGCTAATGGGTCTTTTACTTGAACGTTGAGGGCTGTAGTTAGACTGACCAAGGAGTATTTGCAGCTTCCTACTTCTTTAGAAAATTCCATAAGAATACCGGAACAGATGTGTACCTCATTTTCCAGAGTGTGGAATACGTTGACCAAGGAGTTCAAACATAAGCTTAACGCTTTCAGGGTGGTTTCCTGTTGAAGAACCATTGTTAGTTTATTTTTGGGAGAGTGTTACCTCGCTGTGAGATGGGTGGTTTCTCTTTTATATTTGGACTTCCACAAGGTGGAGTGAACTGGATATTGCGTGGGGTTGTCCAAATGTGACAGGTTCTCCCACCATCAGTGGGTTCGTATTGGCCGACGAGTGGGTATCTATGAGGTTCCAGAGGCTTTTCGCTGAGTGCATTCTCATTCAAGGAAGGATCAAATTCCTCTCCCACAGCCAAGGGGTGTTGTAATATTATTCCCGTTTTATCCGGAAGATTATTCAGTGTGTCAAAACTCCGGGATAATTGTTTGCCTCTTGCCAACTCACATATTGTTTGTTTCATTGTTGTAGTTGAAATTGTATACTCGAGCTTCTGATCTCGAGAATCTTTGACCAGATGCCTCGCCACAGGGGAGAGTCCCAGCAGTGGAGCTGTTAGCAGCTAAAATGGAGATCTTCTTCCAAATCACTAGAGTTTGTCAGAGGTGGAGCTATTAGAGATGCCGGTGTCCGCGCGAGTTTGGTATTCCACATTGGTTGATCTGAATCTCTCCAGATGGATGAAATTAAGGGGCTCTCAAATCATCTTTCATGGATGCACTTCTTAGATTGTACATGATTTTGTTGTAATGTGAGGCTTAAGCGATAGATACAATGTGGAGTCAGCACAACGTTCGTTGTCTGGCGGTCCTTCCCTCGTCACTTTATATGGGTACCGAACAGTATTAAAAAGACTTGCACTTATGTTTTCCTTCAAGTGTAGTTGGAACAACTTAAAAAAACATTATCCATTTACCCAGTAAGTGGGTTTTCCAGAACTGCTCCAAAGGGGTGACGCTCTGATGAACTCAGGTGTATCGCGTGTGCAGCTCCGGAGCTGCTCCGATGCTGCAGTTGTCAGATGGGCTGAAGCTGGATATATGTGTTTGACCTCATCCATTGTGAGCCCTCCGGCTCTCCCGAGAACACAGCAAGCACACTCGCAGCACTCCATTGTGCTTCGCTTTAGGTTTCCAGTATATGCTACAATGTTTGCCTTTAGGAAGGCAATGGAAAAGAGACTCTGCACAGGCCCGGAATCAGCAGGGAACAGAAGAGTTTACTCACAGCCGCAGCAAGCACACTCGCAGCACTCCACTGCGCTTCGCTTTAGGTAGCCAGTATATGCTGCAAGGTCCACCTTTAGGAAGGCAATGGAAAAGAGACTCTGCACAGGTCCAGAGTCAGGAGGGAACACGAAGAGTTTACTCACAGCTGCAGCAAATAGACTCACAGCACTCCACTGCGCTTCGCTTTAGGTAGCCAGTATATGCTACAAGGTCCACCTTTAGGGAGGCAATGGAAAAGAGACTCTGCACAGGTCCAGAGTTAGCAGGGAACAGAAGAGTTTACTCACAGCCGCAGCAAGCACACTCGCAGCACTCCACTGCGCTTCGCTTTAGGTAGCCAGTATATGCTGCAAGGTCCACATTTAGGAAGGCAATGGAAAAGAGACTCTGCACAGGTCCAGAGTCAGGAGGGAACACGAAGAGTTTACTCACAGCTGCAGCAAATAGACTCACAGCACTCCACTGCGCTTCGCTTTAGGTAGCCAGTATATGCTACAAGGTCCACCTTTAGGGAGGCAATGGAAAAGAGACTCTGCACAGGTCCAGAGTTAGCAGGGAACAGAAGAGTTTACTCACAGCCGCAGCAAGCACACTCGCAGCACTCCACTGCGCTTCGCTTTAGGTAGCCAGTATATGCTGCAAGGTCCACCTTTAGGAAGGCAATGGAAAAGAGACTCTGCACAGGTCCAGAGTCAGCAGGGAACAGAAGAGTTTACTCACAGCTGCAGCAAATAGACTCACAGCACTCCACTGCGCTTCGCTTTAGGTAGCCAGTATATGCTACAAGGTCCACCTTTAGGGAGGCAATGGAAAAGAGACTCTGCACAGGTCCAGAGTTAGCAGGGAACAGAAGAGTTTACTCACAGCCGCAGCAAGCACACTCGCAGCACTCCGCTGCGCTTCGCTTTAGGTAGCCAGTAAATGCTACAAGGTCCGCCTTTAGGAAGGCAATGGAAAAGAGACTCTGCACAGGTCCAGAGTCAGCAGGGAACAGAAGAGTTTACTCACAGCCGCAGCAAGCACACTCACAGCACTCCACTGCGCTTCGCTTTAGGTAGACAGTATATGCTACAAGGTCCACCTTTAGGAAGGCAATGGAAAAGAGACTCTGCACTTGTCCGGAGTCAGCAGGGAACAGAAGAGTTTACTCGCAGCCAACACACATACACATATGTCCCTTCCACCAACTGTTCACAACCTACTTTACTCCTCCTCTTCCTTAATGCCCTCCGTGTCCGCAGTGTCCAAATATGGAGGATATAACAGAGGCTTTGAGCAAGGGTGCACAGAATTTCCTACTAGTTTATGGCCCTCAGATGGTGGTCTAATACCAAATGGCTACCACTAAGTCTGCAACTGATACAGTGTCCAGGGGTCACTGTGACTGCTGAATCTGTACATCTTTAAACAAGTTGTGGTGATTAGCCACAGCTTGAGGACGGGGGCAACTCATGGATAGCCTTGGTATGAGCCTCTGTCGGAGGAGCCTTCTGCTTACCCCCGGTATCATACTCAGCCAGGGGAACCTCAGTGGAGTACTAAATCTTAGCCTTTAAGGGAACTTCAGGGTTGCCTCTGGTAGCTCAAGAGCCCATCATGGCACTCACTTCCTGAGAAAGAGGTTTCCATCCCTAAAAACAAGATCACGTAGCTTGCACTTTTTTTTCTTCTCGTTGCATTCATAGTCCTTGATTCCACTTATCAGGAATTCGCGACCTGGGCTGAATCAGCAGGCCGGCTGCACAAAATATCAAACAGGTTTTCGCATAGGTCTCTCAACGGCCCTCAACAGTTTTGTTGTCACGTGCCTGCAGGAGGGAGCATGTTTAGTCAGCAACCCATGTGTACATGGTAACAATCAACTACTCACAGGCTCTTGATTGTGTCAACCTTCCTTACTCTTGTCCAAGGTGCAAGGTTGGAATACACAATTGTCGCTTCTATAGATACTGGTTTATTTGCGCAAGAACAGTACATTACTAGTGAGATTGAAGGGACAGCGGGCATTGACAGATAGTTGCCCTACCTTTCGAGGACTTAGACAGGGATATGTCCATGCCCCCTGTCTATTTCATCTCTACCTATCAGATTTGGAAGAGCATTTGCAGAGCACCGCATTCGTGCCATCTAGGATATTGATTTGTCAGTTCCGTACTTGACCTATGCGGACGACGTTGTGCGACTGGACAGTACATAGGAGGGTTTACGGAGGCAGCTGGTGTCAACAAGATATTATTCTTTGAAGACTGAATTAGCTATTAATGAAAAGAAAACCAACATTATGCAATTCAGCAGGAATGCTAGGAAGAAAGTGGGGTTCACCTGGGTCCAGCAGGATTAGGTCTTGCTCCCGGTTTCAAGTGTCTCCTACCTGGATTTTGTGTTAGACACTTTACTGAGCATTGCGCCCATTATGTCCTGTCTAATTATTAAAGCAAACCAACGTTCAGCATAGATGGGAAAGATCAATTCAAAGTTTTGTCGGTTTTCCATCTGCTCATGAATTGACTTTTATCAAATGAACGCCATGTCTTTTTTATTATATGGCCTGAATTTGGCTATGACATCTCGATTTGGGGTAGAAAGTAGAGTGTGGAAAAGACCCTGAATATACCAGACTGCGTGCCAATTGAAGCTCTCTGATTTGAGCTCGGTTTGGCATCTTTGCGCGGCCACTTGAACTGGAAGATAATCTCTGAGTCTCATAAACTACTGGATCCCCTGTAAATAATCTATATGTTGATGACCTTCCTGAGGCAATGAGGCATGTGTCCAGCAACCCCATGAGAGAATTTATTAAATGTGCTGAATCGCTCTTGATGGCCTGTCATCGATCGTTGACAACTTGATAGCTGACCGTTGGGCCGTCAAAAAAAGCCAGTTTCAATATGACTTGCAATAGACAATTGGTAGAGTGAGGGGGTCAAAACTGTACAAGAGTCTGTCACATTACGATAAACGACTGGGAACAGTACATCATTACTTTGTAACGTTTCCAAACGCCTATTGCCGCTGTCAATTGTTAGGGTTCAGGTTAAATTTGCTCACAACGAGTGAGATACAACATTGTGTAAGATTAACAGTAAACAATTAAACAGATGGCTCCTGTGATAAGTGCAATATGGTGGGAGTGCCACAGACAAGGGAACATATAATGGACTTTGGGGCCCTAAAGGAGGCTAAGACAACGTTGTTAGGGCCATATGACCATGATTTCATGTATTCAAACCTTAATGAACTGTCTGTAAGATTGGCAAGTGGGGAAGTTACCAACTCCTTGGCAATAGTAATTGTCCAACTGTAGAATTATGCAGGTATTGTAAAACTCTGATAATAGAATCTTGAACGTTTAATCAGTAATATGTCATTTGTGATGTCATCTTTCATGTCCTGGGTGTTAGTCTTAACAGTGCACTGTGGTGGTGTAAGTTATGGTTGCTTAGCTTACCATAACTGGTGAATTTCTGAGGTTTCGTGGTTTTACTTGTAACCATAACATCCCCTTAACAAAGATGTTTTAATGAATATCATAGATTTTTATTAGTGCAATTTAACCATAACATCTCTTTAACAACGTTTTTTTAGTGAATTTCATGAGTTTTTAACAGTGCACCCTAATTTCCTACAACTAATGTCATACTTACCCGATATAGTTAGATGTATGTCCAATTTACAAAGGTTCACCTTAAAACTCCAACATTCCCCACCTTCAGCATCATATTTAACACTTCTATACACTTTCTATTTTTTTTAACTGTTTTTGTGTTAATCGATGTTTGAGAACGTCTGAATGGGCCCGTGCTTTTCGAACAGTTCGGAACTGCATTTTTCAGCTCATATAGGAACTTTGAAGCTCAAACTGTACCCTTGCACAGCTCCTACACCCATTCTTACTCTTTATCCATTAACAATCTAGCACACAGCCCATACTTGGAAGAATATTAGCAAAACCGGTATTTATCTTAAAAATGGCATCGACTATTGCCATCCCTCCTCCCCAAGAGCCACCACCACCACCAGCTGAAGGACCTACACAACAAACGAAGCACAATGCTTCAAAACACAAAGAAGACGACCAAGAAGATGAGGTAGAGGAACAGCCTACCTCTGGCACCCAGAGAGAATCATGGGTGTGGCAGTTCTTTACCACTCATGGGAATGTACCAAAGGCTAAAGCTAACAAAGTTAAATGCACTGAGTGCAATGTTGTACCCAGTCACGGATTACCTGGGCAGTACTCCATGTGCTGCCACACCAATTCCAACCACTGCAATGCTCTAAGAAAGGCTGGTCCTTTCTTAGGAAGTACTAGACTGTCTTCATCTAATTCATATTCCTCAACCAACACTGTAACCACACAGCCTATTTCTGTCTGACATAAAATCCCACCAGCTACCATGCAAGCAATAAACAAGGCTGTTGATCCATATCTTTCAAAGACAACAGTACTCTGGATATATATCAACACACCACACTGCAGGGGGAGCAATTTCGAAGTGCTTTTGAAGCTGTAATCAAGGAGCATGAGAAACACTGCCCCCTACCTTAGATGCAACACACGCGCAACATCTTCCCCGTCCACCTGACCCCTCCATATTTGTGGTTGGTGCCTCTTCCCTCATTTCCCTCCCCACATGTGTGTCCTCTCCTGCAAAAAAAGACAACAAAAAAACAACAAAAAGTTTCATTTGGGAGCCACCATTCACAGTTAAAAAAAATAGAAAAAAGAAATATAATCTTATAGACTCCATCTACTTTACATTTCTCAGTAAAGTAGTTAGACTCAATAAGATTATCCAACATTTCCATTAGTAGTTTGTGTTATGCTAATGGAAATAATGGATATTTGTATACTAAAGAAAAAATATTAAAGAACAGAAACAATTTTCTGTCCCAAATACTTTTCTCTGGCATACAATAAGGACTATAATCGATGGACCTTTATAACTATCCGCAGTCTCCGCAGTCCCCTTTCCAGGCCATGGATCATTAAAAGGCCCAGATGGCACGTGCACACCATCGCTCAGGGCAGCCCTTCTACCTTTTCTAATGTTATATTTGTAACACTCCTTCAATGCCTACTTTCAAACAGTCACACATCCATCCACCAATCACTTTAAAAAACTGTGCATTTAACCCTATGACCATATTAAGTTTCCGCACACCACCTGCCACTTAACAATCTTCTGCAAATCTTTTGCATCTGTATTTCCTTTACTTATAGAAAAACAATTGTACAGAGTGTTCCTATAAATGCACAAATGGATTGTGCAATGAGAGAAGTGCATACATAGAAGGGACATTACGGATAGCCAAGTGCTCATGAGAAAGCAGGAAGGAAGTGCCAAGTGATGCCAAGGTGGGATATCACTGGCTAACTACTAAAGCAGAGGAGTCCCAAGGGTGGGATGCATCTTAACCGTAGTGTCCTTTTAACAAAGTTTTTTCTGTCATAAGTTTTTATAACTGAAAATCTTTCATGATGTTACATCACTGTGTATAAGTTATTAATAATTCCTCTTTTCATATATATATATATATATTTATATATAAGAACTATAAACCTCCTTTACGAAACACATGTTTGCAGAACATACATATGCCTGTTGTTATCAACAGTGAATGCTGCGGATGCAAATCATTGTACAAATGCCCACGGCATAAGGCTCAACAATGACCCCATCCCTAGAAAACCATCCCTATTATTCACTGCACCTACCCGGCATCCTAGCTCAGTGTCCACTATACCCTAATAATGTGTCCAATGGCCAGTGCTCATGGCTTGCAGCCATGGCCAGTCTCGAAAACCAATGGAGCATGGGCTTTGGCCATGCCACATTCCCCAATAAGCAAATCAGAGTACACATTTGCATTTGCTGAGGGCAAGGCCTGCTACCCAGACACCACATTTGTATCACTAGTTTTTGTACTTCAATTTTTAAACTTTGGAAAAATAAAACACAAGACATATTTCCAAAAATATGCTTTCAGGTCGTTGCTGATGCTCGATGCGCAAGTTTGTTGTAATCTAGTCCACCACTTCAGGCTGTATAACCAAAAGCAGAATATTTTTTTCCCATTCAAAGCTACCGCTTTGGCAATGCTGCATGCCCCAATAAGCAAATTACAGTACACATTTGTCCTTGCTGACGGCCAGGCCCATTTCCCAGACACCAAAGTTATATCACTGTGTTGTGTACTTCTGTTTTTACACTTGCAAAAAAATAAAACACAGGACATATTTGCAAAACCATGCTTTGAAGTTCGTGCTGATCCTCCTTGTGCATATTTGCTGCAATCCCATCCAGCACTTGAACCTTACCACATAGCCGGTCCCTGGTGGCCATGCCCACTTTAACCCCATACCCAGTCCCTCGTGGTCATGGCTACTAGCTAGAATGCCTTTGAACATGACCTGGACAATTTGTCCACTGCCCCTGGCCACATGCTATACGTCAGTGACCAAAGTTTTCACTAGTATATCACTATTGTGTGTACCTACGTTATAACACTTTCCAAAAAATAAAACACAGACAGATTTGAGAAACCTAGCTTTTGGATCCTTGGCAATGGTCCTTACACAAGCTTGCTGCAAATCCATCCATTTGTTTATATTTTAAATTTTCGAAATGTATATTAAAAAAAAATATTCATATAACTTAGCCATATCTTGACAAAATCCATTAAGACTTTGCAAGAACATTCAAGGTTGGGTCTATAATCTTTCTGCTAACATTCCTGCAGATTCGTCAAATGGCAACAAAGTTATAAACCATCTAAAAATGTTGAGACCCAGCTCTAATTGTGTCCCCTCTTGACAAAATCCCACCAAACGTTGCAAAAGAGTTCATATCTGGGTCAAAAATCAATCTGCACATTTGTGTGCAGATTCGCCAAACGGCACCATATGTAGAAGCCTTTTAAATATTTTGGGACTCCCCTCTAATTTTGCTCGCTCTTAGCGAAACAGCACCAAACTTTGCAGAACCATTCAGGGTCAGGTCCAACATGATTTTGCCAGATTTCATGCAATTTAATTGAGTAGCGCCAAATTTATAAGCCATCCAAAAACTGCTTTTGACCAACCCTGTAATGTAGAAATATGTAGGATGTCCCTGGAAATCAGAAAGGTTTGAGATCATTAAAGGGATGCCCCCGAACAATCAGACTATTTGAGGACTTCGGAGATGAACAACAACTGTTTTTTGGCTTCTTACAGCCATATCCCATCCCATCCTCATCATCCCTCACATCCCCAGAGATTGTTTCATTAGTTTGACAAGTGCAATGTTGTGTTTTTAATATGTTCAAGTATGTGATCACTAACAACCTGAAAATTAACGCAGCAAAGACCGAAATACTGGTGTTTCAGAATTTAAGAGCAACTCAAAAAACAAAGGCTTCAAAGTTTGTGTGGAAACTAGATCAAGAACAACTGTGTTATTAAAAAGTGTAAAGTACCTGGGTATGACTTTAAATTCCAGCATCTGTGATGACCCGTGGGTAGTAGAATCCAAGAGGAAATGCGGTCAGCTGGCATGTCAGGGTCTATTGATACATAGAAAGTTTGGGCGATTTTCTATGCGACCTCTGCGAAACTTCTATGAACAGAAAGTTTCGCCGATCCTAACATATGGTGCAGAAACCGCTTTTGGATGCTCATCTAATCATTGGGCATTGCTAGAACACATGTTCTGGACCAAAGCCTTAAGTCTACCGATCGGAATTTCGACAGCCTGTATAAGGTATGAACTTGCCTTAATCTCGTTGCATGCTCAGATCAGCTGGAACCAATTGGCTTTATTTTGGATATCCAGAGCGGCGGAAGGAATATTTCAATTTCAGATTTTGCACAATGCAACATCATGCGGTTCTGACATTTTATCTCTATGGGTTAAACGTTGTGAAGATCTCTTGCTAGCACATAACATTAGCTTGGAAACCCTCCATTCAAATCCCACGGCAGCAAAAGTGAAGATCTGGCGTGCCGATTGGGTGATTACGTGTAGTGAGCGTTATTCCGCTAGTGCTATGACTCACCTGCAGAAGCAAGAGGCTTTAACGTGCTACAAAAATATCTGCATCTATTTCCAAACTCGAAAGCCAGACGGCTTTTATGCTATTCCGCTTAAACGCTATTAAAACTAAAGAGCGGACCAGCCACTGGAAATGTAACATAGGATCAAATTCCTCCTGTCACTTTTGTGATGAAGAAGCTGAATCACTTAAGCATCTCATGCTATTCTGCCCTGAACTAAAAGATGTAAGATCAATCCATCTGGGCCAGTGGAATAATGATCATCCGACTGTGTGTGCGGAAGAATGGTGGCAGAGAATGTGGAACGGATCGGACATGAAATTAATTATACCTCTAACTTCTTTTCTGGCTGCAATTGAAGAGAGATTAAGGGGGTAATTCATAGAATTCAGCGCACAAGTGGCGCACGCGGCTGGCGCACAATGTGCACGTGTGAATTTCTGCACCAGTCGCGTGCGCTAAAATCCATTTCCGCGCACAGCGTATTCATGGATTTTAGCTACCAAAACCAGCCGTGGCGCACAGAGGCGCAGCGACCCTGCAGCAGCGCCAGTTATGCCCCCAAGATCGCCCCTGGCACAAGGAAAAGCCATCAAAATCCCCAATCCAGTGCAAAGGGCTGCGCTAACCCTATACCAGTATACAGGGCCGCCACACAGCACACGGCAAGCGGGGAACGTGTATTACTGGGGTTCGCGGGAAGTTTCACATGCGATTGGAGCGTGGTACATGTATTTCGGGTGTGGGCGGGAAGTTTCACATTCGATCAGAGCAGGGTACGTGTAATTCGGGGGTGCGTGGGAAGTTTCACATGCGATAGGCCCTGTGCGAGTGGGGTGCGTGTATTCCTGGGGTGTGCGGGAGGTTTCACACGCGATCAGAGCGAGGTATGTGTAATTCGTGGGTGCACGGGAAGTTTCACATGCGATTGGCCCTGTGCGAGTGGGGTACGTGTATTACTGGGGTATGTGGGAAGTTTCATACACGATTGGCCCTGTGCGAGTGGGGTACGTGTATTCCTGGGGTGCACAAGAAGTTTCACACACGATTGGCCCTGCGCCAGTGGGGTACGTGTATTACTGGGGTTTGCGGGAAGTTTCACATGTGATTGGCCCTGTGCGAGTGGGGTACGTGTATAACTGGGGTGCGCGGGAGGTTTCACACGCGATAGGCCCTGTGCGAGTGGGGTGCGTGTATTCCTGGGGTTGCGCGGGAGGTTTCACACGCGATCGGAGCAGGGTACGTGTAAATCGGGGGTGTGCAGGAAGTTTCACACACGATTGGCCCTGCGCGAGTGGGGTACGTGTATTACTGGGGTTCGCAGGAAGTTTCACACGCGATTGGCCCTGTGCGAGTGGGGTACGTGTATTCCTGGGGTGCGCGGGAAGTTTCACACACGATTAGCCCTGTGTGAGTGGGGTACGTGTATTACTGGGGTTCGCGGGAAGTTTCACACGCGATTGGCCCTGTGCGAATGGGGTACGTGTATTCCTGGGGTTCGCGGAAAATTTCACACGCGATTGGCCCTGTGCGAGTGGGGTACCTGTATTCCTGGGGTACGCGGGAAGTTTCACACGCGATTTTGTTGTCAGAGTGGGGTACGTGAATTTCAGGGGTATGCAGGGGGTCCTACCCATGAATTGGCAGTGTGGGTCCTCCCAGGTGTTCCCTCTACACCCTCCACGGCCCATGCAGGCAGCCCACACCACAGGGGACTACCCTGCACCCCTGGTCATGTCCCGCAGGCAGCCCATCCACCATAGGCATGCCCCCCAGCCAAGCCACATGTCACCTTGCACTACTGATCATCAACTCATGTCCCCCAGCACCCCCACCCCCCAGCAGTGAGGGGCACCTGCCAGCAGGCCCCCACTCATGTCCCCCAGCACCCCCACCCCCCAGCAGTCAGGGGCACCTGCCAGCAGGCCCCCACACATGTCCCCCAGCACCCCCAAGCCCCAGCAGTCAGGGACACCTGCCAGCAGGCCCCCACACATGCCCCCACACAGGTGGCCCAACCGCTGCCACACGGAAGACACTTGAAATCCGGGGTCCTCCTGCCCTATGGCCGATGCCTGCCCCTCCGATGTTGAAGGCCCTGAGCCATCATTGCTCCCACCATGTTGCTGCTACTGCTGGGCCTGTGCCTGCACCCTGGCTCTTGCTGCCTGCACGTCCTCCCCCGGCTGGGGTGCAGTTGTCGTGGTGGCCACCCCTGCTGGACGTCTGACTCCTGACTGTGCCAGGGATGTGTCCTCCACCAGCCTGGCCGCTGGGTCAGGGTCAGCTCCACAGGGTACCCAGGTGACACATGGGTGGGAAGATTGCATGGAGGACGACTGGCGCGTAGGGGGTTCAGGTGAGGAGGGGGTCGCAAGAAGGTCCAGCACATGGAGGAATCCAGCACCGGTGACCCGTCCCAGTAGGTCAATGTGGTCAAAGAGGCATGCGAGACGACGTGCAGTCTCTCCACGAAAAGACTGCAGGTCACCTTGCATGCCCCGTTGATGCACCGCTATCCCACTCAGGACAGGCTCAACACGGTCCGGGATAGCCACGTCCGCAGGGAGAGGAAGGCCAGTTGTCATGCGTTCATCCCCTCCCTGAAAATGGGTCTGGACGTAGGCATCCCTGCTGGTGCCAGATGATGCCGTGACAGGATTAGGGACAGGATTACACACAGGCACCTCTGCGGCGGCCTGTGCTGCCTCCTGTCCCTGCCCCTGCACTGCACCACTAGCACCAGTGGAATCCCCACCTCCAGACCTCATGAGTGTCCCTTCCGCAGCCTCCTCCTCCACCAAACCCCCCACCAACCTGGATGACTCTGTGCCATCTTCCTCCGTTGGACCCTGTGGGGTCTCAGCTGCCCCTTCTGCTGCCGAGGAGTCCACCTCTGACCTCTGCCTCTTGGACCTAGCCTCGGCAGCTGCGGCCTGGGACGTGGCACCAGACTCCTCACTCCCTGACGAGATGACAATCTGGGAGGGGAGCCGGGCCTTGCTTCTCCGGCTGGTGGTGCGATCCCTGCCGCTGTGCTCCACAGCAACCTCTCCGCCCTCTTCATCAGTTGATGCTGCAGACAGGGAGAGATAAAACACAGACATTAGGGCACTGTACAATTGACTGATACACATATCACAGTTGCACATGAGTGGCAGTGTCAAACTTCAGACATGACATCACACTCCACGACACACATGTCATTTCAACTCACACACATGAGCATTTCCACAGCAATATTGCACCAGGCAGAAACATCCATACAAATACAACAGCATGAACAGCCGAAGGTGAGCCCGACATCACATGAAACACAGGGAGTGCACTAGAAACACACACATGCCACCACACTTACATGCATGTCTACATCTCCTCCAACTGTCGCAGTGATGTGATCGCCATACATGTCACATCTGGCATTCAGCCTTCTACATATCAGTGTCACGTGCATCCATGTTGCATCACAGTTGCACACTTGTCAAATACACACACATGCACATGTACACAGTGCCGATACATGCAGCAGGAACCACCTTCCATGTGTGACACCACAACCATGCCAACGTACATACACAGAAATTCAAACATGTGTGCTACCACACCTGCATTTGCACAGCATGCTTACCAACACATACACCATTGATGTGTCTCACACCTAAGAGGACTCACATGTGGCAGCCTCACGCCCCTGTTCATACACATCCCTACATGGCCCTACGAAAACACATGTGCAACTTGCACACTACTGGCACACCACCACACGCACACCGTTCAGTCAGTATGCATGTACACTTACCGCTCGACTCCAGACGGATCTGCCTCTCAAGGACCTGGACGTGGAGCGCTGGGCATTTGTGTTCCAGGACCCTCATCTGGTGGTCGGACAGGTGGCCCCGGTGCCCTTGGCATCCGCTGCCTTCAAGAGGCACCAGGCCTTGTTGAGGGTCCTGGACCTGAAGTCCTCCCAGCGCTTCTTGACATGGTGTAAATCGCAGACTGCCACTCCCTCCGCATTGATGGCAGTCACGATGTCCATCCAGATCCTGGTCCGTCCTTCATTGTCGGCGCACAAACTTCTAAAGAGGGCATCATACTGCCCCAGGACTTGCTCCACCAGGACACCAACTTCCCTGGCACTGAAGCTGGTGGCCCTCTGCCTCTCTGGCTGGGGGTTGCCAGTGGTGTCAGATGGTGTTGTGCCCGACATGGCAACCCCAGAGGCAGGAGTGGGTGGGCAACTGGGTCCTGGGGCTGGTCTGTGGAGCGATGGTATCCCAGTCGGGAGTCTTCGGTTCCAGCAGGGGTGGTCACAGCAACTGCACCCCTGGCTGACCTGCAGGCAGCAAATAGCAGGGCACGTGGGCAGCAGGCAGTCAGGCAGCAGCAGATGGCAGGTGGGAGCGTGCTCGGGGCTCTGAGGGACAGTAATTCGGCCTTCTCGACAGGAGCATGGTCTTCCGTGTGTTTTCACGTGGCCAGCTTGATACGGAGTGATTTGGCACGTGAAAAAATTGCACGTCAGCGTGTAATTGGAGGAAAGGCCCTTAGCGCGTAAGCGAGTCAGCACACGTATGCGTTTTCATTGGACCAAAGGCCCTTAGCGCGTAAGCACTTCTCTGATGTTACGCGCGCAGGCGTTCCCTCGTGACGTGGGCATAGTGGTTCAGCGCGTGTGAAAAAACTGCATGTCAGTGTGTGAATGCGTGTAATCTGAGGAAAGGGCCTAGGCGCGTAAGTGAAGTGATGCGCGCGGGCATTTCCCTCAGCACGGGTTAAAGGTGAGCGGGGCCACCAGTTCGCTGTATGTGCCTTTCGTGGAGACCGACGTGTGTAGCTGCTTCGTGTTGTTTCGCGTGCCATCACATCTTCACAGCGATCGAGGACGTATCTCTTCTTTTGGCGGCGGTATTGGCTTCACGTGTTTTTCATTATCACGCTAGTCAGACGGTGAGTCGCGCATGCTATTTTTCCCACTGCGGGTTCCCCTGTGTATCGCACCCATTTTCGAGGTCATAGTAGACTGCGTGTCCCACGCGTATGCGTTTTTCGTGTTACTGGGTGCCAGCGTGTACTGCAGGAGATTGATTCCACACACGTAGGCTGCAGGGTTGCGTGCACGGTTTTACTGCAGTTTTGGGGTGCCTGAGCATAGCATGACCCTTTCACTACATCACCGGGGTCACATACAGCCTTGCAGGTGCAGGGGGGCTGTTAACATCTTGTATCCCACACCCTTCCCCCCTATTGCCCAGGTCAATTGTGGTGTACACCTCCCATTGGAACTACTCCATCTGTGCCATGGTTGGGAGGCCACCAAAGTTGAGGGGCGCCTCAGCTGGGTGTACTCCTCGTGGCGGGCGTGGTCAGGGACGTGGCTGGGGTGACCAGGGAGTCGGGGGACTCCAGGGTGTCCAGGGTGGCCACAGAGAGGGAAGAGGCAGGGGTGCGCCACTTGAGCACGATGTTGTGCCATGTGTCGGTGCAGTCATGCCACCACCCCCTGTGGTTTTGGGAGATGCAGCTTCTGCATCTGGCACTGGCGCCCGTGTGACCCGGAAGTCCATTTCATCAACTGCCACGGGCCCAAGGGTAGTGGTAGCTACAGGTGCAGCTGTGGACACCAACACCCAGGCTCAGGGTCTGCCAGCGCAGGCTGCGTTGGCGATTGAAGAGCCCTTGGAAGATTTCCAACAGGACCGGAGGGAAACCGTAGGGGCACGCAGGGCTGCCCTGACCAAGACACGTGTCCCCAGGGCAGTAATGTCATCTGCTGCCCCGAACAGCCGGGTGTTGGCAAGTGCAGGGGCCCAGCTGCCACTGACACAAGTCGTCCCTCCACCTGCCACTCCCTTGGCTCAATCCACCAGTCCCACTGGCCATACTGATCAGGGCGGCATCAGCCAGCCAGGGTCTGCGCCACAATCCAAGAGGAGGAAGGTTGCACCTGCAGCACAGGCTGGGACCCCACACACAGCCACGACCTCCTGCACGTCGAGGAAGAAGCCTTTCTTCAACCAGGAACTGGACTTCCTCGTGGGCTACATGCGGAAACACAGCCGTGACATGCTAGTGGGTGCTAATTGTCAGACTACGGCTGCCCACCGTGATACCCACTGGAAGCAAGTTGTGGAACATGTGAGTGCATTCGCCCATGAGGTGCGCACGGTGCAAGAGTGCAAAAGGCGTTGGAATGATCTCAAACGCAGCGCTAAGGCTAAGCGTGCCTCAAATTACAACTTGACTCTGGTGACTGGCGGTGGCCTGCACCGGAGGAGGAAGACCTCACTCCGCATGAGTCACTCGTTGCGGAGTTCATACCATCTGAATCGGTCGAAGGAGTGGGAGAGATGCCGGACTTTGATGCCCAGTCTGGTGAGTGTTGATGCGTGTTTGTCAATGATGTGTGTGTTTTACTTGTGTGATGTGTTGTGCATGACTGCCACTCCATGTCACGTGTACATGGTTATGATGTGTGAGTAATGCAATGCTTCCCTGATACATGTCTACTCTGCTGGATGGTGGACATGTGGAGCAGACAGGGACTGTCCACATCACCACTTTTGCACCGTAGTCACATGCTAGTTACCAGTATGCCCCTCCGGTCCATGTTCCAGCTCACTGCATGTAGCGTGGGGTGAGCTTCCTCCCAGCCCAGGAACTATGCATAGCATGACTGACGTCCCTGTGTCCTCTGCCTGCAAGGGGGTAGCCAATGTAGGCATGCTCCCTTGCCCCTCAACCCCCTGCTCTACACCCCAATTCCATCTTAGCACTGGTCTGCTACAATATTGCCGTTGGATACTTCCCTGTTCATGCCTCCTGTGTACATTCTAACATCCAGCGGCCAATCTGCCAGACATATCCATTGTGGTACATCCTTAGTACTTGATGCAGGGTGTCTCACTTGGACTGTGCAGAGGTCAGATGCCCCGTCGGGACATGAGTGCCCATTCATGCTCCATGTGCATTCCACGCATGCCCATATGTGTCCATGACTGGATGATCACTGTTACACAAGTCCATGATGACCCAAATTGCATGGCATTTCATCTGCCTTTCCATGTCAACTGTGGCTCAGTACTGCGTTGCACACATGTTTAGGGTCTGACAATCTGTGAGGGTCACAGGCCTCAGCCTGTTTAATGGCCAATGACTCTGTCCAACTGGTGTAGTGTCTTCTTCACACGTGGGTGGACTCCAGAGGTTTCATCATGTGCCCTGCTTACTGTCCCATCATCATTTGCAGTGTTGTCACTTGACTCACATGAAGCTGTTGATGCTAGTCAACACTGTCTGTCAATACACAGGTCTATGGTCAGCCTTTTGATACCACGCTAGGCATCCCTGCTTTTGCACTTGGGTGGAGGGGTGCTTTGCTTGTAGATATGCTACCCATTGAATGCACATTGCACGTGATGCCTGAAGTTGACCTTGCACTGCCTTCACATTTTCTGACACACACCATGGAGTCCTTGTACATGTAGGTAGTGAGTAACATACATATTTGCTGCACTGCACAGACCCACTTCAATGCAGACTGCCACCTTTCAACAGGTCTGATCACAGAAGCAATTCCAAGTTGACCCAGCATGCATGCCAGGCTCTATTTTGTGTGTCACATGTCTGCCTGATGTGTTTGTTGTTGGTGTGTGTGTGTGTTGTGTGCTTCGAACATGTGTAGTGACCTTTTTTCTCTCTATTTTTCAGATGATGACGCAATGGAGCCGGAGGATGGTGTTGTCATGCCAGGCACAGGGTTGTTATCACTACATCAACCCAGCACAAGTGGGGGTATTGGGGTGGTAGGCCACGAAAACCCCCAATTGCTACAGTCCATCTTGTCTCTGGCTGCCTATGAGTCCAGCCTTGATGACGACTCTGACGTCCATGTCGAGTTGGATGAGCATCAAGTCCATGTGTCAGGTGTGAGTGATTCTGATGTGGACACGCCTCTGTCTGCGACACCTGCACTGAGGGGTCAGACAGTCTTGGAACCTCCGCCCGTGGTGGATCAGGGCGCAGGGTCACCCTCCACACCAGTCACTGATGTGCCTGGGACATCACGTCGACGGGGGCATGTAGTCGTGCAGCCGTGGGCGGTGCCAAAACAACGAGGACACACAGTCCTTGGGTCCCGCCGGGGTCAAGCCCAGCAACGTGGTCACCGCGCGCAACCACAGTATACTGAGTGGGAGCAAGACATGACTGCCAATTCTGAACAGCTGTCACGGCTCGCTCCCTTCGCTCCCGTTCCCGCCACTTGGGGGCATGTTTTGGGGTTTATTCCCTACTGGACATTTCCTCCGAACCTTATGCTACAGTGTCCTGATGAATTGGGAGCGCTAAAACCTTATTTTCCAAATTACTTCCCTTCCGGATCCATTCCAGGTTTTTGGCAGCCAGCATGCTACTTTAATCAAATGACTATGCTTCCCAGAATGCCTGGCTCACTGCTTCACCTCCTCCCTTGCAGGACAAGGCTGGGTGGAGGATAGGCAACACCTGTGGCTGCAGGTGCAGCAGGCGGCACGCCTGAGGGGTGTGCTCGTTAAGCAGCTTTAAAAGCCTCAGTTTGCTTCAGTCCAGCGCTGGTCATTGTTGCTGTGTTCCTGTTGTGACTGGTCCCTTGTTCCTTGTTCCTAGCTTTTGTGCCTAGTACCTAGTTCGTGTTCCTTGTTCCTAGCTTTTGTGCCTAATACCTAGTTCCTGTTCATTGTTCCTAGCGTTTGTGCCTAGTACCTAGTTCCTGTTCCATTCCTAGCGTTTGTGCCGAGTTCCTAGTTCCTGTTCCTTGTTCCTAGCTTTTGTGCCTAGTGCCCAGTTCCTGTTTCTTGTTCCTCTGCCCTGGATTTCGGATTCTTGTGCTTAATTGATTTCTGCTCACTGGATTTCCCTTTCTGTCTTCCTCTGTCTGCAGGCAGCCTGTCTCTGTGCTTGACCCTTTGATGCTGCCCAATTCGCCTGTGTTTTCTGTTTCTTTGTTGCTGTCCTTTGCTACTGAAAAACCTGATGCTTTAGTCTTTCCCTTTATAGATTTAGCGTCCTGCCTCAAGGTTTCCTTTTGTGATATCATTTTCCCTGCTCCTGATCCTTACTTTCTATTGGGATCCATTCCATGTTTTCCATCTCACTTCTGCATTCATTTCCCATGGATTATTAGGTGTGGGTGTTATTGTAACTAGTCCCAGTGTAAATGCCCTTTTGTTTCCTCACTATTTTATATCACTATTTCTACTCGCCCCTTGACTAGGGTCTTATGTATTTAGTTTCCTCCACCCATTGCTGTTATAGCCTTCAGGGTTCCTGTTTGATCAACTGGGTTCGTGAGTTTACTGACATTCAAGTGGTCTTTCCGGTCCTCGTGAGTACAGTTTCTAAGTTCCTTATTCTGTATCATCCAGAGTGTCAGCTCACAGATCCTGTCCTTGCTTGCCCTCTACGTGGGTTTAGCGCTGTCAGTATCTGTAATAGCATAGTGGGTAAGGAGTTTGCTGACTTTCCTTTCAGTCATAAGGAGGTTCTAAGTGCTTACCCCACATTCCTTTTCATATATAGGTATTATTGTTTCTCCTGGGTTTTAGTATACACAAGTCTTGGGTGTTGTATGCACATATTTAGATTCAAAGTTGTACACTGTGAGATTCCGTGCACATTGCCTTCTTCCTTTCTTAACAACAGCAGGGGGCTGCAATGGAGAACATTGCTGAGAGCATGGAGTGTGTGGCCCAATCTGTGCTCCCTCCTGCTAGGCAGGTGCTTCTCCAGCAGCAGGCGGCACGGTCCATGGCCCGCTCGCTCAGGCTGGGCATGGCGGCCTCAGACAGGGCACCCCAGGCTGAAATGTCGTCTCTGCATCAAGCAATTGCTGCTCATTCAGAGGCACACATGAAGGCCCTGAGGGAGGAGCATGCTTCCCTCAGATCCACTCTGGGTGTCCTTCTGATGTCCCAGAGGGAGCGGGAAGAGGAGATGTTTGCACTGCTTGAGCGTACCATCTCGGCTGAGCTACATGCTTGCCGGGAGGTGCAGCGGTTGTCCAGCCAGGCCTTGCAGGAGGAACTCTGTGTTACATGTGCTACCTTGCAAGAGGAAGCACGTGTATCACAGAAGTTTCTGCATGCAGACCTACATGTCATTGCCACACAGAACCAGGCTCACCCATCCGGCAGACCTGCTACCGATGAGGGGCAAGCTGCGGCTAGGCGTGGTCATGCTCCTGTGCCACGTCCTCCTTTTCAGGACGAGACAGACTCGGACGACAATCTATCTCCCACATAGGTCGGGCTGTGCAGGCGTTGAACCCATGGAGGTTTTTTTTTTCCTCAGCATCATCGCATGTGGGTGTTGAGCAGCACCTTGTACCTCCCCCCTCCTGGGTGCCCCTCCCCCGGGTCGTATGTGGCCATTTTTGATTTTTCTTTTAGTTTAGTTAGTTAAGTTTCTGTTTGATAGTTAGTTTAAATAGGTAAAGTAGGTTTTTCATAGTTAGTGTAATTAGTTAATATAGTTTAAAATTGCTAGTCTATTGTGCTTTCATGTGACGGTCAGGTGCTTTGTGGCTTTTGAAAGCATCCACTGTCTGTTCCAGCTGGGCCCTTCAAGCTTGTCTTGTGTATGTGTTTGCTGCTTGTGGTCCTTGACTCACATATGCCACTCTTGCTTCCCTTATCCATGGGCTCGCAAGGATGGTTCGGTGTAACAGCCTATTACACAAGGGCAATGGACTGTCATATCTGTGGCATGTCTGCTGCTGTGGAACGTGTGTTAACACCCCTAGTGGGGATGATTGGGGTGTAATTGACCACTGTTCTTCTTTTGCTAGATGGGGTGTTTAATGATTCATGTGTACATTCATTGCTATGCATTGTGTAGTATGTTTCTTATCTTTAATGAACATGTGCTTGTTGAAAATCATGCCGTAGATAGTGTGTTCCACACTGTTGCTGTGAAAGATGGACTGATGGTGTCATTTCTGATGTACGTCTCTGACATGGTCCATTCATGTAATGCCTGAAGAGACACACACAGATGAATATTAAGCATTAATCATGTGTTTCATGGACTTTCTGCAGGGGGATGAGCCTCAAGACCACCTTTGCCAGCAGACCTGGGCCATTGGATGTCTGGAATGTGGACACGTTTGGTGATGCCGACATGCGCATTTGTGCGCAAGCTGAGGCACAGGGATTGCGATTATACATCCAATAAACGATGACGTGTTTCAAGGGACTCCAGGCAAGGTGAGCAGCACAGGGGGGCCACAACGCGGCAATCCTTCCACCTGGCCAGTTGAACATGCATGCTTAGTAGCAGCACTGACGGTGAGCTTGGAGAAATATTGGTGTTGAAGCGCACAATGCAGCTCAGATGCGTTGGTGGAGTAATGGGTAGTTGATGGGAAAGTTGTCTGGGGCACCTGCATGGGCAGTGGCACATACTCTCCGTTCCACCATGGTCCATTGAGGCACTTGTATTAGTCATGTAGCGTTGCAAGACATGGAATGAAGCAGCTCACAGGGACAGACAGCAAGGGACAGACTCGGGTGCAGTGCATTTCATTTCCAAGTAGAATTTGATACATGCACTGGCTACTTTATTTTGGTCATGGTGGTACAGGACTTGTTCTGAAGTCAGACCTTGCTATATGCGTCTGTCTGTTTACCCAGGGAACATTGCATGTTGTGTGAATCGTGACACATTGGTGTTCCATTTGCCACGCACCCACCGGTGCCTGACTTAATGCATTGACTGTGTATGAACCATCACAGGGGTACTGTTACGTATGGGTATGAAGCATCCACACAAGATTATCTGTTTGTAGAGTATTTTGTTACTTTGCGACATATTTGGTGGTGTGTTTGTGTGTTTTGGGCACGCACAGATTATTAACTGTGGCTCTCTTTGCAGCATTGAACTGCTCCTGTTACCGGACCAGAGAGTGCACAGGCAGGAGGCCAGCACTCACCCCAGAGATAAGTTTCTCTTTGACTTCCATTTGAGTCATTTGCTGCTATGTACATGTGAACAAGTTTGGTCTATTTGTGTATGCGTTAATGTGTGTACTACATTTTGGTGCATTCCCTACTTTCCCGTGTCAATCCTACTGCCCTCTCCTGACCCTCATTCCGGTTATCCAGTATGCCAATGCCTGTGTGACTGCATATCCCTGACCCTCCTTCCCCACCAGGGTCTCAGAGGCCTGTGTGAGTTAGACCTTGCAGGCACCCAGACCACGGTGGGGGTGGTTGTTTTGTGCCACTCCTGCACCTGTACACGAGAGCTGTGACAGTAGACATCCGTTCGTGTTGCATCATTCTATGTTATGTACTTCACATGGTTCAGATCCTGTTGTGACATTGTTTTACTGTGCTACCTTGGTTGTTAACATCATTGTGGTAGTACTTGGCCTTTGTGGCGTACTGCTACTTGAAGTCATCTACTGGAGGCTGTTCTGGTTTGTTTTACTGCCTGCAGGGTATTTGCTTGGCTTCTGTGTTGTCGTGCTTTGAGTTCTCTTGGATATTGTGCTTTTGCAAATCTAGGTGGACTCTGAGGGTGCTGGCAACTTTTTACACACAAGATGGTAGATGGTGACAAAGGGGAAGGGTGATCCTGTGGCCAGGTGGAATTCAAGGATGTTGGATGAATAACCCAGATTCAGTTGTTCAGTGGGTTGTGGTGATTTGTGAGGGAGGGGGGATGTTTTGTTGTTGATAGTTGCCTTGCCCTGCAGTGTGATGGGCACCCTGAAATTGTAATTGTGCTTTACTATGTACATGATGTATTCTGCTCATCAATGCCTGTTCATGTGTTGTGTTTACCTTTCAGGTGTGAGGGGATAGTTGTGGTTTGACATGCTGGGGTATACACATGGTGAATGTTTACATGTGATGTGCAGAGGACAGTGACGTTCACTTGATGTCACATGCATATGTTGAGTGCATGTCCCTACTGACCCACACACTCGCACTATGATCCACTACATGTACAACCACCCTTACATGTCCACGTATACACTCTGTTTGCCTTCTGGTGCCCACTGAGTCCCTGCAGCGAATGTTCTATGACCATTTGTGGATCCTGTACATGCCTAATTTTGTTATTGTAGTTTGTCACTTAGATGTGATGCTCAGGGTGTGCATCACACACAATGGCTGTTCACTGTGCTGTGCGCTGAGCAGTGTGTTGCAGGAGGTGGACACAGCACACAGTAGCTGCAGTGTTGATTATGCAATACACATTGTGCATGTGGACCGGCATTCATTGTTATGTTTCAAATACAACTTTTGGAATGCATTTGGGTATGACTTATTTTGGGTGGGAGGTTGTTGGTCAGTCATTTCATCTGATTCCATGTCAGGCATCATTGTCTGATGCCCATTTACATTTTTCACATGGCAATGTGTACCTTATTGGTACTGTGTTGGTGTATGGCTATTGCTTGCCATGTCATGTTGTGGTTTTGGTCATGGCCTGTTTTGCAGGTCTGTGTGATTCACACCTTGCATTTGTGCCTTTTGGTCACACAGGATTGCTTGTGTTTAAGTAGCTAGGAATGCACACAATGTGGCAATTCCATGGCAACAATCTCAGGGTGATAGTTGACTGTCTCTTTGTCATCATCGATTGTCACCTGGTATATGCCAGGCCTGTGTGCACTCCGCAGGGTTGGGAGTTTAGGTGAAAAATCTGGCCACAAGCTGGGACCGGGCTTCCTCGCCACGTGCCCTATCCCCTCCCATGGGCAGCGCCTGTGCCTGTGGTTAGGGATGTGGGGACACCACCATGTCCACCGGTATGCCCTGCCGTGTTGCAACATTGTGCAGGACACATGCTGCCACAATGATCCTGCACACTACTGTGGGTGCATAGAGTAGATGCCCGCCAGAGCGGTCAAGGGAGCGGAAGCGTGACTTGAGCACTCCGAATGTGTGCTCCACTATTGCCCCGGTTGCAATATGGGCCACGTTGTATCTTACCTGGGGTGGTGTGGTGGGGTTCCGGATTGGCATCATCATGTGGTTGCTCAGAGGGTAGGCACTGTCCCCTGGAGAGGTGATAATGGTTGTGATTATTGGGGTTTGTGTATTTGTGTGTGTGTGTGTGTGTGACATGCATGCATGTGCACGGGCATTTGTACTTACCTAGAAGCCATGTGTCGCCATGCTGCCCAGCTTCCAGGGCCCGGCTCAGGGCGGACATTCTGTATATGAAACTGTCATGGGTTGAGCCAGGGTAGTTTGCAGAGACAGAGGTGATGATTCCGTTTGCATCGCATACCACTTGTACGTTGATGGAATGCCAGTGCTTGCGGTTTCGGTAGATGTGCTCATTGGCCCTAGGTGGACGTAGGGCCACATGGGTGCAATCTATGGCACCGAGTACTTTGGGGAAGTGTGACACCCTGTAAAAGTCCTGGACAACGGCCTGCCTTTCTGCGGGTGTTCTGGGCATGTATGTGTGCCTGCGGACTGAGGGGCGCGCTGTCATGATTGCCCATACCTGGTGTAGGCAGCGTGACTGCGTGGCCTGTGAGACCCCACCCACTATGGCAGTAGTCTGCTGAAAAGACCCAGTGGCCAAAAAATGCAGGACATTGAGCACCTTCTCCAAGGGGCTCAATGCTTGGGATCAGAGGGTGGGGGATGTTAGGTCATCTTCCCACTCCCTGACCAGGTCTAGGATGATATGGGGTGGAAACCTATACCTGCCAAAGACCTGGTCGTCAGGCATCCCAAAAAGGCTTTTCCGTGGTGAAAAAATGTGTGCCCTGGCTATTCTCCTCCTCCTGCGGTGTCCCACGATCAGTGCTGCGACAAATGGGGCATTCATCGTAGCTGTATATACGTGTTTGTTGTTTGCGCACACTTTTATGCTGTGCACGGGGACGCTTCCGCCTGCCTTCGTGTGGCGGACACGTTGACGCCTGTGTGTGTCTTTTGCCGTGGGTGGGTTTCCCTTATTCGAATCCATGAATACGGGTTGTTCGCATGCGTGTGGGCGTTCCGTGTAGTTCCCTGCAGTACTTCCCCTGTTACGCCTTCTTTTTCACGCGTGTTACGCCCACTGTTCCGCCCACTTTTGTTGTGTCCGCTGCGCCATGTGTGCTTTTGCTGTGCGCGAAGCGCACGCCGTTTGATGACGTGTGTGCCTGCATGCGCCATGCACGGATTTGGCGCACAACCAGTGCGAAAGTAGCACAACACCTTCCTTGAATCGCACACGTGCACGTGCGCTTGCTTTCTCACGCTTGCGCCTCCTTGCTCCTGCTTGCGCTGGGATTTTCGGCGCACGTTTGTTCCATGAATCGGCCCCTAAATGTGTTTGACCGGCCGCTAACTAAAGATGCTAATTAAAAGCTAAGGTTGATTCATTTATGTTAATCAAACTGCAGCAATATGATAATGGATGTGGGGAGGGAGGAGGATGTTATGTTATTTGTTTGTTACTTGATTGTGTTGTTTTATGTAATATTTTAAAGGTTTGAATTTAAACCAATAAAAAATTATTTTAAAACAATTTAAAAAATATGTTTTTACTGTGCTGTCGATGGACAACAGCGCGTGTCTGCGTATCCAACATGGTGACCGTTAAAATAAATATGACAGACCTCATGCTTATCACCATCCAATCAGTGAGTGCGTCCGGTGTCCACGGACATCACGATGGCCACTGGACCAATCAGAGGCCTATCCACACACTGAATAGGGAAGCGGGTCCACGGACCGAACCCAGATATCACCAATGTTTTTGGACCTATGCTTTGCTGTAAATCCGTCAAGTAGTTTTTTTAAAAAACAGACACATTTACAAAAGCATGCTTTGGGCCCCAAGCTGCCCGCCCGTGCCGCAAATTTGGTGCAAATCCGTCCAGTGGTTTGGGCTGTAGAAGTGAGCAAATTCTTTTTTTCCATCGCCTCTATGAGGAAAACTACACATTTTGTGACCCCCAATAACTTTGCCCCCACCCTAGACGAAACCACCAGACTTCACAGAATCAATCCGAGCGGGCCATATACTATTTTTGGCAAATTTTGGTGAGGATTCATCTGGGGGGGCTGAGGGCGCAAAGTTTTAAGCCAGCCAAAAAGTGCTCTTCCTACAGGTTGAGCAACTTAATAACGAAAAGCCTGCTACCGCAGACCGTGTAACATCAACATAATGGTGCAAGTTTGTGAAATAGAACATATTTCTAGGTCCAATTCTAGTGTATTTAGCTAACGCACCTGCTGCGCCCGGCTGTGTATTCTGCATCTAAGGCTAATGGTAGGGAGGCAAGTATATTGCTGGCTATGATAGAAAGCGTCAGTGTGCATGACAGGGCATAATGCAGACTGATAATGAGTGCTACTGGCCAACACCAAGCGTCAAGAACATATCAGGAAAAGCAAACTGAGTGCAACGATCATTCTGTCTTGGTGCATTCAAACGATGACGGTTTTCATTTCAATTGAAAATGCATTTCTTTTCATGCAGTGGTTAAACATCGCTTCCCGGGCCCCGACTCTTCTACATGTGCGAACTATTGGCTACAGTAGGTTTTGAGAAATGAAAACAACCTACTTATATACCGATTTAAAGCGCTGTAGGCATCCCCTACGACCAGAGAAAGTAATTTGTTAAGTATTCCTTTTGCCCCTCTGTACCCTGTTCTGCGTTAGGCGCTGCCCCCGCCCTCCCCAGCCCCCGGCAATGCGTGTCTACCCTCTGCCTGCTTTTCACTGCCTTCTTGTTCCCTTAATCTCGCTGTCCTGAACTTTTGTGCGGCTTGAAAAGATTTCACGGGTGTTTAGATGTATTTTTAGAGCTCACCAAAGGCTACTTGGTGACATTTAGAGGCCGATTCATGGAATAATTAGCGCGGCGCAAGTGGGCATAAACGTGCGAATCGCAGTGGAATAGCGAAAATCGCAGTGAACGTGCGAAAATCGCACGAAAAGCAGCGCACGTCGATTCATGGAAGGCCGTGCGCGAGAAAACCAGCGGATGTGCGATAAAAAGTGCGCGGCGCACGTTAACGCACAGGCCATCTAACAGCGTGCGCCAGGTCACAGCGAAAATCGCACAGACCACAGCGAAAATCGCACATAGCGCGGCGCACGCAATAAAAGTAGGCGGAACACGGGCGTAACACTCGGAATGGGGAACAACTTGCCAAAACGTGGGCGTCACGGGGGAAGTACAGGGCACAAGTGCGCGGAACGCCCACACGCTCGCCTACAACACGTATTCATGGAATAGAATAGGGGAAAAAAGCGCACGCTCAAACCAGCGCACAGGCACAAACACGACCGCCACAAGAAAGGAGGCGGTAGCGTCTCTGCGGCTGTAAGAAATGTGCGCCAAAAGGTGCGCCAACAAATAGCACCTATATACTGCCATGATGAATGTCAAATACTGTGGCCCTCCAGGAAAAATGACGTGCAAAGGGGTACCCACAAACACGGACACCCGCTGACAAAAAATACGTGTGCATGTATACCGGGGTGCGCGGGAAGTGTCACACGCGATTTGCAGGGTACGTGCATCACAGGGGTTCGCGTGAAGTTATTCACGCGATCGGGCCTGGGGGAGCGGGCTACGTGTATTACAGGGGTTCGCGTGAAGTTCCACACGCGATCGGGCCTGGGGGAGCGGGCTTCGTGTATTACAGGGGTTCGCGTGAAGTTCCTCACGCGATCGGGCCTGGGGGAGCGGGCTACGTGTATAACAGGGGTTCGCGTGAAGTTCCTCACGCGATCGGGCCTGGGGGAGCGGGCTACGTGTATTACAGGGGTTCGCGTGAAGTTCCTCACGCGATCGGGCCTGGGGGAGCGGGCTACGTGTATTACAGGGGTTCGCGGGAAGTTCCACACGCGAATAGCCTGGGCACGTGTATTTCAGGGGTTCGCGGGAAGTTCCACACGCGAATAGCCTGGGCGCGTGTATTTCAGGGGTGCGCGGGAAGTTCCACACGCGAATAGCCTGGGCGCGTGAATTTGAGGGGTGCGCGGGAAGTTCCTCACGCGATCGGGCCTGGGGGAGCGGGCTACGTGTATTACAGGGGTTCGCGGGAAGTTCCACACGCGAATAGCCTGGGCGCGTGTATTTCAGGGGTGCGCGGGAAGTTCCACACGCGAACAGCCTGGGCGCGTGAATTTGAGGGGTGCGCGGGAAGTTCCACACGCGAATAGCCTGGGCGCGTGTATTTCAGGGGTTCGAAGGAAGTTCCACACGCGAATAGCCTGGGCGCGTGTATTTCAGGGGTTCGCGGGAAGTTCCACACGCGAATAGCCTGGGCGCGTGTATTTCAGGGGTGCGCAGGAAGTTCCACACGCGAATAGCCTGGGCGCGTGTATTTCAGGGGTTCGCGGGAAGTTCCACACGCGAATAGCCTGGGCGCGTGTATTTCAGGGGTTCGCGGGAAGTTCCACACGCGAATAGCCTGGGCGCGTGTATTTCAGGGGTGCGCGGGAAGTTCCACACGCGAATAGCCTGGGCGCGTGAATTTGAGGGGTGCGCGGGAAGTTCCTCACGCGATCGGGCCTGGGGGAGCGGGCTACGTGTATTACAGGGGTTCGCGTGAAGTTCCACACGCGATCGGGCCTGGGGGAGCGGGCTTTGTGTATTACAGGGGTTCGCGTGAAGTTCCTCACGCGATCGGGCCTGGGGGAGCGGGCTACGTGTATAACAGGGGTTCGCGTGAAGTTCCTCACGCGATCGGGCCTGGGGGAGCGGGCTACGTGTATTACAGGGGTTCGCGTGAAGTTCCTCACGCGATCGGGCCTGGGGGAGCGGGCTACGTGTATTACAGGGGTTCGCGGGAAGTTCCACACGCGAATAGCCTGGGCGCGTGTATTTCAGGGGTTCGCGGGAAGTTCCACACGCGAATAGCCTGGGCGCGTGTATTTCAGGGGTGCGCGGGAAGTTCCACACGCGAATAGCCTGGGCGCGTGAATTTGAGGGGTGCGCGGGAAGTTCCTCACGCGATCGGGCCTGGGGGAGCGGGCTACGTGTATTACAGGGGTTCGCGGGAAGTTCCACACGCGAATAGCCTGGGCGCGTGTATTTCAGGGGTGCGCGGGAAGTTCCACACGCGAACAGCCTGGGCGCGTGAATTTGAGGGGTGCGCGGGAAGTTCCACACGCGAATAGCCTGGGCGCGTGTATTTCAGGGGTTGGCGGGAAGTTCCACACGCGAATAGCCTGGGCGCGTGTATTTCAGGGGTTCGCGGGAAGTTCCACACGCGAATAGCCTGGCCGCGTGAATTTGAGGGGTGCGCGGGAAGTTCCACACGCGAATAGCCTGGGCGCGTGTATTTCAGGGGTGCGCGGGAAGTTCCACATGTGATTTGACAGTGTGGCTCCTCCCAGGTGTACCCTGTACACCCTCCACGGCCCCTGCAGGCAGCCCACACCACAGGGGACTACCCTGCATCCCTGGTCATGTCCCGCAGGCAGCCCACCCAACATGGGCATGCCCCCCAGCAAAGGCACATGTCTCCTTGAACTAATGAACACCAACACATGTCCCCTTGCACCCCCACCCCCCAGCACTGTGGGGCACCTGCCAGCAGGCCCCCACCCATGTCCAACTCATGTCTCCCACCACCCCCAAACCCCAGCCACCAGGGTCACCCTCCACCAGGGCCCCACTCATGTCTCCCACCACCCCCACCCCCCAGCACTGTGGGGCACCTGCCAGCAGGCCCCCACCCATGTCCAACTCATGTCTCCCACCACCCCCAAACCCCAGCCACCAGGGTCACCCTCCACCAGGGCCCCACTCATGTCTCCCACCACCCCCACCCCCCAGCACTGTGGGGCACCTGCCAGCAGGCCCCCACCCATGTCCAACTCATGTCTCCCACCACCCCCAAACCCCAGCCACCAGGGTCACCCTCCACCAGGGCCCCACTCATGTCTCCCACCACCCCCACCCCCCAGCACTGTGGGGCACCTGCCAGCAGGCCCCCACCCATGTCCAACTCATGTCTCCCACCACCCCCAAACCCCAGCCACCAGGGTCACCCTCCACCAGGGCCCCACTCATGTCTCCCACCACCCCCACCCCCCAGCACTGTGGGGCACCTGCCAGCAGGCCCCCACCCATGTCCAACTCATGTTCCCCACCCCCCCACCCCCCAGCAGTGCAGGGGCACCCTCCACCAGGCCCCCACCCATGTCTCCCACCCCACAGCAGTGCAGGGGCACCCTCCACCAGGCCCCCACCCATGTCTGCCACCCTCCCACCCCCCAGCAGTGCAGGGGCACCCTCCACCAGGCCCCACCCATGTCTCCCACCACCCCCACCCCCCAGCAGTGCAGGGGCACCTGCCAGCAGGCCCCCACCCATGTTCCCCACCCCCCCACCCCCCAGCACTGTGGGGCACCTGCCAGCAGGCCCCCACCCATGTCCAACTCATGTCTCTCACCACCCCCACCCCCCAGCACTGTGGGGCACCTGCCAGCAGGCCCCCACCCATGTCCAATCCATGCCCCCCTGCACCTGGGTCCCAACATTCCCCAATCATGTCCGTAATGCCCATCCTCCCCTGCCAAAAGGCCCAACCAACTATCACACCCACCCACATATCAAAGCCAATTACATGTTACACCCCCAATGTAAATAATGCAATTTAACACATGTCTGTCACACACAATGGCTGCAAGTGAATGACAAAACACCCAACATGACATGCCTGAAAGCAATGAGATGATACGACACATTGAAGATAAAAAAAATAATATGTATTGAACAGCAAATAAGAAAAAACACAAAGCAAATCAAACAAAACAAGATGAATGTCCAAGAAAAAATTATGAAAATTTAAAATAAGCCAATCAAGAAGATAATCCTGGGTCCATGAGCCCTACCAAATTAAACCTAACTGACTACTAACTAAAAAGGGAACTATATACAAAAAAGTGGTGCATTGTCCAATCGCAACCCAAAAAAAATTCAAAAAAACAAAGGAAACCTAACCCTAACTATACAACTATATACAAAGGCAGCGGGCTATTCGGACGGCTCACTGGTTGTCGTCATGGGCCAGGGCATCCTCGAACTCCTGGTCAATGGCTTGGAGGCGGGCATGTTCCCTGGCCCCGAGGTCCCGCAGGGATAACGCAGTGTCAAGCTCAAACTCCCTGCGAAGACCCTCGAGGCACTCAGCCCGCCTCAGCGCCCTCCGCATGGAGTCCTCCGCCCTGACCATCGTGAGCCGTTCCTCCTCTGCCCGCTGCCGCTCCGCACCTATCCGCTGGCACAACCTCTCCCACACGGAAGCCACTCCCATTCCAGGGTTCTCCTGCCCTCCGGCCGATGCCTGCACCCCTGATGTTGATGGCCCCGAGCCATGATGCCTCCCACGTTGAGCCTGCTGCTGCCTCCGACGCAACTGCCTGTGCCAGCACGACGGCATCCAGGCTGATGGAAACCACCGACGCCGTCGTGCACGTGCCCTGCCTGATGATGCCGTCACATCCTCCATCTGCTGGGGTCCAGTTGCTCTGGTGTCCACCCCTGCTGGATCTCTGACTCCCGACTGTGGCAGGGATGGGATCCCCACCGAGCTGGCTGCATTGGTCGGGGCAGGTCCACAGGGGGCCCTGGTGGCATCTGGGCTGGAAGACGGCAAGGAGAACGACTGGTGGATAGCCTGCACAGAGGAGGAGAGGGCCGCCACATTGGCCAACACATGCAGGAAACCCCCGAACATGGCCGATCCCAATTGGGCCACGTCGGCACGGTGCACTTCGTGATGATGTGCGTGCTCCTCCCGGGAAGCACGCACGGCATCACGAATCGCAGCCGTGCGCAACGCGACCCCAATCAGGACCTTCTCCGCACGGCCAGGGGTTCCCACGTCCGCAGGTGGAGGGGAGTCAGGTGACATGGACATCCCCTCTACCTGCGGACAGGCCTGGGATGGGGCATCCCTGCTGGTGCATGGTGGTGCACTCACAGGGTCAGGGACGGCGACATGCACAGGCCCCTCCACGGTGACCTGTGCTGCCTCCTGCCCCTGGCCCTGGACTGCACCACTTGCACCAGCAGGGATGCCCCCACCAGGCCCCATGTGTGCCCCAGTGGCGGCCTCCTCCTCCTCTGTGCAAACCACCAACCTGGATGGCTCCTCACCGTCTCCCACCGTAGCAGGCCCCTGTGGGGGCTCACCCACCCCTTCCGCTGCAGCCGTGGGGGCATCCCCGCCGCCTTGCTCCACAGCGCCGTCTCCGCCCTCTTCTTCACTAGCCGCTGCGTAGAGGGAGACAAAGAACACAAGCATCAGGGCACTGTACAATGGTCCCCTAGACAGGAAGCAATAGCAGATGAGCACCACTGTCAAAGTACACTTCCATCATGTCCCTCCACAACACATGGGCCAGTCCAGGCAAAACACACACAGTAACAGGCATGGTGCATGCCATGGACATTTCCATGCATGTCCAATGGACTCTTGAAACATTCAATGATATGTAACTCACATGCATCATGCCTCATGCCCATCACATGCACACACATCACCTCAGTCACATCCATCTGGCCCCAAACACACCAAACACAGCGGATACAAGGGTAATTTTGCTGCTTTAATGAATCTCTGCATTGTCACACACATGTGTCATGCATCCATGGCATGCACAAGTCACAGACACGCAGGTCAGGCACACAGACATGGCTACCATATATGTACCTGGCATCAGCACCCATCCCTCACCCCCACCCATGTTCAGGTACAGAGACTGGCATGCTCTCATGTTCATAATCTGATTAGGGCTCCCCATGCGGCATATCAACACATGCAACAACCATGTGCATCACACATCACTGGTCGCACATGCATTACCATGATGTCCCTGCACACATACATGCATACATGGGCTATGGCACACATACAGGCAAGTATCATAGAACCAGCACACCGCAACATGCCCTGTCTCACACAGTAATGCATGGACACTTACCGCTCAACTCCAGACGGGCCTCCCTCTCAAGGATCTGGGCGTGGAGCGCTGGGCGTACGCGTTCCAGGACCCTCATCTGGATGGTACTCATGCGGCCCCGGCCCCCCTCCACGAGGCGCCGGGCCTTCACAAGGGTCCTGGACCTCAAGTCCTCCCAGCGCTTCTTGATCTTCAGGACGTCGCGGGTTGCCACCCCCTCCGCGTTGATGGCAACCACACAGTCGGCCCAGATCCTCTGCCGTCCTTCCTTGCTGGCGCGGGACGATCCAAAGAGGGCATCATACTGCCCCAGGACATGCTCCACCAGGACACCAACTTCGGTGACAGTGAAGCTGGTGCCCCTCTGCCCCTCTGGCCTGGGGTTGCCACTGGTGCCAGATGTGGAAGTGCCCGACATGGCAACCCCAGAGGCAGGTGTGGGTGGGCAACTGGGTCCTGGGGCTGGGCTGTGGAGCGATGTAATACCAGTCGGGAGTCTTCAGTTCCAGCAGGGGTGGACACAGCAACTGGACCCCTGCAGATGGCTGATGTGCAGGCACCAAATGGCAGGGCACGGTGGCAGCAGGCAGGCAGGCAGCAGCAGATGGCACGTGGGAGGCTGCTCGGGGCACTGGGGGGCAGTAACTCGGCCTTCTGGGCAGGAGCGTGGGCTTCCGTGTGTTTTCGCGTGGCCAGCTTGATACGGAGTGATTTGGCACGTGAAAATCCTGCACGTCAGCGTGAAATCCGAGGAAAGGCCCTTAGCGCGTAAGCGCGTCAGCGCGCATACGCGATTCTATTGGACCAGAGTCCCTCAGCGCGTAAGCGCGTCTGTGACGTGACCCGCACGGGTGTTCCCCACTCAGGACGTGATGACGGGGCACACGTGGAGATACTGCACGTCAGAGTGTCATCGCGTGTAATTGGACAAAAGTGCGCGTACACGCGATTGGCCTATGTACGTGTATTTAATGGGTGCGCGGCCACTTACACACGCAAGTACGTCAGCGAACCTGTATCCCGTGGTGCGTGTGAATTTCCACACGCTATTGGACTGGGAACAGGATTCCAGGGCTGCGCGGGTCACACGCTGTATCCCGTGGTGCGTGTGAATTTCCACACGCTATTGGACTGGGAACAGGATTCCAGGGCTGCGCGGGTCACACGCTGTAATCCGTGGTGCGTGTGAATTTCCACACGCTATTGGACTGGGAACAGGATTCCAGGGCTGCGCGGGTCACACGCTCGCCTAGAACACGCGCTAAGCATAAATTGCGGACTTTAACAATAACAAGCTCAGACGCCAGGATGAACATACCGTTCCTAGCAGCAGTGGCAGTGGGCTACCAAAGGAGGAGGAGGAGGATAGTCAGGGCCAGAATATTCACACCCAGAACCAGCCTTTTCGGGATGCCTGATGACCAGGTGTATGGGAGGTACAGGTTTCCACCACACATCATACTGGACCTGGTGACTGAGTGGGAGGATGACCTCACATCACCCACCCTGTGCTCCCAAGCACTCAGCCCCCTGGAGAAGGTCCTCAATGTACTGCACTTCTTAGCCACTGGATCATTTCAGCGGACAAGTGCCATAGTGGGTGGGGTGTCACAGGCCACCCAGTCACGCTGCCTACACCAGGTCTTGAACATCATGACTGCACGCCCATCAGTCCGCAGGCACATATACCTGCCCAGAACACCTGCAGAAAGGCATGCTGCCGCCCTGGATTTTTACGCAGTGGCACGATTCCCCAAAGTGCTAGGTGCCATCGACTGCACCCATGTGGCTCTACGTCCCCCCAGGGCATCTGAGCACATCTATAGGAACCGCAAGCACTGGCATTCCATCAACGTGCAGGTAGCATGTAATGCCAAGGGAATCATCACCTCAGTATATGCCAACTATCCCGGCTCCACCCACGACAGCTTCATTTACCGAATGTCCACCCTAAGCCGGGACCTAGAAGCTGGGCGGCATGGAGATACATGGCTGCTTGGTGAGTATGTATGCCACTGCACATGCATGCATGTTGGATACTGAGCAAGGTCACAACCTCACCAATGATACCAATCCCCACCTCCACAGGGGACAGTGCCTACCCTCTCAGCCCCCACATGATGACGCCAATTCGGAACCCCACCACGCCACCCCAGGTAAGATTTAACACAGCCCACATTACAACCAGGGGCATAGTGGAGCGCACATTCGGAGTGCTGAAGTCACGCTTTCGCTCCCTTGACCGTTCTGGCGGGCAGCTGTTATACGCTCCCCCAGTAGTGTGCAGGATCATAGTGGCAGCATGTGTCCTGCACAACGTTGCAACACGCCGGGGCCTGGCCGTGGACATGGTGGTGGCCCCACATCCCCAACCACATGCACAGCCGCTGCGCATGGGAGGGGAAAGGGCACGGGGGGAGGCAGCCCGTACACAGCTAGTGGCTAATTACTTCACATAGAAATCACACCCCTGTGGAGTGCACACTGCCCTGGCACATTCCATCTGACAATCAATGATGACTCAACCTGACACTGATCCTGAATGTGTGGAGAATGAACCGGGAATTCCATGTCAGCCTGAGATTGTTCACCTGGAAGTGTCACAATGTGTGCATCCCTACCCACACAGACACCACCAATGCAGTTTTGTGAAGTTACACATTGAAGCAGCTAAAATGAATACCCACTTGCAAAATGCAACAAGAGGACAGTGCCATGTCAGCCAACCCAACCCCAGCACTGCCACACGACACACCGTGCCATGTCATGCTAATTGCAGGTAAACAAAGTAATCCCCACAACATGACATCACTCTCACTATGTACAGTGGCACTATTAGAAACCTGCAACACCTGAAATGCTCACAGCAATGCCGGACCAACAACATACTTGAGCACGTAGTACCATTAACATGACATCAAAAATGTAACATATTAGTAGTCTCACCACCTGGAAATGCCTGCACTCCCACCACTACCAACTGTGCAGTGTTGGCGCCATGTAGAGTTGTAGGTGCACTGCTGCCAACATGGTCCCCATCGCCAGACTAGAGGTCCTTGTGTGGACTTGAGGAAGGGACCTGCAAATTGGGAGGTAGACACAGAAGAAGAGTTACACATCAATGCAACATGCAGTGTACAACACAACAGCAATATGCACTAGGAATGTATACACAGTATTGACTACAGACTGGCCACACAGCTCATGGGAGTCCAACGTCACTGTGTAATTCACTGTCACTTGGGCACACCCTTTGCAAGCCCATGGAAACGGGAAGCAGGAGGGGTGTGTGTGACTCAAACCCAAGCATCTGAACCAAATACATTACAAGCCTGCATGTGCCCAGCCACAATGCAGCGTATGCCCACAGGAACCACGGAAGCCAACAGATCGGAGCCAACAGATCGGAGCCAACAGATCGGAGCCAACAGATCGGAGCCAACAGATCGGAGCCAACAGATCGGAGCCAACAGATCGGAGCCAACAGATCCTCCCAAAAAAATTGGGAATAAAAGAAATCAAAATCTAAATAAAAATAAGAAACAATCAAAAATGGCCATTGATGGGCCCGGGGGGGTTGGGGAGGCCACCCAGGAGGTCCGAGGACAGGATGCACACCAGAACCCACCTGCGTGGATCCTGGGAAAATAAAACACCTCCATGGGCTCATGGCCCACACGGCTACCCTATTGTGGGAGTGTCACTGCTGTCGCTATTATCACCCTGTGCAGCTGCATCCGGAGGTGGTTGCACTATGGGAGGCAGCCCACGCAAGGCCCTAGTCTGCTCCTCCATGGCTGCAAGCATGCGGGTGTGGTAGGTCTGGTTCTGGAGGATGAGTGTGCGGAGGTCCCCATGCAACAACTCACGGGATGCCCGGACCTCCGCCCTCGTTGCCTGCATCTCAGCTGAGAGCGTACGGGTGAGACGCTCCAGCTGCTGTTCTGTCCTTTGGTGTGTTGAAGCCTCAAGCTCAACAAGAGTCGTCCTGAGGTGTAGGAGCTCCTGCCTCAGGGCTTCCCTGTGGCCCTGGGACTCAATGGAGATGGCCTCCTGCAGAGTCGCCAGTGCCGCCCGCCTGTCCCTGTTGGACCCCAACATGTCGTCCCTGTGTGACTGGCAGATGGAGTCAGTTGCCTGCTCTAGTCGCTCCATCAGCCTTTCTGGGGGGACAATGGAAGTGGCCACCCTATCCATGGCCTGAGCCATCATCTCGGATGATGCAGCCTGTTGGGTAGCCATACCGTAAATGGATTGCTCCCATGCGGTATTGCCAGGTGGCGTACGGCCACCACGTCGGCGGGCACCACACCTGTCTGGGGCAAGGCGAACTGCGCCTTGCTGTGCCGGCACTGCCTGAGGCTGCAGGACTGCATTCCCCCTCTGATCTGCTGGCCCAGGAACAGGATCAGATGTCGCGGAGTGTGACCCTGCATCCGTAACCACCGAAGGCGTAGCTGCCAACACTGACATCCCCATGGAGGGTACTGACCCTGGTGCAGGTGGGTGAGACAGAACAGAATCCCTCCCTGGAACACTCACCTGCGACGGCACGTAGGTCTCATCCGAATCAACACCTGAGTACAGCTCGGGGGAGGTGCAGCCAGAGACACCCCTTGAGAGCACGACCTGCAGCACTTGTGGGTTCTCCCCCACCACCACACCACGTCCCTCACTGGTGGTTGGTCGGCCCTGGGACACCTCCTGGGTCTGCACCATCTCCACAACCCCAGCAGTATCAGGTGCGTCTTCCCCTGCAAAGACATGAAAACAAAGTAATGGAAACAGGCATTAGCACCATGGCACACATTGAGGGCTGAGAAGCAAGAGAACCAGTACTTGATTGACATGTCCCACATGACTAAAACCCTCCCATGCATGCACCCACACTGCGTATGAAGTGCAGGCAAACGGCACACACTGATGACACCAAGATGGAAGATGAACAAATTTTCTGCATGCTGCCTGGCAGTGGCATCACACATTGGCCTGTGATTGGCAGGTGAAACACACATGCCATCACACAGATGGCATGTACCATTGCTATTGAGTGAAGATGGAGAGGAGGGCAGCACCTATTCATTCAGTCCAGTTCCCGCATGTAATAGCTTTTCTGATTCTAACAGGTCAGATTTTTCACCTGGAGCTGCCAGTCTGTAATGGTCAAATTGCACAGGGACATGTGTGTACAAATGATATCCAGGTAACAAAGTCACTCCCCTTTACCATACCCATGTCAGACATGTGACTAGTGGACAGCGACATGCCTAGTGAAAGTGGTGGAATGCAAACAAACTGACTGAATGAACAGTGAAAATTAAGCAAATCTGTTGTGTCAAGGTGACACTTCAAGGGCAACTGGCGTGCAGTTGTGCTAGATGTCTACTGTTGGCAGAAGGGATACTGCTATGGCCAAATGCAGCTGCGCAGGAAGTATTGCATGAAGCACATGGCTGACCCATACGACTGAGGCGCACACACTCTCTCCTGCCACCCAAACAGAAGCCCTCACACACACACCATGCACATGTATGACACACACATGCATGTGCACTCACCGGACAATGCCTCGTAATCAGCCAGATCTCCCACGCCTTGGATCTGTTCCTCCGTGACGTAGGTCCCAGCGACTGACTCATGTGGAGTGAGTTCCATGTCTACTACTGGAGACCCACCTCCAGTCACTAGAGTTGCGGCATGACTTGAGGCCAGCTTACTCTTTGCCCTGCGCTTTAGGTCATTCCAGCGCTTATAGCAATCATTGGCTGTGCGCCTCACGATTCCAAGGGCACTTACGATGTCCGCAACGGTCTGCCAGTGTGCCTGGCGTTGTGCAGGTGTGGTCTTGGATCCTGCAACAATGACCATCTCGTTGTCATGTCCGGACACATACTCGACAAGTGCATTCAGTTCGTCATCCGTGAAGCTGGGCTTCCTGGACGGGCCGGACTGTGTAGCCGTGTCTGGGGCATCAGCCTGTGCCGGACGAGCACTCTTCCTCTTCCGCTTGGAAGGTGGTGGTGATCCTGAGTGTCCTGCGCCGCTCTGGACACTAGGGGCAGGAGCCCTGGTGGACTCTGTATCAGGAGTGTGGGATTGCACACTCAGCATGGGAGTTGGTGCAGGCATTGGCTCTAGTGTGATGGTGTCAGGGGGAATGTCAGCAGCATGGACTAGGACCGACACTGTCCTGGCTGGGTGTGTGAGGGCTGGGGTGGATGGAGCCGCAGCTGCCCCTGCAGCCACTCCGCCCTGCCTCCTTGGTGCAGCAGATGACCTTGCTGCCCCAGATCCACGTGGCATGATGGCATCAACGTGCACCAGCGCACGTGTCGTAGCCCTGCTGACCTGGAAGTCAGCCATGGAGTCAGCCAGGTCTGGTGCCACAATGGGCTGGTCCAACAAGGGCTGAGCATGGATGGTGTCAGCCACTTCAGCCTCAACGGGAGGGGGTAGGGGGGGGTGGGGGGGGGATGATGGGTGCCCTTGACTGGTCCTCCACACATGGGGGGACAGGCTCACCCTGCAAGTTACGACCACGTCCCCTACCGGATCCACCACGGCCACCACTTGTGGCTCTTCCACCTTTGCCACCCTTACGGAATCCTCGCCTCCCAGCCATGGCACTGATATTAATGTGCATATGGGAGTGGCTGTAGACAATTGTCCTGGGCAATTGGGGGTCAAAGGGGTTGGGTACCAGATGGTAATTGTACCCTAGTGCTCTAGCACGGCTGATTGTAACCCCTGGGGAAAGATGACGGGTCACGCAACGCACAGGAGGCCCAAAAAAGGGAGATGACGTGCACGCAACCCCTCCTAGACCACGTGTGCAGAAAGAAAAACCTGCACTACGCTGTGGCACCCAGTAACACAAGAATGAACGTATGCGTGTCACACGCAGCCTAGAATGACCTCTGAAGGGGTAGGCAACACACGGGGCAAGCACAGAAGTTGGATACGTGCGTGACTCACCGTCTGCCAGGTAAAAGAGCGTGAAGAATGAGCGCGTTTGGCTGGCTAAACCCCCGCCAAAAGAAGATGTGTACGCTGTCTGAGAAGACAGGACAACAGTAGAAGGGGACACTGTTTGAGGGAACAGGCCCAGGTAAACCAGTAATAGAGAAAAAAGAGAAAAAGCTGTCAGAGGTAACAGGGAATACGAACTGGAAACGCCGTGAAGTAAATCGCGTGTGAAACGACAAGAAGTACAGATTTCACCCACTCGCTCTCCACGAAAAGCACGTACAAGGAAATGGTGTTCTACATGTACCTTATATACAGGCCCACACGTACAGCGTCACTTACGCGGCGTGTACGTTCACCAATCACACGCTTTGTCACTCCTGCGTGTAGATCCATTTTCACCAATCACACGCTTTGTCACTTCTACGTGTACATCCATTTTCACCAATCACACGCTTTGACACTGGGACGTGTCACGCAACAATTTCCTGCACGTGCAGGTGACTATAGGCGCGCATATGCTGTTGACGGGTTTACGCGCTAAGGGCCTTTGCTGACGTGTGGGATTTCACTACCTATCAGGCTGTCCACGCGTTCACACACGAGAGACCACGCTCCTGGCCAGGAGGCGAAATTACTGCCCCCCCAGAGCCCTGAGCACGCTCCCACCTGCCATCTGCTGCTGCCTGACTGCCTGCTGGCCACGTGCCCCACAGTGCTGGTGGGTGGGGGTGTTGGGAGACATGGGTGGGGGCCTGGTGGAGGGTGCCCATGCACTGGTGGGGGTGGTGGGAGACATGGGTGGGGGCTTGGTGGAGAGTGCCCCTGGTGGCGGGGGGTGGTGGGAGACATGGGTGGGGGCCTGGTGGAGGCTGCCCCTGGTGGCGGGAGGGTGGGGGTGGTGGGAGACATGAGTGGGGGCCTGGTGGAGGCTGCCCCTGCACTGCTGGGGGGGTGGGGGTGCAGGGGGACATGAGCAGGTGTGCAGGGTAGTCCCCTGTTTTGTAGGCTGCCTGCAGGGGCCGTGGAGGGTGTACAGGGAACACCTGTGAGGACCCACCCAGCCTAATCGCGTGTTAAACTTCCCGCGTACCCCTGTAATACACGTACCCTGGCTAATTGCTTGTTGAAATTCCCGCGTACCCCTGTAATACACGTACCCTGGCCAATCGCGTGTTAAACTTCCCGCGTACCCATGTAATACACGTACCCTGGCTAATCGCGTGTATGACTTCACGTGTACCCCTGTAATACACTTACCCTGGCTAATCGCGTGTTAAACTTCCCGCGTACCCCTGTAATACACGTACCCTGGCTAATCGCGTGTATAACTTCCCGCGTACCCCTGTAATACACGTACCCTGGCCAATCGCGTGTTAAACTTCCCGCGTACCCCTGTAATACACGTACCCTGGCCAATCGCGTGTTAAACTTCCCGCGTACCCCTGTAATACACGTACCCTGGCTAATTGCGTGTTGAACTTCCCGCGTACCCATGTAATACACGTACCCTGGCTAATCGCGTGTATGACTTCACGTGTACCCCTGTAATACACTTACCCTGGCCAATCGCGTGTTAAACTTCCCGCGTACCCCTGTAATACACGTACCCTGGCTAATTGCGTGTTGAACTTCCCGCGTACCCCTGTAATACACGTACCCTGGCCAATCGCGTGTTAAACTTCCCGCGTACCCCTGTAATACACGTACCCTGGCCAATCGCGTGTTAAACTTCCCGCGTACCCCTGTAATACACGTACCCTGGCTAATTGCGTGTTGAACTTCCCGCGTACCCATGTAATACACGTACCCTGGCTAATCGCGTGTATGACTTCACGTGTACCCCTGTAATACACTTACCCTGGCCAATCGCGTTAAACTTCCCGCGTACCCCTGTAATACACGTACCCTGGCTAATTGCGTGTTGAACTTCCCGCGTACCCCTGTAATACACGTACCCTGGCCAATCGCGTGTTAAACTTCCCGCGTACCCCTGTAATACACGTACCCTGGCCAATCGCGTGTTAAACTTCCCGCGTACCCCTGTAATACACGTACCCTGGCTAATTGCGTGTTGAACTTCCCGCGTACCCATGTAATACACGTACCCTGGCTAATCGCGTGTATGACTTCACGTGTACCCCTGTAATACACTTACCCTGGCCAATCGCGTGTTAAACTTCCCGCGTACCCCTGTAATACACGTACCCTGGCTAATTGCGTGTTGAACTTCCCGCGTACCCCTGTAATACACGTACCCTGGCCAATCGCGTGTTAAACTTCCCGCGTACCCATGTAATACACGTACCCTGGCTAATCGCGTGTATGACTTCACGTGTACCCCTGTAATACACTTACCCTGGCTAATCGCGTGTTAAACTTCCCGCGTACCCCTGTAATACACGTACCCTGGCTAATCGCGTGTATAACTTCCCGCGTACCCCTGTAATACACGTACCCTGGCCAATCGCGTGTTAAACTTCCCGCGTACCCCTGTAATACACGTACCCTGGCCAATCGCGTGTTAAACTTCCCGCGTACCCCTGTAATACACGTACCCTGGCTAATTGCGTGTTGAACTTCCCGCGTACCCCTGTAATACACTTACCCTGGCTAATCGCGTGTTAAACTTCCCGCGTACCCCTGTAATACACGTACCCTGGCCAATCGCGTGTTAAACTTCCCGCATACCCATGTAATACACGTACCCTGGCTAATCGCGTGTATGACTTCACGTGTACCCCTGTAATACACTTACCCTGGCCAATCGCGTGTTAAACTTCCCGCGTACCCCTGTAATACACGTACCCTGGCTAATTGCGTGTTGAACTTCCCGCGTACCCCTGTAATACACATACCCTGGCCAATCGCGTGTTAAACTTCCCGCGTACCCATGTAATACACGTACCCTGGCTAATCGCGTGTATGACTTCACGTGTACCCCTGTAATACACTTACCCTGGCTAATCGCGTGTTAAACTTCCCGCGTACCCCTGTAATGCACGTACCCTGGCCAATCGCGTGTTAAACTTCCCGCGTACCCCTGTAATACACGTACCCTGGCTAATCGCGTGTATGACTTCACGTGTACCCCTGATATGCACGTTACCCGCTTTGCGTTCCTTGTTTGGCTGCCCTGTAAACTGGTCCAGAGTTAGCGCAGCCCTTTGCGATGATTTAGCGATTTTGCTGGCTTTTCCTTGCGCGAGGGCGTTCTTGGGGGCGTTACTGGCGCTGCTGCAGGGTCGCTGCGATACTCTGCGCCACGGCTGGTTTGGGAGCATGAAATCCATGAATACGCTGTGCGCGGAAATCGGTTTTATCGCACGTGCCTGGCGCAGTCAATCGCACGCGGACACTCTGCGCCAGCCGCTTGCGACACTTTTCTGCGAAATTCTATGAATTACCCTGTTAATCTTTCTGCACCTCGGCTTATAGGGCGGTGCAGCGTGTGCCGAGGAATTCCAAATGTTTTTTAGACTTGTAACAGAGAACAGGATAGCACTCTGGACTATCATCACAGCTGGGAAATGCTGTCGTTCTGTAGGTGTGTGTTGTGGTATGTTATGCTATGGATTGTTATGATACGTAACATTTGTACAGACCATCCCTGTCATTTGCATACGATTGGCGATGCTTGTTTGTGTGTGTCAATGTCTCTGTGTAGTGTCTCCAGCAAGTCCACCTCTGACATTTGCATGGAATTTCAGTGCTGCGTGTGCTGTGTGTGCATAGTGCACCCTCCGGTTGCACTAGAACCATCTCCGGTTCAGGAAGCACCTCAAAACCTTCCTCTTTGCTTCTGCTTTCTCTCTCCCTCTCCCCTGCTAATTCTTCGCTGAAACTGCACTGAATCTGCAACTGGGCCACTCTCCCCGACCCTGGGCCCAGCCACTCTCCACTTGCACTGCCTCCCTGGCAACCCCTGCACTGCGGGACTGTCTCTGTATCCCTCCAGCCCCCCCTTCCCAGCACTTACCTGCACTTACCTTGCACTTGCCACCAGCTGGCCCTCCTCATTTATTTATTTATTTATTATTTATTTTATTCTACTTACCTTGTACTGCACTCCCCCCCTGCACTTCTCCCCTGCCCCCCTTGCACTTCTTCCCTTCCCCCTACCCCTGCACTTGCGCGGCGATCTGAATGACACCTGGCCTAGTAGGATCGTTGTCTGTCTTCCCCCTCTTCCCCCCTCCCTGCCTCATCACGCCTTGAAACACTTGTGTATAGGCGCGTTACAAATGCCATATCATATCATATCATATCATACTGTCTCCTGCAGTTTACCTCTGTAACTTGCATGTCATTGCAGTGATGCGTGTGGTGTGTGTGTGTGTGTGTGTTTGTGTATCTGCATACTGTCTCCCGCAGTTCACCTTTGTAACTTACATGGAATTTCAGTGCTGCGTGTGGTGTGTGTGCATACTGCCTGTTGCAGTTCACCTCTGTAATGTGCATTCCATTGCAGTGCTGCTTTTGCCGTGTGTGTGTGTGCATACTGTCTCCTGCAGTTCACCACTGTAACTTGCATGGAAGTGCAGTGCTGCATGGTATGTGCATACTGTCTCCTGAAGTTCACCTGTGTGCACGGAAATGTTGTGCTGCATATGGTGTGTAGTGTCGTCGTGTGTGTATACTGTGTCTACACTCCAACTTTGTCTCTTGCACAAAATGATAGTGGTGTGTCTGCGTGTGTGTGTGCACTCTTCAACAACACTAGACTGTCCATCACTCCCAGATCCTCTTCAGCAAACATATTTTATACATGTGGGAAATCCAATCTTTTGATAAAAGTCTATTTCAAATTAGCAAAGAAATGTAAACTCAGAAGGATATGGACCCTCATGTGGGAAACGACACAAATGGGGATTTTTAACATCCATACCAACACTCGTAATCCTCTGGTAAGGTGACAGGACTGAGGGCCTGATTCTGAGCTTGTGTTAAATGTAAAGTGGGAAGTCGTCATTCTCCCCTCCAGTTTCCAACACCACCATTCTGAGGTAGATGGGAATATTGGAGGGGAAATGTGTTTTCCAGCATCTTATATCTATAGTCTAGATACACACATGTGCACGATTGCAATTGCGAGCATTTCCTAAAAGACTGCCTCTTTTCTATTTTGAGAAAGTTTTCTTAAACTGTCATTACACTAGAAAAGTGGTGCTGCAGTCTAGGAAATACTATTTTTTATATAGGGAGAAAGTGTTCAGCAGCGTCCACCGGCACCTAACAGGTGCCATATTTTGACTCCTCTTTTGATGTGCTAAAGCACTGCTTTTGAATGGAGATATCCCTCACAGTGCCTGACCTGCATTTCTCATGGTTGCTAAGGCTGTTATCAAGCATTACATTAGGCACATGCTAAAGTCCTTGCTTTGATGCAAGCCAGCATCATAACCACTATTAGAATATGATGCATTTAAGGAAAGTGTTCATCCTTCATAGATGAACACTTTTCTATTTTTTCATTCACTTCAGAATCTGGGTGGTGATAATGTAACCACATGCAATGGCAAAAGGTTGATTTACTGCCAATGTAAAACCAAACTTGTAATGAGGCCACAGTTTTATTACTGTCTGCAAGTTAGAGCCCCCCCACTGTTCCATTTAAACTTCAGGGCCCTTTGGCGTATGCACATTTAGTTTTCCTTACATCATTTCTAGACCATTTCTACTGGCAGCCCCTAGCCCACAGTTCAGCTGAGCAGAATTACCTCATTGACTACTGCACCATTGTGGGGACATCACATGATCGCGGGAGCGTGGTCTCGCGAGATCTCGGCATAACGAGATCTCGCGAACCCGCGCTCCGCCAGAAAACGTTCTCGCCAGTGTTGGCGAAGCGCCAGACCAAGCAGTCGACCCACAGTGCTGCTCCTGATAAGGAGCCATCAAACTGAGGCCCTGAAGAGCCTGATGATCCTGCTTCCAAGGCATAAATCCAAAGCCACAGGAGGCCACATGGGGGCCCTGGAAGCTTACAGCGTGCCATCCTTGTGCACACCTAGCCCCAGTAACTGAGAGGCCCTGAACTGAACTGTGAGTAATTCCCCTGCCTGCACGAGGACACATTTATGTTCACCTGTTTGTCTTGCAATAAAGACAGTTAGAACCCACTGAAGGATCCTGTCGTCCTTAAAGGCCACAACAACCATGCATAGAAAAGGACACTACAATCCCTAGAGTCAATATTGGGTGCACAAGAGGTCCCTGCCACCAGCACCTCTTGGAGGTCTGAGAGATACACATAGAATAATAGAGGTGCCCTTGAACACTCTTGGGGGAGCCCTGCATTGCACACCAAGACGCGGCACTCTCTATCCTTGGCTCTTGGATGGGCTCTGGCCGTTGCGTTTCGCAGGCTAATGCTGATGTAGACAGGAACATTGACGCATCAAATACCCCATTAGAGAAAGTGTGGGTCCTGTTCATGTGGCCAGTGTCGGCGTATCTGAGTGTTCAGCACTTTCCTGCGCTTTCTTTCTTTTCTTCAGTGCCACAGCACCTTTAGCTCCAAGAGCGCATCTGATTACATATTTGTCTCAGTGCCTTAATTAGTAGTTTATCTCTACGCACCCTTCTCATTGACTCGTAGAAGAAGAAGCAACATGATTGGGTAACCCATTAACCCTTGTTGTGCTTTGACCCCACAACTCATTTTGGGCCCGCATATTAACCAGTCTCCTTCCATGTTCCTTTTCAATGCTCACACTGGCATTTTCACCTTTAGCATTTGGGTTTCCCCAAGCCGCCCTAGGATCCAGGTCCCTTCTCAAGTGTCATCAATACAGTCTCCCTGATTTGTCACGCCCTGTGGGTTTGGAAATAGGTAAGACATCGTCTGTTTTTGCTGTTGATCATGTAGGCTGCTGGCCGGGTATTCAGTAAACACTGGGATCTCTTCTTTTTAATACTAGGGGACACAACCCTTGTTTTCAGTTCATAAACCATACCTTTGGCTCTTGTGTGCTCTATCTTCTTAGCATCTCTTTTGGTGATGGTCTCTGGTGGTGGAGCCGATGCTCCACACAGGTTCTAGTGGTGGTCCCCTCCTGGACTTTTAGCTCCCTCCACTTGGCAACAAGCCACCTGGAGTTCTGCACATGGTAAACCTGGTCCACTGGGCCTCTGGATAGTTTGACCATTGGCCTTTTTGAAATCATAACGTTTTTTCCAACATGTTATTGTTTTAGGGGCCGAGTAAAGACAGTTTTGTCCTGATGGAGGTGGTTGTACGCCATATCTTCCACCAAAACACCCAATCTGCTGTTCCATTTGATGCTTCACCTCCGATATATCAGTGTCTTGATAAATGTGGTGGGGGAATCCTGCTCCAATGTATCAGTATTTCCATGCAATGACAACAGTAATAGGCGTAGACTACTTTCTGATCTGCTCCTATTTTACTGCCTCTCTCTGGCATCTGCTGGCAACATTATCTATAACACTCTAAGGGGATCCACTTTTTCGTCTCTGGAGTAACTATATGTTTATTCTTGTATGTGTACTGTGGTTAGTTAGGGCAAGTTAGCAAGTGTACAAAAGGTTTTGCATTGTTCTTGCCATCCGTGAATGGAGCCTTCAATTGTATTATCCAATCCACTGTTTATGTACCAACATTTTCAACTTCTTGACTTTAGCCTCAAGATGTATTAAACTTTTTTGGTGTGTATTTTTTATTTCTTTTCCTCTGTCATATTTGTCTTTTTGTAGTCATTTTGGAGTAGAGTTCTTTCAGGAATGTTTATATAGTTCTTTCAGAAATGTTTAAAGAATTGCTTAGTCTTTGACCTTTGCAAAAGACAACGGCATGCTTTTAATTTTATGTATTGATTACTTCATATGTGGACCATGTTAGTGCATTACTAATGGGTTAAATTATTCAACTGTAATTTTATCTGCTGCATGATGAATCATATGATTAATTTCCAGTGCATTTTTCTATGCCTTGGTCCTGTGCAAATGGCATGTTATGCTGTTTGAACTGCATAGATTTATGATATGATATGATATGATATGGCATTTATAACGCGCCTATACACAAGTGTTTCAAGGCGCGATGAGGCAAGGGGGGAGGGGAAACAAAGGGAGGACAGACAACGATCTTACTAAGCCAGGTGTCATTCAGATTGCGCAAGTGCATGGGAAGGGGGAAAGGAAGAGTGCAGAGGTGAAAGGGAGAGGGGAAAGTGCAGTACATGGGAAGTGGAAAAAATAAGATAAATAAAACACATACAAACAAGCAAGTGCAAGGAAGTGCGGACAAAGTGCTGGAAAGGGGACTGAAGGAATACAGAAAACAGTATCCAAGTGCAGAGGTTGCCAGGGAGGCAGTGCAGGTGGGCAGTTTGACAGGGCCTGGGCCAGAGATCAGAAGGGTGGCCAGGTAACCAGTGCAATTTCAGTCAATAGTTCAGCAAGGGAGGGGAGGAGAGAAAGCAGAAGCAAAGAGGAAGGTTTTGAGGTGTTTCCGGAACCGGAGGTGGTTCTCCTCGATTTTCACAGAGACAGGAAGGCTGTTCCAGAAAGAGGCCCCTGCCGAAGAGAGTGAACTGCCAACAATTTGTTGCTTGGAGAAGCGACTGACCCTGAGGGAGTTGGAGGCAGATGAGCGAAGAGCTCGAGAAGGAAGCATTTCACTTTGGTTGTATGGAAGGGGTTCAAACAACCCATCCGCCTGTATGTCAACTAAGCTTGCTAGTGTGATACCTGAAGTAAAGGCAAAGAGAGGTGGTGTGGACTCAAAGCATGCCAATGGCACCATGATTATTAGTATGCCATCTGCAACTTGGCCCATTGCTCCTTGAGGCTATGCTGGCACTCAGAGGATGCAATCAGGATGAAAGGCATCCTGGAACAGAGGGGGCTCTCGCTGTTGAATAGAGCAGCAAACCCCCTACCGTACCATGGTCCCTTCCTTGAGCTCCAGGTGCCACAGTGTAAACACTGACAGGGGGGCATTCTGCATAGACATGGGCATCACACATCCCTCTAAAACTGCATGGTGTGGCTGTGGTCAGAGATGGCATGAGCCCACAGTTGAATCTGGAGACTCAGCATCCAGTGAATGTTTGGGAAGGCGATGCACACCCTAGTGGTGGACAAGTACCCAGAAGCAGGGAAGATTGGTTTTAACAGAGGAGATGTGAATTTGGCCAGTGTTAGGAGGAGGAGGTAATGGAGAGTTAATTGTGGGCAGAGTGGGGGCATTCCCATGTTCATAGATGCTGTAGTGGTATTCACCTTGTGAAGAAGGTGGTGAAGAACATTTCAGTTTAGTTACTTGCCCTGGTTCATATTGCATTGACCCAATTCTTGATGATTATACAGATCGATGGACAGTGACATTTTTTCAGCACCTACTGCAGTGCTTTTGATATCCCTAAATGGTCAGGCTTCTGTTAGCTATCCCATCACTGACCGCTGGAAGTGTTTTGGATTCACTCACTGCATTCTGTGTTGTCCATCGCTTTTGCGGTCTTGACCAACCCATGGGATAATGCCCTCTTTTCAGTAAGGAGGACCTGTGATCTTCTTGCCCCTTAATATGCAATTACCTGTTCAAAAATATTTTTGAGAAGTGGGTCTTCCCTCTGGGATGTCTGTTGAGAGTCTGTGGCTAGTATCTTGTCTTCAGCCAGTACAGGTATGGTAGGTTCCATGAACTGGCCACTGTGGTACCTCCAAAAGTCAGACCCCAGAGGTCTCTGCTGTCTCATCGACAGATTCCACTTCTTTGACTTGTGACTTGTGGGATATGCAACTTGAAGATTAGATGAGCTACGGGCTCATTTGTGTGGATGTCACCAAGATCAAAAGGACGACTGGCAACTATGCAGTGTAATCCTCGCAAGCTATGGCAACCCTGACATAAGGACATTCTTTAATTCCAGTTCAGTCCCTGGAGTTATATGGGAGAATAATAATATGCAAGCCTGAACAATTACTTCATCGTGGGTGGTTCCGCTGTAGTCTTACCTGCTTTGTAGGTCTAATCCAGTCACTTTCTGGGGCCACGATTTTGAGTGAGTAACATTTAGAATTTGTATGATTGGCTCGTATGACAGGATTCTTTCTCCATGGATTAAGTCTATATATTCTTCTTTGTGGGCCATTCCTTCAAGTCAAATCATGGATCCACCTTTGACAATCTCCCTACCAATAAAAGGATGGACATCATTTGTTGAATACTTAAATAAAAATAAATAACTTTCAATACTTTGTGAATCCCTTTTCTAGCGAGTTCCTCAGTATCGCTCTTTGGATACAAGAGACCACTTCTACCTCCTTCGGTCTCCCACCTTCGTTCTAGTCGGGCGACTCCATGTTTCTAGCAAGTCTTTCCTTACTTTACTTTCAAACCCCTCTCATTTCGTTGTATTTTTAATAAATAGTAACTTTAGTTCCAGTCTAGAGGCCTCATTAAGGGTATTGCAGAAAAGTGGCAGTAATGACATTAACGCCACTTCTACCACACCGCCAAATTTAGAATTTCAAAATGTACAGTTAGTATCAACTACCGGGTTTTGTGAGGAGGAAGTTTCCTCCATACAAAAAAGTTACCACATAATGTTGTTTATCGTATGCGTTCATGTGTAATGCCCAATGGAGTCCTCCCAGACTCCAAACAGGGGGATAGCTTAAGGGCCCACATTACTCTAAATCATGTGGACTGGTAAAATAATTTGTTGGCGGCATTACCAAAGGAAATAGCACCCAACCCTTAATGATGTCTTATATGCCTTTTAATTCCCAAGTCATGTTGACTCCCCCCCCCATGTACATCAGACTTTGCTTTTGCCAGCAGCCTCAGACTTTAATCAGGATTTACAACTGCTTATTTCGTTTTTTCCCTCTGAATATTGACCAAAATGAATCCATACAGTTGGTAGAAATTGTGTCTTGACATAGATCAATATGTACTATGAGGAACATATGGGGGTGAGATCCCTCAGGGGAGGGAAGGAGACACACTGGTAGGGTCATGGCATCCCCCTTTACAATCAGAACATTACCCCCCTGAACTCCCATACCTTTGTGACTTATTGTGGTGTAGACCCAGTTCAACCTCCTTACACCAATAGTAGAACTCATTTTAAGATCGTCTGTAAAGACACTGAGACGAGAAAGAGCATGGGAGCAATACAGAGCACAGAAGTGGAGATGCCAAATTGAGGCACAAGGCAGTGGAGGAGCTTTGCACCAGCAAGGGAAGCCTGAGCATCAGGAAAACACCCTTATGCTGCAATGCAGAGCCCCTCACACTGTGATGAGAAGCCGAACATGGAGAAGTACCAGAGAGAGAGCAGGGAATCCCAGGAATACATCACAACACCAGTGATCCCACAGTGGAGAGTTGGGACACCTGGCTGTGCTATGGCAATATATTACTCACCGAAAGTGAGGTACAGATTCCATGGATTTAATACTATGTGTTCTGAATAATCCCAGTATTTGGGGAAGTTAAATGACAAGTATGCAGAAGTAAATGACAGTGAAGGACTAAAAGAAAGAGGTACTTGGGGAAGAAGCATACCCTTGTGTACTTAATGGTGATGAAGATTGAGAAAGATCTGGCAGGAGAGTAAACCAGGCAGTGTGATTGCAAGTGTGGGACCCGCACCCAAACACAGGAAATATTGTTAAGTCCTGGCATGAGAGTATCCCAGGCACAGTGAAGGTGAAGGTGAAGGTTCAAGGGTATTCTTATGCCCCTTGAAAATGAATGTTGTAAAGACCTGGCAGGAGAGTAAACCAGGCAGCATGATTGCGAGTCGGGGACTGCACCCAAATACAGTGAACATTAAAAGGTCCTGGCAGGGGAGTATACCAGGCAGGCCTATGGGAAGTGGGAAACCCCAGGGAAGACATTCAAACCTCTTGGTTTGGAAAGGTGAATAAAGTGTGGAAAGCACTGAGTAAAAAGAACCCTGTTAGTGTGTGGAATCCAGGGAAAGGGAGCCATACCCTGTGGATCGGTTAATTACATATTCCAGGAAAAGAACTGTCACTCTAAGCTGTGAAGCTGAAGCTGAGAAACTCTCCCCCTGCTGAATCCCTCTCTGAAACTGAAACTGCACTGGTCACCTGGCTACCCTCGGATCTCGGGGCCAGGCCACATCCCACACCACTCGCACACCTGCACCACCTCTTGGCAACCCCCACTTCTGTTTCCCTACATTCCCCCCACCAGCACTTGAGACACCATATGTCTGCACTTACCCTTGCATTTGCCACCAGCTGGCCATATTTTTTATTATTGCTTTATTTATTCTATGTATCCCATGTACTGAACTGTCCCAACATCCTTAGCGCCCACACTTTTTTCCTTCCCATGCACTTGCACGATCTGAATGACACCTGGCCCAGTAAAATCGTTGTCTCTGTCTTCCCTCTGTTCCACCTCGCTTGCCTCATCATGCCTTGAAACATTTGTGTATAGGCACATTATAAATGCCATATCATATATCATATCATATCATATCAATACACAATGGAGAGGGGACGACAAACCTACTATGCTTCGTGAATGTTCAGAACGTTCAAGTGCAGAGGGGAGAGGGGTATGGGCAGGTGCTGTGGTGCTCATGGAGAGCAGCAGATGAATTGCTACGAAGAAAGAAAGGTAGGTGCAACCACCAGTGCAGAGTATGGACAACCGCAGGGAAGATAAGATGTGGGAGGTCAGGGCACCCCGAGGATGCATAAGGGTCCTGAACACCAATCAAACCACTATGCAATTAGCAGGGCAGATAGGAAGGGAAGGACAAGGTAAAGAGGAAGGTATTGAGGCTTTTCCGGAGCTTAAGGAGGTCTTGCTCAAGACAAAGAGGGAAGGGGATGCTGTTCCAAATAAGGGGGCCCGCTGAAGAAAGGGACCAACCCCCTGCTCTCTGTTACCCAACCGCTTAACACACAACAAGTTGATGCCAGAGTAACGTAGGCATCTAGAGGATGAATATTTAGTCAGAAAGAGTTGCAGATAGAGTGGCCCCCAGCCCCAGAAAGCCCCAGACATCATAATGCCTCTGTGATCGAGTCTTACTCATGATACATTACACATGGTGTCAGAGTGGGATCCATCTTAGTTGATACAAACTGGGGAACCCTAAAATGTGAAAATCTTAGTGAGCGAATATACACCCCATCTGTAGCTACTAAGGAACACATTGGGCCTCATTACACGGTATGCGGTAAGGGATTACCGTTACCGGTATTTTACCAGTACCGGTAAAACCTTAACGCCTTAATACGAGGTCCCTTTGGGGGTTGGAGAATTTAACGCCTGCTTTTTGCAGGCGTTAAATACCAACCCGCAAAGGGACCAGGGAGCTAATTATGGTACCGCAATTTGTGGCACCGTAATTAGCTCCTTCCACATTCCCATTATGCCCTATGCGGCAAAAATGGGAATGGGGAAGGGCAATGGGGGAAGGGGGAATTACCGCCCCACCAACCTTGGAATAGGGCGGTAATTCCCCTTTCCACCAAGGCGGTGCCGGTATTTTACCGGCATGGACCAAAGTGCTTATAGCAAATTGGTCCACCGCCGTCCGTGTAATGAGGCCCATTGGCTTTGATTCATGCAGCTGCAGTGAAGAAATATTACAACCCGGAGTCCGGTTATTAATTTCTACTGATCTAGTCCTAGTGCCCTGCCCCTCCCCACAGGAAAATATGTACATTTGGTTTCTAAGTCTGGACTGACGGTTTGGCCTAGATGTCATGGCTGGGGTGTTAGATCTTGACTTCAGGGGTGATGTAAACATTATAATACAGACCAATGGTAAAAATCCCTCCCACGGTTTATAGTCATAATGTCGAAACAAAAATGTCGACAAACAAAAATGTCGACATTTTTTTTTCGAAAATAATAATGTCGACATCCTATACTTATAATGTAAAAAGTCATTTTTTCGAAAAAAAAATGTCGACAAAAAATGTCACTTAAAACTATCAACACCTCACCCAACACCCCCCTGCCACCCCCCCACACCCCCACCACCACCCTCCCACCCCTCATACTCAACACATTCTAATTATATATTTATTTATTTATTTATTTTTTCAATACATAAATAACCAAAAAGAGTATCATTTACTATTGGGGGGGGGTCCCCCCAACCCCCCCTCACCCAACACCCCCCTGCCACCCCCCCACACCCCCCCCAACCACCCTCCCACCCCTCATACTCAACACATTCTAATTATATATTTATTTATTTATTTATTCTTACAATAAATACAAAATTTCGAAAAAATATCGAAAAAATGTCGACATTTTTGTTTGTCGACATTATTGTTTTTCGACATTTATTTGTCGACATTTTGACTGTCGACATTTTGACTGTCGACATTATGACTGCCCACATCAAGATGGGAGAGAAAGTGGCCCAGGGGACTTTAGAGAAGGCCCTGTTTCCCACACTGGTCGAAGTTAGTAAGACCAACAAAACAGGAAGGAGAGAGAAAGATTTTGAGGAGGCATGCAAAGACCTTCCAGTTACATCATAGCTATTACCATGAATACCTAGGGACGAGCAAACTGAGATAATTCGAGACTTAGCATTTGCCCATCATAATGATCCAATGTTAGCTGAAGCCGAAGCCTTCTTGCATAACATTGTAGAGGAAGAGGTGTGGAAAAATGAAGGACCTTTCTTCATTATCAGCCAAGGTCAGCTGTACAGAGAACATGCCTGTCCCAAGGGCATCCCTAGAATACAGATTGTGGTCCCCAAAAGTCACAAAAGAATGGTCCTGGAAATCGCCCATTCCCATCTAACAGGAGGCCATTTGGGGATGGCCAAAACTCAAGGGCAGATTATAAACAGATTTAATTGGCCTGGCATTTACGCCGACATCAAAAATATTTTCCTTACCTGTGCCTTGTGTCAAAATATTAGTGTGCAGGTACCTGCCCTGCCCCCACTCCAATCCTTACTTATCATTTATATTACATTTTCCTGTATTGGTATGGATATAGTGGGACCTCTTGGACCATCTAAGTTGTTTTAGATTACGCAACCCGATATGCTGAGGCTTTGCCTCTAAGAATCAACACCTCCCAACAAATTCTAAAACATTTGATATCCTTTTTCTCTATTGTTAGTTTCCCTAAAGAGATCCTCATGGATCAAGAGACCATTTGTATGAGTAAGTTAATGGCAGAGGTGAAATAGGTCTTACAAATTAAAATTATTTGAACCTCAGTATACCACCCCCAGACTGATGGGTTAGTCAAACATGTTCACAAAAACCTGAAGAGTTTTCTTAAGAAGCTGGTAGAAGCAGACGGGAGAAATTGTGACGTTATATTCGGTGGGTTCTCTTTGCCATCCAGAAGAACCCCCAATCCTCCCTAGGTTTCTCACCTTTTGAGCTTTTGTACAGCAGTGAGCCACAGGATGTACTAGACATGCAAAGAAAGACATGGGAGGAAAGAGAGGAATAATTATGACCCTCTCTCTCACACTACCCAACATCTGAAAAAACACATGACAGCTGTAAGATCTGTAGTCCACTCCCATTTGTCCAATGGCCAAGAACAACATAAAACCTCTTAATATAAAATGGCCACTCAGGGATCTTTTTGTGTGGGACAGAAAGTTCTTGTTTTGTTGCCAACTTCTGAGAAGAAGATGCTGCCCAGATGGCATGGTCTCTACGAGGTTCTAGAACAGACAGCCAAATGCAATTACTGGGTTGCTTAGCCAGATAGACAAGCTAAGAGCCAGATATGTCACACTAAACTGTTAAAATAATGGAAAGAAGACACAGTAGTGTCCACAACTATGGAAATGGCTAGCCTCCTGATGGAAGCACCAGAATAGGATAACATAATACCCCCACATCTTCTGCATAATCAAAAACAAGATCCCCAAGACCTACTGACACAATTTCGTGATGTCTTTAGCCGTGAGCCTGGGAGAGTGAAAGAGGTCTTTCATTAGATTTGTACTGCTCCAGGGAAAGTTGTCAACCTGAAACCCTTTAGAATTCCAGAGACAAGAAATTAGATAGTCGTACTGGAAGTGGAGAAAATGTTAGCCTCAGATATTATAGAACCATCCCAGAGCTGATTGTCCTCTCCAATAGCCCTTGTCACAAAACCTTGAACATTTGTGGAGGTTTTGCATCGATTTTGGAACGGTAAACGCAGTGTCAAAATTCAACAATTATCCCATGCCAAGTATTGATGACTTGATTGATCGATTGGGTTCCGCTGTTTACCTTTCCATGATTGATCTGGCAAAGGGCTATTGGCAGTTACCAGTGAATCCAGTGGACAACGAGAAAACAGCCTTCTCCACCCCTGTGGGACTGTTGCAGTCCAAGGTATTACCTTTAGGGCTTCATGGGCATCCCGACACATTCCAGAAACTTCTGGACCAAATGTTTCATCCATATTTGGCATTCTGTGGAGCCTATTTGGATGACATAGTCATCGATAGCAAGACCTGGAATGAACACATATACCATCATTATCAGGTAAAAAGGGCCCTGAGGAAGGCAGGACTTACTGCAAACCCCAAAAAGTGTCACTGTGCCGAATCTGCAGTACAATACTTGGGGTTATTTTTTGCGAACGGTCTCGTACAACCACAAACAGAAAAGGTAAAGGCTGTCTAAGATACCCCGACTACAAAGACAAAAAGGGACCCGAGGATATTCCTTGGCCTACTAGGGTAGTATAGAAGATTTGTTACCAGTTACTACTTAAACTCACTCTACTGTCTACACTTCTATTATTTATGACCATTTTGTGAAACCAATTTGCATTAATTGTGTAGTGAGGTCTGTGTTCCTCAGGTTCCTGTATATAATACCAAAATGTACGTAATACCATTGTTGTCATGCTGACCATTTTGTAACCCTGTCTTCATGCTTTTTGCCACTTTCTGTGTAACTGTACCTGTAACGAATCAACTTTGCTCAAGCGCCCAGATGCCTCAGGGTTAGGCGCGCTCTATAAATAATAAACTAAACTAAACTAAACTAAACTAAACTAAACTAAACTAAACTAAACTAAACTAAACTACTATAACAGCTTGTCTTACTGACAAACATTGAAATGCTGAACCCCAAAAACTTAAGTGGAATCACAAAGATCAATCTTGCTTTGGTATTCTACAATTTGACCGTATCCAAATGGTTGCATGTACAAAAAGTCCTAAAAATGCTACCACCAAAGGTTCGAACACCAAAAGTTCGAACCTTTGGTGGTAGCATTGTAGGTAAGTATTAACAAAAAAAAAAACTGCGAGGGCTACTTTTTAGTATAGTGAGCGGGGTGTTGCGGGGGACACCCCCGCAGCTCATGAAAAAAAAAGAAAAAAAAAACGGGGGCTGCGGGGGTGTCCCCCTTAACACCACCACATACTTTAGAGTATAGTGAGAGGGGGTTGCGGGGGAAACCCCTGCAGGCCCCGTAAAAAAATAAACAGGTGGAGCCGGTTCCCGATCACAGAAGTGAAAGAAAAAGGTAAGTAGCGTATGTTTATGTTGGGGGTGTTGGTGGGGGTGTGTTGAGGGTGTGTTGTGGGATGTATGTCGTGGGTGTGTTGTGGGTATGGGTGGGGAAATAGGTATGTAAGGGTTGTGTAAGTGTGTTTGCATGGGAAATGTGCAAACCTGTGGTCGTTCGCACATTTCTCATGCAAACTTTCTGGCCGCTGGAAAATCAGCCACGCTCGGATCACATAGATCCCTTGCTTTACCACCCTCAAGCAGATTCTCTATAGTGAACCAGTCTTAAAGGTAGCTGACTTCAATAAGGAATTCCTGTTACAAACAGACACATCCAAGGTTGGGTTAGGGGCAGTTCTCTCCCAGGAATCGAAAACCATTGGACATGCTATTCTTTTCACTAGTCGGAAATGTATCCCATTGGAGAGAAGTGATGCCACTTTTGAACTTGAAGCCTAGCTATGCAATGGGCTGTGTCTTATTTATGTTACTATCTAACAGGGAAGAAGTTCCAGTTCATAACTAATCATTCCCCTTTACATTGATCAGTCTCCGGAAAGACATTAATGCCAGAGTCATGCACTGGTTTTTCGACCTACAGCCATATTGTTTTAGTATCGAACAGTGGAAAGGAAAAGATCAGGGCAGTGTGGATTACTTTTCCTCTTTATCAATAGGCGTAGCAGAAAACAGCCAGCTGAGATGAAGTGAACATGAAGAATCAAGCAATGTCATCACTTCTTCTCAGGGAAACTCTCTTCCCATATGGCCAGGGAAGGGCAGCCACTACCTGATCCCACCAACCCTGTGGGTGGCCATCCAAGGCAGGATCATTAAGGGGGAGAGAACCCTCAGGGAAGGGATGGAGACACACACGTAAGGTCATAGCATTGCCCTTTACGCTCAGAACATTACACCCTCCCAAACTCCCATAACTTTATGGCTTATTGTGGTGTAGACCCAGTTCAACCATCTCAGAACAGTAGTCAAACTCTTTCTAACACATTCTGTAAAGACACTTAGATGAGGAAGAGCATGAAAGCAATACAGAGCATGGAATTGGAGACGTGCTCTAGTTGTTTGTAAATTCCAAAATTGTGGCACAATGTTTAAATTTAAAAGCAGGAAGCATCAAGAAAGGTGGAGATTCACTTCACTTGACGCGGGCCAGGAATCAGAGAGAAAACCAAGCTGTGAGCCAGGCAGTTGAGCACAGAGACACCAGATGAGAGCAGATAAATCTTGCCAGCTCAGACTGGGAACCCATAGAGTAGAGAGTGAGACAGAGCCAAGGCATGGAGAGAAGGAAAGGCCAAGAGACACATTCCTGAGAGCACCGTTGATGTCAAACTGGGATGCGAGGCAGTGGAGAAGCTTTGCGCTGGCAAGGTAACACCCTTCTGCTGCAAGGTAGAGCCGATCGCAACACGAGGAGAAGCTGAACATGAAGAAAGGCCTGAGAGAGAGCGTGAAAGCTCAGGAAGCCATCACAATGCCAGTGAATCCACAGTGGAGGGCTTTGGACACAGGGTTGTGCTCTGGGAACAAAATACTCACCAAAAGTGGGGAACAAAATCCCACAGTTTGCATACTAAGTGTTCTGAATAATCCCATTGCTTGGGGAAGTTGAGGGACAAGTAAACAGAAGTAAATAAAAGTGAAGGACTATAAGAAAGAGGTGCTTGCGGCTCTTTACTCTCACGTACAACTGAATATCTTCGGTGTATTGGTGGATGGCACTACTGGGACTTTTTAGGAGAGTGCCCAGGATCTCCATATAAAGATTAAAAATGACTTGTGTGGGGGGATGGAGCATTGGGGGACTCTGCAGGAGACTGTGACTCAGTTAGAATGCAATGAATTAATCTGGACAGCCTGATTTCTGCCCAAGTGGTAGGCGGTAAAGCAATTCAGGACAGTGCCAGATAATCCCATTCTGTCAGCGAGGTGGGAGAGGAGGAAGGGTGGTCGATGGTGTTCAATGCAGCGGAGAGGTCAAGGAGGATGAGGAGGCATGTGTTGCCCTTGTCTATGATTTGAAGGCCATGACCCAATGGTGGTTGTCTCGATGCCACTCTTTGGGTGGAACCCTGACTGACAGTCATTTAAGAGGTAAAGTTATTAAATTCTGGCGAACAGTTGTGTAGTGACTACTTTCTCCAAGATTTTATCAAGTGGGAGGTTCGTAATGGACTAGTAGTTGACCTGGTTGTCTGAGTCAAGGGTTGCTTTTTCAAAAGAGTTTGTATGAGACCAGTCTTGAGGTTTTCTGGGAATTACCCTTCTTTGAGGGAGGCATTAATGATGCTAAGGCACCGGTTCAAGTTGAGCCTTGGCCCCATCAGTTGTTTAATTATAGGGGCCCTGATGATATCATCAGAGTAAGAGGTATGCTTCAGGGAGGAAATCGTTTTTAGGAGGTTGGAGGAGGTCTCTCTTGTAATCTGTGCCAGACTTGGCCTGAGACATTGAACTTCGTTACCCGGTATTGAGTCAATGTTGAAGTCCTTTCTTCAGCTATTACTTAGTATTGCACTTGGTTTTGGACTGTTTGTCCGAGCATTCATCATCTTTCTTTCTTCTAATTTCTGATAAACTTGACTTGGGGAATTAGGCTTCAGTTGCCAGTCTGTAATCAATATTTAAGCCCTTCCTTATTATCCTGTCCCGGGAGGATAGCTCAGCGGCAAAGTGCTCCCCTTGGAAACAAGACGACATGAAGCAATACAGGTTCGATCCCCGGGTCCGCGCTTAGAAATCTCTGGGTGTTTAAGCGCATTATAAATACGCAACTAAGAGAAAAAAACAATTACCAAAATACAAAACAAACAATTCCTGTAACAGCGCATCGATGCCTGCGGGATGTGTGAGCGCTTTAAAAATGTAAATACAAATACAAATATGATATGATATGGCATTTACAAAGGCGCGACGAGGCAAGGGAAAGGGAACGAGGGAGGACAGAGACAACAATCTTACTGGGCCAAGTGACATTGAGATCACGCAAGTGCAGGGGTGAGAGCAGGGTAGAAAGTACCAGGAGAGGCAGTGATGTACATGGGATCAAACAATAACAAGAAGTGCAGCCAGCAGGTGGCAGTTTCAAGGGTATGTGCAGGCAACGGGTGTTCAATAAGTGCAAGTAGGGGACTGTAGGGTTACAGATACAGACTGTAGTGCAAGGGTTGCGAGGAGGCAGTGCGGGTGTGCAACTTGTCAGGCAAGGACCTGGGCCCAAAATCAGAGGGTAGCCAGGTGACCAGTGCAGTATCATACAGGAGATCAGCAGGGGAGAGGAAGAGAGAATGTAGAAGCAAAGAGGAAGGTCTTGAGGTGCTTATCAAACCAGAGATGGTTCTCCTCAAGTTTCAGAGAGGCATGGAGCTGTTCCAGAAGGAGGCCCCAGCCAAATAAAGAGATCTATCCCCAACTCTTTGTTTGTAGAAGCATCTGACCCTAAGGGAGTTGAAGGTGGAGCAAAGAGCTTGAGTAGGAAGGTATTTACGAAGAGAGATTTGGAGGTATTGAGGACCCAGGCTCCAGAAGGCCTTGTGGACAATGCAGAGGGTCTTGAACTTAATCCTTGCAGCCAATGGGAGCCAATTAAGATATTCCAGCACCGGAGAGATACGATCCCTGGGCTTGAGGCCAAGGACAAGCCTCGCAGCCCTGTTCTGGATGAATTTCAGAGGGCAGAGAGTAGAAGCAGGCAGATTTAGAAAGAGTATTTTGAAGTAGTCCACCCTAGAGAGAACCTGAGCTCTAGAGACATTGAGGTTCTGGGGCAAGGAGAGGAAAGGAAGAATACATCTGAGGATGTGTAGTTGGTATAGACCTCAGAGATGTGAGGAGAAAAGTGGAGTGTGGAGTTGAAGATGACCAAACGGTTCTTAGCCTCACAGGTGGGAGCAGGAAGAGGGCCAAGGGAGGCCGGCCAGAGAGTGAAAGGAAAGGAGGATGCTGGTGTGCCAATGAGGATAATCTCTGTCTTACAGGCATTAAGTGTGAGATCATTGGTGGCACGCCACTCCTGGAAAGCAGACAGACAGTCAGAGGTGAGGGAAGGATAAGAGATGGCAGAGGGGAGCCTGAAAACTAGCTGAGTGTCATACGCATAGAACTGAAAGTTGGAGCAGAGGGCGGCAATGCAGGGGGTAAGAGGTGCCAGGTAATGGTTTAAAAGCCAGGGAGAGAGGTTAGACCCCTGGGGAACACCACAGATAGAGAGTGAGATAGAGGAAAGGAAGGACCCAAGTTGGACCTGGGAGGGTCGATCAGAAAGGAACGAGGTCAGCCAGGCCAGGGCCTGATTGGTGATACCCAGGTTATCATGGAGATGGTTGAGCAGGATGGCATTGTTGACCCTGTCAAAGGCAGAAGAGGGATTGAGTAAGATGAGCACAGAGGGGAGATTAGAATCAAGGTTGGAGAGCAGGTCTTCACAGATTTTCAGGAGAGCAGTTTCTGTGCTTGGGGCTGCTCTGAAGCCAGACTGACGGTCATGGAGACAGCCAAAAGATTCAGTATGAAGATTAAGCTGGGAAATGGGCAGCTTTTCCAGGAGTTTGCACAGGAAAGGAGCGACAGAGATCGGGCGATAGTTAGCCCAGCAGTAGGTGTCGGCTGAAGGTTTCTTGAGAAGAAGGTGAACAAGAGAGTGCTTCATGGGGGAAGGGAAGGCTCCAGTGGTGAAGGCGTAATTGCAGAAGTCAGCCAGGGCAGGAGCAAGAGTGTCAATGTGGTCCGTGATGGATTTGGAAGAACAGGGAAGAACCTATTTTGTCAAGACTTTCATAGATCGGACTTGTCTAGAAACCTTGTCAGGGGAGAACAGAGGAAAGCAAGAGAAAGAAGGAGGAGAGGAGGCCAAATATGGGCCAGAGGTAGAGGAGAGAGTAGAGGGGAGAGGAGGAGGAGAAGAGGATGATAGGGTGGACAGGATGTCCTTGGTTTTAGAGATGAAATTAGAAACCAGGTCTGTGCAGAGGGCCTGGGAGGGGACAGGAGAAGTAGAGACTGCAGCAAGATTGGGCAACTCCTTGCAGATTTCAAAGAGTTCAGCCGAGTTGTTAGATGCCGCAGAAACGTAGGCTTAGATGTGGGCTCTCTTCTTAGTTCGGACAGAGAGCCGGCATTGCCTTTGGAGCAGGTGGCAGGCCAGTTTGTCAGAGGATGCACAGGATGCTTGCAATTTCATTTCAACATCCAAATAATATTGCTCTGTGTTTTGGACTGCATGACCCAGCATGCGTCAACTCTGTCAGATGGTTGAACCGATGGGAATGAGGACCAGGACCAGCTAAGGTTGATTCTTGAGATCTGTGAGATTAGCACTGCCAGGTGGGAGTCATCAGCACATGTATAACGCGAGTGAGTAGGGAAACAGCAAATGACATACAAAACTATCTAGAAGTGGTGTTGAAAAAATATCTGTAGTGCTAGAGGATTTTTTCTCGGCTCTAGGTTTTTGACAGTTTTACAAAAACATATACTCGCAAATCATTGTCTTTCCCTTTAGTGGTAGACATTCATGGATCTGCTAAATATACAATACGATAAAATTTACAGTTTTTCCTTTCACAAAATTGAGAAATTACGAGTTCCTTTTCCAATAACAACTATGGCAAATTGCGAAAGTCCTGCAATATGTTTCTTTAGAACGTTTTTATGCTGCAATCTAAGTGGACAAATGCACTTTCATTCACTAAATGTGCTGGTATATTGTACCAGAGTGAGAAAGAAGATACAGCTGAGAAGTAGTGGATGCTTAATCAGCATAAAGTGGAGGATGTAACAGTTTCGGCTCCCCTTTCCCCTCCTTAAAAAACAAGAGCGCAGATATAGAGGAAAAGGGATTTTAACCCTTAAAGAAATTAAAAACAGCAGCAGGTTATGTTAAACCTTCATGCGAGCACCCCGCTTATAACTGTGAGGATAACACAGAAGAGAGCAAAAGTAGAAAACTTTAATATACTTTGACACGCGATGAAAGTAAACAATGTGATTAGAGGAAGGATAGACAAGATAGACCAATCAAGAAGTAAGAAAGCAGAAAGAAATAAAATACAAAGCTAAGGGAATAACAATAGTACAGAATTAATGGATGGGGGCATAAATATTACTTAAGCTCGATGATAAGGGCATTGATTCGGTTTGAGAAAGAGAACAAAGAGAAGATCACGAAAAGAAAGAAAAGGAAGAAGAAAGAGCATATAAAGAATTATAAAGAAGAGAAATAAAGAGAATGCAAGCTAAGGGACAAACAAAGAAGGTAATAGGTGAGGAAAGAAAAGAGAGACTGGAAGACAAGAGACAAGAGGAGTTAGAAGCACAAAGAATGAAAGTACGCAGGTTGCAAGGAAGGTAAGAGGAAGATGAATTAAGGGAGATGAGGAAGAGAGAGGAAGAAATTAACAGAAGTAGGGGACTAAAAGATGATGAGATAGATTATCTATGTCATAGAGGCATAGTGCTGATCGAAGCACAAGAACAATTGAAGAAGAAAGAGAGTCACAACAACTCTGCATGGAGCTGCAAGCGATACCAAGAATACCAACATGGACTGATAAGCGAGATGCAAAAGACATAGGGAAACAAATTGGGGACTTAGATAGGCGAATGAGGGATACAGAAGGGTACAAATCCCAAGAGAACATAGAAGGATCTCTATTGAGGGAAACTCGAGGAATGTCAGATGACGCCATAACAGATTAGCACAGAATGCTGTCATTAAGTAGGCTAGATATTGATGATGCAGAAACAGATAACCATCATACAAGCTGAGACATAATAATGTCAGACAAAGTAAGGGAAGAAAACGAGAAAGCACGAAGGGAGGGCACTTGCAGATTTTCAAAAGAATTGAGTGAAAAAAGGGGTAAAATGTTCAGATCCTGTAGACCCCAAAGAAAGAACACCAGAACCGACACTGTATACTGATAGACCACATGTATGATTGTGCAGTACAGAGGATGTTTCCCCACCTCATGTAAGCAGATTATGGGCACGGACAGATCCAAATGGGCGAGACTAGCCCCACCTGGAAACCGAGAAGTGTAGGTAGGTATGATTATGGACCAGGATTTTCACAATTTTCATTTTTAGACAAAGGGGGAGGGCGACCACAATCTATACCGTGGCCACACATGGATAAAAACAATTTAAGGTGTAATTTGCCAAATTTTACTTCCGGTGTGGGAAAATGGATTTACAAATTAGAGAGAATTACATCAAGAATGACTTTAGTCATAGGTGACATAAAAGACTTGCTAGCAGCCATTGTAGGAGAGAGAGAGAGAGAGCAAGAGCTAATAATGTTTGGAAGCGAGCAGGATATGCAGGTGTGACTGCACAAAGCACAACACATGATGGAGCACCATTTAATTATTGCAGAGCAGATGTATGGCGAGCACTCAGAGTACAATATCCTGATACATTTGCTATGGGTGCGATTATGACTAGGAAAATGGGGGACGATGAGGACCCTGTCACCTATATTCAAGACATTCATGAAAGCTGGTGCCTTGAGACGTGTGAACCATGAGATAAAGCAGTGGCATTATTTAACCATATTTTGTGTCATATACTGCCCAGAAATGTGCAAAGGCAGATGAAGAAACAGGTGGGATTAGACACCCTACCATAGCCAGAATTACAATTGATGATCGTGCATCACTGCCAATTGTTGCAGGAGAAGAATAAGAAGAAGCCGAAAGTATAAAGCAGGAGGAGGCATAGTTAGTTCCCGAAAAGTTGTCAAAAATAGCCATAGAGGGAGCAGTATTGACAAGTCATGAAGGTGGGGTGACATAGTAGATGCAATCAGTGCAGCAAAACAACATAGTTTATCCCATGGATCAGAGTGGGTACAATATTTGGCCAAGAAGAAGAGGGAATGGATCGTAAGGAGGAGGATGAGGTACATTTCAAAACCATCAGGCAAGAGGAGGATATAATGGCGGACAGCCACAACACTGCTGGAATTGCAGAAGAATTGGATATATAGCCAGGACATGTAGAAGTAGAGGAGGCATACAGCGAAATTGGCAAACTCCAAGAGGGGGGGATGGGGTATGTTCTGGAATATTGAAGTATTATGCCCAAGATCACACACATCTGTTTGATGGTATTTCTGAGGATTTACCTCCATCTCGTACTGAGGACAAATAGATTTTACTGATGAAGAAATAGTGTGTTCCACTCCAGGGATACATTATATGTATGTGAGAGAGTCTATATTAGACTTTACAGACCAGAAGGCATTACAAGGGGTCCCTCTGGATCCAGAAGTATTTTTGTATGGATGACTGTTTTATCATCATGGTTACCCAGATTGATAGGTAAACTATAGAGAATACCTGATGAGTTTTTGTTCAGACCAAAAATCCCTATGTATGACAAAGAAGGACAGATTTTCCACTTGGACTTAGAAGCAGCAGTAGTCAGAGAGGAAAGGGTGGTTCTACAAGGGACAAATGATGTAGGAAGAGGATGGAGAACAGTGATAGCCCTCAGTGAAGGATACAGACTGAAAGATATGACAGATGAGGACCTGTTTAAGGATGAGTACTCAAGACAATGAATTAGTATTTTTCATAAGTCTGACAAATTGGATTAAACTAGAGAATAGAGAAATACTGCAGAGAATAGAGTTGGTAAAAAAATAGACAGTCATTTTTTCAGGAAGATTTAGATGAAGTGCCAAAGATTTTATTGACCACAAGTCCATATGAGGTGGGTTTCTTAAATGGCATAGGACCAGTTAAAATCAAGCTTAAAGCTTAAACCAGGATCCCTTTTGCCATGTGCGAAGATACCCCATGTCCAGAGAGGCAGATGAAGGTATATTTGAGAACAATTCCACTTTAATGCAGGAAGGAATATTGGTACGATCCAATTCGCCATGTAACACGGATGTGTACACAGCGAGAAAATCAACGGGGGGTTGTGGAGATTCATACAGGACCTTCACCCCCTAAAAAATATAATCAGAGCTGAGTTTCCTTTAGTTCCAAATCCTGTGACAATATTGTGTAATCAAATATTTCACAAGATTTGACTTCCTTTTCGTATAGAAATATTCACCTGAAACATACTTGTTTTACCCAGGGGTACTGTGAGCCCCATTCAATCTTTAATAGAGTCCTCCAGATGGACTTAGGCAATGTTCAGCTCAAAAGTGCAATCCTCCAATATGTGGATGATTTGTTGGTGTGCAATGAGACAGAAGAAACATGCAGAGAGGATTCAATTAAGCTTATGACTACACTCTCAGAGGAGGGGAAAAAGTGGACAAAGAGAAGCTACAATACTGTAAGGAAGAGGTCTCATCAGGGGAGGAAAGTGACACCTGAAAGAGCAGAAATTATTATGAAGACCTCAGGACATAATACAGTGAGGGACATGTAATCATTTTTAGGCCTATGTAACTATTGTAGGGCCAGGGTTTTCAATTGCAGTGCATATATCCAACCACTTTAAAAGGACTTAAAGCAGCACAGGTGAGCAAGATTAAACTAACATGGACAGATGAGATGATTGAAGGATTCCAAGAATTAAAAAAGACAATCAGTACAGCCCCTGTGTTTGAAATGCCAGATGATCATGAAGCATTGTACTTATTTTCTAATTCAAATGGAGAAGCCATGACATCAGACCTTACACAGCAAATTAGATTAGGACATCACCATAAAGCATTGGCTTACTATAGTGGGATTGCAGACCCAGTTATGAAAGGGCATTCTCCTTGTGAGCAGTCTTTAGCTGCTGCTGCATAAAGCTTCAAGTATAACAATGGGGTGTTCAGTAACAATATTTTTTGAGCATGCATTATTTGCAATTTTAGAGAAACTTAAAAGTACATTGACCACACAAAGAACATAAGGATACAAAGTAATTATTTATAATCCTGTGATTAAAATTTCAAAATGTAACACTGTGAACCCAGCAACATTCATAGCAGAACCAGTAGGGAAGGGTGATTATGCACATGATTGCAGAAAGTATACTGAACACTATGATGATATTACCCAAGCTAGAGAAAATGCTATGGGGAGGGGGGTAGTTCTCTTTATTGATGGTTCTTCAAAAATTGACCAAACAATTGGCGAAAGACATACTGGATCAGGGGTAGTGAATCTGAACCAAGAGGGTGAATTTGAGGTAGTGGCAAGTGCGAGATTTCCTTTGCATTACTCAAAACAGGCTGCAGAATTAGTGATGCTTATTGCTGCACTAGAGATTTGAAGATAAGGAAGTGATGGTGTACTCTGACTACGCCTATGTGACATCAACTGTACACGCAGGTTAGTCACACTGGAAAAAGAGGGGGTTCCTCGGTGCAGACGGCAGTCCAGTGTAACATGTGGCCCTATTGGATAAAGATATTGAAGCATTTGCACTCCCATTGACTCTAGCTTTCGTGAAATGTGCAGCGCATACTAAAATGGTAGACATAATTTCTAGTGTAAACAAAGCTGCAGATTTAGAAGCCAAAAAGGCAGCCTATTTGCCAACCATTTCTAATTTTGAAATAGAAGGTGTTAAGCAAATGACTGGACTATACATGTTGGTTGAGGAGGTCTTTATCATGCTCTCTATTTTCCAGTTAATTGAGATACAAGGTCGAGCACCACAAGAAGAAAAGGATTTATGGAGGAAATCGGGTTGTCTTTATCCCACACAGAGGCAATTTGGAGACAAGATAGCAGTAGAACGAAAGTCATGCCTATAGCCATATTGAGGGTAGCACTGGAGCAGCTCCACTACCCCGCACATACGATTCAAGAGAGTCTTGCCGCCACAATTGCAGAAGATTTGGTTTTGCCAAATATGCTAGAACATGTGGCTTAGTTTATTGTAAATTGCATCGTGTGCCAGAAATGTACTGCAAGGCACACTTTGCAGACAGTGGGTGGAGGAAGTCCTAGACCCAATGGGCCATTTCAGCACCTACATATAGATTATGTGGATATGCTGCAGACATGCAATGGCTACAGATATATTCTGGCCATGGTATGTCCTTTTTCTAGATGGATTGAGGCAGGTCTATGCACACAGCCTGACACCATGTGCACTGCCAAGTTCCTTGTGTGTGAAGTATTTCCAAGATGGGGTGTGTGCGAAGTTTGGCGGTCTGACAATGGACCACATTTCGTAAAATGAATTGTTTGAACAAATAGGTATTCTATTAGGCATTAAGCATACCTTTTCCTCAGCTTACCATCCACAGATAAATGGTCTCTGTGAGAGACTAAATGGGCTGCTAAAGGAGAGGACTGCAAAGAAAAAAAATGACTTCAAAGAAGGGATGGCTACATTGACTACCCCTTGCCTTATATGCCCTATGACACCAGCCTTGCTCAGATAACCATATAACTCCTCATGAGTTGGTGACTGTATCCTGCATTAGACTCACCCTTGCTCATTCAAGGAGGTTAAAAACGTATGCCCATAGTGTAGCGAAAGGATTAGGTCATGAGATGCAGGATTACCTTATAACAATGATTGCAAGAGTTTCCTTCATGTTTCAACAGGTCAAGAATCAAAGGGAGAGGTCAAAGAGAAGCGACAAAAACAATCAATCCATTGAAGCAGAGGATTTGTAAAAACAAACCAGTCTGTATCCTGGGGACCAGGTGCTGGTACAAAAATGTGTATGCACTTGGAGTACACCCTGTTTTGAAGGACCATATGAGGTAGAAGAAGTTACTCCCACAGCTCCCAGGTTTAAAGGAGGTAGAGCCTGGCTGCATTTGCATGACATTGAGTCATCTAAAGGAGAAGCCCTGACACCTCCTGTAACTACTGACGGTGACACTTATTAAAGAAGGAACCGGTATGTATAAATGGTAAGTATAATGTAAATAGTGAATGACAAATGTCTAGAGTCATGGGCCAAGTACTAACATGGGTCGACAATGAAGCAGGCCAGTATCTATAATACCAAGACTGCAACAACATGCCTCAAGAATGACAGTCTAGTCCTGATTGGAGAAAACAAAGGATCTGGACAAACAATCAAAGTGCCAGGAATGAATGGATGGCCTGTGGATCGACAGCTTACATGCAGTTGACTAAGAAAGGGGGCGAATATGCTCTATTTTATTAATGCATGTTCCAGCATTAATGATTCCTCAAAGTGATCTCAACATTGAAGGATTTCCAAAGATGAATGAACAATAGAGGAGGAAGAGGTCACTCAACCTCCTTTGGCTGAAGGGAGGGAATTATTTCTCAACAAAATAAATAAATGCCAATGAAGATATTCCAGATGAGCATAAACTGTTCAGCAAGACGGCAATGATAATGATGTCTATAGTCATGCCAGGACTCTAGACTGTAGTGAATGCAAAGTGGCTGCATATTACAAGATGGGAGCTGTTACAGGTGATCAATGCAACAATAAAATGATTTAATGTAATCAGAGAAGAATTGAGAGCCATCCGGCTGATGACTCTCCCAAAAAGATATGTCCTGAACTTAATTACAGCAATGGAGCCAAGTGTGTGCACAAAGATCGGGCCTTCTTGCTGTACATTCAGACTATCTCATGATGGAGAACATGGGACCCCGACTGAAGCAATAACGATGCTGATGGCCCTGCATAGAAAGATGGAAGATGAAGCTGACGAGACAGCAGGCGATAACTGGTTCTCGATCCTATTGTTATGGATTCCAACCTGGTTGGTGAATGCGTTCAGAATACTAGGAACAATACTACTGTTGGTATTGATAGGATTTTGTCTCATAAGGATCATCTTGGGACAGTGCCAGAAGACAGCCCAGAAAGCTATTGGGCTGAAGATAATGATTGATATAGATGCTGTTAGTGGTGAGCAAATGCAGGATGATGAAAGCACCCATGGGAATTTAAAGAAAAGCACCTTTGCACCTTCAGGAACAAAGTTCTACTACATCAAGGATCATAAACAATGTGTGGGATGTTGGATATTGTGTCCATTATCAGGAGAATGCTGTCACATGGCTTGGAGTGTGGATGAACATATAAAGAATGCTGGTCACCTGAGGGGGTGATGAAGATATGGATCCCAAAGAAACAACAGTATGAAGAGAAGATGAAGGAGATTGAAGAGGAGAGTGTAGTCGAGGACTTGACCAGAGGGTGGAATGTAGAGGAGCAGGTGGACAAATTTTCCCTAACACCCACCCACGTCATATTGGAACAGTAGGAGAAGAGCCATCTATGGAACTCCATGTATTTTCCCTATATTGCATCAAGTGTACGGGAGATGATATGCACTCAGACAACCGTATCAAATGTATCCTCACACTCAAAGAGTGGAAGGATATCATGTGGAAGGATGTCAGCACACACGACTGGACATCATGGAGCCCTGAGTGAAATCTGATAAGCGCAAATGGATGTGAAGACATACTGAAATGAAATGAAAATACTTAAGAGTGACGATGTAACTGAAGAACATTAGAAACACAAATGAAATTAAAGAGTAATCATGAATAAAAAGAAGATAAAGTTACTTTCTGGCCAACAACTGTTAATATGCAGTAACGCAAGGAAGATAAGACATATAGAAGCTTGCTGCAGAGGGATATATAACGTGTCTAGGATGGCCATAATTGGAACATGGACACAGGCTCAGGCTAAGATTCTATCCAGCTACCCCAGAGACAGACCAAGGTTGCAGGGTCAGGAGATGCTGGAAAACAGCTTTGAGTGCAAAACAAATAGAGGAGTATATGTTGGTCTGGGATCAAGGATGCTATTTTTAAAGAATGGCTGCAAAGCACAAAGGGAGGCAGACGGATAAACCATGTGTGTGAGACATATTTCTCTAAGAATAAAGAAGAAGAAAACATTTGCAAGAGCCAAGTATTGGCCAATTAAAAGTGCATAAAGTCTATACAAGGTAGAGTGAGCAAGTTCTGGAGACCAAGAGGAGCAATGACACCCAGCATAATTGAATCAAATAGCAATAAATAAGAGGTTGAAATGGACAAATATGCAGTCTCGTCACACGTGATTTGAAATTCGAAAGCAAGGGATAGTCAGTAAGCCTTGGATGAAGATAGTGATGTGCTTACATTCCCCTGAGTCTCCCCGACAGAGAGCAGGCTACAATGTCAACTACAGATCGGAAGCTTTGACTAATGGGCAAAATGATGAGAGATGATGGACTAATTGGGAAAGTGGGGAGTCATCTGACATGACTCAAGCATCTGGGTTTCGTTTTGCTTATGTGCTGCTAGCCGAGTCAAAAGTCCAATGCTGGGTGGAATGCCAACCAATAAGTTGGTCTATGGGGTAACCTGCTATACAGTGTTACATAGAATAATCTGCTGCCATCTTGCCCACTATAATCAGTGTTATATGTATTTAGAGGTAGCTCGAGGAGTGCCTTACAGATAAGAGGTAGCCAATGGTGTACTAACCGCTATATATTCTCCGAGTAGATATGTTCCCCTAACCAATACCTCCCGTCAATACGTTTTGCAGTTTGCCATGTAGGTTGACATCATATATGATGCATATTGGGGTATAAACCCTCGATATAATCAAGTTTGTGTGTGAGTGTGCAAGCATCAGTCCGATGTCTGCCAGTTTGCCTTGCTTTATTAACTTGAAAATAAAGTAGTACTTTGCCCTATCTGTTTGAGCCTGTCCGGTTATTTGGCCTGCAATATTGGTAATCCCATCAAGCACAAGAGACGCTCCAAGGTGCTAGAACAGCACAAAGTCCAGTATTCATTATGTAAGTAGCGCTTCAAGCATACACCTCTTTCTTTCATAAAAGACATATTCGTCAAAAATTAAGTTCTGTGGTCCTTCGTATGTTCCCAAAATGCTCTTGGATTTTATGCAAAATACACATGAACCCTCATTGGTGATGTCCTTCCTGTTCCTGAGTAGGAGTTTTGGAAGTGTCCAGTAGCCGTTCACCAGACTATAAATCATGGAATGAAAACATTCTTTCAAAAAATGGTTATTCTACATTTTGATCACGTGCTTTGTACAGTAACACATATATAACAGTCTAAATAGGACTGCAGTATATATTGGAATGTGATCATTAGAAATGATCATTGTAAGGTTTTAAAAAGAGCAGGTTTACAATGTTAACTCACTCAAAGAATTTTCTTTTTTTTCGTAATAGTTTCTTTTGTCGGTATTACACACCATTTTCTCTCTCAAAATGTCCTCCTTTCATGTAAAAGGTCACACGCTGATTGAAACCATTGAGCTGTTTCTTTTCTGCACACCCGGGCCATGCTTGGTTTAATGTGCTGGCCACTGATTAGTGCTGCTGAACCCAGGACCCTGCAGCGTGTTCCTCCTATACCCGGGCGGTCGGAATACCTGGACCTGCACAGAATCTATTCCTACTCCTTGACCTCCTGTGCAGACGATGCACCCTCAGTATGATGGCAAGAGGCATGCAGGATGCATGCAAGGACGACGCACATCTCGTAGTATCTGCATCGTGGTACGAGAGTTAGTTCTCCCTAAAGGCAGTCAGGGCAGCCTTCTTCATAATGCAGACCCTGCAGGGACAGACACATTACCGGCACTTAAACCACGCGGATATGGGACTGGCTTGGAGTATGGTGGTCGACTCTCCACCTGAATTACCCCTCATCTCCATGAATTTAGCGCATTAAAGGCGCCAACCTTTCATAATGCAGGGAGGGCAGCGGGCGCATGTGGAAACGCGGGCCCCACGTCTAAGCAGACAATACTTTACCTTGCTGAAGAATAATTCCATTTCCAAATATGCATAATGCAGTAATGCAATGGCTGGGGGGAAAAAAAACAAAAAACATTGAGGGATTTTAAAAAAGGCACTATCCAACACTTTCCTCACATTTCCTAGGGCTGGAGTTTGTTTATATAAATGCACCAATCCTAAAATATGTTGGAGAGAGTGTTTAGTGCCTTTGAAAATAAAACAGAGTTACCCTGGATGTTATTTCCAGCGATTATATTGCACATAACCGGAAGTGTCTGGCATTTTGCACCTCACCAGTGCTTATATAACTTTATTAAGCGATTGTTCATATCTAAATATTGTTTCAATGCCTCTAGCACCAGTTTTCTTTTCTGTACATAACATAATTATTTGCATTGATTGAAGTCTGTAAAGTGCCTGATAAAATCATTCAATTGCGTCCCCATACACAATCGCCATACATAAGACGTGTGCAAGCACTATGGTGTCAAGTGGCACATGTGTTTGCATTTACTTCACAAATTTAAATCAACATTTTAAGTGTTCTAATTTGTTAAACTGATGTGTTGTTTACATCATCGCCAAATCTTTCATGTTTCAGAATATTACGTTCCTTTTCTGTGAACAACATTTTGTATGTGACACATGTTTCGTGCCTCTCTGGCACTTTGTTAAGGCAATTTAAACTATTTCCAATGCAAGTTCTATATATTCGGTTGAAAAATTAGCTAAAAACAAATGCAAATCGTGTACAAATAATAACACATTACATCCGATGAATCTCAAAGAAACCAATAGAAAGTGCAGAATCAGAGAAGGTGAAGGTACATAGCTGTGTCATACAGGGAAAAACAACCACAACAACAGGAAAAGACCCACTTCTGAGTACAGGCACAGTTCCCTGGGAATATTACACAAGTGCAAATCAAGTGCTGCCTGATGTGCTTATGCATCAAACCATTGATGGTGAGAAAAGAAAAACATGCATAGACTTCTTCGAGCACACACAATGCGAGGACATTGCTGCCAGTGTCGGTGACACTACCCGCTATAGATAAGCAGTGCCTTAAGAGGCCAAAGAAAATGAGTCGGGGCACAAGGGGTGCACGGCCTGTGGAGGGGTCACCTGCCCCCTGCTCCCTCCCCTCGGTTAGGCTATGCCCTGGCCCACTTAAAGCTCTGCAGGTAATCATGATAAGCGTTAACTTACGGCAGGTCAACGCGGTTGCTTTACAGCATAATGTACACTAGACATCAGGACGCCCTTACGTCACAGAGCCATGTGAGGGCGTTGTGTTAAGAGGCACTGATTGGATGGGGGTAACAGGATCGAGCTACACAATAGAACACACGTTTCACAAGTGTGTAGAACTCATCTGGACATGTAAATGGCATTACGTGCTGTTGCACCGACTGCTTTGTTGTGCCATGCTGTTGCCTATCAGATGTACATTTTCAGGTATTGCAAACTATGTCCTACCACTTGGTGACAATTGCTTCCCTTGCCATCATCTCACATAGTGCAGACAGTGCACATGGCATGGGGACTAGAAAGCACCACAGGGAGCTGCATTACTGCATTACTGACTCCAGCTGAAAAGGGTAAGCATTAATTCATTGTTTCCCATGGCATTTACATCTATCTGTTGACCACACACATGTGGAGGCCATGTTAGACCAGAAACAACCCTATAGTATGAATAGTATGTATGATATGTTGGCCAGAAATCAATCGCATCATGTGGCAAACACCGCAATCACAGAATAGTCAATGTAACCAGAGGGCGTCCATTTTGTGAATGCATCAGCCATTTGTTTTTTCCTTTCTATCTTAACGCCTTGCAAAATGTATTCTATGCTTCGACATGGTGTGAGGCCACGGCCTGCATGCTGAAAGACTAATACAGTAGGAATGTCAGACAATACAGAAATGCATTGTTTTCCTCCCTCACAAAGTCCTTGGAGGCGAGCAGAAGCTGCATCTAATCAGCAGGCCAGGTGTGGGCCTGTCTTTTAAATGCTGTAGTAAAAGGCAGTTAAAGCATGAATTATATTCTTTTTGTGGTACACCTTCGCGGAGACTGGTATTCTCTGCCTCAGAACTATCTGACCCTTGGTTCACGAATAGAAACACATAGATAACGTGCTAAGGAAAGTTTCTCTCCTATGAACATGATATCCTTGCTGAACTAGGAGCTTTATGTTCGCCAAAAAGCTTTCTCTGCTACTTTTGCTAGAATAAGTATATTTAGACTGAATAGAGACTTGTCAAAACGTGTCCTAATTGTCATGATTGTCAATCACTGAACCCTAGCCTAAAAGATACATTATGGGCGGTCTGAATTGACTTCGAAGATTGCATGTTATGTACATATATTGTTGTTTGAGCCTTGCTCGCTCTCTTGCGTATCACGAGGTCTGGGTACACACGTTGCGAGACGTTAGACCCCAGTCAGCCGACTGAGAATACTTTGTAATAAACCAGACTTGTTTGCAAATCGAACCTTGTGTCTGTCGTGTCACTAAAGTATATGGTGATTGTGCCTTAGTTTGCATATGCGAGGTCTTTATGGCTTAGCAAATATGGCGCCCGAATAGGGACCCTCCCTCTTTTGCTCCATCATACATGTTAAGTTTGAAGAAGGCAAAAACATGTCGAGGACGAAGCTGTCGAGCCGGGATAGAAAGATGTTCGGGGCATCCCTGTAGAAGTGATGAGAGACTCCTTTGCAGATCTGTACACAGCCGATCCCTGATCGACGAGCAGTGCCCAGAGAGCATCGAGGCAAGGGTCCTGGAACAAGGCAGATTTAGCCAGACACGCAGTCCCAACGATTCTTGGTTGCGTCTGTATACAGATGAATTGCGTTGTGAGTGACGAATTGATTGATCAGGTGAGTCGTGCCCCGATTCTTAAACGTCCTGATATTGATCGAGTATTGCTCTTGCAAGATAGATCAAACTCCCAGGGTAAGAGAAGGCTAAGGATTAACTATGCCTGAGAAATTGTCTTCCTGCTTAGTGGGATTTATCCAATGCAGTAGACAATCTTTGGAAACTGGCCAGGTCGTGCACCCGCATGGTCGCCGGCATATGAAATGTATGTAAAATACGGTATAAGGGCAATAGTGTTTAATGCAATTTGGCATAGGCAAACCAGACATGGAGCAGACTTACAGTGGCCTAATGATGGGAGCTTTGAATTAGAACGTATAGAACACCTAGAATCAGTATTGCTACGTAAGAAGGCCAGACCAGCAGCGTTCACCATCCTGAGAGACTAGAGGAAGGAAGCTAATCTTCATTTGAGAAGTAGAGAGAAACACACGTGCAGGCATAAAACGAACGCAGAGAAAGCACTAGAACTTGATCCGCATCAGCAGACAGAAGCCCTTAGGAAAATGGACAGGACTTTCCAATTAGGTGTACAAAAAATATATCCACAGCAAGAATTGCATGCGTCAGATGAGTTAATGAACAAAATCTTAAATGAACGAAGAAATGAACATCAAAGTACTGACACAGTTGCACCTCCTCCTTATGTACCTCCCATTCCCGTTGTTGCATCTGCACCAGTAGCAAGTCCCTCTCCCCATGTGCTTGTGACATCATTTCCTCCACCGCCTTCAGAGCATGAGTTGGTTGCTTTGGTAGGCGGTTCTACAGAGATGGGGCCTGTGCAAGGAAGCAGTAGAGTAACTCTTAGTACGGTTAGCAAAGACAGGAAAAAGGAGCTGAGAACTTGGGCAGAAACGTATATTGAAGGTGACGATGAAGCAGCTGTGCAAAGTTCCATATCTGATCATAGAGGCCTCGGTGAACAGAAGGTATTGCTAGAATACATGGGGAATTATCTTGTGAAAAAATTGAGTGATTTGACTGACACATTGGCACTGCAAGGGTTGCGTGATTTGATTGTTCTTTCTCAATTGTGGGATAATGCGTCAAAAGTACGAGAACATGTTGGCCGAATATATGTGTTTAAGCACAAGCTTAATCAATTGCATAAAGAAATAATGAAGAAAGATAAACCGCATATGTCATATGTCCAGCAACGATTTTTTCTGCCGTTGAAACCTGTTAGTGAGGAGATGAGAATTTGTACGCAAGATGTCGCCATTTCCCCAATTGAAGTGCATGATACGTTTAGTCAGTATACACCAGAAATGCAGAGAAAGGTATTACAGGTCATGGTAGAGTAGTTGCAAGATGAATGTATGAAGAATAAGACATGTTGTCCTGCTGATTTAATGACGATTTACAAAAGGGTATTTTTGCTTGAAACTGGAATAACTGCTTTTTCTCTTGATTTAGCTTTATTGCTTAGTAAACAAACAAATGTATAAACACCTGGTTTGGAATTATCCAGGAGGGATGTGGCTCCCACGTTTGTCCCGAAAGTAGAGGTTGCTGCCACCGCAACGGTTGCAGCGCACACGATAGAAGCACATTATACTGCACTGTTTGTACATGTCCCTTTTTCTAGACAAGAGGTAAATAATATCAACCAGAGGATCCCTGACATTAGAAAAAACCTGTCAGGATTCTCTAAATAAATTGAATCTGTTTTGAATTCATCTGTTTTTACATTGAGTGACATTGATTTATTGTTTCCCATGATTCTTCCTGTAGACATATAGAAGCAGGTTAGAAATATAAATGATGTGACGATGTTAGGTGACACATGGGAGAATTTGATTAGTATTGATGGTGAGAGAAAGGCTGGATAAAAACCGCTGCAAGTCAAGTTGGCTTTACAGTCGCAAATAGTAGAAAAATTGAAAACTCTGGTACCTGAGAAGAGAATAGTTTGCGATAAATGAACTGCTTGTTTACAGGGCAAAGATGAAGGAGCAACAGATTATTTTAATCGATTTGAAGAAGTATTTACAGATTTTAGTGGTCAAGACTTGAGTACTGAACCCGGGAAGAGATTGTTTGTTGATAAGTTTGTGTGAAGGTTGTTACCGAAAATTCAAAATGTATTAATGACATCTGAAAGGGCATGGCAAGCAAAAACACAAAGTGAAGTATTACACATGGCCCAGTATTATGAGAACAGAGTAAATGCAGAGAAGGACAATGAAATAAGGGATGAAGGGAATTTGAAAACAAGAGTATTGATGCAGCAAGTAGCAAACAATAATAGAGGTGGCGGGAACGTACAATCCAGAGCCCACTTTTCCAACATGCAAGGTGGTCCAATAGGGATTAATCAATGTCCCTATTGTAGACAAGGAGGCCATTGGCGAGCACAGTGCCCGCAGATACAGAATCGAAACGGGACTTTCCCGAGAAGACAGAATAGAGGTCACCCGGGAAAACAAGGACAGAATAGAAACCAAAGAGCGCCACAATTTCACAATAACCAGGGGAATCAGAATCAGAACCAGAACCAACAACAGTGAAATAGCACAAATGATGGAAATGTTTTTGACAATCACTCCAATTAATATTACACTGGTGAATTTACATCTGACGATGTATTGTTTAACTAGGACAGCACAGGACAGGGGTTGGAACCAGTATCTATTCCCATAGACCAGAAAGGGCTCTACGTAGAAATGAAGGTTGGGAATAAATGTTCGATTGACCATCAGCAGGTTCCAGATATACCACTGTCAGGGCAAAATAATGTCTCAGTAGGGTTCTCAGGTACACCAGTAATTAGTTAAGTGTCACAATCAATACCTATAACACTAGGTCAATTCACCAAGTCTTATCCATTTCTTTTGACGAACAATTGCAGTGAAAATTTGTTGGGATTAAATTTGCTGAAGAAATTGAATGCGGTTATTTATTGTTCTCCTGATGGAGTGTATTTGACAATATCGCCACAAAAGATTCCTGTATCACAATTTCTATCTAAACCATTACCGACTAAATTGAGTAAAGTACCGGCTTGTATATGGACAGTGAACGACAATGATGTTGGTTGTTTAAAAGCAGAGCCAGTAAAAATTGTTTTGAAAGAAGGAATTACATTGCAGCGCATTCCACAATATAACATTTCGACCAAGGGGGAGAAAGCATTGAAATGAACTGTGTCGGATTTGATTAAAAGAAACGTAATTGAAGAAATTTCTGGTAGCACTTGCAATAGTCTGATTCTTCCGGTTTACAAGAAAGGAGGTAATGATATACCGTACCGTTTCATAATTGATTTGCGCGGAGTGAATAAAGTTGTTGATCCACAATTTCCATTAGTCCCGGATGTGACTACAATTTTGACTATGATTCCAGCATCTGCATCGTACTTTAGTGTTCTACATTTGAAACATGCATTTTTCAGCATTCCAGTGCATCCAGATAGCAGATATGTATTTGCTTTTACTCTAGGAGGATGTTCATTTACATTCACATGAATTCCACAGGGTTACACTGAAAGTCTGAGTATTTACAGTAGAGCATTAAAAGAAAAATTAGATATGCTAGAACTACCAGCAGGTTGTGTTTTGTTACAATAAATAGACAATTTATTGATAGCAGCAGACAAAGAAGAAATGTGTAAAGAAAGTACCGTTGCATTATTGACACAATTAGCAGCGCATGGACACAAAGCTTCACTAAAGAAATTCCAGTATTGTCGAAAGGAAGTAACCTACTTGGGCTACCTCCTTTTGAAGGAGGGAAGAAAATTGACACCAGAAAGGATAGAAATCATCTCTGATATGCCTATTCCAAATACGCATAAAGAAGTCAGGGCTTTAATTGGCATGGTTTCATATTGTAGGCAGTGGAACGCCATTTTCTCTATGATTGTGAAACCGATAGTGGCATTGACAAGGAATGATGCTACCTTACCTTTGTCATGGAACATGGAATGTCAAGAAGCATTTGACCTGCTCAAAGCTGCATTATGTTCAGCTCCAGTTTTGGGCACACCAAATTATGAGAAGAGTTTTAAATTATTGGTGCAGGAAAACAATGGTTGTGTTATGGCTGTTTTGACTCAGGAACAAGGAGGGAGAAATAGACCATGTGCCTACTTCTTTTCCACGTTGGATCCTGTTGCATGCGCTTTCCCTTGCTGCTTGCAAGCTGTTACTGCAGCTGCCGCGTCAGTAAAACAAACCGAGGGTATGGTTTTAGGTCACGCTTTAACCTCATGGTGCCCCGTTCTTTTAAATAAAACGCAGACGCAACACCTTACATCAGCTAGATTAACAAGGTATGAAATGGTCCTGTTTGCACCGCATATACAAATTATGAGGTGTTGCCCTTTGAATCCAGCCGAGTTAATGCCCCCTCCCAATGAAAAAGGGGTGAAAAATAATTCCCCATGATTGTTTAATGGTTACTGAGCAAGAGACAAAAGGAAGAAATTATCTAACTGATACCCCACAGAAAGAGCCAGATGGAGAACTGTTCTGCGATGGTTCTTGTTTTAAATTGCGCGATGGTACATCAACTGCTGCATATGCCATCACTACACTGAAAAGTATTGTAGAAAGCAAAAGAACCCATACAACTCAGCACAAGCCGCAGAGATAATAGCGTTAACCAGAGCATGTGAAATCTCTGCAAACCTTAATGAGAACATATATACTGACAGTCAGTATGTATTTGTGGTGGTACACAATTTTGGTCGATTATGGGCTCAAAGGGGTTTCCTGACATCACACGGAACAAAAATCCAACATGGCACTTTGATAGTGAGACTGTTGTCTGCACTCGCGCTTCCCAAACGATTAGCAATAATGAAATGTGAAGCACATAAAAAAGTAACATGTGATGTTGGAAAGGGAAACGCGTCTGCAGCCCGAATTGTGAAACAAAATGCCACTGATTTACACACAAAATTGTATGTTGAAAAAATTAAAGAAGTGCATGATAGAAAATGGAAATGCCACAGTTAAGGAAATACAAGCAGAAGCTACTGCAGATGAAATAAAAGCATGGTCTGAGGGTCCAGCAGAATTAGACATTGAAGGTTGTTGGGTGGACAAAAAGAAAAAAAGATGGATGTTGCCAAATGCCTATCTAATGGGGATGGTCACTATGGCCCACAGCCCAACACACATTCAGCATCTAGATATGGCATGGCAGAATCCACATATCAGAAAAACTGCTGGCAGACTGGTCTAAAATTGTATGACTTGTTTACAATATAACATTGGAAAAAAGACAGCAACGCCAACAGGAAGTTTTGCCCCCCCCTCTATTTATTTATTTTATTTTTTTATTTTATTTGCATTTTTAAAGTGCTCACACAGCCCACAAGCATCGAGGTGCTGTTACAGGAATTCTGTTTTTAGTTGCATAGTTGTTTGTCCTAGTTGCGTATTTATAAAGCGCTTATATACCCAGAGGGTTCTTAGCGCGGACCCGGGGATCGAACCTGTGTTGCTTCGTGTCGTCTTGCTTCCAAGGCAAGCATGTTGCCGTTGAGTTATCTTCCCAGGACATTTGAAGTCATCCATTTTAACTTCATAGAAACGGAAAGGTGCCAAAACTATAAGTATGTCCTCGTGGTGGTCTGCGCATTTAGCAAATGGGTAGAGGCCTATCCCCTGAAAGATTGTACAGCTATGTCCACAGCTAAAGTTATGCTAAAAGAGCACTCTTCCCGTTTTGGCCTACCACGTTTCATATGGTCAGACAACAGTCCGCACTTTATTGCAGCCGTGATATTACACATTTATGCAGGCCTCCTAATTGACAAACAATTTCATTCGGCCAGACACCCGATGAGTGCCGGTTTGGTGTAATGCCAGAATGGTATTTTGAAAAATAAGATCAGTAAGCTCTGTGAGGGGAGTAATTTGAAATGGCCTGATGCATTGCCGCTAGCTGTGTTGTGCATGCAAACCTCTGTACAAGCAAGGGCTGAACTCTCCCCCTGCTTATTAATTACTGTAAACAGTTAACTCAAAACTTGCGTTTAATTCCTCGGCAGGTGCAGGAGGCTCTTCCTGTCAGATATAACGGCCCAAGACATTGTCTGCAGCCCGGTGACTGGACATTGATTAAAGATTTTGAGAGAAAATCTTCATTTGTGCCGTGATGGAAGGGGCCCTATCAGGTGCTCCTGGCTACACAGACTGCAGTCCGAGTGGATGGTTGCAAGTCCTGGATCCACACAACACACACAAAAAGAATTCTGTTTCCTTTGAGAGAGCTGCCTGACCCTGACGTCAAAAGAAATACAGCTGCACTCGATCACAAAGACACCATCGCCAGTTCTCTACCAGAAGTGCTTCCTAAGCCTGAGAAAGGGCCTGGGGAGATTGCAACGAAAATCGAAAGATCAAAGGTGCCTCAGCCTTGTCCGACTACTGTCGCATCATCACTCATTGCATTGCAAGCTGGCACTGATCCTGCATCTGGAAATGAGAGTGCATTGTTCATCGATCATACTGTACCTGAAGCCATAAGGTACAATCTACGTTCACAAGATCGGAAGTGATCTGTTTTGTCTTGCCTCTATTCCAAACATGGATGAGGTGGGAACGGAGACCTAGGGAAAAGGAGCGTTTCAGCTGTATCAAGCTGCATCAAATTGAAAGCTCTGAAACGCGGTTTCCCGGTGCTACCATTGAAAAGTGAAGGACCAGTGCGACCCCGTACGGACAAGCGGGGGGCATATGGTACCGACACAATTGATGCTTGCTCCTGCCTTTTTGGAGCTCTGTGCAAAATCACATCAGTTTGCTGTCATTTATTAAGCAGGCTAGCCTGAACTGGCCTGAAGGCTTTGCTGCTACTTGAACGCTTTGCTGCTACTTGGACGCTTTGCATTAACACCTTGTATTCTTGTATTCACTGTAACCAAGCTCCTAAGTATCCTTGTACTGTTCTGTAACCAAGTTCTTAAGTATTCTTGTATTGCCTGCACCCAGCTACCTGAGGGTTTTGGACTAGTGCTACATCAAATAAACAAACAAACAAACGTGTGTTGCTGTGGAGAACTTTTCTGCGACGAACATTGAGAACTTTTCCTTAGATAAATTACAGACAATGCCTACACTCACTACTGCTCCCTCCTGCACCAATGCTGTTGATATTGTAGAAATAGAGACTAAGCCTGTTCCAAGAAAAACTTGGATTGAAAAAAATGATATGGTATTAACTATGATACCGCTTTGTATTTTGATTACTCTGATCCCAATATTCTGGTATCTGGAAACTGTACATCCGTTGAACTTTCTTTTACCTGCTACCGATGCTCCTACCACGAGCAGCCCAGTACATGTGCTCTCTTATACTCTCCCCTTACAAGAAGTGAAACATAGAAAAGGATATGATAATAACACCTTGCTATTGATTATGAATATGACACATGCTATCCTGAATAGGTCCAATTATTTGGTCTGTTCCCATTTACCACAGCATGGTGGAAAAGGAATGGGTTGGTATGTACATCAGTTGTCACTCAATACTGCATGTTATGCATCATTGAGAGCGTTATTTTATGGAAAATGGAATGACAGTGATACTGGTCAGGTGGATGGAACAAACATAAATGAGTTTGAAAGAATGGTATTAGAAATGGTGGGTTGTTCCATATTTAGAGGCACAAGCAAAATAAACACGGTAACAAAAAATCCAGTAGATAGGCTCTTTAGGCCTTACAAATCCCAAATCACTTTTAACATGGCTCCAGTAGGGAATAAGGATGCTGTGCCTTCCTCCTATACTATTAATTACAGTCACGTTCTGTCCCGTTTTGCTTACGGAAAAAGAATTCCTATCCAGTAGGAACGTTTACTAGATGCATGAATACTGCAGTACTCGAAAAAGAAGAGGAAACATTATATAAAGGAGTTTCTGTTTATTTTATATGTGGAGATCAGGCCTATCCATGGTTACCTAGAAATTGGGAAGGGACCTGTTATTTGGGTATACTTTTCCCTGGTGTATTTCTCTCCAAAATGTCTGAAATATCAAAACTATCCAGATATAGGCCACGGCGAGATGATACCGCAGGACTGATTGCAGGTGATATAGCAAAGTCATTCATACCATTTTGGGGACAAGCAATACATTCATGGAATATAAGGGAACTGTCCAGGGTGATAGAAAAAACGATAAATGAAACTACAGACATACTCTATAATATGACATTGGAAGAGAAACCAGTCTGATTAATGACACTTCAGAATAGAATGGTCCTTGATATAATTTTGGCTGATCGTGGACGTGTGTGCAAAATTGTGGGGTCAGCGTGCTGCATATTCGTAAGCGACTCCTCCCCCACGATATTCAAAGCAATCAAGAAATTGCATGTCCTGAGTTCTGATATTCATGTCCCCAGAGGTGGTTGGGATCTGAATATAAGTTTATGGTTTTGGAACTGTTGCGATCATGGGGATGAAAACTAATTGCAATTTTGATCCCGTGACTTGGAATCCTCATGTTCTGCTGTTGTTGCATACAATGCCTGCCAATTCTCTGCTCCTAAATTGCAAATGAATGTGTACACGCAATCAGAATGAAACCTCCTCGCATATTATGTGAAGGTGCCCAACACGAAAATTAAACCATCAGAGAGTTCATGGCAATTAATATTTCTGATGACGATTCTAGTAGTATGCATAGTTCAGAACTAGACACATGGTCAGATGAAGATGCGATGTTACAGCCAAAATGAGGGTTTGTTAGACCAGAAACGACCCTATAGTATGAATAGTCTGTATATTATGTTGGCCGGAAACCAATCGCATCATGTGGCAAAAACCACAATCACAGAATCGTCAAAGTAACCAGAGGGTATCCATTTTGTGAACGCATCATCCATTTGCTTTTTTCCTTTTTGTCTTTACGCCTTGCAAAATGTATTCTATGCTTCGAATTCATACACAGTGCTAAGCCACGGCCTGCATGCTGAAAGGCTAATACAGACAGGAATGTCAGACGATACAGTAATACATTGTTTTCCTCCCTCACGAAGTCCTTGGAGATGAGCAGAAGCCGCATCTAATCAGCAGGCCAGGTGCCGGCCTGTCTTGCAAACGCTGTAGTAAAAGGCAGTTAAAGCATGAATTATATTCTTTTTGTGGTACTCCTTCGCGGAAACTGGTATTCTCCACCTCAGAACTGTCTGACCCGTTCGCGAATAGAAACACATAGATTGCGTGCTAAGGAATTTTTCTCTCCTACGAACATGATATCCTTGCTGAACTAGGAGCTTAATGTTCTCCATAACAAAAAGCTGTCTCTGCTACTGTTGCTAGAATAAGTATATTTAGACTGAATAGAGACTTGTCAAAACGTGTCATAATTGTCATGATTGTCAATCACCGAACCCTAGCCTAAAAGATACATAATGGGTGGTCTGAATTTCCTTCGAAGATTGCATGTTATGTATATATATTGTTGCTTGAGCGTTGCTCGCTCTCTTGCATCTCACGAGGTCTGGGTACACACGTTGCGAGACGTTAGACCCCAGTCGGCCGACTGAGAATACTTTGAAATAAACCAGACTTGTTTGGAAATTGAACCTCGTGTCTGTCGTGTCACTAGAGTATATGTTGATTGTGCCTTAGTTTCCATATGCGGGGTCTTTATGGCCTAGCAGCCATGGCTAATCACTCCCTTGTCACTCCTGGCATGGTGACGCAAAACGGGAGCTATGCCATATATGTACCCTTTTCTGGGCAGCACTGGAGATTTGAGTAGTGGGCCGGAAGCCCATGCCTCACATGTCATGAGTAGCGGGAGCAAGGTGGGCACGGACATTGCTCCTGTGGGCACCAGGTGAGTACGGGTCAGAAGCAAAGCCTTTCACATTGTTGGGTCATGACCTGGGCCAACAGGCACATAGTCCATGGTGATGCTGCCAGACTCGGGGGCACATCACCACTGAAACCCATTGTTCGGTGGTGGACGATTGTGGCACGAGTTGGGGAGGTGAAGAAGCAGCAGGTGCAGACAACACCACCAGTGGGGTCATAGACAGCAAAAGTGAGGAATGATAAGGGGCACAGAGAAGGGCCTGGACCTTGGTAGGGCTAGGAGAGGAATAATGGAATGAGGAGGAGATCCTCATGAGGGCATCGAGGTCGAAGGATGCGCTACACTGTTTGAGGAGGAGAAGGCAGTGGGGGTATTGGAAGAACATCAAAGAGAAATTCCCCAAACAAGACAGACCAAAGCCACCAACAAACTGGTAATGTCCCACCTCTTACCGGTCAAGAGGGAAAGCATGTCTGTGTTCCACAAAGTAGGGGCTGATTCCAGGCACAACAGCCACTACTTGGTGCACATGTGCATGAGCAAAGTGAAACATAGTTGCCTAGCCACCATGCACGCCCCCTCGCTATTGAGAGTGAAAAGGCTGCCATGAGCAGCAGGGAAGTTTAGCACTCAAGGAGTGAAGGTGTTACTCCCACACGTCTTTGGTCCTCATAGGCAGCCACAAGTCTTCGGTCCACATACGCAGCCGCAAGTCTTCTGTCCACTTAGCCTGCCACACGTGAGTGCACCCATGACATGAAAATTTGTCTCTCTTTCTAGGTCTGCCAAGTCTGGTACAGGACTTGATGTTCCATCACATTTGAGAGGACCAGGTGTGGCAGAGGTAGGTGGAGGGGATACAGCCAGACACTGCCCAAATATAACTAACTGTACCGATCAAAGTGATGGCTAAATGGAAAGAGCTGTTGTTCAGGTGGTATCTTTACAGTGGAGGACTTTGGGTGGCACAAATAGTTCAGGGGGTGGCCCTTGCTGACCTAGCCAGGGCAGTAGCCAGGAGACCAGTCCGAGCTCCCACTGTTTCCTGGGGTGAAGTCAGAGGACATTGCTGCTAGTGTTAGGCTGTGCATGGTGTGTTGTCATTTCATTCCCCAGCCTCTGGCTGCTCTCCTCAGTTCCCCATGTGCACTTGGACGGTGCAGTTGTATTGATTGTCAGTGAATGCCACAGTGCAGTTGGTCAAGTGGCACTTCTGCTAGTGGCTCCACGTGCTGGCAGAGCTTGGGTATGTGGGCGCCAATAGGTGTCTTGTGTAGCATGACCCATATTTGCAGTTAAATGCCAGTCTTCAAGGCTTCGGTAGATGCCTTAATGCACACACAAGACACATCAATGTGTAGCTTTCTGCTACACGTCTTAGAATATAAGTGCCTATAGAGGAATGTGCACTTTACAAATAAAGTATAACATGGCATAGCAGAGATCCTTGCTTTAGAATGCCAGCCTCTTTCTTAATGGTGCTCTCCGTAGGCATGTGCGCTCTGTTGGATTGCTTTTTTTTTTGTTAGGGGATACTTGTACGGTGTCATGAAACATGTCTTCAGTGGCTATCCCCTCTCACCTGTGAGGGGAAGGTGAAGGAGGGGTTACTTTACAGTGCATCCGATCTCTGTAATAAGCCAGCTATGATGTGAGGTAGCTGTTGTGCCTGGAAGAGGCTACTGTCTGGTAAAAGTGAAAAATGCCTTGGTCTTTGCATTTTAATATCAAGTCAAAGTACTTAGAGTTAGCTTCCCGCATGTGCCTTTATACCCAACAGGCCTCGCGCATGCCAGCGTCAGCTATGAACCAGGGAGGCATATGAAGTAGGCTAAGAACCCTAGGTGTGCATCAACACCAGCTGAATGCAGCAGAGGCTGGAGTAGTCTTTCCTCTTGCAGCAGGTGTATGCCCTGGTGGGAAAATATTGATGTGTACAGATGTGTGCAGGCCTAGGCACCTATCACTTTGGGATTGTTATTAATATAGCCTTATAGACTTGAAGGACGGGTCATTGTAGCGGGATATTGACCCACCACCAAATTAGGTCCGAGCTGAAGCAGAGGGCCATGAGTTGGGGAATGGTCATTATCCCAAGCGATAATGACCCCTCCCCAGTTCTAAAAGGGTACTAGCACATATTGATATTAGCACTACATGTTTTGGAGTTTTGGTGGTAATGAAATGGTTACTTTAAAAATGAGTAATGTAAATAGACACACTATCTTAGCAAATTAAATGTGCTCTTATTTTGTTGAATGTAATAACAAGGTTATCTTCATGTATTTAGCATTTTAATTGCAATTTGGTTACACTAGAGCGAGTTTGACATGAGCATGTATTAGATGTTATCAAAAAGTAAGCTGTTTCTCTATATGAAAGTGAAAAGAGGTTACCATGTTTTGTTTTAGCTTTCTCTTTTGTGTGTTGAATAGTGTGGGGTGCATTTAAAGGCCCCAAACAGAAGTCCCTTTCACTTGAACGGCAAGATGTTAAACACTGAAACAAAAATGGCCTGCCATTTGTTTTTGTTTTTCAAGTAAAATTAAAGAGCCACGTGGAAAGGAGCCTACCTGTCATTACCAGTGGATAAGCACCATTTTAATTTTAAAAAGAAGGAGGAATCAAAGATCCCTATCACATGGAACACAGGATTTTTAAACATTGAAAACAATAACGGCCTCCACATATTTATGCAAATAAAAACGTTTTTTGAAAAAAAAATCACTGCTTCAGATAAATGTCAGGAAAACAAAACATGATGTGTGGGTTGACAAAGAGCAATGTATGTTATGTTTCACCCACAAAACTCCAGTGACATTTGAAGAGCCAATTTGTCTTTATGAAACTAATGTCAGCCCTAGGCAGACGCTTTTACTGGCTGTGGGCAAAACTTCACAGGGACATCTCCCATTTCCAGCCTGGATGTCACATCTCCCATCTAATAACCAACCGCAATAACAATTTCCAGCTAAAGGCCTCGAAATTCAGTGTTCTCTAGGCCGGCTGGCTCTGAAATCATGAACTTCAAGAAAAGTCATCCTTGGCTGGAGCACGACTAATATGTGTGAAAATTGGGGCACCCACTTCAAAGAGCAAGCTTCCAACACAAAGGAGATTGATAAAGGTACAGGCTGACCCAGTGAAAACAAATGGCCGGAAGCAGGAGCAGGACCATTTCTCCCACATGAACATTCACAATGTATTTAAAAGGACTATTATCATGTAGGTCTTTTTCTTAGCCATCAGAAGGTGGATGGAGTTCCATTATGTACCATTATGAATTAAATTTCCAGGCGATTTTGGGGATATATAATTCATCTTCCTGTGACTCTGGGCACTTTAAGGGCCAGTTCAACTAGGTTTCCAGCTGATCTGAACATGTTCAAAATGTGAGAGTTGGTGAGCGGGTGGAAATTGAAATTAGGGATATGCTTAATAACTTACATATTCATATCTGTTGTGTTTTTTATGGAAACAGCAGAAAGGTGCCACATGGCCATGCTTATCTAATTCCCGATGATTAGCGGAAAAAGAAAATATTTTTAGTCTGACCCATTGCTAGTAAAACTATGATGTTGTGATACATAACTAGTTTTTGTTAAAAAAGTTGAAAGGAGAACAAAGGGTGATAACAAATAGGAATTGCCATATGTTGCTCCAGACTCCTAAACCAATCCTGACTTGGAGGCTGTGTTTTGGAGGAGAGAGAAGGGTAACTGTCCAAACCTATTGGCAGGGATTATTGCAGGGTAATTCCCCAAGATTGTAAAATTGGTGGTGTCATCGCTGCTATATAAGGGGGACTGCACTAGGACAGGGGAGGCAGGAAAAAGGAGAAATACAGGAACAGACAGACAAGAGAAAGACCATCAGGAAGGCTGCTGAAACTAACCATCTGACAGCTGTAAGGAGACACCAGAGGAGATTGCTGAGAGTGCATCTGGGTGGAGCTGTCTATTTCTAGGAAGGCCTCAAGGCTGACTGGGTCCTATAGCGGAGAGTGGGAGGCCATCTTTGAGAGTGGAGTGACCTGACCCCTGTCTTATCTTTCCAGAGTGTCCTGAGATGCAGCTGGCTTTCCGGAACTATAAACAGAGGCTTGCTATGTAAGTAGAACTGAGCCCTGGGAAACAAAAGGCAGAGGTGTGTGATTTCCTTGATTCTATTCCCTTTATAGTGGGCAGGGGGCAACACTGTGTAGATCCTTGGCCTATTTAACCAAAGAAATATTAATTAATTAATTTCCCATTTGGCAGAACACTAAGTGTGAATTTTGTTAAAATTTGAAATGAAAAAGCTTTCTTCCCAGTGTGCGCTGAAAACTATAGCCTAGAAATTAATTGGGTAATCCTTGTTGTCCAGATGACCGCAACTTCTTTAAAGAAGAGGGGTGTCTTTGTTCTTAAATCAGATCAACTTTTTTATCCAGCTTCCCTAACACAGGCCTTTCAGTAAGGGGGATCTGAAATCCAAAATTCCCCAAAGCATTTCAATTTTTATGTCTGATTTCCCAACCTAGACCAATCCGAGGGGGGGGTGTTCAGGGGTGTCTGAAAATCAAAGCGATAAATAACCCTGTGTTTATTTTAAACCAAAAGTGTGGGCAAAATTTTAATTGCCATATGTATTTTTACCAATCTTGAAATCCTACTGCTACCCTTTTAAGCCTGCAGGAAATTCAAAATTGCACAACATTACATAAGAGCCTTTGTTATTGATCAGTGTAGTTATTTTGTGGAGTGAAATTTGCAGAAACTAAGAATTGTATTTGTGTTCTTTTTAATTCATTTTGCGATTTATTTATGCTGAGAGAAGTTGCTTGTGTTGTGCCATGGTTAAAGTGGTTTTGGAAATGTTTGTGATAATTTCTATTAATTTCAATTTCAATTTCTTTATTTGTAAAGCGTGCCTTGCCCACGGGCATCTGGGTGCATATCTTATGAGAGGTTACAGCAGACATATAATAGAGCGGCATGGAGTACATCATATAAAGGAAAGTATAGTCTCTATTTACAATTTTTACAGAGGTATGTATGTTCACATCATAAGCAGGGTTGTTAAGTAAGCAGTACAGAGATGGAACAGGAAACAGTGCTAGTTGTCACTGTTCTGGAGCCACAGTTTAGTATTGCATTTGAAGGCATATGGGGAGGGTTTTGGACCTGAGTGTGGGTCAGTGTGTTCCATAGTTTGGTTGCTAGTACAGGGAAGCTGCAGCCGCCCGCTTTCTGTCGCTTGCACTTGGGGAGGGTCAGACAATTGGCTTGTGCAGATCTTTGCGGTCGAAAGGAGGTGCGAGGTGCAAATCGATTGGAGAGAGCCTGGTTGGAGAGACACTTGTGGGTAAGTGTCAAGGTTTTTAGAGAGATTCGCTGGGCTACTGAGAGCCAACCCATGTTGCGTCTGGTGGCTGAGATGTGGTTGTTTCTTGGAATGTTGAGAGCTGCTCTGATGGTGTTGTTCTGGGTGACCTGCAGCTTATTTAGGTTCCTTTGGCTGGTACCCAGGTAGAGCACGTTGCAATAGTCGATCTTGGACATGACAAGGGTTCTTGCTAAGATGATGCAGTTAGCCGTGGAGAGAAATGGGCGACAAGCGGTAATCAGTTTGCACGTGTAGGCAGAGGCAGATGTAACTGAATTGGTTTGTCTGGAAAGGGACAGAGTGGAGTAAAGGTAGATCCCAAAGGTTTTGGTGTCTTTATAAACCTTGATGATGTTGCTGTAAATGGTGAAAGACTTGAAAGCAGGATCAAGTTTACTGAGGTGGGAGTGTGAGCCGAGGATAAGGAGCTCAGTCTTATCATCATTAAGACATAGTTCGTGTTGAGTCATCCAGGCTTGTATGACCAGGTAGACGTCATTCAGTGATTTGGTGTCAGCCAAGTAGTCTTCAGTGATAGGGATGAGCATCTGGGTGTCATTGGCATAATTTGTGTAGGTGACGCCCAGATAGTCAAGAATATGAAAGAGAGGTTTGGTGAACACATTGTACAGTGTAGGGGATACGCAGGAGCCCTGAGGCACGCCTCAGGGGACAGATGAAGGTTCATTGGCCGCTGACGAGGACAAGACTTGCATGGATCTATTGTCAAGGAATGATCTGATCCAAGAGGAGGCAGCATCTGAGAAGTTGGCGGTTGATGAGAGGTGTTGACAAAGGATGCAGTGGTTAACAAGGTCGAAGGCTGCGGATAGGTCTAATAGTAGCAGCAGTGCGAGTTTCCCTTTGTCTTTAAGGTCCTCAATTTGTGTTTTCCGATCAATAAGGGCCATTTCTGTCCCGTGCCTGGGTCTGAAGCCTGATTGCCGGAGTTTATTGGATTCGAGGTATTCCTGGATCTGAAGGTAAGCTTCCCGATCAAGGATTTTAAGCAAGAAGGGGACCATGGTAATGGGGCTGCAATTGGTAGGTGTGCTCGGGTCGAGAGTGTTTTTTTTAAATTAGGGGTATGACCCATGCATCTTTTAGATTGTTAGGGACAATGCCTGTTTTAAAGGATGTGTTGATGAAGGTGGTGATGAATGGGGCTAGTTTGTGTGCCGCATCCTTGATGGTTGAGGTGGGACATAAGTCGCCTTGGCAGTTGGTTGGCTTAAGCTTGATGATGATGTTTTCAACTTCAGATGTACTGAGTGCTGTGAAGCTGAAAGGCTTGTGAGTAGAGTCGGGGGAGGTGATGCGACTGGGAGGGCGTTCGGTATCAGCTCGGAGGCACGATTGTTTGGCATTCATTTTGGCTTTGAGCGTGGTCATTTTACCCAGTAGGGCATCTTGAATGTTTGTACACCACAAGTTGTTTTTGATACATGTATCTGGGGGGGTTGCAGGAGATTCAAGTTCCTTGAGCTCTTTAGCGTTGGATTTGGCTTCCATGATGCGGCCATTGTATGTGTCTTTCTTTGCCTGGAAGATGGCTTCTTTTTAGTTAAGGGAGGCAATGGTTAGGTGGTCTTTGTTGGTGTCGGCGGGGTGACTTTTCCAGCGAGATTCAGCAGAGCGTTTGGCTTTGCGGAGTTCTCTTAGCTGAGGGGTGAACCACGAGTTGAGGTGGGCTCGGGGTTTGGGTCTCTGCAATTTGATGGGGGCAATAGCGTTCAGGGCTTTAAGCATGGACTGGTTGTACGTGTCAACTAGTACTGTGGGATCCTTGCATGTGAGTGCAAGGTTGTTTAAAAGCGGGAGGATGAGGGGGAGTAGTTTAGCCTTGGTTATGTCTCTTTTGTTTTAAGTCTGGGTGGCGGATGCAGGTTCTTGTTTGGGGCACAGGTCAGTGGTTTTGATTTCAAAGAGGATGGTGTGATGATCTGACTATGCGCAAGGAGTGTTGTCCTTAAGGTTGATGCAACAGTTAGATTCTGCTAGCCAGTCGAGGGTTCGTCCTTTGGAATGGGTGGGTTCTGTGATGTGATGGGTGAAACCTTGATCAGTTAATGTGTTAGCCAGGTCTAGCGTTGAAGGGCCATTAGGGTCTTGGAATCCAAGATTGAAGTCACCAAGTAAGTTGATTTGTGACATTACTTTTAATTTAAATAAATACCAATATATTTCCTGTACAGCGGCCTGGTTCTTGGCTCATTGTTAGCTCAGGGGAGAGGGATCCAAGGGGCATGATATGTGTCTGAGATATGGATAAAATAAAATAATCTGTTAAACAGTTTGTTGTGTCACCACTTGAGTGAGGAGGGAAGGAACTCCCCATATTGAGGGTGGCTTCTTAATAAACCGTTACATAGGATGTTGAAGTGCAAAAAAATGCCCCCCCCCCCCCTCAGATACATTCTTGCTGAAATAAATCTTGCCTGGAAATGACATTGTTTCCTGTCTGCTTTTGAAGACAGAATGTTCAAAATGCAGTCAATACCTGTAGTTATTGACTGCACTCTGCATTCCGATTGGCTGAGAGGTGGTCAATAATGTTGTCTGTGTGCTAGTATCAGAGACGTCCTCCTTAGAATTCACTCCCAACATTAAAATATGCAAGGAGCTTGACATCCATGTCAAAGAGAACTGCTTCCTTAGCAATTCTCAAGCACTTTGTGAATATTAGCTTATGTCACATCCTGACAGAACTGTGACTATTAACTTGCACCCCATCTGGACAGAACTGTGACTATTAGCCTGCACCACATTTAAACAGAATTGTGAATACTAACGTGTGTCGCATCTAGACAGAATTGTGGATATTAACTTGTGTCACATGCAATCGGAATTGTGAATATTAGCTTTTATCACTTCTGGACAGAACTGTGAATACTAGCCTGCATCATATCTAGACAGATTTGTGAATATTAGCTTGTGTCACATGCAATCGGAATTGTGAATATTAGCTTGAGTCACATGTAGACATATTAACTTGCATCAAATGTAGACAGATGTGTGAATATTGGATTGCATCACATCTGGACGGAAGTGTGGAGCTATTCATGTGCCACATCTGGATAGAATTCTTAACATTAGCAGCCACCAGATCGGGAAAGAATTGTGAAGAATTGTGAAGATTAGAATACATCACATCTAGATAGCGATGCCACTAACCAACCCACTAAAGAAATCTCATCATCTGCTTACACCTCTCAAACTCTACCCAAATACAACCACACCTCTAAAGCACACCAATCCACACGCACGTCACTACACTGCAGCAACAAACAAATCACATGCAACCCTGCACAACAGAACACAGCAGCTTCCAACTCAGCGAACAGTGTTAACCGAACTGAAGCTGCCAACAGCACATCACAGCTCTCTTGCACTTTCTCTCGCTCGGTCCTAGTAACTCCCCCCACCCCTTTCCTTTTCAGATCCACCAGAGCGCCAGGGGACCACTCCGGTGGTGATAGTGCATGGTACAAATGTCCTTTAACATTAACATCAACTTATCAAGAATGTTTAAAAGACAGTTCCCACGTAGTACTAAGCATTTCTCTCCTAGAAGGAGGTAATTTATTCTCTACACACGGAGTAAACCTTTAATAACATGTCCAATGACTGTTTATTTAGCTGCTTTACATTTGTGTGCCATAAACATGCCTGGGCAGTGCTTCATAAAGGCTTCAATAAAGCAGTTTGGAAGAAGTTTGCATACTTAGTTGGCGCTTAAGCAAAGCCTTTCCTTTCATAGTGTGGCACGCTGTGTGGGTTAATAAAGAGGGAACCCTAACTAGACTGCTAGTTAAGATTTTTTTGACTCTGGGGAGTTATCATAAAATAGGCTGGATGCTCTCTATTAAAAGTCCCTTAGGGATTATGGGTTTGCATTGCTGTTTGGAAAACCCAGAAAGCATTGCGGGTATGTCTATCCAGCTCCTTAAAGCGACATTCTGGACTGCTCAGGGTAACATTAGGAAGGATGTAAATCTGAGTAATCCTCCTGACTGGTTGTATCTTCCGCCTTGTCCTGTTGAGGGATTAGCTGGTGTCTTACTGTGGTCCCAAAACCATATCATCATGTCTTTCTGACCAGGGCACAGCTAAATACTTTCCATTTAAAAGCTATAACATGTAAATGGCTGGGCGCTTCAAATCTAGGTGATAAGCACTGCCTGTGCAGCGAGAAGTTAAATACTCTCACATTTTGTGTTGTTTTGTTCTTTTATTTATTATGTTCAGAAAATTATTATTATTATTATTATTATCATTATTATATGTATTGAATGTGCTTAGGGCAAATGGGTTACACCATTGGAGACGTGGCTTTCATGTTATGGCTGCCTCTTCCCGATGTTGGGGTCTCTTTTACACTTGCCTACTTTTTAAAAGCTGCATGGCATCAAAAATCGAAACATTTTGAGATAGTTGTGTAGCAATTTTACTATGTACAATATATACTCTGGTGATTCCTTTTAAATTGTTTTTATCATTCAATTACTTCCTGTTTTAATTGTTGTGGAAATGAGATGTCGATTGATTTATTTTTTCTGAGATCATGTCACTTTTGTATTTAACTATGTTTTGATTCTTGTTTGTCTTGTTTACTATGTGATTTATTGTTTTTAAACAGTGTTTGTTGATGGATTTTTGCAATCTAAAATAAACAGATTTGTCCGACTGATTAGGCCAGCACATCTGCACTGCATTACAGTCCCCTGGAAATACACAGGTCAACTTTGAGAATAAAGTGAGCTGCACTTTGCACTTTTTTCGCAAGCTCGCCCAAATAAAAAGAAGTGCATCCTTTGCAGGTTTTTTTTAATTGAAATGCTTTTGGCTTTTATGTCTAGCTTTTCGCATATAAAACAACATTAAAAACGCACTACAATAAAACAACAATAAAAACATACTTTTTATATCACATTCATCATTTTGTTGCGAGCTACCTCAACATCCTAATACATGCACCTTACATACTACCCTACACACATTTCCCATTCAGATAAGCACATTTGCAGCCATCTCATATTACCATCCCGCTAATATAGGTAAGGAAGATAATCTCGTTTTAATAATGGCAGCACCTTATCCCAAATGTGCATTGTAGCTGCTGTAATTACTAATTTAGTAATTACTCAGCCCCCATTATAGTTGCCCACAATCAATCTTGTGCTGTGCTTTCAATAGATGTGCAGAATCCATGGTAGTCATCCAAATACTATCTCTGGGCAGACTTACAGCTGGTCAGTATATGGCGCTTAGTCTCAATTTCTTGTCTGCACAATCGGCACAACCTGTATTCTAAAGGCACGCCTGTCCAAGCCCCCATATTTTCCAGGATAGGTAACAGATTCATTCGTAGTTACAGGATAAAGCGCCTCTGTTTTTTTGCACATATTATTGACAACTGTTTCAGCGGTCTAAAACCCTATGTTCTAAATTCTTGATATTGTTGTTTACTTAGTAAACAATCGGCAGACCTTACCCGATCCCACTGAAGCGACTTTATCCTATCATCATGAAGGAAATAGCCAGCACTGTCCACATCAGTCATCTCCAACCCAATGTTTGTCACATGATCTTGAGCCGTGCTTACCAAGTTAAGTTGTACCAAATTTCTTGGTCAACAGCACATATGTGCTGCAAACATAGACAGTACACTGGCTGAAAGGTCTATCTGCTCCTATTGTTTAATAGTCATTAGCTGTTTACATCGCGCAAGCTTCCACTTCTTTTAGAGGAACATGACTCCCAATGCTAATCTTAAAGCTCCCACTGGTACTTCTACTGGGAGGATGATTAGAGATCCTATTATTTTCCCTTCGAGGATGTCAGACCACCACATCTGCTTTCCCTGAGAGTTCTAGTCCCATACAGTATACATTGCACAATTGACTTCTAGTAGACCTCTAAAAGGCCCTCTACTTAGCCACCATCATCTCTATGTATGTACCACTTCACTACTTGCCACCTAAAGATTTCTTTCAATTTTATATACTTCTTAAATTGTGTAGGACTCGGGTCACCATAAAAAGGCAGTCCCAGGTATAACCACTTCAAACATTACACCACTGATGTGCCATCTATGTTTAGCTTCCAGAACATGCCCTCCCTTTACCTAGGAACACCCAGCAACCACTGATTGCAAGTAACTATACCCAGGTCACTGCCCAAGTTAACTAGGAACCCGTTGTCTACTAAAGATAAAGAGGTAAGAAAACCTGCTACCCCACAGCTAAAACCTCAACGTTCTGCATACACTTCTCATACATTAACTCACACAACTACTTCTTTGCACAGCAATCCACTCATTCTTCACCACATTGCAACAACAGACCAACAACAAATAACCCGGCACAACAGCACATGGGAATTCCCACCAACCCAGAAACTGCTCTTAAACTCAGCGAACGGTGCAAACCGAACTGAAGCTGCCAACAGACCATCACAACTCTCACTGTCCTATTCCATCTACACCCTCCTAACCCCCTATCCTCCCTTTTTCAGATCCACCAGAGCACCTGGGGACCACTCCAGTAGTGACGGTTTGCGCTATTTGGTGCAAATGTCCTTTAACATTAACTTATCAAGAATGTTTAAATGACAGTTCCCAAGTAGCACTAAGCATTTGTCTCCTACATAAAGTTTATTTATTCTCTACGCACGGAGTAAACCTTTAATAACATGCCCAGTGACTGTTTATTTAGCTTCTTTATATTTTTGTGCCATGCCTGGGGAGTGATTAATACATTTTCAATAAAGCAATTTGGAAGTTTGCATACTTAGTTGGCACTTAAGCAATGCCTTTCATTTCATATTGTGGTGCACTGTGGCGCGGTGTGTGGGTTAAAAAAGAGGGAGCACTAACTTGATTTCTAGTTAAGAGTGTTTTGACTCTGGGGAGTGATCATGAAATAGGCTGGCTGCTCTCTATTAAAAGTCCATTAGGCATTATGGGTCTGGATTGTGGTTTCGAAAAGAGGTAAGGAAAACCTGCTACCCCAATGCTAAAACCTCAACTTTCCACATACACTTCTCATACAGAAAATCACACAACCACTTCTCTGCACAGCAACCCACGCATACTTCACCACATTGCAACAACAGACAAACAACACATAACCCAGCACAACAGCACATGGGAATTCCCACCAACTCGGAAACCGCACTTAAGCTCAGCAAATGGTGCAAACTGAACTGTAGCTGCGAACAGGACATCACAACTCTCACTGCCCTATTAACACTACGCACTACTAACCCAGTATGCCCCATTTTCAGATCTGCAGGCGCACCTGGGTACCACTCCGGTAGTGGCGGGATGCGGTACAAATACCTTCAACATTAACATTTATACCCACAAGCGTGACGTGATTTACCCTGAAATTAGAAAACCTTGGTCTTACTTTGATTGATCCTTAATTGATTCACCTCCGCATATCGTTCCAGTGAATCGATGGATCAATGCAGCCCCACCGAAGTATGGTCCAACGGCACTGTGTCCTCTGCGTAAGCGATCCATGGCACCGCCAAAGCACCAATTCATGGAGGGAAGCTGCCACACCCAGTCAACGCCTCACCCATGTCCGCCACATAGAGGTTAAACAAGAGGAGTGCCAAAACACACCCCTGCTTGAGTCATCTGTTTCTGGACCAGGGCACAGTAACTGCACCTTCTTGGGACAGTCGGACACAAAATGTGATATCAGTGTAAAGTATTTTTATGAAATACAAGGGTTTGTTTATACCCCAGCCTTCAAGTTTGGTCAACAAAATTGGTTTTACAACACAGTTGAAGGCTGCTGTACAATCAACAAAAGTACTGTGCCCCGTCCAGACCACCCCCCAATACATCAGCTGCCAACAGATGGAGTGCCCACACAGCCTGAGTGGTAGAGCAGTCCTTTCTAAAACCAAGCTGCAGGGGTCTCAGTAACCTTTTTTTCTCAGCCCAGCTACTTAACCTTTGCAGCAACAGGGTGGCAGAACCCGTACTTCTTGTTGCAACATTGATAACAGCCTATAATTGTCTGCCAACTCACTATATCCACTCTTATAGACTAGTATCAATGTGGAATTACACCAACCCCTAGTTCTATTCCCACTGGTGTGTCACAGTTTATTGGATGTTCACTCTCAACTCAGGGAATCCCGCCCCACCAAATCAAGGGTTGCACAACAAAGCGCTTAGCAGATTCAAATTTGGTTAGGTCTCCAACCTGTATAACACCATTCAGCAGATACTCTCTTTATCACCAAGAAGCTAGGAACCAGACCGGTCTATAGAAATATTAGTGTATATTTATTTAAATTTCTACAGTGAATAATAAACAAATCACAATAACATAAAACAACTATAAACACAAATGAAAATGGCTTGCACCAATTGACTCACATGTATTTCTTGATAGATTTCAGGTACTACAACAAACACAGGTTGAATTTTAAGTCAAAACACACATAGGATTTCTTTGCACATTAACAGAGAGGAAACATTCAAAACACACCGTGATTGCTTTGTTTATCACAATGCTTTTTTCTCCCAGCAATCGCCCACCCCCAGCCATCAGTTAAATATGACTCCTTGTTTTGAAGGCAAGGTACAGGGAGTTGGAATATAAGGGGAATTTCATTTGGGCTTTTTATTTGAAAGGCACGGTTTGGGAAATTAATACAATGGGAAAATCGTTTGGGGAACACACATTCAAACGAAATGCCGGGCTTCTGGGATTCTGATTTGGATTGAAATGGAAAATGTGTTTTGTAACACACATTCAAATGAAAGCATGGCTTTGGGATTCTTGTTTGGAATGAAAGGGAAACTTCATTTTGCATACACCACATTCACTTGAAAGGCAGAGTTTAAGGGATTCTTATTTTGGGATTAAGGACACCACTCTTCTGTAAGGAAGTCAGGGGTTACAGGAAAATAGGGTAATCCAATTGCTTTATTGACTATAATGGCTGCAACAAACTTGGCAAAAAAAAAGTTTGCTCGAATTTTAACAAAAATCATCTATATGTGAATTAATAGAAATAACTTTAATTAAATGTGCTAAGGGTCTACACAGTTTCACCCCTCACCCACAATTAAATGGAAAGAATTAAGGCAGGCAGTTCCCAACAGAATGGATTGCTTTGGGGATATATCTGATTACATAGGAGGTCTCTATTCTCAGCTCAGGCGGTCAGCCGGGTTTCAGACCCTCTTTTGGGAATAGGTAGAAAGCTCACACCTTTGGTCTCTTTTCTCAGCAAGGTCCCTCCAGCCACAGTACTCTCTGAGATAGGGCTCCCAAATCCAGACAGAAGTCCCCAGCAGGTGTCCCAGGGTCTCTTGTCTATCGGCTCTTCCGGGTGTTAGCCTTCCTTTTTGTCAGCTCTCTATTGTTGTCAGGTTTCACTTATATGACTACTCTTTTCTTTTTGTCTTTCTATCCCTCCCTTTTTACATTGAAAACTGATATTATATAGCAATCTACCCACTGCCAGCCAATAGGACAAGAAGTTTAGGAGGTCTGGATTATGGATGATGATGGAAGGAGAGAAATGCATGATTTCAAAAAGACAATTCTTTTCACATGTTTGGTTTTCTCCGAATGTCACTGATAACTGCATGAACATATATATTTTTGAATTCTACATTTTATGGTGAACAGGGGAGTACTCATTTTATTGTGGCATGACCTTCCTGGGAGGAGCTATCATTTTTCGTGGTTTATTCCTCTGGAATGGCCTTCCTGCCCCTCTCAAACTTGAGCCGCACCACCTGATGTTACGCAAGCAACTCAAAACGTTCCTCTTCTCCCCTGCTCTCTCTCTCTCTCTCTCCTCTACTGACCTACCTGACCCACCTGTCTGCTGTACCGACTGCTTGCTTGGCTACCCTCAGAGGCTCTCTGGGTACCAGGCACTTTCTTGATCAGTCACCCTGGCACTACCTCCGGGCCTACCATGCATTTAGGGGCAGTAACTGTAACCCTATTGTCCCTTGTCTTCCTTGAACTACCCAGAGCCGCGCTGCCCCCGCTGGACTTACTCAGAGCATTGCTGCCCTGTTTCCCCTCCCCTCTCTCTTGCACTTTCCTTTGCCCCTTGCGCTTCTTGTTATCACAATTGCACAATCTGAATGACACAAGGCCTTGTAAGATCATTTGTCTTGTTCTCCCTCTCTCTTACCTCCCTTGTCTTGCATCGGAACGTTATAAATGACTTATCAGATCATATCATATTCCTGAGCTGAAATAGTTGTAAATATCAAACTTCACAAAACACACACTAATTTTTCTTTCTATCAGCTTACCAACTTACAAACTAGCAAGTTCCTCTGAATTATGAGAAGACCATGATCATGCTGTTCTTCCTAACTCAAATTCTATTCATCACATAAAATACATAGAATTGACGGGCTTCTCATGACGTCCAAAATAAGTCTCATGACTTTCAAAATAAGTCCTGGATGAGCTCACTGTGACACACGGTTCTCCTTTAATTAAGGAAAAAGTAGTCCAATGTTAATCAAACAGCAAGACATAATATGGGCCATCCTTGAGTTTCTATTTCTGAAATCGCAGGCAGTTTAATTTTATCCAAAGTCACATGAATTGGACATCTGCTTGGCTCCCTGTTGCCTGTTTGTGTAACAGTCTTTGAAGTTCCATTTGCATTCTATGAGAGGCATTTTATTGGGGCCATGACAGTCCAAGAGGTCCGTTCTGTTGACTGGCTTATCCAACCATTCCAAACTTTTGATCTGAAACTGTTGTATTTCTTTGGATTTTGATGAAACAGACCTGCTTTTCCTGGTGGGCCCTCGGTCAAAGGTCTTTGGGGTTAGAGTTCCAAGGACACAGGCTTCAGTACAATGGGGAAAAACAAGCCGCATTCATAATTTTAAAATAATAGCATTTTAAATAGAAAAGATGTATTTTACACATGACATTTTGTGATGCATCTGAACCTGCTGTCCCTGAATAAAGTGTTTGTTTAATACAATAGTTGAAAGGATATGAGTCTCACTTTCAATATCTATTCACACATAGGCCATTGCAAACCAGTGTTCACTTCTACAACAAGTAGGCCTCTCCTTTTGATTGTTGAAAAGTAAGAGTTTTTATTTGTGACAAATGCAAAGTGATTGGCTTCATTTTAGATTTCTGTATCACAGACTTGTGCTGCATTGAAGTCAATATAACATGTTGCTGTCTCTTTAAGTGAAATTGTAGCTTTTCATATTTTATGAAAACAGCGTTATCAGCCACAAAGGTCTTTTGCAATGCATTGGGCACATCCAGCAGTTTTCAGGCACATGTTCCTTCACTTGAGCACCTGTTCCTTTTGATAAAGTTGAAAGAGGCCATTTTGCTTCATTCACTAGGCCTTATGTTGGAAAACAATGTTTTGAACTGGCCTGCACTTTCCAATGGGTCTCAACATCAGCCAGCTTCATTCTGGCCTATCAGTCTCTGTCAAATCTGGGGCTGAATTTGCACCCCATAGGTGATCATTTTGGCATACATGGCATTTAGAAATATCGCTCAATAGCGATAGTTAACCCTCAGGATGACAGTTGCCATGCCGTCTGGACCTGGAGGAAGAGATGGTTTCAACTTTGTGAGTATGCTGAATATTTCCGCCTCACTTTTCAGAACCATATCAGCCTCTTACTGTGATAATATCAGTCCAGTGCCCATCACTGATACCATATCATTCCACAATATCTTCCTCACAAGTTTGAGCCAGGATGATTCACTAACACTACACGTCTCTCTTCGGACAGATGTCGCATGAAAAGTACGGTACAAATACCAAAATGTCCTTGCATCGTTAGTCTTAATCAGGGTAGAAACTATTGTTCAGTTTACTGTGTTGGTACTCTATTTACGTGAGCATAACAGTTCTTCTAATTGGTCACAAGCACCCCAATAAGATGTTTTTTTTCAGTTATTTACAAGTGCCTATTTCTTTTCATTTCCGCGATTCTCATACAAAGGACTAGTTTCTCCTTGTGTATATTGGCATCAAACAGGGGTATTTGCCCTTTCCCCTGAATACCCATCACATATTTCCTTTGTGCCAAAGACCAAAGATCTTGTAATAGTTTACATATGTCCCCTGCACATTGTTCTAACAGTTCTATTGTAGATGGATACCTCTGCACTATACGTAAGATAACTTCCTCTATGTTCAGGTCTGACCATATAACTTGAAGGCCTTGTAAACTAACCATAGCTTAGTCAGCGCAGAATGTTTCCTTTTTACAGTCATAATATTAAACGTAACATTCAACTTAGTATGGTCGCTCAATAGGGTTGGCACAATCATATTTTAGCATAGATTTGCTCAGCATAGCAGTAGTAAATATACAATCTAGACAATAAGCATGTCCTCCTCTGGGTGAAGTTACTACTTCCAGTAGGTTCTCATACTCGGAACGAGCGGCTCCAATTGAAAGTTACCAAGTAGTTCTGCCCATATGCTTTCCTTTTGCAGTAACTCATAGTGGTGTACTGGATAAACAGGGATAGATCCTCCACACATCACCAGACCATCGTCAATCCACCACACATCTTCCAATGATACGCAGCAGGATTTAAAGTCACCTGCTACCTGGGACAAATCAACTTCCGGGGCACCAGTGGGCCAGGGATGAATACCGGTTTCGTAACCATCAATCAGTGCCACACCTCTAGTACACCAGGTGCCAGATTACAGACATTTTTCACGGGTGCAAGTGCAAAGTGTGCACGGTATTAGCACTAGGGCAAAATTTGCCCTATTTTTAAAAACACTGGGATACATTAAAAAAACATTGCACCTCGATAAGTCCAGATTGGCATATTAAATGCACCAGGGCAAAAATTGCCCTGGTGCAAAAAAGATGCATTTTCACAACCTTTATTCACCAGGGCAAAGTTTGCCCTAGTGCTAATACGGAATGCTATTAGCACTAGGGCAAACTTTGCCCTGATGCAAAAATGCATCAAAAATATATCTTTTTAGCACTAGGGAAATGTTACCCCTACTTTTTTTAATATGGCAACTGCACTCGTCGAGGTGCAATGTTTTTTTTAATATGTCCCAGTGTTTTTAAAAATAGGGCAAACTTTACCTTAGTGCTGATACCGTCCAAACTTTACACTTGCACCGGGAAGGGATCCAAAGAAATTAGAAACACAAGTCAATTATAAACCTTGTTGTCCAATTTTGTTAACGTGGATGGAACAGCAGGCTTATCTCTGCAAGCTCGTGCATTGTTGGTTAGTTGCAACAAGTGAAAATACAATTATTACCCTATGATAAAAGGGAATGTCACATCAAGGTTGTATAAAAATATCTACTTTGTTATTATCACAAGAGACAGTTCTAGCGCACTGCAAAATACAGCCCACCATGTGAAGGAATACAGAGGACAGACAGCTTCAAGAAGGAAAGGGGATGCACTCTCGATACTAACAGGAGGGTAGTCAGTAAAGTAATTCATTGCAATAGTTGAAGTATGTGTGGTTTCAGCACAAAGGGAGCAATGGGTCATAGAATGTTACTAGGTGCCTTTGAAGAAGGGCCAGGGGGACAGAACCACAATGTACTTGTAGAAGTTCTTGGTGCTTGACAGGGTCGAGTCAGTTCAAAGGCACTTTGCAGCTCCTGCGACAGAGCTCAAGACGGGAGACAGCTGCTGGTATCCAGTGGCAGGCAGTTCGGCGAGTGAGGCTGGACAGGCAGCTGAAGGTTGGCCTACATGGCGGCTCAGGGTCAGGAATCATTGTCTTGGTGCTGCTTGGTGTGTCTGAAGCACTGATCGAGGCATCTCTGGTGACATTAGCATGACAACAGTGAGAGGGGTAGTCGGTTGCATCTCGAGAGGCTTGACTGATCAAAAATTTCCTTTAAGGCGGACATCAGTAGATGCTTGTCGATGCACTCCTCCTAGCTTCTTCACTGGGCTTGTGTCGCTCTTTAAAGCACATGGGCAAAAGCTGGGGAGAGTGTTGCAGGCAGCTGCTTTGGCCTTAGTTTGGTTCAGAGAGACTCTGGCTCTTGCCACCTAGGAATCTTGCTGCAGAGCCTACAGGGCGTGCCTTGTGCTGGCTGGGTACCGGTTCTGGAGCTGGTGGAGGGTCCTCTGGATTCAGTATTTCCCTCTGTTCCCTGGGATATGTTTAGGGGAGAGACCTTGCTTCCCTCTTGCAAATCCTGGTCCACCTTCGCTGGGCCACCTGACCCAGCCCTCTATTAAAGCCAAATGGGTCACAGTGATTGATGTAGGCTAATCCTACCATAATTAACCAATTCTGGGTCCCCACCAACAAACTCCTGTATGCGTGCAGTCATAACGAGAGTGATTTGCAACAGAAAAGGTAAAGGGGTGAAAACATGTAATATTATGTCCCACCCATCTTTCTGTCTGTTGTCGATCAATGGTCTCTCTAGTTAATAGAGCTTTCTGTGGTTCCTGATTAAAGCAGCAGGTCTCCCTTGAAGCTGCGGCAGGACCAGACTTTTGGTCTCCGCCAAACCGCATACTTGTACCTTCTATATTTATTTATTTCATTTTGGTTGGCTAATTAGATTAACCTTTCAAAACAAATTTTTTTTTACAAAACACATACAAGGAAAATAATTTTTAGCAATAAAATTAAGCAACTTGACTTAAATATATTAAATAAAACAGATAAAAACATCATACCATACCAATTTATGATTAATATGACTACTCGTCCAAATCAAAATCAAAGGCAACACATCAAAAACAAATATGGACACACTGTATACAGGTAGGTATCAAAGTATTAAGCAGTATTAAGAAAGCCATGGTTTGCACTCATTCTCCCGTTCATCAGACATCAAGTTACTTACTGAATTACAGTGAACACAGTATCTTGTTTAAGAATTGGATAGTGGCTATTCTTACTGTGATCTTTGATGTCGCAAATAGCTCATACCATAGCTCATCATTGGAGCGTCTTATACAATGGTGCCTTGTTAATTTGCTGATAATGTCTTTTCTCTGCATTTGTAAAGCAACACATTCTATTAATAAATGTTTCAGATTTTCTTTAGCTGTTCCATCATTGCAGAATCGACATAATGAGGAATCTGGCTTAATAATACCCCTCCTTAACAAGATTTGTTTTGTTGGCCATAAATTTAGGCGAAACCTCAATATTTGATTTCTGAGATTATGAGAGGGACATTTTAATAAATAATCAGCCATTTGACGAAATTTTTTATGCCCAAACAGAGCTCTGTCAAAGTCCTTTAATTTCAGACAGTTCTGTTCAGTTAAATGTTAATCCAATTGGTATAGTTTAGTTTTGGCTTTGGTAGGATTGGATAATAAAAGATCTAGAGAGATGTTTGCTTCCGTCAAATCTAACATCACAGCTTCTCTCCAATGTGATGGAAATAAGTGTTCAGATCGTAGTAAATAGTCTGCCAGAATCTTAAGTACACTATTACTATATAGGCCAAGGACGCATTTCCGAAATAAGCAGCATCTCTTCCAAGATGCTTGTATGTTCACTGAAAGAATTCCCAATTCAAAACGAAGCAGTGCCATTGGGCTAGAGTTTGGAAGATTCAAGACTTTCTTCCAAAACCTTGCCTCTAATTTGTTCCAATAACAGGCCTCCAAGGGTAACCATGCCTCGGACCCATAAGTAACAATGGGAATTACCTTTTGCTGATAAAAGATAAGAATGTGCTTGCACGAGAACTTTCCATACTTATGTTGTAAGATCCTCGCTTGTGATATTAAGGTGGACAGTTTACCCTTTATACTGTCTCTTTGAGGCATGTTTGTACCTTCTGAATGGGGTCACCCTGGGGGATGACTATTGTAGATACATAGTTCCAGACATGACAGGTCAGTGCCCTTGATACTGAGAGGCGGGAGCTGGCTTCAGGTTGACACAGTGCATATCAAAGGTTGTTGGGGTTTGACTGTCTTTTGTTAACCTCTAGCAGTCAGGCCTCCTATGGGCTTGTTTGAATTGAAATCTGATTAGTATGCAAGTAGCAAGGCTGCCACCAGCAGCTAAAAAAGGAAAGGGCAGATTCATGGAGCCTTTGTTAGTTAATTAAGGTGGCCATGGCAGAAGGAAGGTTTTGGCCCTCTCCCTTCTGAGATAGATTATGTGTTCCACCTGTCAGATCCCAAATAAATAGGACAAGGGGGACTGCGGCTGTAGTCTCTTTCCACCAACAGTACACAGGTCTATGTGTATGTCAAGCGGTGAGCAAAGGAAAATGTGTGTGGATTAGCCACATGCATTTTCCATCGGTTGTTCTTCCATCATGCAATTTGATATCAAATTTTAAAAAAGCCCAGGTGAGTGCACACCCACTGTGTGGATGGTTGAATTCCTCACACTACCATGATTGCAGCCATTGGATTTTTTCCATTCCAAGCTGACAGGTACCTTTCCACACATGTGCTCAGATCCTTAGTACCACCACCTTCAGGTGGAACATAGATGTTTATAATTAATATGATGTTGTTCCCAATCACTGTGCTACAAGCCTCCACATACAGACAGCCAGGACAGTACATGTCTAAATCATATTGTTTGGCATTTAGATGATTTTTCGCCCCGATAAATAGGTCCCCTTAGGTCTCCCTTTGTTAGATTGGGTAGCTGGAAATACAAATATCTGATACCCGTCCATCTCTATGGTAGTTAATGCCTAGGTTTCCTGCAGCATAACAATTTTGACAGCGTTCAGGAGATCTATGCCCTCAGTATGGGCAGTAAAAGATCTATAGCCCCGGCTATTCCAGGTAAGTACCCGAAGCCTTAAGTCAGCCCCAGGAAGTCCACTGCTAGCTTCTTCCAGCACTGGTATCTAAATTGGCATCTGTGGGGAAATTGTTGCCTTTTCCCAATTCATAACTTGCTTTTTATGCCTCCAAGGATTCCCCTGTTTGGACCGTCCTTTTTTGTCTTCCACTGTGTATACTGGTGTCTTAAATCTACTCTCATTTGCTTCACCGTGTTGTACCTCTATGGTAAAGCCCACGGCTTGCTATTCCTCAACCGAAAATATTAGTTTTTCTACTACAAGCAGACTTACAAGCTTGACTACTGGCCAAATAGTCTCACTGTATAGTGTGGGCAGTTGCACTATTACAATGTCCTGCAGCACCAGGAGTCTCAGGGCACCCAGATAATTGAAGAGATGCATTCAATTATCTCTATTCAAACAGGGCTTTTGCTTGTGGGTCAATTTCTTCAATATATATGCTCTGTGAAATACTCTTTGTCACATTGAGTCCCATTTCCTGTGTATCAGTGGGATAGTACTTAGGGCCGTACTCACAGTACGCTTATTTATCAGTTTCCAATGGCATTGGTTAGGCAGACATTTGTGGCTGGGGATTATAGTCCCACAGTTCATTTCCGGTTCCTGGAACTCTTTGATAGAAAATATTCGATATGTGGGGGTGGGGGGGGGGCACTTGAGCACATCCAGTCTACTGGAAAAAATGTAGTCTAGTTCCAGCAGTAACCTGGCCTTTCTGGTTAGGAATGTTGATCCCCTCTCTTCTTCACCACCCTTTGTCCTGTTCACATCCTCACCTCCATTTGCCATTGTATCCATTTCTGGAAACTGGAGCCATTTATCTAACGTTCCAGATACCATCTGTTGTTTATAGTTGCTTACAGTCAGTCCCTGGGGCTCTAGATTAACCTTCCCAAATGGCAATCAGCAGGTAGTAATTTCCTGTAATCCTGCATTTGCCAGAGGCTTTGCCGGTAACTTCTTAGTTGCTGCTTTGGTGATCTTCCTGGTATTTGTTTTTCCTTTTATGATTTGCTGGTAATATACCCGAAGATGCAGAATTATTCCAATTCAGGATATTCCCTCAGATTCCTGCCGTGGCCGCGGGGCATCTGGCATTACCGAAGGCAGAGAATCTAGAAGAATCACCTCATCCGCATGATGCCTCGCCCCCCTATCCCAATTTTTTGGTAAACTAGGGTGTTTTTTCTCCCCTCGCAGGATTCTCAAACTTAGGTGGCCCTGACCTACTACGCATTACTGTTTGCTCTGCACTGTGTTAAACTAGGGTGCTTTTCTCCCCTCTCAGGATTCTCAAACTTAGGTGGCCCTGACCTACTACGCATTACTGTTTGCTCTGCACTGTGTTAAACTAGGGTGCTTTTCTCCCCTCTCAGGATTCTCAAACTTAGGTGGCCCTGACCTACTACGCATTACTGTTTGCTCTGCACTGTGTTAAACTAGGGTGCTTTTCTCCCCTCTCAGGATTCTCAAACTTAGGTGGCCCTGACCTACTACGCATTACTGTTTGCTCTGCACTGTGTTAAACTAGGGTGCTTTTCTCCCCTCTCAGGATTCTCAAACTTAGGTGGCCCTGACCTACTACGCATTACTGTTTGCTCTGCACTGTGTTAAACTAGGGTGCTTTTCTCCCCTCTCAGGATTCTCAAACCTAGGTGGCCCTGACCTACTACGCATTACTGTTTGCTCTGCACTGTGTTAAACTAGGGTGCTTTTCTCCCCTCTCAGGATTCTCAAACTTAGGTGGCCCTGACCTACTACGCATTACTGTTTGCTCTGCACTGTGTTAAACTAGGGTGCTTTTCTCCCCTCTCAGGATTCTCAAACTTAGGTGGCCCTGACCTACTACGCATTACTGTTTGCTCTGCACTGTGTTAAACTAGGGTGCTTTTCTCCCCTCTCAGGATTCTCAAACTTAGGTGGCCCTGACCTACTACGCATTACTGTTTGCTCTGCACTGTGTTAAACTAGGGTGCTTTTCTCCCCTCTCAGGATTCTCAAACTTAGGTGGCCCTGACCTACTACGCATTACTGTTTGCTCTGCACTGTGTTAAACTAGGGTGCTTTTCTCCCCTCTCAGGATTCTCAAACTTAGGTGGCCCTGACCTACTACGCATTACTGTTTGCTCTGCACTGTGTTAAACTAGGGTGCTTTTCTCCCCTCTCAGGATTCTCAAACTTAGGTGGCCCTGACCTACTACGCATTACTGTTTGCTCTGCACTGTGTTAAACTAGGGTGCTTTTCTCCCCTCTCAGGATTCTCAAACTTAGGTGGCCCTGACCTACTACGCATTACTGTTTGCTCTGCACTGTGTTAAACTAGGGTGCTTTTCTCCCCTCTCAGGATTCTCAAACCTAGGTGGCCCTGACCTACTACGCATTACTGTTTGCTCTGCACTGTGTTAAACTAGGGTGCTTTTCTCCCCTCTCAGGATTCTCAAACTTAGGTGGCCCTGACCTACTACGCATTACTGTTTGCTCTGCACTGTGTTAAACTAGGGTGCTTTTCTCCCCTCTCAGGATTCTCAAACTTAGGTGGCCCTGACCTACTACGCATTACTGTTTGCTCTGCACTGTGTTAAACTAGGGTGCTTTTCTCCCCTCTCAGGATTCTCAAACTTAGGTGGCCCTGACCTACTACGCATTACTGTTTGCTCTGCACTGTGTTAAACTAGGGTGCTTTTCTCCCCTCTCAGGATTCTCAAACTTAGGTGGCCCTGACCTACTACGCATTACTGTTTGCTCTGCACTGTGTTAAACTAGGGTGCTTTTCTCCCCTCTCAGGATTCTCAAACTTAGGTGGCCCTGACCTACTACGCATTACTGTTTGCTCTGCACTGTGTTAAACTGGGGTGCTTTTCTCCCCTCTCAGGATTCTCAAACTTAGGTGGCCCTGACCTACTACGCATTACTGTTTGCTCTGCACTGTGTTAAACTAGGGTGCTTTTCTCCCCTCGCAGGATTCTCAAACTTAGGTGGCCCTGACCTACGCATTACTGTTTTTGCTCTGCATTGTGTTAAACTGGGGTGCTTTTCTCCCCTCGCAGGATTCTCAAACTTAGGTGGCCCTGACCTACGCATTACTGTTTTGCTCTGCACTGTGTTAAACTAGGGTGCTTTTTCTCCCCTCGCAGGATTCTCAAACTTAGGTGGCCCTGACCTACGCATTACTGTTTGCTCTGCACTGTGTTAAACTAGGGTGCTTTTTCTCCCCTCGCAGGATTCTCAAACTTAGGTGGCCCTGACCTACGCATTACTGTTTGCTCTGCATTGTGTTAAACTAGTGCCCTCCACTCACTTCCTGTCTGCATACTCGTGTCGTCCGCCTCCCCTCCTACTCCATGGTGCTCTCTATCTCGCCTATCTACTCTAACTGCTTCTCTATTGACTATCCTGCTCTCCTCACTAAATCCGGTAGGAAAAAGTTTAAAAAGGACATCCTGGTCTCCAACCCAGGCCTCCCTATCGCTGACACCTACACGAGCGCCTGCTCCAAGGAAACTCTCACTGACATTCTCTTTTTCGTGCCTTCACCTGACCTATGGACCCTTCACATGGTCGCTGTGCTCTCTCCTTTCTCCACCTCTCCCATTAATGGTGGCACCCGTTGGGATGTCCTCTTGGCCCCTTTCCACTCCTCTAAGGCCATCATTAATGTCTATGCTAACGGGACCGTCTTGGTCCAAGGCCCTCAGGCCAACCTTCTCCTCTTTGATAGACGCTTCCCCTGCCTCATCAACTTCCTCTCCGCTCCCGCTGTCCCCCCTCCTCTGTCCTCGGCTACCTTGCCTCTCCCCTCCCTCCCTGCCCCTTCTCTTGCTCCCTCTTCAACTCCTTCTCTAACACCTCCGCAGGGCGTACCTCTGATCTGTACCCCTCCCCGGAAGTTTTTCAAGGGTGGCAACCTTCTCCACATTGCCACTCTAAATTCTCGCTCTGCCATCAAGCACTCCTCTGATATCTGTCGCCTTCTTGAGGAACTGGACCTCGACGTCCTCGGTCTCACTGAGACTTGGTTCACTGCCAGCTCTGCCACCAGCTTCGACACACTCCTACCTGACGGCTACAAGATCCTCTCCGTGCCCAGGCCCAACCGTTCAGGGGGTGGTGTTGCCCTTATCTTCCCTGAGTGGATTCCTGCCACTGTCACTCCTACGCAGACCTACTCCTCTTTTGAATGTCTTGTCTGCCGACTCTCTCTCTCTCCTAGCCATTCCCTTACCGTGGCTACTATCTATCGGCCACCTGGTCAAATTTCCTCCTTCCTCTCTGAGTGGGCTGACCTCTCCTCCTCACTCCTGTCCTCAACCACCCAACTCCTCTTTCTCGGTGACTTCAACATCCACCTCGATGCCTCCTGTCCCCGCACTGGTCTCTTTCGCGAACTCTGCAACTCTCTCTCACTCTCTATTCTCCCGTCTGGGCCTACTCACTCTGCAGGGCACACTCTTGATGCTCTGATCTCTTCTGACCTTCCCCTCTCCCTCCCTCTCTCCACTCCTCTCTCCTGGAGCGATCACTTTCTCCTATCCTCCCACCTCTCCCTCCCTACCTCACAGGCAAAGCCACCCTCTTCACTGCCACCCACCTTCTCGGTCATCCGACCCATGAAGCGCGTGTCAGTTGAGGCTTTCGCTGCTACCTTCTCGCCCCCTCCTCCCCCCTCGGCTGACTCCCACCCTGACACAGCCCTCTCCATGCTCTATTCCTCTATATCTGATACTCTCGATATCCTTGCCCCCGTCATGAGAATCCGCCTGAAGCCCAAAGCCAAATGTAACTCCTGGTATGACTCGGATCTCGTCACCCTAAAACACAAGTGCAGGGTGGCAGAGAGGAAATGGCGTGCTTCATGTTCATCCTCTGACAAACTGGCCTGCCGCCTGCTCCAAAGGCAATACCGGCTCTCCGTTCTCACCAAGAAGAGAGCCCTTATCCAAGCCCGCATCTCTGAGGCATCTAACAACTCGGCCGAACTCTTTAAAATCTGCAAGGAGCTGGCCAACCCTGCTGCAGTCTCTACCTCTCCTGTCCCCTCCCAGGCCCTCTGCACTGCACTGGCCTCGCACTTCATCTCAAAAACTCAGGACATCCTGTCCTCGTTCTCCTCCTCTCTCCTCCCTCCCTCTCTTCCCGGCTCTTCCTCTTGCTCTCTTGCAGCCGCCCCTCCGCCCTCCTTCTCTGCTTTTCCACCTTTTTCTGCTGATGAGGTTTCCAGACAAGTCCGATCTATGAAAGCCTCGTCTAAACAGGTTCACCCCTGTTCCTCCAAAACCATCAAGGACCACATCGACTCCCTGGCTCCTGCCCTGGCTGACTTTTGCAACCACTCATTCGCCTCTGGAGTCTTCCCATCCCCCCTCAAGCACTCCCTTGTGCACCCCCTCCTCAAGAAACCCTATTCCGACCCCTCCTGCCCGGCCAACTATCACCCAATCTCCATTACTCCCTTCCTGGGCAAGCTCCTGGAGAAACTGGCCATCTCTCAGCTTAACCTCCATGCTGAATCTGTTGGTAATCTTCATGACCATCAATCCGGCTTCAGAGCGGCCAGAAGCACGGAAACTGCTCTCCTGAACATCCGTGAGGACCTGCTCCTGAACCTCGATTCCAACACTCCCTGTGTTCTCATTCTGCTCGATCTCTCCTCTGCCTTTGACACTGTCAACCATGCCATCCTGCTCAACCGTCTCCGTGATAACCTGGGTATCACTGGTCAGGCTCTGGCATGGCTGACCTCTTTCCTTTCCAGTCGACCCTCCCAGGTCCAAATGGGCTCCTTCCTCTCTGACATCTTTTTCTCCACCTGTGGTGTCCCCTAGGGATCCAACCTCTCTCCCTGGCTTTTCAACCAGTATCTGGCACTCCTTGCCCACCGCATCGCCGCTCTCTGCCCCCACTTCCAGTGCTATGCGGACGATACCCAGCTCATTTTCAGGCTACCCTCGGCCTCCTCCTCTCCTTCCCTCATCTCTGACTGTCTGTCTGCTATCCAGGAATGGTGTGCCGCCAATGACATCTGCCTTAACGCCAGTAAGACTGAGATTCTACTCATCGGCGCACCCACTCCCTCCTTCCCTGCAGCTCTCTGGCCGGCCTCCCTTGGCCCCCTTCCGGCCCCTACCTGCAAGGCTAAAAACCTCGGGGTCATCTTCGACTCCACACTCTCCTTCTCTCCTCATATATCTGACGTCTCTAAGAAGTCACACTACCAGCTGCACCTCCTCAGAGGTATTCTTCCCTTCCTCTCCTTCCCCCAGAAGCTCACTGTCTCCCGAGCCCTGGTTCTCTCAAGGCTGGACTACTGCAACAGCCTCTATCTTAATCTGCCTGCCTCCACTCTCCGCCCTCTGCAACTTATCCAGAACAGAACTGCGAGACTTGTCCTTGGCCTCAAGCCCAGGGACCGTATCTCTCCAGGACTGAAATATCTTCACTGGCTCCCAGTGGCTGCGAGGATTAAGTTCAAAACCCTCTGCATTGTCCACAAGGCCTTCTGGGGCCTGGGGCCTAAATACCTTCAACTCTCTCTTCCTAAATATCTTCCTTCACGAGCCCTTCTCTCATCCGTCTCCAACTCCCTCATGGTCAGCCGCTTCTCTAAGCAACGAGCTGGGGGTAGATCTCTCTCCGCAGCAGGGGCCTCCCTCTGGAACAGCCTTCCTGCCTCCCTGAAACTTGAGGAGAACCATCTCCGGTTCCGGAAGCACCTCAAAACCTTCCTCTTCGCTTCTGCCTTCTCGCTCCCTCTCCCCTGCTAAACCTTCTTAACTCCCCACTGAATTCTGCACTAAACCTGCATCTGGGCCACTCTCAGCGACCTCGGTCCAGGGCCCAGCCACTCTCCACTTGCACTGCCTCCCTGGCTCCCCCTGCACTGTGGGACTGTCACTGTATCCCTACAGCCCCCTTCCCAGCACTTCCCAGCACTTGCTCTGCACTTACCTCGCACTTGCCACCAGCTGGCCCTTTTTATTTATCATTTATTATTTATTTTTTATTACGCTACTTACCTTGTACTGCACTTTCCCCCCACCTCCTCCCCCTGCACTTTCTCCTTTTTCCCCTTACCTCTGCACTTGCGCGATCTGAATGACACCTGGCCCAGTAGGATCGTTTGTCTGTCTTCCCCTTGTTTCCCTCCCTCCCTGCCTCGTCGCGCCTTGAAACACTTGTGTATAGGCGCGTTACAAATACCATATCATATCATATATCATATCAATCTAGCTTACTGGATTCCTGTTCCAAGTTCCCCGTAACATTGCGATGACATCTTTCAGGGATAGCCCTCTTTACCACAGGTTCGATCCCCGGGTCCACGCTTAGAAATCTCCGGGTATTAAGTGCGTTATAAATAACCTATCATATCATAACACCTCCCTGGCAGAATTGCGTCGACCACTCTGGCCGATATCTGTTTTATGGCCTGTTGCTTAGTTGCCATAGACGAGCACAGCCCAAATATTGCATCAACTGTTACCACCACAGTATTCAAACTTGGGTTGAAACATGCTTGATGCTGATGCGTAGAATCCTCTAAAGTATCACTGACGTAGACACTGATGCCTCCAAAACAGTTTAGGCAACAGCTACCAGGTCAGGGGTAGCGGAAAGATTTGTATTTGTGTCGTGATTGCAGAATTTGCCTCCAATCCTCCCATCGATGCTCTATGCAAATCCAGGCACATGTTTAATAAAGAAATGTTATTGTCTATGTTTGCTACCGAGAGAGGTGAAATTGCTGAACATGGAGGTGGTACCAGTGTAACTATCGGGAGAAAATGAGTAATCCTTTCTCTTTGTACAAGGGACTTACTGCCAATTTGTTTGCGTTTTGCTGCGTTGGTCCTTTCAAAATGAGTCCCATTCGTGCTATTCAACATTCCAGTCTAAAGCCCCCCCCCCCCTTCGTAAAGCTTCATGTATATGTATCTTTGTCAATTCCCGTGGCGGTAGATTAGTAGCCAATAATGTCCTTGCCTTGCTCTGAGATTCGATCATGACTGCTACTATTTTTGCTTGCTTGTTTCTAAGTATATGTGGCCGTTGCTTTCCCTGGCTACACGAGACGTGCATTCGGGGTAGCAGATGATTTGAAGATGCACCAGCCCACGCAGGGGTCACTAGAGGGGCAGCTGGCATAGCAGTTTTGTGTTTCTTCACGTGTATATTGCAACCTCTAGACTGGTTGGTTCAATAAACACCAATGCCATCATAGAATACCACAAACCTGAGCCAATACGGGAAAGAAACAATCGGGGCACAGTGCACGTTTGGTGCTAAATATTGATGTGCCTGTTTACTGAAGGGAACAGAGGGGGGTAGGGGTGAGGCATTTCAATCGGAAAGCTTCATTTCAGTCTTTTAGCCTATACATATGCGTTTGAACTAATCTGCTTTCCACTTACCAGTCATCTGCTCACTGGCTCCCCCATGGCACCCCCACAGACCAACAAAGAATATTCCACACCACTCTCTCGCCGCGCTTCGCATGCATATGAGTTTTTTAAAGGTTTTACTGGCTCTGACTCCTGCAGTAGCCCGCCTCCAATAGAGCTCGTAAAGAGACACCAAATCCTCCGTGCTCGACCACCACAGACCACTCCACACCACTTGGTGATATCTTTTGAAAATGTGTCCCAATGTGAATAGGAGTGTGGCTCTTAATTTGGAGGGCAGTCAGGGGACCTCCCTGACTGAAACTTCAGTCTTTAGAGCACTAGCAGGAAGAGCAATGAGGCAAGGCAGTAATGCATGTCCTTGGCTCTGGTGATCTGTCGGCGGAAAGAGTAAACGAGGTATGAATGCATTTTACATGGGTGAGCTGAGAGCTTCACAGCAGTGGCGGCTGCTTTCATAGGGCGGCAGGGCGCCACCCCCCCATAAAAGCCCCCCCAGAAAAAAGCAGAGCAGAAGCAGTATAAAGATTCAGAAGAATCTCTTCTGAATCTGCTTTGCATTTGCCAACAGCGCAGGGGCGCTGTGGCAACAGTATATTGTTGTTAAAGATGTCCACATATGGTGCGTCAGGCTGGCTACCCCAGCGGGGCGCGTCCCGTTTCACTCTGCTTTACACTATGGTAGAGTGTGTGGAGCTCGGAGCTCCACGCACTCTACGTAAGCCTTTGAATTAGTAGGCTGGCGGGGCGCTTGACGGGTGGCCCCACCAGTATGAAATGTGCTCGAACAGCGCACCAAAGATGCCCTCCCTGCATAGCTACAGTAATGTTGTGAAAAGAGAAAGATAATATGAGGCCGGGAAACCAAAAGGAAACACACCAAACACTGGTTACAAAGGAACATACAAAGTACTTTATTTTAAGGTCAAGCAATGACAAAGTCAATGACAGGTCAGATAGCTATTGGCCCTCAGTACAACACAACGAACTTCAACGGGGTTTGATGTATTCAGTGAGAGACTGTACATTGGGACATTCAGGCTTTTATACATTTCTCCAGCCTGTTGTCCAACCCCTTTGCGGGTTAACCATTCCATGAATGTATTACTGGTCTAGGGTCTCTGCCAGGTCAATCTTCTAATACATACATCAGTATGCGCATAGATCAGTTCCGTTGATACAGGTAATCCATTTACATGCAGGTCAACAGAAGGACAAGGTCTCGGTTCACGACCCTAACAAGTGGCATGCAGGCAAGTTATACATTAGCTGTACGGAGGTCATGTCAACCAGGGTCTGTTTGGAATGGCATCGTCCACCATTTTGATGTACAGGGTGACTTTTACACAACAAGAGAACCTAAAATGGCAGTTTGATTCAAGATGGCGGCTTACATCAATTTCTAAGGTCAAGACCTTGCCATAGAGAGTTATTCGCGTACAGTTTTATGCAACTTGGCGTAGGCCAATATACATATAATCATTTACAAAAGGAGGCATAATTTAATATCCAGTTTGACAAACCCTCCTTTTGGCCTATGCCAAGTGCTAAGACTACTTCTGATTTCCTTGCAAGTAACTCCATACATCATTGTCCATACACCCTGAATCGCCGTCAGAGATATCTATGGCCATCAGGTCATTCACTAAGATCTCTTTTAACAGATACTCCTTGGAAGTTTTATCCGGGGCATATACTTTGTGTCCTATCGTACCTGTCGCCTGAGCACAACATCCCCCTAGCATCGAACATATGCTAGGCAGACATTGGATACAACAACAAAGGAATAGCAGAACTCCCAAAATGATCAACAAAACCGAAAGTACCTTCCAACCCCAAGATAGCAAGAAATCCCAAAACCAAGCACTAAGATTCCAGTTCCCCTCTGGAACATGCACTTCTGAACTAAGGATGTGCAGATTCTGAATTGCTTTGAAAATGGTTGGGGAGGAGTCTGGTCCAAAAACACAGCAAGCGGACCCCACTAATTTACATACTCCACCACGTTCAGCCAGAATGACATCTAATGCATCCGGTTCTGGAGTGCTACTAATCTTATCGCTTTCTGCTCTAATGTCATGTTATAGAGTATATCTGTGGTCCAGTTGATGGTTCTCTCCAGTACTCTCGCTAGTCTCCTGATGTCTTCGGAATTTGCTATCTGCCCCCAAAATAGCACAACTGATTTAGCTATATCTCCCATCACTTGTGCGGGGGTATCACCATTCTCGTCCCGCCGTGGACGAGCCTTTGAAACTTCCAAAGTGCTTGCTATGAATACCCCAGGTAACAGGATCCCTAAATAACAGGTTCCCTGAAAATCCCTGGGCAACCATGGAAATGCTACATTACCGCAAACAAAATAGACAGGTTTGCCCACATACAAAGGTCTGTTTTCCCCAGTCAAATTTGCAACGTTGGCAGAGCCTTTAAAATCTCCCATTGACCGGGTACCATTCCTCTGTATGCAGAAAGAAACTGAATCGGGGCTATGGTTAACAGAGTAAGAAGGAGGCAATGCATCCTTATTGCCTATGGGAGCCTTTTTAAAGGAAACTAAAGATTGGAAAGGATGGGATAGTCTATCAGAAGGCCTAATTGAAGCAACTTTGAGTTTGCTCCTATTTGCGAAAAGCGAGCATCCCAGGGGAGTCAGAACAGTTTTCTCAAAATCATTCAAATTAGTTCCATCAAAGTTCCCTGAGATGCTATCATTCCATCGGCCAAAGAACAGTGCTCTAAGAGAAGCATAGAAAGCAGTTGTCAAAGGTAAAGGATGAATATACCAACCTAGCCCATTATCCCCATGTTGCGGTACATGCGAGCAGACCCAGCAATTGGTTTTGTTAAAAATGGCATGTGTCGAATTCATAATCAGCATCATAGGTGACAGAGTATGCAGGTGTACAAAAGGAGTAAAAACAGTAGGTGCAATTTCAGTTGGCAAAAGAGGCTCTAGAGGATAAATCTCCTCAACTTACCAGAATCCTAAAGCAGTTACTATAAAAACCCCAATTATTATCATCAAAACACAGCAATACGTTTTCGGGGCCCAGGCACATTGTTCATTGTCCAAGTTGGTCACCCCCTTATTTACAAGTCCAATACGGGCAGTAGCGGTGGCAGGCATCGTAGTCTTCGGATGGAAACCCCAATGTTTGTTGCTGGCGACCCCCCGGTTGTGCGGCTTCTTAGTCCTTCCCCAACCCTAGCCGACAGAGCCCTCTTTCTTAAAATTTGGGCAAAAGCAAGCCCTTGATGATCCTTTCCTTCTTTTGAATGCACAGTCAAACCGTGCTGTAGGTCTATTTTCTTCGCCGAAGATTATATCTGGTGGTTCCCGGCACTGTTTGATCCGGAAATAAGGTAACGTCACTCCCCGAGGGAAGCAACGTAATCAGAGGCAACGGAAGTTGCAGAATTCGAAGCAATGGTTTCCGGAAATGACTTTTCCAAAGAGTGTGGAGACAAAATGGATGGTTCCCCAAACCCCACGGGCTCAGAGATATTCTCTGACTCACTCACAGTGCTATTTGCTGCTTCAGGATCATTGATTGCAGCGTTAGCGAGGGGTTCTGTTTCTTCTGTAACGTGCAGCGTCGGGAGAGGAAGTTTCTTGACATGCGTCGCATGTATCCAGTTCTTCTTTCCAGCCACCCGCACTGCCGTTTGGGTGACCAACAAGACCTGGAATGGTCCCTGCCAGCGAGGCGCGAGGCAAGAAGACTGCTCGTATGCTCTCACCAGGACCCAGCTTCAAGGCCGGATGTTGTGTCATGGGCCCTCATAACGTACAGGTAAAGCTGATCGTACCTGATGATAAATGAAATACAGATTTTAGTCAACTGGTTACAGTAGTCTGAAAGCAATACATTCTCAACATTTCTCAGTGCTTTAGGTTTCGGAAGACCCCAAATATTGGCAGCCCTCCCCATCACCACCTCAAATGGAGAGAGCCCAGTCTTAGTTTGAGGGGTAGTGCGCATGGCTAAGGCGTCTGGCCATTTTAGTTTGTTACCGGTTTTAGCGAGTTTGTTCTTTAGGATACCGTTATGTCTCTCTACCAACCTGGCACTTTGAGGATGTCTAGCCGAATGAAATTGCTTATCAATATGTAGTGCCGTACATATCTGTAAAATTACAGCAGCAACAAAATGTGGACCATTGTCCGACCAGATGACTCTTGGCAACCCAAACCGCGGTAAGTACTCCTTTATCATAATTTTTGCAGTGGTCATGGCTGTTGTATCTTTGACAGGGAAAGCCTCAACCCATTTACTGAAGGCACAAATGACCACAAGGACATATTTTAAACTATTGCACCACTCCATCTCAATAAAATCAAAATGAATCAGTTCAAACGGGACAGAAGGAGGCCCAAAGCTACCCCTAGGAGTTACCGTCCCCTTCCCCACATTGTGCTGTAGGCAAATCATGCAATTTTGGACAAAATGCTGAGCAATTTTCGAAATCTTATCATTTACCCAGACTTTCTCTAACATTTTCGTAATCTGTTAATCACACACATGTGTGGGACCGTGTGCCATAGTAACCATCATGACTATGTAGGCATTAGGAAGTAACGATTTCCCTTCAACTGTGTCCACCCAACACCCGTCATCATCTAATTTCCCCAAGCCTTCAGCCCATTTCTTAGATTCTTCCATTGTGGCATCAGCTTGGATATCCCACACAGACCCAATATCCTCGTCCATTACATAGACATCCCTAGTTTCTCTTAGAGCATACATTTCTGTGCGAAGATCTGTGGCAGTTTGTCTGGCTATCTGATCAGCGAAAGCATTCCCTTTTCCTACATCGTCTGTGATCTTGTGATGCACTGTGCATTTCATGATCGCTAACTGACTAGGGAGCGCGAGTGCCGAGAGCAATTGTACTATTAGGGGGCCATGCTGAATCTTGGTCCCATGTGAAGTTAGAAACCCTCTTTCTGACCAAAGTCTCCCAAAGTTGTGAGCCTTCCCAAAAGCATACTGAATGTCAGTATATATATTCACTGTTAGCCCTTCGGAAAGCTCACAAGCTCGGGTTAATGCTATAATCTCTGCGGCCTGCGCGGAGTTATGTGTAATTTGCTTGGTCTCTACAACCGTGCTCAATGTAGTGACTGCATAAGCAGCTGTGGATGTACCATCCAGAAGTTTGAAACAGGAGCCATCACAAAATAGATCCCTTTGCGCATTATCCAAAGAAGTGTCCTTAAGATCAATTCTGCCCTTCGTTTCTAGTTTAGTAGCATACAGGCAGTCATGTGACTTATCATCACCGCAAACAGTATTTTGCGGGAAAGGTAGAAGTTCAGCCGGATTAAGAACACAACACCTCCTAATTTGTATGTGGGGAGCAAACAAAATTAATTCATATCTCGTCAATCGTGCAGAAGTGAGGTGTTGCGTTTGGGTTTTGTTCAATAGAACATCTAGAGAGTGAGGCACCATCAGGGTTAAATCATGGCCTAGGATCATTCCCTCACTCTGTTTTACAGACGCGGCATCAGCAGCGACAGCTCGTAAACATTTTGGCAAAGCGCATGCAACAGGATCAAGGGCGGAAGAGTAGTAACAGCACGGCCTATTCTTCCCTCCATGTTCCTGCTTTAATACAGCCAATGCACATCCATCACATTCATGCACAAACAACACAAAGGCCTTGTTGTAATTTGGTGTACCCAAAACCGGTGCAGAGCATAATGCAGTCTTGAGAATCTCAAATGATTGTTGATGTTCCGATTTCCATGGCAATGGCGAAGAAATGCTCTTCTTTGTCAAAGCCAACATCGGTTTTATCACTAGTGAAAAGTTCCGGATCCATAACCTACAGTAAGAAGCCATACCTATTAAGGCTCTGACTTCCTTCTGTGTATTTGGGACAGACATGCCAGAAGTGTCTTTTATTCTTTCAGGTGTCAATCTTCTTCCCTCCTTTGACAGGAGGTAGCCTAAATAGGCGACCTCCTGGCAACAATATTGAAACTTTTTAAGCAAAGCTTTGTGACCATGCTTAGCTAGATGGATGAGCAAAAATACAGAGCCCTTTTTTACAAGAGCTCTCAGAATCTGCTGCTAAAAGCAAGTTGTCAACGTACTGAAGCAGCGTACAAGTAGGGGGTAATTCAAGAGTATCAAGCTGTTCTTTCAAGGCCCTACTGTAAATTCTAGGACTCTCGGTGTAACCTTGAGGTGCACAAGTAAATGTGAACGAGCGTCCCCCTAAGGTGAACGCGAACACACATCTACTGTCCTTGTGATAGGAATACTGAAGAAAGCATTCTTCAGGTCCACAACACTAAAGTAAGTAGCCGTAGCTGGAATCATAGTTAATATCATGGTCACATCAGGCACAATTGGAAATTGTGGAGCGACAACTCTATTAAAGGCACGCAAATCAATTATAAAATGAAATGGAATAGCATTGTCGCCTTTTCTGTACATGGGTAGGATCGGACTATTCAACAAACTTCCTGTAATTTCCTCAATCACCCCACGATGCACAAAATCGGAAACAATACTCTTCAAAGCTCGCTCACCTTCAACCGAGATCTTATACTGCGTAATACGTGGCAGCTTAATACCATGTTTCAAGACTATTCTAACAGGCTCAATCTGTAGAACACTGACATCATTGTCGTCAGCCGCCCACAAACACTCCGGGACATTACTGAATTCTGGTGGCAAAGGTCTAGTCAAAAATTGTGAAACAGAAAACTGTTGTGGTGAAATCGTCAAACGCACTCCATCAGATGAAGAATGAATTACCGCATTTAATTCCTTCAACAGATTCAACCCCAACAAATTCTCTCCACAATTCTAAGTCAAATGAAAGGGACAATGGTCCGTAAAGGGACCCAAAGAAATAGGTACCGGCAAAGAAACCAGACAAATGACTGGTGTGCCAGAAAACCCTACGGAGACATTGGTTTGCCCTGACAGTGGAATGTTTGGAACCCGAGAATGATCAATGGAGCACTTCTGTGCTCCAGTGTCTATCAAGAACTGATGTTTCCTATTTCCCACTACCATTTCAACATAGGGACCTTTCTGACTAACGGGAATAGGTGTAGGTTCCAAACCCTGCTTCGGGCAATCCTAACGAAACAGAATATCATCAGAAGGAAGCTCCTCAGAGAGGTAAGCAGCAGAAGGATGATTGAATATGTTTCTAGTGTCCACACTCAAAGTCTGATTGTCCTGTGAAAAAGGTTGCTGAGGATCCTGCGAAAACTGACCCCTACCAGGGCCCCCCACCCCGGGGCGACCTCTGGGTCATCTACCCATACTCCTAAAGGTGTTATTCGACCTCTGTCGAAGGACGGGGCATTGTGCACGCCAATGACCCTCCTGGCGACAATAGGCACACTGATTAATGTTCACAGGACTCAAGGGCACATTCCCTTGTGGAACATACTGACCTCTAATCTGCGAACTACCCCCTCTGGGGCCTTTAACAATTTGTTGTAACAATACTTTAGTCTTTAAGTCTCCTTTTCTCTTTTCTACTCTATCTTGTTCGTTATTGACACGGTTCTCGTAGTACTGGGCCATGTGCAGTACTTCTGATTGGGATTTCGCCTGTCAAGCGCTCTCGGAAGACATAATCTGTGACTGAATGTCAGGCAGCAGTCCACGCACAAATTTGTCCACAAATAACCTTTTCCCAGATTCTGTGCCTAAATCCTGTCAATTGAAGTCCGAGAATACTTGTTCGAACTGATTAAAGAACTTGGTGGCACCCTCAGGTTTTCCTTGGACACAGGCCGTAAGCTTGTCCCAAATAATTCTTTTTTCGGAATTATAGTTTTTAATTTTGCAATGATTCTGTCAGACAAAGTGAGTATCACCTGAGGCGGTCTCTCACCAGCTGGCCTTTCCCCGTCAAGCCTAGTTATATTAGCCCACGTATCTCCCAACCCAGGTGCATCATCTATTGTTCTAACCTGCTTCCACAAATCTACGGGCAGGAGTACAGGGAATAACAAGTCAATATCGCCTAGGGTGAACACTGAGGACTGCAAGACGGACTCTATCTCTTTATAGAATCCTGTCGGATTTTTCCTAATGTCGGGAATAGATTGCCTAATAGTGTTCACTTCTTGTCGTGAAAACGGGACGTGAACAAACTGTGATACATAATGTGCAGGAATGTCCACAGCAGCTATACCTGCTGCAGCATTAGCGGCAATCTCAATGTTAAGATTCAGATTACAGAATTTATTGTGGTTACTGAATATAATTAGAACGACACCAAAAAAGGATACTCTGATGTAAAGGATACAAGTTGAGTTCCTGTAGAGCTTCTCCCGATTGACTATTCTGAGTGTCTTCTAAGGAGAAGAATTTGATGATTGAAACCTTCCAACCAGTGCCACTCTCAGACTATAATTAACAAACACAGCCTGAAAGAGTAATTAGTGGAAAGGTCCAGATATTGGATGGATTCACCAGTCTGTAGGATAAGAATAATATGTTTTAATCACTATTCAATTTTAACCTAATTCAATGTATGTGTCAGATTAAGGATATGCACTAACCTGTAGTTGTGTGGACTGGAGGATGAAATTGAGTTCCAGGAAGAATATCCAAAATAAAAACCAACGAAGGAAAAGGGGAGGTTAGTAAGGAGACTAACCCGAACGGAACGAGGGCCGCACTAGGGACGGGTCGGTGCACACCGGATAGCGTCCATAAAGTTCAGTGCACAGTTCTTGAAAGTAGAAATAATTCGAGGATTTGGAAGAGGAGGTAATCCTAGAACATGAATGTCCACAATTGACTGAGACTGGCTGGGACCTTTGGAATGAAACTGGAGACCAGAAGAACAACAGCGCGGATCCAGCTAGCAGAAAAGAGAGGCAGTTTAGGAACCACCAGAAATAGCAGCACGGATCCGGCTAGCAAAGGGTAAGCAGATTGGAAGCTGCTTAGAAGCAAAGTAGAACCAGGCTCCGGAACGGAGATCCAAGAAACAACGATCAGAAGCGCCGAATAGCGGGAGACTTCCGTTTAAATAAGAGTCAGCTGACGTAAAATGCGTGAGTAGCGCGTTGACGTCAGTCATGTGATACTCACGCATACTTATCGAATGGACTGATAATGTGTGCAGCGTGTTTGACAAAGAAGTTCGCCATGTTTTAGCGGAAATGAAGGCGTTTACCAGGAATCTTTCCACAGAGTCGCCACCGAGTATAAAATGGTCTGGCTGATCTCTGGGCTGTAGATGTAGGGTGCTGAACTCGGACGTGAGAGGGCCTAGCAGGCATGACAGTGCCATCCCCCAAAGGGCGCGCCACCCCCCTGGAATTGTGGAACCGGCGCAGGAGAGCGGGTGCATGGATATTAGCGAGAGGTTCCCAAGAGCGGTCCTCCGGGCCGTAGCCCTTCCAATCGATGAGGTAATGTGGAACCCCTGCACGCATTCTCATATCTAATATGGCCTGTACTTCATACTCCTCGGAACCCTTTACAGAGAGAGCCACAGGCCGAACAGGCAGCCGAGTTCCGGCCACGAACGGTTTCACTAAGGACACATGAAACACAGGATGTACTCTCCAATGCGAGGGTAGCTTCAAACGTATAGCCACCGGATTCAACACCTTGTTTATCTCATAAGGTCCAACAAAACGTGGCAGCAGCTTTCTTTTCCCCGGCATTCTCAGGTTCTTGGTGGATAACCACACCGACATACCCACTTTATAAAGTGGAGACGGACGTCTGTTTTGATCTGCGTATTGTTTGGAACGTGCCTGTGCTTTCTCCAGATTCTTTTTAATAGAAGAATGCAAGTATGACAATTCCTTCAATTTATCGTCAGCCCTAGGAACAAGGCCGGAAGACTCTAGGTCCGCTGGAATGGACCTTGGATGCTGTCCGTATAAGGCGTAGAATGGAGAAGTTCCTGTTGAAGAATGTACCGAATTATTGTATGCGAATTCGGCTGCGGGCAGTACTTCCAGCCAGGTAGATTGGTACTGTAAGGTCAAACACCGTAGGAATTGTTCCATTGTACCATTAACCCGTTCCGTCTGTCCGTCTGTCTGAGGGTGGTAGGAACTAGACATGCGTTCATCCATTAGGAGAGCTGTTGATAATGCTTTCCAGAAACGAGACGAAAACTGTGACCCTCTATCGGTGATGACCACTGAGGGTAAACCAAAAAACCGGAACACATGTTTCAAAAACAGATCAGCTAGAAAAGCCGCAGAAGGAATACCCTGACAAGGCAAAAACAAGGCCATTTTCGTAAAATAGTCCACCACGACCCATATCGTGTCGAACCCTTGGATAGGAGGCAATTCCACCACGAAATCCATGGATATCATAAACCACGGTTTATGGGGTACTGGCAAAGGATGTAAGAGCCCCATTGGTTTCGGGAGCGATCCCTTACTTTGGATACAAACAGAGCAAGTATTGACGTAGTCTATCACATTTTTGGACATGTCCGGCCACCAGGCCCACCTCCGGATTAATTCCAGTGTTTTCTTCTGACCAGGATGGGCCGCGACTAATGAATCATGACCCCAGTTTAATGCCTTGGCACGGGTGTTTTCTGTTGGTAGATACAAGAGACCATTATAGTATGGGAGACCACCACGAATATCTAGATTCAGACGTTGTACATCTTGATGATTCTGAGATACCCAATCTATAATTTCTTGTTTCAAAGATGGTTGAACAAGGCAACTGCAAATCACTTTATCAGCCAATAAAGTCGGTTTGCACGAATCTTCGGGAACAACCGTATGGAGCCGGGATAAAGCATCGGCTTTGGTGTGTTCTCTGGCAGGACGATATGAGATCTGAAAATCAAACTGGGCAAAGAATGAATGCCATCGGGCCTGCCGTGCAGTCAAACACTTCATCGTTTTAATGGCTTGAAGGTTCCTGTGGTCTGAATAAACACAAACCGGATATTTGGCCCCGAGTAGATGATGCCGCCATGTCAGAAAGGCATCTTTGATGGCCAAAAGTTCTTTCTCCGTGACTGTATAGTTTCTTTCATAAGGGGCCAGTTTTCGGGAGAAGAAAGCCACAGGATGTTCTGCTCCAGTGGATTTGCAGACCTGAGAAAGAATAGCACCAATTGCCATGTTGGAGGCATCCGCCTCCACTATAAAAGGCAAACCAGGGTCTGGATGCTGTAGAACCGGTGCAGTGGTGAAGGATTCTTTTAGCAGATCGAAAGCCTTTTGAGCCTCTGTCGTCCAGAGAAACTCAACCTTGGAACTTGTTAAGGCTGTGAGAGGTGCTACAGTCTTAGAGAAGTCATGTATAAACCGCCTATAAAAATTCGCAAAACCAAGAAATGACTGTAAGGATTTGACAGAGGCGGGTACAGGCCAGTCTAGAATGGCCATGACCTTGGACTGGCTCATTCTAACTCCCTGACTGGTGATATCGTAACCCAGGAACTCGACCTCAGAAGTGTGGAAAATGCATTTTTCTGTTTTTACAAATAGATGGTTTTCTCTCAATCTTTGGAGAACCTTGATGACATGTGTAATGTGATCCTGGATGGAGGTTGAATATATCAGTATGTCGTCAATATAAATAACTACAAACTGATCGATGTAATCACTGAAAATATCATTCATAAAGTATTGGAAGGTTGCGGGGGCGTTGCACAGGCCAAACGGCATAACGAGGTATTCGAAAAGACCGTACCGGGTCTTAAAGGCGGTCTTCCATTCGTCGCCTTGTCGAATACGCACAAGATTGTATGCTCCCCGCAAATCCAGCTTGGTAAAGATGACAGGAGCACCCAATTGGTCTAGAAGGACGTTGATTAGAGGCAATGGGTACTGGTTCTTAATAGTTATGGCATTGAGAGCCCTATAATCAATGCAAGGCCTGAGATCCCCCTCCTTTTTTGGAACGAAGAATAAAGGAGATGCCGCCGGGGATTGAGAAGGGCGAATAAAACCATTGGCGAGAGCATTGTCAATGTATTCTTTCAGGACTGCATCTTCCTTTGGAGTAAGTGAATAAACCCGTCCAGTTGGTATCTTGGCACCCTCCATTAAGTCAATGGGACAGTCGTATTGTCGATGTGGTGGCAATACCTCCGCTTTACCCTTATCAAAAACATCGGAATACGCATTGTATTCAGAAGGCACTAGGACGGTGTTAGAGCGGAGTGCCCCAATACTGGGAGAATTGTCAAGGAAGGCCAACACAGGAGTGGACACCACATTCGACTCCAAAAAACAGTTTTTATTGCAATAGGCCGATGGATATTGAATGTGACCGGTTACCCAATCAACATGAGGGTTATGCAATCTGAGCCACGATAAACCCAAAATCAATGGGTACTGAGGAGCAGCTATCACGTCGAAGACCAGGTATTCAGTGTGACCATCAGGCAGAGTTACCTTAATAGGAATAGTTTCTTCCGTTACCAAACCAGAGGACAAAGCTGACCCATCAACTGTATTAACAGCTTCGGGTACTGCTTTAGTAACAATGGGAATACATGATTGTGCAGCGAACGTGTTGTCTATGTACTTGTTAGAAGCACCGGAGTCCAACATTGCTTTTGAACAAACGATGGTTCCGTTGAATTCCAAAGAAACTGCTATCTCTATAGAGGAGGCGACATATAAAGCGGAGTCCTGTTTGGTACTCGGCAAAGGAACCCCTGCTAGTGCCGAGCTTTGGCGTTTCCCGCTTTTTTGAATGGTTTTTTAGGGCAAGAGGCCAATAGATGCTCAGCGGAACCGCAATACATACATAGATTGTTCTTACGGCGATTCTCGCATTCCGCGGATGACAAATGTCCACGTATAACGCCAATCTGCATGGGTTCAGGTTCACTAGGAATAGTTTGAGACACACCAGGGTGACCAGAAGTTGACGTAAAGGATTTTTTCTCCCCTTTTCTTGCAGATCGTCGTGCATCAATCTGGAGGACTAAATCCAAAAACTCTGAATAGCCAGCAGGAACCACAGGAACTGTTGACAAAGCGTCTTTTAGTTCTTCTGTTAGTCCTTTGTAAAACACTGCCATTTTCTTGTCTTCAGGCCATTGGGTCTCTGCCGCAAGTTGATTGAAGCGAGCAAGATAGGTCAAGAGTGTCTGGTTACCCTGTTGTAAATTTAAAAGCTCCAAATCTGTCGCCTGGTTAGCATAGCGCATATCGAATACCTTACTCATGGCAGATAGTAGTGCGTCACAGTCATAAAGTAAAGGACTGTTTGACTCTAATAACGGATTGGCCCAGGCTGCGGCAGAACCACCTAAATGAGACAGCACAAAAGCCGCTTTAGTAGTCAAATCCGGAAAGGAGCTGGGTCTACAGAGAAAGTGCAGACGACATTGGTTTATGAAGGTACGATAGCATTTAGGATCCCCCATAAACCTCTCGGGCGGAGCCAAGGGAAACTGTGTAGGCATCAAGACCTGTAACTCCCTGGAGGGAGGAGGAAAGCCCGAACTGGAAGCCACTGGTTCTCCACCTGTCGCTCCCTGTGGTGCAGGTTGTATGGCATCCTGCATAACGTCCATACGATGACGGAGGGTATCGTGAGCAGATATCATCTCATGTCTTAAATCAGCTATGAGTTGTGTGAGGACTTGTAAGGGATCGGTAACCTCAATCTTTTAAGGCTTCTGATTCTGTTAAGATTCAGATTACAGAATTTATTGTGGTTACTGAATATAATTAGAACGACACCAAAAAAGGATACTCTGATGTAAAGGATACAAGTTGAGTTCCTGTAGAGCTTCTCCCGATTGACTATTCTGAGTGTCTTCTAAGGAGAAGAATTTGATGATTGAAACCTTCCAACCAATGCCACTCTCAGACTATAATTAACAAACACAGCCTGAAAGAGTAATTAGTGGAAAGGTCCAGATATTGGATGGATTCACCAGTATGTAGGATAAGAATAATATGTTTTAATCACTATTCAATTTTAACCTAATTCAATGTATGTGTCAGATTAAGGATATGCACTAACCTGTAGTTGTGTGGACTGGAGGATGAAATTGAGTTCCAGGAAGAATATCCAAAATAAAAACCAACGAAGGAAAAGGGGAGGTTAGTAAGGAGACTAACCCGAACGGAACGAGGGCCGCACTAGGGACGGGTCGGTGCACACCGGATAGCGTCCATAAAGTTCAGTGCACAGTTCTTGAAAGTAGAAATAATTCGAGGATTTGGAAGAGGAGGTAATCCTAGAACATGAATGTCCACAATTGACTGAGACTGGCTGGGACCTTTGGAATGAAACTGGAGACCAGAAGAACAACAGCGCGGATCCAGCTAGCAGAAAAGAGAGGCAGTTTAGGAACCACCAGAAATAGCAGCGCGGATCCGGCTAGCAAAGGGTAAGCAGATTGGAAGCTGCTTAGAAGCAAAGTAGAACCAGGCTCCGGAACGGAGATCCAAGAAACAACGATCAGAAGCGCCGAATAGCGGGAGACTTCCGTTTAAATAAGAGTCAGCTGACGTAAAATGCGTGAGTAGCGCGTTGACGTCAGTCATGTGATACTCACGCATACTTATCGAATGGACTGATAATGTGTGCAGCGTGTTTGACAAAGAAGTTCGCCATGTTTTAGCGGAAATGAAGGCGTTTACCAGGAATCTTTCCCCAGAGTCGCCACCGAGTATAAAATGGTCTGGCTGATCTCTGGGCTGTAGATGTAGGGTGCTGAACTCGGACGTGAGAGGGCCTAGCAGGCATGACACTCAACCTTTGGGAAAAATGTCAGAGGTACCTCTCTCATAGGCAACTGAGATATAGGCAACTCCGAACGCTTACTGAGCAACAGAGCTAAGTCGAGCGCTAAAGCAGTCGAAGAAGTGTCAAGTGAAAAAGCTCTCTTATAAATACCCAGTAACTCTGTGGGACAACTAACCTTCTTCCTCACACATTCATCCTGCAGGTACTCTACCATTACCTGAATCACCTTCCTCTGCATTTCTAGCGTATATTGACTATATGTGTCATATACCTCAACCGGAGTTATCGATAAATCCGAAATCCATCTAATCGCATCTCTTGTACAAATTTGTGCTTCCTCAGATGCCCATTTATGACACAGAAGAAATCGTTTTTGTACATACATACTCTCCTCTTCGTCATCCTCATTCCGTAACTTCTCAAAATCTCTCCTATACTCAAACAACCTCTTGACATGCTCATGTACTTTCTCCACAGTATCTCTTGATAGTGCTAAAGTATTCAGATCCCTCAGCCCTTGTGGGAGATCCACATTATTTAATTTACCCCACATTAAGGCATAAATGAATCCCTAAACCTTCAATAAAAACATTTTTCTCAGGAAAATTATCCATATTAGACAGTGTGGCAAAAACATCAGCTCGATCATCTCTCTCCATACAATGCTTAGCCCATGCAAACAAATACCGCTTTTTATCTGTAGTGACAGTATTATGAGTAACAACCTTCAACCCCGCACCCCGATCAACTATAGTCGGTACAGAACCACTCAGGAGTGGAGGTGCAGGCAGATTCAATGGAGGTGTTATTACTGATGCAATGGGAAGAGGTAGTAGAGCAGGCGGAGGAACAACAGCCGGAATAATAGGAACAACAGGTTGAGCAGGGAGAGCAGGAATAACAGCAGGAAGAGGCAAAGCAACAGGAAGAGGATCATACGGAGGTGATGCAGAGGCACCAGGCCTTCGCTCATTTAACAATTTATCGAGAAACTCGTCAGAAACATGAAGGTCTTTAGAAGGATAGATTTTCTGAATACCGAGTGAGAAAGCCCTATCCATATTCTTAACTGACCCAGACTGTTTGTCCTGATCATATAACAACGCCTTTTCAGCATTCGTTTTATGACGGCACGCATCTTTTTCCCTACTCTTAAGCTGCTGCAACGCTTCTTTTTTCCAATTCTGTAGAACATGAAATGCTGCGGGTCTGGCCTTTTTCTTTAACAAGACCGACTCTAAGTATTCAAAACGAGGGATCTCAAAACTACCATTGATTGACCACTGAAGTTCGGAGGCATGTCTGGTTTTTCTGTGCCAAATATCATTAAATACTACACTTCCAATGCATGTTTACAATACATAGTAAACGCCGGCGACCCCTCATGTGGTGCCGGGCGGCTAAATTCCAAAGATTGTCGATCGCTGCGGAATAATGCCATAAAGCAGCTTGACAATTTCCCAGGCATTTCTCAAAAACTTGGTGTTACCTGGTCAATAATTGTGTCTGCAGATACAATGCGCCAAATTCAAATTGTCAGGGTTAAATTAAGAGTCGGGTCACGACTCACCTGACCAAACCTAAGGAGGACCGTACGGTTTATCAAAGAACTTACCTAACAAATTTTACATTCTGTTTGCTGATTTCGGCAAATCTGCCCACCTCAAAAGAGGACCCTCGTCAAGATGCCGTCTCAGACCGCACGGCTATCGTCCAAGGATCGGATCGTGCAGCGCTGTAGAGGTGTTGCGTCTCGTTCAGTCGGGCCCATAGTGTCACACCGTCCGATCCCGGTCCGATAGCATGCGTCAACCTTCAATGGTCCGGCATCAATCTTGAGGGTCCATATTCGGGCGCCAACTGTGAAAAGAGAAAGATGATATGAGGCCGGGAAACCAAAAGGAAACACACAAAACACTGGTTACAAAGGAACATACAAAATACTTTATTTTAAGGTCAACCAATAACAAAGTCAATGACAGGTCAGATAGCTATCGGCCCTCAGTACAACACAACAAACTTCAACGGGGTTCAATGTATTCAGTGAGAGACTGTACATTGGAACATTCAGGCTTTTATACATTTCTCCAGCCTGTTGTCCAACCCCTTCGCGGGTTAATCATTCCATGAATGTATTACTGGTCTAGGGTCTCTGCCAGGTCAACTTTCTAATACATACATCAGTATGCGCATAGATCAGTTCCGTTGAAACAGGTAATCCATTTACATGCAGATCAACAGAAGGACAAGGTCTCGGTTAACGACCCTAACAAGTGGCTTGCAGGCAAGTTATACATTAGCTGTACGGAGGTCATGTCGACCAGGTTCTGTTCGGAATGGCATCGTCCACCATTTTGATGTACAGGGTGACTTTTACACAACAAGAGAACCTAAAATGGCGGTTTGATTCAAGATGGCAGCTTACATCAATTTCTAAGATCAAGACCTTGCCGTAGAGAGTTATTCGCGTACAGTTTTATGCAACTTGGCGTAGGCCAATATACATACAATCATTTACAATTGGAGGCATAATTTAATATCCAGTTTGACAATGTCATTGGCTGTTTTCCAGCCAATGACAACCCTTGCATTGGCTGACAAACAGCCAATTACATTACTGTATCTATGGTGGTGCAGGGTATGTGCACTCGACGAGACGACCTGCTGCAGGCTGCAACCCTGTCCAGACCAGCCCAGCAGAGATGGCCCGTGGGCCATTGCAGATTTCTGCTTGCAAGCGGTAAGTAGAGAGTGAATGTTTGGGGCCTGGGGCGTGTAACAAGGTCACGGCCCCTACAGTCAGCAGAGATGCATGTGTAGGCAACTTCGGGAAGTGGCAACTTGGGGTAGTGGGACCGGACTCCCCGGTCCCACTACCTGGGGGACACACACGTGGACCAAGGTAGCGGAGGGGGCCGCCTGGGTCTTGCTTTACACACGGTCCATGGCCCAAGGGCCTTGGGCCATGGACCGTAATAAAGCAAGGCCCAGGCCAGGTGTGCACCAAAATCTGGCAAGCAGCAGCAGCTCCGGACTCGGAGGTCGGACAACGCTGCACGGCACATTATATTACAGCACCAGACATCCAGGGAGGACTGTATTATGGAATGTAGCCCCTGCCTGATCTCCGCTCCGGGATAGGACAGCAGGGTGATTCTCTGTGTTTTTTCCAGCCTAGGGAGTAGCGAGAGAGCGTTAGGATTTCGGGCATGCTGCTGGACTTGCGTTAAAGCGCCTCCTGCTGCTGGTCTCTGTGCCCTTTACCGAAGTGAAACAGTGACAGTCTACCCTCCCACTCCTTCAGTTATACTGTCGCCTCCTTGCTTGGCTGGAAAAAGGTTTGTCGTAAAAGTACTAATATGACTGAGCCCTTTAACAGGATCCCACCCGGTACCTTCGCGGGTATGCGCAGCGTTGGATCTTGAACTTGCTGGGCTCATTTGGAACTTTACCATAAAATGAGTTTTCTATTAACGTTGACACGTTCACCCTGACCCTCGCTACCACACAACTTCCAAGAGAGTCTGGAGAGCAGAGCATAACGTGTCAGGGTTATTCGGTGCATTTAAATGCAATGCTGTACAAGCACCTGGACCTAAGTTACCCTCAAAGATTAGTGACGTCCGGATTCATGTTACTGTGATGCACAGGTTACACGACACACACGATTTTGGATTGTGGTAGTTTTCTTTTAGGCAAGATGGGAGAGAGAGAAGTTACCATAATACTCAGTTTCCTCAACCTATTTCTATTTCGAGGGCTTATAGATCTGTCAAATTTGTTTATGATTTGTGTACTTTTCAAGTCATCTCTTTGAAACAGAGTGTATTGCTGAGCCAACCATTACACCACTTCACCATTTGACTAAAGTTTGTTATCCTGGATAAATTGTTTTATCTCACTGTGACGGCACTTATAAGTTTTCACATTTTTCACAGCTTTCAAAAAAAATGTATCCCTTTACAAAGAGGGCAGATGTAATTAGCACTTTGGGTCTATTTCTGTATCCCTACAGTCCCCACCAGCTCTTGACATCTGATGTCTGCACTCCCCCCTGCACTTGCCACTTTTACCAACTGTTTTATTTTATTTATTTTTTTACTGTTGATCCTATATGTATCGCACTGCTCCCTATCCCACCACCCTGCACTTTCCCTATCCCACCTCCCCTGCACTTGCGCAATCTTAATATCACCTGGCCTAGTAAGATCGTTGTCTGTCTTCCCTCTGTTCCCCCCTTGCCTCGTCGCACTTTGAAACACTTGTGTATAGGCGCGTTATAAATGCCATATCATATCATAGGGTCAAAATGGTCTCTGAGACCGCCGCTTAGAATTGCGTTATTGTGGCACTGCCACTCCCTCCGTGCCACATCACTTGATTTGATAGGCAGATACAGACTCGCCAGTCGGTGTACCCCAGATGCTAGTATCGCAGACTGACTGCAGCAGAACCAACATTCACATCCCTTGTTGCTGCCAGTCACAGAAGTTGCTCGGACCCCCCAGAGTGCTGCCCCCCAGAATAATGAGGGAATCACTGTACCATGTCATGCTATGCTGTTGAGTCTTCAAAAGCACTCCTGCTGGGTATACGGTTTCTTGGAGCTTGTGGCTCTGCAAGAGGCGGGGTAACCGACTAACATTGGAACATATGTAGAAGATCAAGGTTGCTGTTGCAACGTTGACATGTGCAGAGCTGAACAGATAGGGCACTCTGTGTTGTGCAGGTGTTAGATATTTTGTGAGTTGTCTGGAGCAGCGGTTTATGCATGCTCCGGGCTGCTAATGTAAATCGTTGGTGTGATTATCTGTCGTATGTCAGCGTGGTGTTTAAGGAGTGTGAACCACCATTAGTATGTAAAACCTAATGCTTTTTGTCATATCTCGGTGGGGTGCTTTCAAACTCACCAGCCGCCACTGCTTCACAGATGACTGAAGAAGATTTTGGAATCCAAGAGAGTGAGTCCCAATGGTTTCTCTATACAGTTATATGTGATGTATTGTAACAGGGCGCCTCAGTGACGTGATTAGGAATTAATGCATGGGCTTTCCAAGGATTGGACATATAGTTATGGTTTGCATTGAGGATATGAAATTAAATGATATTTTATTTATATTGCGCTCGTACACAAGTGTTTCAGAGCGCGACCAGGCAAAAAGGGAGGGGAACAAGCGAGAGAAAAAACAGAAAAAACAGCGATCTTACTAGGCCCAGTGACATTTAAGAAAGTGCAAGTGCATGGGAAAGGAAAATAGGGGGAAAGTGTGAAGCAGAGGAGAGAAAAACAAATAAATATTAAATAGAATAAATAATAAATAAGGGCTTTAAACCATTGTAGTGCAGCCAGCAAGTGGCAGGTGAAAGTTAGTCAGAAAGGTATGCCTGATAAGTGCAGATGAAACGTCGGCGGGGGACTGTATGGGTACAGATACAGAACCCTAGTGCAGATAGTGGCCTGGAGGCAGTGCAGGAGGGTGGCAGGGTGAGCAGATACCTGGGCCCGAAAGAACAGAGGGTGGCCAGGTGCACAATGCCATGAGAAGAAACAGATCAACAGGGGAGAAGGGGGGCAAAGGCAGAGGCAAAGAGGAAGGTCTTGAGAAGTTTCCGGAAGCAAAGATGTTTTTCCTCAAGTTTCAAGGTGGCCAGGAGGCTGTTCCAAAGGGAGGCACCAGCCGAAAGACAGGGATCTACCCCCAGCTTGTATTTTTGCAAAACGACTAACCCTGAGGGAGTTAGAAGTAGAGGAGCGAAGGGCTCGAGAGGGGAGGTATTTACGGAGGGATAGTTGAAGGTATATTGGACCCAGTCCCCAGAAAGCCTTGTGGACAATGCAGAGGGTTTTAAATGTAATCCTGTGCAGGGGCTTATTGCTTTATGTCTGCATTCAGGTGCCATTAGGCGTTACGAGTGTCTCACTCCTCTCAGTCAGTCTGCATTGCATATCATGGAGACTAAAGACTATTGGTGACCACAGATGCACTCATTCAGATGTCCTCTGTGAACCCCTTTGCACATTTACACCAGTGAGGGGGTGCTTCAGTGCATTTCAAAGACCATCTGGAATCCAGAAACAGAATTCTATTTGAAATGCCTGAACAATAGCTGCATAAACCTGTGCATATAAGGGCAATGGAACGCACAATACCTAAAAGGGTCATTGCCAAAACCCCTCATGCATTTTCTTCTAAATACAAGAGCAACAGTATAAACTTCTGCCCCACTTGCATTTTGTTTCTCAAATATGGACAAAACCCTTTTCTTTTTTCTTTTTTTTTTACACTGACGGACCCCTTCAGCGTCCACCATTGTGGAATGCGCTCCTAGCACCCATGTGGGAGCTGGGCGCCTATTGTATATTATTTTCGGGAGTGCTGTCCTGATACTAATTATGGCAATGGGGCTGGCCGAGTGCTTGTTTACACTCCTCCCACCCCCCCCCTGAAATGCGCAGGTCACCTTTGTGGATGAGATAATCTGCGCATTTCTAAAATTAACACATATGAAAAAAGTGCACCCTCTGCACTTTTTTCGTTCGCGTTGCTTTTTATGTCCCTGATTGTATCATTTCTGTAGACACCAGTGATACTGAAATCTAGGATAGTGGGGCAGTCGCCCGGATCTCAGTATTACCAAAGAACTGCATTTAAGCTGAGTCGAAACATGACATAATTGCATCTATAAAATCGGCTACAATCCGATTCAAAATCTAACTTTTTTCAAGCCTCATCTGCAAATGTATTTATTTATTTTATTTTTAATAAAGCACCACATGCCCGTAGGCCTCAGAGCGCACATGGTCCAAATCTTTCAAGGCGAGTCGGCTCCCTTTTGTTTAGGCAGGCCCACAACTTTTTCAAGCGAGGTCACCCTCCCCATATGCTCTGCATACCTATGTAATACCTATGTGATATTTTGATCAGTCAGGAAACTGACAACGTTCCTATAGAACATTGTTGACCATCTCATGACAAGTACAGATGAGGGCATTGCAGTCATTAAATTTTCCTACCCTGCAGCTTGGCCACCCCCCCCCCCCCCCCCCACACCCCCACCAGCATGTTACAGCAGCCCGCCTGATTACAGGTCAGCCGATTGTCAAATGTAATACTCCCCCTCCTGGGACTTGCAGTGGTTACCATTTTTAAATCAACCCAAATTTCCCTCTAAATAAAATCAACCCAGGCACCTTCATCCCTAGCTTAAAATCTCTCTCTTGGGAGGTCAATTCCCGGCTGGAATCAACAACATCAGCAGGTTTGAAACCAACACAATATGGCGCAAGAGAAGGAACATGAGGAAATAGGCCTCCCCCCCTAGCACGCAGCATGACTCAGAGATAAATCACCTCCATCAATCATGCCGGCCTTCTCTCACCTACACTCCAGGGAGGAACTTAACAGCCTGCTCATTGAAGAAGACCATGTCGGACACAGACCGCTGATTCGCTGAAGGCCATCCCTGCTCCCTTTATTACCTTGTACTCCCTCTTCTTGAAAACTCTGTGACCCTCCAACCCTTTGTTTAAGTGGCTGGTTGCTTACCAGCTAGTTTCACATTGCAGAAATCCCATTCATAGTTTGGTTGGGCATCACATAAAACCATCCCGGCTTGCTCCATAGTTGTAATGGAGTTGCTTTTATATAAACTCTAATTGTATTTATTTATTTGTATGTATGTAGTATTTTATTTACAAGCGCTAACACGCCAAATGGCTTCAAAGCACTGGTTACAGACTCTAGGTGCAGTCATGTAGATGACAATTCAAATGATGGAGAAAAATGCCAATTAGGGGATTCGTGCATCAACAAAGGATTTGGCAGATAGGTAATTTCAGGGGGTAGGGCAGGTAGGGGTGACAAGCAGATGAGTTTGTTATCAGAGGGTATATGTCAGAAAGGTTGAGAAAGAGTAAGGGAGGGAGTCAGAAAAGAAGCAAAAGGGATAGAGGGTAGACGCTTATAGGTACGGACAGCAATAGAAGGAGGGAAAACAGAGTGGGTGTACAAGAGGGTTACGTGCTAGAAGGGTCAATGGATAATTTAGGGTGGGGAGAGAGTATGTGTGTAGGTATGTGCGGAGAGGGGTATGGGGGGATTAAAGTGGAGGGGTGAGGATAAGGATTTCAGGAGAGGTTTTTTAATCTTGTACCCATTTCTTGAGTTACCATTGTTTAGGTGCTTTTTGAAGGTGTGACATGTAGGCTCCAGTGTTAGGCTTTCTGGGTGGCATTCTCCAGGAAGGGGGCTATAGAGGAGAGGGTTCTTCTTCCCTGACATTTTCTGCCATATTTGCGGCTTGCAGTTTGAGTTTGGAGGGGTCCCGGAGAGTGGAAGTTTTGTGAATACATTTTTTTTAAGCAGTGTGGTTCATTGCTATGCAGTAGCAAGTGGATGATGATGAGGGTTGTGATTTGTATTTAATGGCTACTGGGTTAGCTTTGAGGGTTTTGAGGCTTTCTGATATGTGGTACCAAGGACTTAATCCCATTATGAGCATATTAGTTTTTGCCTGGACACTTTGGAGAGTGTCAATGTTCTCTCTTGTGGTGCCAACGTAGATTGTGTTGGAGTAGTTCAGTCTAGACAGCAGAAGGGCTCTAGTGATGTCAATATTTTTGGTTCATTTTTAGGAATAGGAGGATTTTTTTTAAGAATGTGGATGAGTGCGCTGAAATTGTTTAGATTGATGGGATTTGAGGGGTGAGTTTAAGTTGTGAGTCAATTAGGATGCCTAGGTTTTTGCTTCTCGTGCTATGTGGAGGGTGGTCTAGAAGTTTTGACCAGGTGAACAGTAAGTTGTGTATGGGGGCTTTGTTGAAGAGTACATTTCGGTTTTGCTGTGGCAGAGGCAAAGGCTGTTCTGAGCCATGCATTCTTGTATGGTGAGTAGACAGCTTGTGCTATTCTAGTTCATGTTGGTTTCAGGGGTTAATTAGAAGATTAATTGAGTGTCGTCAACATAGCCTTGAAGAATGCCAGTGAATGTTTCAATAGTGTCAGCTAGGGGTTTGCTGTATGCGTTAAACAACCATAGGGATAAGACTGAACCTTGTGGTACTCCTACTTATAGAGGTTGGCGGTAGCTTAAAATGTGTTCCTTTTTACAATGGTGGTGCCGTTACTGAGGAATGATATTATCCATTTCAGTGTTAGGTTTTGGAGGCATAAGTGTTTTTGAAAGTGGGCGATGAGGATGTCGTGCGTGATGGTGTCAAACACCATTGAAAGATCTAAAGACTAAATCATGTTTTTGTCCTGGGAGAGTAGGATGTAGTCCTTGATGTAGAGAAGAGAGGTTTCAGTACTTCTTCCGGGTCGGAATCCAGACTGGTTGATATGAAGTAGATTGTGGGTGTGGGTTTTGGTGTGTTTGGTTAGTTGGATGCAGGTTGCTTTTTAAGTTATTTGTGCCACAAAGGTAAGGTTGGAGATATGCCTGTAGTTGTCAGGTTGTGAGCTATCTAGTTGGGTTTTGTAGGAGGGGGCACACAGTTTATTAAGATATCAGGGATTGTGCCAGTGTTGAAGCCAGTGTTACATAGGTGTTTTGTTAGAGACGGGAGGTTTGTTCTGCTGTCTTTGATAACGGTGGCGGAGCAAGGGAACGTGTGGGTAGATGATGCGTTCATGGTTGCAATGATGATTTGGATTCTTGCGTTGTGATGGGATTGAAGCTGTTGAAGCATTGGAGCAGGGAGAAGGTGTGTCAGGGTCATGGGGTTCAGTTTGGGGGGAAGTTGTCACTGTTGAGGGGTTTGGCTGGATCTCGGTATTGTGATTTGATATTGTCTATTTTTGTGTGGATGTTCTGTATTTGTACTTGAAAGGCTGTGGATATTTCTTCAGTCCATGTTTGTGAAGGGATCAGGAGGTTGTTTATGACTTCAGGGTTTGAGTTGCTAGGTGTATGCGTGAATGGAAATATGCTGTTTTTTTCTCTTGGATTCTTCGGCAGTATTGTCGATACAGAATTTTGAAAGTTATTCATCGCGGTCTGATTTTGAGGATCTCCATTTGTGTTCCGCTTTATGGAGGGTTCTTTTGGCTAATCTGAGGTCGAGGCCGAACCGTTTGTTTTGTGTTTTGTTAGGGGATTTTGGTGCTTTTTTGATAATGGTTGTCGGAGTTGTGGTGATCTCTCAGATGGTATTGTGAAGAAATGCTGTGGGCCAAGTGATTGATTTGAGAGATTGTAGTGATCTGGTGGTGTTGAGTTTTGAGGCAAATGAGTCAAGGGATATATTTGAGAGGTCATATGGCTATTCTAGATTGTTTTTGTTGGGATGATTGGAGATTTTGTGTTGTGGGTGTTTTTTCTAATAATGGTTGTGCCAAGTGCATGGTCTGTCCGGGCAAGAGGGTTGATAGTGGGTTCCAAGATAGGATGATGCCTATTGTGTCCTTTTCTGGTGAGTGGGGCTTGGTTGTGAGAGTGGTTAGAGAGTGGGTAGCTAGTCTGTTGGTGAATGTGTTGTGCATTGTGTTGTTATGTTTGTCTAGTTGAATGTTGATGTCACCTAGGATAATCAGGTTTTTGGATGTGGCAGTAAGGTTGGTTGGTGTTGAGAGTGAACCATTCAGAAGTGAAAAAGGTATTGTATACTGGGGTGATTTTTGATTACAAGGGTAATAGTGCTGTTTTTTGAAAGATGTGTTTTATGGTTTCAAATAATTGGATGGTGTAGGGTTTGTATGTGAGAGCTATCCCACTGTGTATTTGGTTATAGTTGGACTTTGTCAGGTTGTGTTTCACCGTCCATATGTTAGTGTTCTAATATAGCTATCCAAGTTTGCTAACTCTTCATGTAACCGCTCTTCTGCAGAATGTCAGAAACCGTGATTTCTATAGGGATGGCTTTAGGCTACACAGCAAGATGTCATTAGACCTGAGAACTCAAGCATATTTCCAAACTGTAGGGTGTGTGTCTGTGTTGATGATATCCACAGGAATCCCTGTGAAAGATTTGATAGCTTTCTCCATCAAGCTGTACGACGGCCAGTATACAACAATATGAGGCTTTAGATTCCCAGAGGGCTGTGCAATGACACCAACTCCCACCACATCAATAAATCTATAACAGTAAAATCGCTACCGGGCAAGGGCACTCGGACAATCATGTGTCAGGAAATGTGGGCGAGAACATGTTGTGTATCCCCTGCATTTTCCAGGCACCCAAGGCGCCTCACCAGGTGCCACCATCTAGATTATGGGGAGAAACCCTGTTGCCTGCTCACGCAGCCACCCTACCGACATATCCTGCACCCTTCCCTCAGCCTTCACTCTTGCTCCCTACTTACCTGCTTGACCGGAGCTATGTGCTCCAGTCCCAGCAATCCGTCCTCATGGCTGCCTCCTTAGAAATAGAAAAAGGACAACATCCCTTGTCTATTTACTATGGTGGCGGACATCATTACTTTTACAGGAGATTGGGGTTGCACAGTACACATCAAGCACATCTTCTCAAGGAAAAAATAAATACAACTCTTTGCAAGTCGGATGAACTGCTGGGTGCGAATAGCAATCACCACCACCGAGGGGGGCGTACACCTCACCTATATCTTCTCCACCCTGCTATTCCAGTACTGAGAGCCAGCACAGACCTTGGCAGATGTACCTCACACCTCACCATTACCAGCTACCCCACTATTCCAGCACTCCGGGGTGATACACCCTAAGGTGCGTGGTGATGAACTGTGATGCAAGGTGATGAGGTCAAAGAGGTGGAGGATGGGCATACTTTTATAAAACTGATCACGCACTCCTGGTGTGTGCCTGCCGCTTGATGTTAATCGGGCCATTGATGGTTTTGTGGCAGAGCCAGCTAGACAAATGGGGGCTCGATTAAATAGTGATCAGGTTTGGCCGCGAGATAGAGAGTGTGATGGAGACGGTGGTGCATAAACTCTGGGGGATTCGGCGTGTGAGGGCGATGGATTTTTGTTCCTTAGAAACCCTCCCTGGCTATGAGCCTTTACAAAGATCTCTTATCAGGAGTTAACCCAGGGATCTGGAAATATGCCTTACTCATATTTGACCTTGTTAAAACTAGGTTAATTTATATGTTATGTTATGTTATGTTATTTTGCACTTATATAGCGCCTTATATACCATTGGTATGGGCTGAAGGCGCTGGTAGGTTGAACGCCCTTGGGAACCAAAGTTCTGGTCAGTAGAGCGAGTAGAGAGAGTCCAAAGGTGCGTGTGCGCATCCGGTATGTGTGCAGCTGGTGCGGAATTCCTGGGGTAGCCGCTTCCTAGCGGTAGGTGTGGTGGCTGAGAGGTCAGGAGTATGTGTTCGATCTGGCCGGAATTATCCAGACCGAGAGTGGCAGCGTTAGGCCTGAGGAGAACGCCTGGCTGGGGGTGCGAGACCAGCAATGATTACTTAGAGTGATGGGGAGTGAGCGGCAGATGTTGATATGGGAACAGTTATACCGAATGGTGTCATAGTATCTCTGTGTTCTAGTTGAGTGGTGGTGTAAGGAGAGAGTAAGCGTGGGGTGTGATATGAGGTATGCTCTTTCAAAGGATCCATGCATTCCAAGGCATAATACGGATGTCATGCAATTCTGCAATTCGACCGCTCTCCACACTCGTTCGCTCTCCACACTCATCCGCTCTCCACACTCATCCGCTCTCCACACTCATCCGCTCTCCACACTCCTCCTATCTTCACACTCATCCGGTCTTCACACTCATTTGCTCTTCGTACTCATCCGCACTTGGCACTCGTCCGCTCTCCATACACATTCACTCTCTATACTCATCCGTTCTCCACACTCATCAGCCCTCCACATTCATCGGCCCTCTACACTCATTGGTCCTACACACTCATCCGCCAACCGCATTAATTCTCTACACTCGTCCACACTCGTCTGCTCTACACACTCATCCGCTATACACACTCATTCGCTATACAGACTCATCTGCTCTACACACTCATCCTTTATATACATTTATCCGCTCTATACACTCATCCGATTTCCAGACTCATCCGCTCTTCATACTCATCCGCTCTCCACACTCATTCGCTCTCCATACTCATTGGCCCTCCACATTCATGGGCCCTTCACACTCAGCTGCCAACCACGTTAGTGCTTTACACTCGTCCACGCTCGTCCGCTCTCCACACTCAGCCGCACTCGACGCTCAGCCGCACTCTACGCTCAGCCGTACTCTACGCTCGGCCGCACTCCATGCTCAGCCGCACTCCATGCTCAGCCGCTCTGCACGTTCCTCCACTCTGCACATTCCTCTGCTCTGTAGGCTCCTCCATTCTCCACTCTCTTCAGTTCTCCTCGCTCCTCCTTTCCCCACGCCCCTCTGCTCTCCGTACTCAACCGCTCTCCGCATTCAACCGCTCTCTATACTCATCCGCCCTCCCCAAACATCCGCTCTTCGTACTCATCTGCTCTCCACACTCATCCGCTCTCCACACTCCTCCGATCTTCACACTCATCCGGTCTTCACACTCATTTGCTCTTCGTACTCATCCGCACTTCGCACTCGTCCGCTCTCCATACACATTCACTCTCTATACTCATCCGTTCTCCACACTCATCAGCCCTCCACATTCATCGGCCCTCTACACTCATTGGTCCTACACACTCATCCGCCAACCGCATTAATCCTCTATACTCGTCCACACTCGTCCGTTCTACACACTCATCCGCTATACACACTCATTCGCTATTCAGACTCATCTGCTCTACACACTCATCCTTTATATACATTTATCCGCTCTATACACTCATCCGATTTCCAGACTCATCCGCTCTTCGTACTCATCCGCTCTCCACACTCATTCGCTCTCCATACTCATTGGCCCTCCACATTCATGGGCCCTTCACACTCAGCTGCCAACCGCGTTAGTGCTCTACACTCGTCCACGCTCGTCCGCTATCCACACTCAGCTGCACTCGACGCTCAGCCGCACTCTACGCTCAGCCGTACTCTACGCTCGGCCGCACTCCATGCTCTGCCGCTCTGCACGTTCCTCCACTCTGCACATTCCTCTGCTCTGTAGGCTCCTCCATTCTCCACTCTCTTCAGTTCTCCTCGCTCCTCCTTTCCCCACGCCCCTCTGCTCTCCATACTCAACCGCTCTCCGCATTCAACCGCTCTCTATACTCATCCGCCCTCCCCACACATCCGCTCTTCGTACTCATCTGCTCTCCACACTCATTCGCTCTCCATACTCATCCGCCCTCCACACTCATCCGCTTTCCACACTCATCGGGCCTCCACGCTCATCGGTCCTTCACACTCATCGGTCCTCCACACTCATCCGCCAACCGCATTAATCCTCTACATTTGTCCCCACTCATCCGCTCTACACACTCATCCGCTCTACACACTCATCGGCTCTACATACTCATCAACTCTACACACTCATCCGCTCTCATCCGCTCTCCACACTCATCCGCTCTCCACACTCATCCGCTCACCACACTCATCCGCTCTCCACATTCATCCGCCCTCTAAACTCATCGGCCATCCACACTCATCGCCATCCACACTCATCGGCCCTCAACACTCATCCGTCAACCGCATTAATCCTCTACGCACTTCACACTCATCCCCACTTCACTTTCATCCCCTCTTCACACTCATCCCCACTTCACGCTCATCCCCTCTTCACGCTCATCCCCTCTTCACGCTCATCCCCTCTTCACGCTCATCCCCCCTTCACACTCATCCGCTCTCCACACTCATCCACTCTCCACACTCATCCGCTCTCCACACTCATCCGCTCATTGCACTCATCCGTTTTCCAGATTCATCCGTTCTCTGAACTCATCCGCCCTCCGCACTCATTTGCCCTCCACACTCATCCGCCCTCCACACTCAACGGCCAACCGCATTAATCCTCTACACTCATCCACATTCATCCACTCTACACACACTTCCGTTCTATACACTCATCTGCTCCATACAGTCATCCGTTTTCCAGACTCATCCGCTCTTCGTACTCATCTGCTCTCCACACTCATTCGTTCTCCATACTCATCCGCCCTCCACACTCATCCGCCCTCCACACTCATCCGCTTCCCACACTCATCGGCCCGCCACACTCATCCGCCAACCGCATTAATCCTCTACGTACGTCCCCACTCATCCGCTCTCCACACTCATCCGCTCTACACACTCATCCGCTCTACACACTCATCCGTTTTCCAAACACATCCGCTCTTCGCAATCATCCGCTCTCAGCGCTCATCTGCTCTCCGCGCTCATCCGCTCTCCGCGCTCATCCGCGCTCATCCGCTCTCCGCGCTCATTATTACATTGCTCATTTAGTATTGTTTGTCTTTATAGTTTACATTCGAGTTTATTTAGCTGTAAATTTGTTGCTTCGGGTCGATTGCTGGGTGGGAGTTATTGTGCAGAAGCTAATTTGGGACCGATTAGTCTTAGGGGAAGAGCCAGGTTTTCAGTAGTTTGCGGAAGGCCGTTAGATCTTCAGTTAGGCGGATGTGGGATGGGAGCTAGTTCCATAGGGTTGGGGCCAGGGCTGAGAATGATGATCCGCCTAACCTGACTGAGTTTGTCTTAGGAATTACAAGGAGGCCGGCTGAGCTTGATCTTAGGGTGCGAGTGGGGTGGTAAGGTATTAGCTTGTCTTGAAGATATTGAGGTCCAGTTTTATGTAGTGCTCGATGGGAGAGGCATAATGTTTTGAAAGCCACCCTACGGGCTACTGGAAGCCAGTGCAGTGTCTTAAGGGCAGGGGATACGTGGTCTCTTGGACCAAGCGCAAGTAGCATTTTGGCTGCCCCGTTTTGTGCTCTTTGGAGTTTATTTAGTTGGTAGGCATGAATTCCGAGGTATAGGGGGTTTCCATAGTCGAGTCTTAATATGACGATTGATTGGACCGCGGAGACTCTGTTGGGAAATGAGAGGTATGGAAGGATGCGCCTAAGGTGTTTGAGGTGGTAGTGGCAGGATTTTGAGACATTGTTGACTTGGCGCGAGAGTGTTAGGTCGGAGTCCATGTTGCATCCAAGATTTTTCACTGTGTTGGAGGGTGTCAGTGATTTGCCCATGGCGGGTGGCCAGGGTAGTGGGTGCGGAAGAAGGTCGGAGTTGCCGCAGACCATGATTTCTGTTTTGGAGGGGTTTAAAAGGAGGTGGCTTTGGGTCATCCAGAGTTCTATGTCAAGGAGGCAGGATGCCAGGTCAGGTCGGGAGTTGGGTTTCGAGTTCAGGAGTTTTAGAATTAGTTGAGTGTCGTCGGCGTAGTTGTAACATAGGATATTGTGTGAACGAATTATTGGTGGGAGGGTGATCAGGTAGAGGTTGAACAGGAGGGCGGATAGACATGCTCCTTGAGGGACTCCCGTGTCGACTGGTCGGGCTTGTGAGGTAAAGCTGGAGAGTGTCGTTATTTGGTGCCTGTCTTTGAGTAATGAAGCTATCCATTTAAGGGCGGTTCCACGAATTCCTAGGGAGTGGAGGCGGTCTAAGAGGATTGAGTGATTGATCGTGTCAAAGGCGGCCGATAGGTCGAGGAGGATTAGTGCGGCGCATCCCGCGGAGTCTGCTGTCATTTTAAGGTCATGCCAGATCGAGGTTAGGGTGGTTTCAGTTCCGTGACGTGATCTGAAACCTGATTGGGCGGGGTCTAGAAGGTTGTTGGTTTCGACAAAGGCATTTAGTTGAGAGTAGGCGGTTCGGTCAATGAGTTTGGCAAGGAACCTGGTGTTTGAGATTGGGCGGTACTTTTTGGGCTCGAGCGGGTCGAGCGAAGGTTTTTTTAATAGAGGTTTGACGTGCACTATTTTGAATGCGTCGGGGAAGATACCGGAGGAGAGGGAGGAATTTATGATAGATCTTGCGTGTTCGCCTGCGCAGGTGGAAGCAAACATTTCTTTAAGGGTTGTGGCAGGGCAAGGGTCCAGTGGTGATCCAGAGGGTTTGCGAGCAGATAGAAGTTTGAGAAATTGTTCTGGTGATATTGGACTAAAGGATTCAAACGTTGGTTGCATAGAGGTCACGGCTGAAGGGCTGGCCGGTATGGGCAGAGGGTTGCCCGGAGGCTGTAGTAGAGCCAGTTTGGTATTTAGAGTTTTTGTTCTTTCGATAGACGTGTTGTTAAATTGGAGGGATAGTGAATTGATTGGTGAATTCTGAGATGATTTTGTGTAGTTCTTTGCTTGGGTTTTTGCAGTTTAGGATTCGGGAGTTGTAGTGGGCTTTTTTTGTTTTCCGAATTTCGGCTTTGTACTGATATAGGTGTCGGGCCAAGGTGGTCCTGCTCTCGTGGGTTTTCTCTTTCTGCCATTTGCGTTCTAGTTATTTGTAAATTCGTTTAGTGGTCTTCAGCTCAGGGGTGAACCATCTGGGGAAAGGGCCACGGCGGGTTGATGGTTTACACAGGGGGGTGAGTCGCAGGAGAGATGCGTTGAGCCATGAGTCAAAGGCCTCAGGTGTTAGTTGGTTATTGAGACGGCAGGTGGGTGGTGGAGAATGGAGGAGTGCCTCGGCTAGGTCCGGGGTGATCATTAGTTTTTTCCAGCATTTGCGTAAATTCGGAGGTTCGGATGCGAGTACGGGAAGGGGGTCGGGTGAGTGGATGGTGAACGAGAGCATGAAGTGATCGGACCAGATGATTGTGGTGGGGGGTTTTAAATGAATCAGGGTGTTGGAGTTAAAGATGGCATCTAGAGTGTGTCCTTTGTAGTGGGTCGGGCCGTGTATGTGGGGTTGGAGATTAATTGCATCTAAACCGGGAGTGTGTCGTAGGGTTGTCATAGGGTTGGTGGGGTTGTCGAGCCATATGTTGAAGTCACCAAGGAGGGTGAGGTTGGGATGGTTTAGTTGGAAGGTGGCGATGGAATCGCAAAGGTTGTTTGCGAATTGTCTATCGTAGCCAGAGGGCCTGTAGATTATTAGGAAGCTATGTGAGAGTGATGGGGAAAGGGAAAGTTTAACGAGGAGAGATTTGCAGTATGGGATGGAGGGTTGGTTATCTATGATTGAGGCGCGGAAGAGAGATTTGAATACGAATGCTACTCCACCTCCTCTGGACGGGCGGTTCAGAGGGATGAGGGAGTAGTCAGGGGGAAAGGCTTCACTAGCGATTGGGCCAAAGTCATCGGAGAACCGGTTTCAGTGTTGAACACTAGGTCAGGTTTGACAGAGGCCAGGAGGTCATAGATGCAATGTCTGTTTTTTGCTACGAAACGGGCGTTAAATAGGATACAGTTCACATTGGCAGGTAAGGTAGGTCTCGGTGCTGGAGCGGGATGGGGCGGTGGTGGAGAGAGTGAAGCGGGGGTGTAAAGTGGGTGATGCTAGAAGGGAATAGTGGGTGGGCCGTAAAATTGGCAGGTTTCGTGCGGGGCTGGGTGGTTGGGTGTGATAGGATGACCGGGTTTGGGTTGGGGGATTTGAGGGAGAGGTGTGGGCGGTTGGGAGTTTCAATTGCAGTTGATGAGAAATCGAGGGAGAGGGGTTTCAGGAAGGGGGAGGCCATGGGGGAAGGCGGAGATTGCGGGAGAGAGGTGGTGGGTCGAGACAGGGGAGGCGAGGAGTGCTGAGAGATTGAGGGGGACCAGGAGGATTTCCTCTTTAGTTTCTTTGCTGCGACTGGTGTGTGTGAGAGGGTAGGGGTTCAGAGGGGGAGAGGGAAGTGGCTTCGGTTCGTGCTAGGACTAGGCGTGCAGTTTTTAGGGAGGGGAAGGAATGCGGTCGGCGGGGGAAGGTGGTGGGCGTATGAGGGCAAGGCTGTTGGTGGGTGATTTCGGGGTGGGGTGTGCCAGGTCTGATAGTGAGGGGAGGAGGTATGGGCAATGCTGGCGGGTCGGTGGTGGGGTTCAGGGAATGAATGGTCTTAGGGTGAGTGGCTCGCCATCGTGCTCCTCTGGCTTGGTGTTTGCAGAGGGGAGTGGAAGCGAGTGTGGACGAGGGTGGGGTGATATGGGACCAAGTGGGCGGGAGCGAAGGCAGGTCGGAGAGTGGGGGTGGTCCACGGGGCTCGTTTCTGAGAGACTCTGGTGGGGTGGGTGCACTCATGATTGGTGCAGACTTTTAAGGTTGATTTAGGAGGGTTTCCTGATTGTAGTCCTAGGATCGGGGGTGTCACGCCTCTAGGCACACTTCTAGGTTCAACAGGTCAGAGACTGCAAAAATGTACATCAACATAGATTTGGGCTACATATAAGACTGCCTTCCTGCCCATTTCACTGATAGAATCTTGGCAAACAGATGCTCAGCTCCCGTCTTTACCCTTGTCCTCTTAGCATCCTTTTTCTTAGGTTATTGTTTCAGAGTTATGGTTGCTTATCTTACCATAACTGCCGAATTTCAGGGGTTTTTCGATTTTACTTTGAACCATAACGTCCCTTTAACAAAGTTTTTTTACTGAATTTGATAGGTTTTTAGTAGCACAACTTATCCATAACGTCCCTTTTAACAAAGTTTTTTCATTGAATTTAAACTTAACCATAACGTCCCTTTAACAAAGATTTTTACTGAATTTCATAGGTTTTTATTAGCGCAACTTAACATAACGTCCCGTTAACAAAGTTGTTTTACTGAATTTCATAGGTTTTTAGTAGCGCAAGTTAACCATAAACTCCCTTTAACAAACTTTTTTCATTAGCACGCAGACAATATACAAAGATGGAGTGTAAAAAGCAATTTCTCAGGGACGGCTTTACACAGAATGTTGCAAAGTAAGAATTTATGCTCATTCACAGTGAAGGTCAGCTGCTTCCATTTTTTGCTCGCGGGCCGGAGTGGCCCACGACTCGCACTATAAGGTTCTATTGTTTTTTTACCTTGACAGACAGGGATCGTGCCAAAAGACTTCTTTTGAAGGAGGGGTGCAAAAACGTAAGAGACGATAAGGATGAAATTTCTGAAACAAAACCGCTTTTATATATTATATCACTATAAGAAAGATCGTTGCCACAGTCAGCGTCGTATTTAGGGACTGCATTACGCGTAGACAATGGAAAATGCCAATATAATGTGAGTAACCCTTTAAATTATTTTATACCGGAATATAATAACAATAGCGTGGCGTTAAAGCCTGGTTAAGTTGTACTTGTTCGTTCAATGTGGCATATTGTTTTGTACCGCGCACTATCACCGCCGAAGTGGTCCGCTGGCACTCAGATGGCTCTGAAAAAGGCACAGGAGAGAGGGTGGGTTAGTGGGAATAAGTTAACATACTCCGTTCCACTATCCTTGCTAGCAAATAGTTTCACGCCCTAATAAATAAAATGAATATTTTTAATGAAGATCGGCTCGTGAGACTAATTTATGTTTTTAAAACAGGTACATCCTTCCCTACTGTCAATGCCACGATTTTCAGACCCCGGCCGACGCATTTTTTAACTGCCAGGTGCAGCTCCTAGTAAACAACTTCATGATCCTCACCATTTTATGGGACAATCGCCAAGGACCAATATGCCCTTACGCGGTAATAGCGGCTAGAAGCAACATACCAACCGTTATGGTGGTCTAATGCCTCGTTGTTGGAACAGCCTTACGATTATCAGTGCGACCACAGTCCTTCTTTTATCATAAACCAACACCCTGTGTAACGCAAAGGAACAGTACGTGACTCAAGATGAGCTTTCGCAGATTAACAGCAAAGACAAATGCAAATCGCTGAATATTCTCTAAACATTTGATGTCAAATAAATGTACTTTACGAAATGTACAATCTTGCTGTTTGCTTTTAAATCACAGTTTCATATTCCGAATTGTGGCGCGCTGTGTTGTGAGATGATCTGTGTTGTTTTCCGGATTCTGTATGAAGTCGCGTAGGAGCAGTGTTGGCAACTCCGTAGTAAGAAAAGTAGCTATTGGGCGTCATAAAAGTAGCTAGAAGTAGCTAAATGACGTCATAACCTAATTTGCATAATTCACCAGGTGCATGATGGGTGATTGCCGAGGGCATGGTTGTTATAGCCTCTCATTGAACTCACCCCTTTTTTGTAATGAAAGTCGCGAATGCACACATGCAAACTCATTACATCCATATGCATACATTCACATGCAAATGCACTAGTATTTAAATAAACCCCACAATGATTAGGTTGTTCTGTTGTCGCTTCTTAAACGTGTACTGCCATTTTTAATATGCTAGCATTTTATAATCCATAATGCCTCGTTGTTGGTACAGCCTTCCGATTATCAGTGCGACCATAGTGCTTCTTTTATCATAAACCAACACCCTGTGTACCGCAAAGGAACAGCGTGTGAGTCAAGATGAACTTTTGCGGATCGACAGCAAAGACAAATGTAAATCGCTGAATATTCTCTAAACATTTGATGTCAAATAAATGTACTTTACGAAATGTACAATCTTGCTGTTTGCTTTTAAATGACAGTTTCATATTCCGAATTGTGGCACGCTGTGTTGTGAGATGATGTGTGTTGTTTTCTGGGTTCTGTGTAAAGTCGCGTAGGAGTGGAGACGACTGGGCGCATTTGGCTACGCACCCTTTAACGTCATGGAGAGAGGCGGGGAATATGAATGCTTTGATAATGTCAGGCTTAGGGGCGGGAGATATGATTTAGTGTTGCAAAAACAGGTCAGCCAGGTCGATGGGGCAAGTGATAGGATTATCACATAATGTCGGCGCACAGCAGCCTGATTTATCGTTTGTTTAGTGGACAAAAAGTCGGGTAAGGCCCATAGGAAATTGTAATGTCAGCGGACATAAGGAGGGTTCTTAGAACACTTTCAACCTGACAACGAAACAATACGAACAGCGTTCTCAGAACACCCCCATTTTGTTTAATTGCAAACATTTCAGCCCCACGAGTGTTCTTAGAACACATTCAACTTGCCAGAGTACAATACGGACAGCGTCCTCAGTGTTCTTTGCTCAATTTTAGCTTGCTTACGAACAAAACAGACACATACTCCGTCCTTGGAACACCCCACCATTAAGTCTATATAGAAGATTTCAGACCAGCCGTGTTGTCCGCAGACAAATCGAACACAACAAAAGCGTCTAGCACATAAAAAAAACAGAACATTGAACCTATCTCATATTCCCCCACCCTCCCCAAACACTCGTACACACCAACACACTCCACTAAATACAATTTTTAATCCAAGTACCACCGCGCTGTCCGCGGTCGTGGGCGAATGCAAGATGGCGGGCGCCACAAAAAATCTGACGCGCTTCACGCACCACGCCGTCCAATCAGTGTACACGTCGCATGTCCGCCGACATCACGCAAGCCGCTTGGACAATCGGGGCACTGTCTGCGGAGCGAACAGGGAAGCCCGTCCGCGGAGCGAACGGAGATATCACTAATTTTTTTGCCTTACATTTTGGTCATTTTAAAAAACACTACTGGATGGATTTACACCAAATTTGCAAAAGCACGCTTTCGGGACCAAGCCCCCACTCCTGCCGCAAATTTGGTGTAAATCCGTCTAGCGGAAGTCGGGTAAGGCCCATAGGAAATTGTAATGTCAGCGGACATAAGGAGGGTTCTTAGAACACTTTCAACCTGACAACGAAACAATACGAACAGCGTTCTCAGAACACCCCCATTTTGTTTAATTGCAAACATTTCAGCCCCACGAGTGTTCTTAGAACACATTCAACTTGCCAGAGTACAATACGGACAGCGTCCTCAGTGTTCTTAGCTCAATTTTAGCTTGCTTACGAACAAAACAGACACATACTCCGTCCTTGGAACACCCCACCATTAAGTCTATATAGAAAATTTCAGACCAGCCGTGTTGTCCGCAGACAAATCGAACACAACAAAAGCGTCTAGCACATAAAAAAAACAGAACATTGAACCTATCTCATACTCCCCCACCCTCCCCAAACACTCGTACACACCAACACACTCCACTAAATACAATTTTTAATCCAAGTACCACCGCGCTGTCCGCGGTCGTGGGCGAATGCAAGATGGCGGGCGCCACAAAAAATCTGACGCGCTTCACGCACCACGCCGTCCAATCAGTGTACACGTCGCATGTCCGCCGACATCACGCAAGCCGCTTGGACAATCGGGGCACTGTCTGCGGAGCGAACAGGGAAGCCCGTCCGCGGAGCGAACGGAGATATCACTAATTTTTTTGCCTTACATTTTGGTCATTTTAAAAAACACTACTGGATGGATTTACACCAAATTTGCAAAAGCACGCTTTCGGGACCAAGCCCCCACTCCTGCCGCAAATTTGGTGTAAATCCGTCTAGCGGTTTGGGCTGTAGGTGTGCGCAAAGTTTATTCCCATTATGTCTATGGGAAAAAACAAAAGTTTTGGGACCCCCCTATAACTTTGCCCCCCCTGGACCAAACCTCTCCAGACTTTGCAAAACAATTCAGAGTGGGCCATATACTTTGTTTTGCAAAGTTTGGTGAGGATTCGTCCAGATCGAGCGAAGTTATAATCCACCCAAAAAATGCTCTTCCTATGCAAACACCAACTTAACCATAACTACATGGATGCTACCGCATCCATGTAATATATATATATATATATATATATATATATATATATATATATATATATATATAGGGGTGGGCACGGGTATAGATGAGGATGAGGGGAAATGGGGGGTTTGCAGGGGTTCTCCCCCAGCATTTTAGACAGAATAAATTGGTCAAATAAATTCAATCAAATGTTTAGTTCAAATAGACCCTAAGACATTCTTCATCATCATCCATCCTCCCCATTCCTCCTCCTCACTCATCCCATGCCGTATCGTTTCAGACCTTCTGATGTGTCCTTCTCACACATCATCATTTAGTCCTCATGCCCTCTCCTCAATCATTAGTTGTTGGCCTCACACCTTATAACTGAATGTGCCTCTTCACTACTCATGCATCAGTCAATGCTGCTCTTCTTTAGTTATTATTCTGCCTCCTCTGACCTCAGATGTCGTCCTCAAACCTTCTTCCTCTTCACAACTTACACAAGCCTTTCTGTGTTTTTAGGCACAAAACTTGTGTCAGTCTCTGGAAACCATGTTCAACGATAAATATACATGTGTGCTTTTTGTTCACAATACTTTCAGAGATTGTCATGTGTTGTGCCTTAACACATGGGATGGTCATTGGGAGCCTTTTTCTGTTTCCAGCTTTCCCTATGCAGACCATGCACACTTTGAAGCCCCTTATCTGCACACAAAATTGCATAGCAAAAGTGACAGCACATTGTGCAGCAATTGATCAAAAGGGACTAATCCCTGATGTTATTTCTTATTCTCACATCTGGCGTGCGTCGCGCGTAATGCATGCTAGAACATCGGTTAAAGTACTAACGAGAGGGAAACACCCAGTGGTTGTTCCACAAGTCCCTTTTGGTCTGCAAAGGGCTACACACCTTAGAGTAGATGTGTAATGAGGATGAACAGTCCGTCAACTACACAGGAAACAAGAATGTAGATGGATGTGGGGCAGGGTGTGTGTTGGTTCCGTAGGTCTAATGTGGAACACTATGTCTGCCAGTTTGTTTGTTTGTTTTTTATTATTTATAATGCGCGCTAGGCCCAAGGGTATCAGGGCGCAGCAGTTACAAGACAGTGCGAAGCTTAGTTACAAAGGGTATACCACTATTTACAAATATTACAAGGCATTATGTACAAAGTTATAGTTGCCTCCACAGGGAAACATATGGTGAATAATGAGTGAAATACAAGTCTTAGAATTGCAGAATATAAACATATTTACAGATGTTATGGACAAAGTACACCAAGTAGAGGTTGCAAACATGGGCTAGCCGGTGGGCGTTATTAATTACAATTCGGTTGCGCAGGCAGAGGGTTATACATCATACGAATTAAAGGTCATTGGATTTCAGCCTCAGGATAGTGTTGGTTCTAAAATTAAGATAGGACTGGTCTATTCTCAGTGTAGGAGGCAAGGAGTTCCATAGTTTAGCCGCTTTAATGAGGAAACTGTTACCTCCAATCGTGGATAGTTTAAATCTAGGGATGGATAAGCGATCCCTGTTTGCTGATCTGGTGGGTCTTAGGGATGTCTGTTTGTGGAATCTCTCAGAGAGGTAGATAGGGGCGGCGTTATTAAGAGATGCATGGGTAAGTGACAACGTTTTTAGGAGGATTTTGTCATTGGTTCGGAGCCAGTTATTCTGTTGTCAGCTCTCAGAGATGTGGTTTCTTTTGGTGATACATAATGCCGCTCTAAGGGTATTGTTTTGTAAGGTTTGGATTCTTCTAATGATGTATTTATTGGAGACTATGTACAGGTTGTGGCAATAATCTAAGCAGGACAGGATGAGGGCTCTGGCCAGGATGGTAAAGTTGTTATTAGAGAGAAATGGCTTACCTGTTCTGAAAAGTTTGCACATATAGGCCATGGAGGATGCTAAAGTGTTGACCAGTTTGGAGAATGAGAGTGTAGAGTTGAGATAAAAACCTAATGTTTTTACCTCCTGTGCTACCTTGATGAGGTTGCCATTTATCATAAATGAGGAGTAGCCAGGTCCCAGTTTTTTTAAGTTAGTAAGGGTACCCAGGATGATGAGTTCTGTTTCATCATCATTCAGGCATAGACCGTGCATGGCCATCCATGCCTGGATAATGATGTACATTCTGTTCACCAAGGCTAAATCCTTGTCATAATCCCCTGAAGGTGCGAGGAGGATCTGGGTATCATCTGCATAATTAGAGTAGGTGATACCAACATAATCCAGATCATCGAAAAGGGGCGTGGTGAAGATATTGTACAGTGTGGGTGAAACGCAGGACCCCTGTGGTACGCCACACATGATGGGTATGGGGTCTGCCGCTGCAGAGGGTGAGAAGACCCTCATAGCGCTGCCACTTAAGAAGGATCTAATCAAAGTTATGGCGTCCTTAGAGAAGTGTGCTGCTGTGTCGAGATGGTTATATAAAATTGTATGATCCACCAAATCGAATGCAGCTCAGAGGTCCAGTAGGAGGAGCAAAGCTGGTTTGCCACTGTCTCTAAGCTCATCGACTTGGGTCTTGAGATCAATGAGCACAGTCTCTGTTCCATGTTGTGGGTGGAAGCCTGATTGTCTAGCTCCTAGCAGGTGGTGTAATTCCAAATATTTTTGCATTTGTGTGTAGGCAACCTTGTCTCATATTTTAAGAAGAAAAGGGACTGTTGTGATTGGCCTATAGTTGGTAGGTGTTGAGGGATCTAAAGTCAGTATTTTTAAGAGTGGGAGTACCCATGATTGTTTGAGGTTAGTTGGAATGGTGCCGGTGGCAAAAGAAGCATTGATAAGATTTGATATGAAGGGTGATAGGTCTCGAGATGCATCCTTAATGATTTGTGCAGGGCAGATATCACCCTGACAAGTGGATGGTTTGAGGGACAGAATCATTCTTTCCACCTCAAGGATAGATACTTTGAAGAAGTTGAATCAGGTAGGTTGGGCTTCGGCTGTGTTCCTAGTTAATTTGGGTGATGGTGGGTTCTTTAAAGAATCTTTTTTTTGGGTTGTTTCATTTTGGAAGGTAGATATTTTATTAGCAAGTGCATGTTGGATGCCTGAGCACCATTTTTTATCTTTATTACAAGTGTCTGGTATAGCGATGGGAGTCTCTAATTCTTTGAGAATAGTAAATACATTCTTTTATATTGGAATTAGCTTGGGAGATACAAGTGTCATAGGATGCCCGTTTAGCTAGACAGATTTCTTTTTTATAGAGGGATGAGAGTTTGGTGAGCTTTCATTTGTTGGCTTCCGAGGGTAGTATTTTCCAGGTAGCCACGCAATTTCTTTTGTGTTGTTTTAGGTTTTTTAGGAAAGGTGTCAACCATTTGTTCAGATGCTTTTTTGGCTTACTCGGTCTAAGTTTAAGGGGGGGCGATCTGGTCCAAGGAGAAGGCCATAATTTTGTTATACTCCTCAACCAAGCTCTCTGGGTCAGTGCTGTCAGGAAATGAGTTAAGGGTAGGAAGTAAGGCTGGGATAAGCCTATCCACTGTGATACTCTTTTTATTTCTGGTTAGTGTAGGTGGAGCCATGGGGGCAGGTGTAGGCAAGGTCTATTGGTGGAGAGCGTAAATGAGAGTAGGTACTGGTCTGTCCAGGCTAGTGGTGAAATGGAAAGGATGTTGGCATGGCAATTGTGGTCTGCCACCCAATCTAGTATTCTACCTTTGTTGTTGGTGGGAGCTGTGCTTCTCTGGGTGAAGCCTAGGCCTAATAGAATATTCGCTGTTGCAAGGGAAGGGCTGATCCAAGAGGTCATTAAAGCCCAGATTCAGGTCACCTAATAGTAATACTTGGGCCTGAGGTATGGCTTCACTCAGGTTGAATTCATTTTGCTGGACGTATATCCTCCACTTCAAAGCCAAACCTATAATTCAGTGCTGTGAGAAACATGTCACTAATTTGTGACCGCCAAATAAGTAGCACTATTGGAATTATCACCATGTTTTAATCGCTTGGCCGCACTTGTAATGCGACATACAATGGTGACTGCAACAGCAGAAACATTTTGAAACAGCAGAGTAGGTGTTGAAGTGTAAGCTGTTTCAAGCCTGCCAGTGTTGTGCAGGAAGGTTAAGCTGGAGCAGCCCAACACTTTAGCACAGGTTTTCCCTGAGTCCTCCCAGAATCCAGATGAAAACCATGATGCATATGTTCAATGGGAAGCAATAGCAACCTGTGGGAGCAGGGTAAGCAGCTCCAGGCATTGACACGTAGCAAACTGTGGGAGCGGGGTAAGCAGCTCCAGGCATTGACACGTAGCAAACTGTGGGAGCGGGGTAAGCAGCTCCAGGCATTGACACGTAGCAAACTGTGGGAGCAGGGTAAGCAACAACAGGGATTGCGTGTAGCAACCTGTGGGAGCAGAGTAAGCAGCTACGCAGATTGATGCTTAGCAACCCGTGGGAGCAGGGTAATCAGCTACAGGGATTGACGTGTAGCAACCTGTGGGAGCAGGGTAAGCAGCTACAGGCATTGACACGTAGCAACCTGTGGGAGCAGAGTAAGCAGCTACGCAGATGATGCGTAGCAACCCTTAGGAGCAGGGTAATCAGCTACAGGGATTGACGTGTAGCAACCTGTGGGAGCAGGGTAAGCAGCTCCAGGCATTGACACGTAGCAAACTGTGGGAGCAGGGTAAGCAACTACAGGGATTGCGCGTAGCAACCTGTGGGAGCAGGGTATGCAGCTACGCAGATTGATGCGTAGCAACCCTTGGGAGCAGGGTAATCAGCTACAGGGATTGACGTGTAGCAACCTGTTGGAGCAGGGTAAGCAGCTACAGGCATTGACACGTAGCAACCTGTGGGAGCAGAGTAAGCAGCTACGCAGATTGATGCGTAGCAACCCTTGGGAGCAGGGTAATCAGCTACAGGGATTGACGTGTAGCAACCTGTAGGAGCAGGGTAAGCAGCTCCAGGCATTGACACGTAGCAAACTGTGGGAGCAGGGTAAGCAACAACAGGGATTGTGCGTAGCAACCTGTGGGAGCAGAGTAAGCAGCTACGCAGATTGATGCGTAGCAACCCTTGGGAGCAGGGTAATCAGCTACAGGGATTGGCGTGTAGCAACCTGTGGGAGCAGGGTAAGCAGCTACAGGGATTGACACGTAGCAAACTGTGGGAGCAGGGTAAGCAACTACAGGGATTGCGCGTATCAACCTGTGGGAGCAGAGTAAGCAGCTACAGGCATTGACGTGTAGCAAACTGTGGGAGCAGGGTAAGCAACTACAGGGATTGCACGTAGCAACCTGTGGGAGCAGAGTAAGCAGCTACGCAGATTGATGCGTACCAACCCTTGGGAGCAGGGTAATCAGCTACAGGGATTGACGTGTAGCAACCTGTGGGAGCAGGGTAAGCAGCTACAGGGATTGACGCGTAGCAACCTGTGGGAGGAGGGTATGCAGCTACGCAGATTGATGCGTAGCAACCCTTGGGAGCAGGGTAAGCAGCTACAGGGATTGACACGTAGCAACCTGTCAGAGCAGGGTAAGCAGCTACGCGGATTGATGCGTATCACTCTGTAGGAGCAGGGTAAGCAGCTACAGGGATTGACGCATAGCAACTGTGGGAGCAGTCCCCTTTACTTCTATATTAATTGGTTTGTGTTGTGTGTTATGGTTAGAGAAGACAAAAGTTACACAGTTAATGTCATTATTAGGAATATTGACCAAGGGCCACATATTCATCCAAGGCACCCTCATGACTTTCAAGCTATGACTCACATGTCAGAGTTTAGAAGAGCCATCTTGCAAATCCCGTCCAAAGCCTTTATTGGGGTGCATCAAGTGAAACAAATATTGCACATTGAGGGCAGGCTGGAAGACTTGGCATACTTGGCAAATGTGTACAGATTGCCAGGGGCCTCCAGGATATGTCTCAGTTGTGCCATACTTGGAAGCTGGACAAATACTTCTCCGTTTACCAGAGAAAAACTAAAAAAAAATGCCTGCATTGCATGTGATAATATGTGTTAGCCTATGAACATTTAAACGTAGGGTGATCAGACATCCCGGGTTTGCCACCACTGTCCCGGTATTTACCTCTTGGTCCTGGTGTCACAGCGAGATTTTGGAGTTTTAAAACCCCATCCCGGGATGAGAGGGACCGGTGACTACGGTACCATTTTTTGCCGAGAACGGATTTGAAAATCATGAAATCAGGCCCACCGCCACTCTTCCTGCTCCCGTGAATGCTCTTCCCACCCACATTTCCTCCCCCTTTCCCTCTCTGGCCTCTCTTCTCCAATGAGAGTTTTGTGCCTGTGAACACACCCCCGTAACAGGTCACTGGCATAGAAGTAGGACTACTGTTTTATTTGAGGCCAGTTTGTTTTTATTGTGGTCCTAATTCTATGTCTATTGCATGTCCCGTTTTTCTTTTCTTTTTATTTTTTAATATGGTCAACCTATTTATACGGCGGCAGACACAAGTACCTGCTATTTTACTTACACCCTGAAAAGGGCAAAATTGCTAGCTGAGATGAAACTGTAACTTCAGTGATGATGGGTTCTGTTGGGGGCGGGTCAGAGCCCCCACGCGGTCCCGTAAGCCCCTTCACCCAAGGACTCACACGGGCACCAGTCCTTCCAGTTCGGGCTTCCCGGTCGCTCTGCCGCGGCCGGGAACGCCCCCTTTATTTATACAAACTGCGGCAGCGTGATACGTCACGCCGCCGCGTGCGCCCGTCATCGGGCGGCGCCACACTCCTCCTTTTCCGGGAGGAACAACAGAACGCAATAACATTAACTTTATTAACCAGAAAATCACACATCTACTTTAAACGCTACTGCACACCCAAAGAAAAAAACCCCTTTAATGTCATCCACCCCGATCTGCTCACCCCAGTTCACTAGCCATTTGTCCCACGACATATTCGCTGAGGTAGGCAGGTTTCCCTCGCCCAGCCCTCTGGGGGTACCTCCTGCCTACCTCCGGCACGTGACGTCCTTCCGCCGCCTCTCCCCGGACGGGGGATTCGGGCGCCGCTTCATAGAAGCCTCCATCCGCCGGCGTGTCTGGTGGATCCGGTTCAGGTTGGGTGTCAGTTCGTGGATCACCCAGCTTCTTGAAGAAGCTCACGTTTCGGGTGACAGCTGATCGTCCATCCGAGGCCGTCACCATGGACCCCTTCACCGCCACTACATCCAGGGGCTCCGGTTCATAGGGGAGTGATAGCTTCCCGTGGGGGTGTCGATTACGGATGAGGACCTCATCCCCTAGTTCAAGTCTCTGAGGGCGGAGACCCCGGCGCAGGTTTTCTTGTTCAATTCGGACTCGCCTTTGAGCCTCTACCCGCTCATTATCGATGACCCCCGGTTCTTTCTCCCCAACTTCCGGCAGCAGCCCCCGGGGGCATCTCTTGAATAACACCTCTGCCGGAGCCACTCCCGTGGCTGCATGTGGGGTGGTGCGGTACACCCGAAGGAACTGATAGAGGGCCCGTTGTAAAGATTGGCCCTGCCCTTGAGCAATCCGGAAGGCTTTGTTTAGGGTCCGCATCAGTCTCTCTGCATCCCCGTTCGCTCGAGGCCACCAGGGGGATATCTTCCGGTGTTGTATTCCGCAGCTCTCCAGCAGCTCGGAGAATCGCTCACTTTGGAAGGGCGATCCATTGTCGGAGCATAGGGTGTGGGGAAAACCATGGGCCGCAAACATTTTCTCCATCGCTACCACCACATGCTCAAAGGCCACTGAGTCAACAAACTCCACTTCGGGTTATCTTGAGTATTCATCGACTAGCACCAGGAAATGGGTACCCACTGATGTTGAGCCAAAGTCGGCGTGGATGATCTCCCACGGCCTCGTGCCTCGGGGCATGGCCTCAATGGCGGGTTCACGTTGCAGAGGGGAGGCCGCCTGACACCATACGCAGGCCGCCACAAAGTCATCCACCCTTTTCTCTAACTCTGGAAACCAGACCTTTGAGCGGAGCCGCGCCTTGGTCTTGGCGGCGGCCTGATGTCCATGGTGGGCGAGATGGATCACCTCCGCCACCTTTGCCTGTGGGACAACAATCCTGTCACCCCGGAGCAGCAGCCCAGAGTCCGAGAACGACAGCTCCTCCTTTACCTTCCACAGCTGCTCCAATACTGTTTTGGCTTCTTGCGTGCGTCCGGCCCCTGCTTCGAGGATGGACTTCCACGACCCACTGTGCATTGAGTCTTTTAGAATTCGAAAGCACTCGTCCTCAGCTGCCGCAGCCTCCAACTCCTCTAGGGACATCGCGTTTGGTGTTGCCGCTTCCACCACCATGCGAACATGACTGTCCGCTTCCTCTCCGCAGGTGTCATATCCCTCTCCCCCGCACACTCCCGGGTGACGAGACAGATAGTCCGCGGCATTATTGGCCCCGGGCCTGTACACCAGGGTAACAGAATATTCCAGGAGGGCGAGCATCCACCTCTCGATTCTCGCCGGTGGTTTCGAAGAGGAGCCCACCAGGATCGGAAGCAGTGGTTTGTGGTCAGTAACCACCGTCACCGGGCGTCCCAGGACGTAGAGCCGGAAGTGCCTGCAGCCCCACAGCACCGCCAAGGCCTCCCGCTCGATCTGGGAGTACCTCTGTTCAGTCTCAGTGAGGGCCTTGCTAGCATATGCTATAGGTCGAACACTCCCGTTGCGGTCCACCTGCGTCAGCACTGCTCCCAACCCAAAGGGACTTGCATCGACCACGATTTCAGATTCTAGTGCAGGGTCGAAGAATGCCATCGTGTCCTCCGCTGTGAGGGCACCCTTAATGTCCTCGAAAGCGGCTTGTTCAAGGGGGCCCCACTGCCATGGTGATTCTTTCTTGGTCAGCGCCCGGAGTGGCTCAGATCTCGACGCCAAGTTCTGGATGAACCGCCCACAGTAAGTTACCAACCCCAGGAAACTCCTCACGTCGGTCACCGACTCGGGGGCTTTCGCCGCCTTGATGTCCTGGACCTTTTTCGGGTCTGGCGACACCCCCCCTCCTTGAAGATGAATCCGAAAAACTCGATGGAGGAGCGCATGAATTCACATTTTTCCCGGTGAAGGGTGAGGCCCAGAGATTGGAGTCGTTCTAAGGTCTTTCCCAGCCTCCTCATGTGATCCACTTCAGTTTTGGCGAACACCAGGATGTTGTCGCTAATGTTAAGGACGCCCTCCAGATCTGCTAGGGCGCCCCTGATGATATTTTGGAACACTTCAGCGGCAGACGACACCCCGAAGCTCAACCGCTTGTATCGGTACAGACCCCGGTGGGTGGTGAAAGTCGTTATGTACCGGGAGTCAGGATGAAGGACGACCTGGTGATAGCCAGCTCGGAGGTCCAGCTTGGAGAAAAATCGAGCCCCTTGAACATCCGCAATGATGTCATCAATCGTCGGTGTAAGATGCCGCTCCCTTCTGATCGCTTTGTTCGGGAGCCTCATGTCCACGCATATGCGCACTGAGTCAGGTTGCTTGGGCTTTCTGGCCACCACGATCGGGGACACCCAAGGGGTTGGGCCTTCCACTTTCTCGATGATATCCAGGCTCACCAGATTGTCCAGCTCCTTATCCACCAGCCCCCTTAAGTGAAAGGGTACTCGCCGGTGTTTCAGTGCGATGGGTTGCACCGACTCATCGATGTGTAGTCGAATGGGTTCCCCCGTCATCTTTCCGATGCCGCTGAAGAGGGGAGCGTACTTGTCCAGGAGGTCATGTATATCCTCAAGGTGGACGGAGTAGGCGAAGCTCACGATCCCTAATGCCTCTGCAGCTGCACAGCTGAGCAAGGTATTACTGCTCACCGGGGTCACGTCGAATCGAGCCTTAATGTGTGAGCCATCATGTTCCACGTCAGCCACGAAGGCACCGTCCAGCGGTATCGGTTCCTGGCCCCCAAATGCAAATATGCGGGCTCTCGGTGTGGCCAGACCCGGGAGGGGTTTGAGAGAGTCAAAATGTCCTCTGGCCATCACATTGACGGAAGCACCAGTGTCCACGAGCACCGGGACTGGGGAGTGGTTAATCTCCACTACACATCTTGGCTGTCTCCTGCTTTTCCTTTTGAGCGTTTCTACGCTGGAGACAAAAAAAACGTTCTCTTCGTCTTCCTCCTCAGCTCCTTCCGCCTGGGGCTCGACCTCACCCTGCTCCACCTGGGCTACACTGGGCGGTTGGTTCTGGCGCGGAGTCCACAACCGTGCCTGACCCCTCGGCACCATCACTGGCATGGCCGCACGACATACCCGCGAGAAGTGATCGGCCAGCCCACACCTCCCGCAGGTTTTTCCGACCGCAGGGCACTCTGTCATGTGGGGGAGGTCATACCCGCACTTCTGGCATGACTCCCCACTCCTTCCTGCCCTGTCTCGGGGTCCTCCACCTGGGCGTCTCACACCTCGGCCACCTCGCCACACCACACACACTTCCTCAGGCCTGCCTGACCGAGACCCTGCTTCCATCTTGCTGGCTCGGGCCTCCGCTACCTCATGGCATCTGCCCAGCTCCAGTATGCGGGGCAGCGTGATGCCTGGCTCTCTCAGGACCTGCCTCCTGAGCTTGCCAGAGGAGCATGCCTGGATCAGCATCGTGCGCATCATGTCGTCTGCGTCTCCCCATGCACATCCGAGGGAGAGGCGGCGTAAGCGACCGTAGAAAGTGTCCAGTGTTTCCTCTTCCTTCTGCTTAGCCGAAAGCATAACGAACCTCTCATAGTCCACGTTCGCAAGGGGGAGGAAATGCGCGAGGAGCGCCGCCTTGGCCGCATCGTAGGAGTTATTGATGGGAGTAAGTGATTCAAATATTTCCTGGACTGCGGGTCCGGCCGAGTATAGCATGGTGGCAATCCGGCTGTCGTCATCCGTCACCTGAGCAGCCCTGAAATACATGTCGAGGCGACTCACCCATCTTCTCCATCGGGGCCCCATGCTCGAGGGTGGGCCCGATGCATCGAACTCAGGAATGGGCTGCAGGGCGGCATGGGCCGCAGGTGCGCGTGCTTGGGCCATAATGGGAAGCCCCGGTTGTCCAGGCAGCAGTCCTGCAGAGGCCTGGATCACCGGTGGAAGGACAGCCTGTTGTTGAGCAGCAGCCTGGCCACTATCGCGGGGATGTGACGCAGCTGCACCACCACTGTCCGAATCATCAGAGTCACCCATGGGTTTGAGCGCACATGCACCCCCTACCTACTGTCCTGAGGGCCGCAACTCAAACTTCTTCCTCTCCAGGCACCCAACTTGAGGGAGGTTTCTAGGCAGGGCACCAATGGAGGCACAACATGCAGCCAAACCTGATGATGAAGGAGCCAGCGAAGAAACCACAGCGCTTTGATGATGAAGGAGACAAAGAGAAAGCAGTGAATTCCCCTTGTCAAAGTCCATATAGGCCTGGGGGTTCCAAAAATTGAGCCTAGGCACTGGATGGGCCTATACAGGCCCTGTGATGTTGGTCCTTCTCCTGGCTTTCACACGACGTAAGAGTCCCAAAATTGTGTAAAAATGCACAAAACCAGCATGGGCATGCAGGTCATAACTCCCACTTCCAATTTTTCCAAAAATTAGGCCCGTGATGTACTCACGCTCCAAACCGGAGCCTTGCGAAGTTTCACGGCCTACAAGACAAAATAGCCGCCGGCCGCGTGTGCGTCCCGCGACCCGGCATGAAGCGAAGCGATGCTTCGTTCCGCTTCCATTCAAAAATTCAGAATAAACAATTTCACCGCCGGGCCCGGGTCTCCCTCATCACTCGTCGCCACTGTTGGGGGCGGGTCAGAGCCCCCACGCGGTCCCGTAAGCCCCTTCACCCAAGGACTCACACGGGCACCAGTCCTTCCAGTTCGGGCTTCCCGGTCGCTCTGCCGCGGCCGGGAACGCCCCCTTTATTTATACAAACTGCGGCGGCGTGATACGTCACACCGCCGCGTGCGCCCGTCATCGGGCGGCGCCACAGGTTTCAAGACTCTGGGTTCAATGACAGAGACAGGGAGGGAAGGGGGGTAGCTACCCCCCTGTCTCCTCCCTGGTGCCCAGTGCACCCCCAGCCTCCTGCTGGCGCCCTATTATCTGCCCCAAGCAGAAAAAGCTGCCTCCTCCGCTACTGTCCGGGTGGAGACATTTTAGCAGTTGCCAGTATGTGGAAATGCATCTTGTGTAACCAGTTAATGGAAACAGGGCTGCCATGAGTCTCTTCTTTATACGCTGCTCCTTGTTATTAGCGCACTATATTTGCTTTACAGCACAAAGCCCTTTTGTAATCTTAATGGGAACACTGTTTAGCTTTTATGTGTTCTGCTGTCATTTTATCTGAGAACCTGATGTGTTCATTCCATTTTAGTAGGATGTTGTAAAGAAAATCTGGATAGTTTAATATACACTGAAATATACAAAATAGTTATCTTGTTTTGCTGTGACACGCGCTTCTGCCCTGCTCTTTTAGGAGTCGAAGTCTTTTTCTGGTAGGCTTGTGACAAGTTGCACTGTTTCCAACAGTAGGTCTCAATGTTCTGTCAAACTGGCTTTATTATTGTTACTCTATATATATATATATATATATATATATATATATATATATATATATATATATATATATATATATATATATATATATATATATAATAACACAAAGAGGGTTGGTGCAGTTCAGACTGCGCATGCGGGCGCACGCAGCCCCCGTCGCGCAACTCGCAAGCCTTCCTCACAAGGCAATGACAACAGTACAGGAAGCAACGACAGCTTGCACATCAGGAACAGAACCTTGAGGCTACTTCCCGCCTGTCCTGCACACAGAGCCCAAACAGAAGAGACCGAAACCCTGATTGAGCGTAATAGAAAGACTGCCAGAGACTCACACATTGATGCACGCTGCCAGAGACTGCAATCGGAGGTGACTGACATGGACAGAGAAAGAATAACACTGACTGACAGTGAAACTGAGTGACAGTGAGACTGAGAGACACTGACATTGGCAGAGACTGACACAGAGAGACTTCCCTTGACAATGACGGTTGCTCTCACTGACAGAGGCTGCCACTGACACACTGTCAGAGACTGTCAATGACGCCGAGAGGGACTAACACTGAAAGGAACTGACAAAGAGAGTAGCATTGCCGTAATGACACTGACAAAGTCTCAGATTGACAAGGAGACTGTGCCGGAATAACCCTTTGAAGGGCCCTAGGGACTCGAAATTGTGGGGCCCCTCTCGCAAATTATTAGAATGCTAACGCAACACAGGCCATTGAGCAGCGCAGCAGCGCATCAAGGCCTCTTTCTTCCCAGGGCCCCTAAAAGGAGTGGGGCCCATAGGCTAGTGCCTGCTTGGCTTAATGGATAATATGGCACTGCAAGGAGATGCTAATACTGACAGTCTGACACTGACAGACTTTGATAGGCTAATAATAAAAGAGGCAGAATGACTAACACTGACAGAGAGAGACTGACAGAGAGAGACTGACAATAACAGAGGCAGAGATTGAAACTGGCAGGGTCTGAGATTGAGAGAAAGTGACAGAGACAGTGAGGAGAGAGAGAAAGGGGTTCGAGAGAGAGAGAGAGAGAAAGAGCACTGATAGAGCGCTATTCACTCTCGGTACAGCTAGTTAAAATGTATTTGTTAAAGGTTTTGTATGGCTCCAGCCCGCTGAGAGAGGCAGCGTACGCGGCTCAACAGGATGCAGAACAAAGGACACTTCAAATACATTTGAGAGTTGGGGACCATAGCTCAATGTATGTGTGTACATGGGCGATTGATACATGCAAATAGATAAAAAGTGGAGGAATGCTTTTTTTAGTAGACAAAGGGGTATATCAGTGAGAGTGATGGGGTAAGGAAGAATACATTCTAATCAATTTTCTGTCAGAATCTTGTCTTCATTGGTCTATAGCAGGGTCTTCAGTTCCTTCCAGGAGACATCCTGACATCGGTGGATATGTTGTTCTAAAGTGTGGCAGTCCTTTTAGTCCCCTTCCTACTTGCACATCTCGGACCCCAGTCTGGATATATCTAGACTCCTGCTGTTGCGCTGGCCTCATAAATTAGTACGTTTCATGGTCAGGTGTGGCACTGTCTGGAGATTGACCCTTTGCAGGGGACTTTGGCTGTTTTCAGGAGATGCATGCCTGGAGAGGTATCCAGAGAAGACCCTTGATTGGGGTTGTGATGCGGTTGAATCTCTTCAGTCCTATGAAGACATGTGCTGAAGCAGGTTGAACAGCTTTCAGAGGGACCACGATTGTGGTTGAGGCAACTGCAAGGAGGCTATTGCCACCTCCAAGGTGGTTGTCAAGATTGTGCCACTGGAGCATACATTGGCATCCATTGTGGACTATATGGTACTCAATCATCACCATAATGCTTCCCGGAAAATACCTATTCATATGTTTGTCTTTACTTTCCGTTTGCAAGACATTGGAACTTCCTTTTTTAATTTCACAAACTACATGTCCCATTATGCCCCTTGTGGCAGTTCCCATTCCCTGGCTATTCCTATGCAGCAGTCTTAGAACTACGATCTCCAGTAACCTTAGAGATCAGTGCTGCTTTCACTTTCCCTGGACCAGAGAAGGAGGAGGCCAATTACCTTCGGGTATGCTGCTCCAGGTGATGCTAATTAGCCTGCTTATTTAAGCAGCTGCCTGCACAAGCACAAGTCCCTTGCATTGAGCTTGATTCCCACCCTTTGTTGCTTTGATCCATGGATTTCTTCCATTTCCTCTTATTTCCAGAACCTGCTCCTGTTCCAGCGCCCTGTGCTCCCTGCCTTGCAGCCCTGCTACTCTGCCGTCACTCCCTTGCCTTGTGCCCTGCATCTATGTGCTTCTTACACTGCAGCCCTCCTCGCCTGTGTGCAGTCCTCTGTTCTCTGTTTACAGCCCATTGCTTTCTAACACTAATTGTCATGTTCCGTACCTGCAGTTCCTTGTTCTGAGCCCATTGCCCATGTTATCTGTCTTCAGAACTGCCCTTGTTATCCTACTTCAGAGGTACAGTTTCCTTGTTATCAGTCTTCAGTGCAGCCAATGTTATCCCACGTCGGAGCTACAGATTCCTTGTTATCTGTCTTCAGTCATGCCCTTGTTATCCCACTCCAGAGTTACTGTTCCTTGTTATCAGTCTGCACTTGCCAGTCTCCTTACCACTGGACTCTAGTTTCCTTGTTTTTGCTCTTTCTTCCAGTTCTCTGTCCTAAACCTTGCTCACGTTGGCTTCGTTTTTTCCCTGGATATTTCTGTTACATTTCTTCTCTTCACTTGTGCTTGTGTAATTCCTTTGGTCAGAGTTTGGTTGCTGGTTTTCCAGCAGGCATTCTCTGTCCCTTTCCTCTGTCGCGCTTCAGTATTGTGCCTTGTGTCATTGTGAACGTTGTGCTGGTTCCTGTTTCAGGAGTTAGTCATTGTTCAGTTCCTGCTGGACCAAAACAGGCAACAGTCTCATGAGTACTGTTTCATGTTCGTGCATTAGGGTCCAGATACAGACACCTACTGCTGCTGCTCCTTTCCATAAACCTTAAGAGTGGGGCCAAGTTATAGTAACCTGCTCAGAAGGCTGGAGATTCCCTGGTTCTGTGGGAAACTCTTCTCTCATTGTGCCTACACCCCAAGAGGCATCTTAACATGTATGTTTTACTTGTACTTGTACTCCCTGCCTTTTTCTGCTCACTGCCTTTGTTGCCTATATTTTCTTGTCGGCAGGACTCCTTACACTCCTGTTTCTTGTGTACTTTTCTCCCTACGGCTTTGTGAGCAGCTCTCTACCCGCAAGCCCCTTTTTCACGCCTTGAAACACTTGTGTATAGGCGTGTTATATTTGCCACTATAGAGCAATTACACTTTTACTCCCTGCCACTATAGAACAATTACAATCTTACTCCCTGTCACTGTAGAACAATTATACTTGTACTCCCTGTCACTGTAGAACAATTACAATCTTACTCCCTGTCACTGTAGAACAATTACAATCTTACTCCCTGTCACTATAGAGCAATTACAATCTTACTCCCTGTCACTGTAGAGCAATTACAATCTTACTCCCTGTCACTGTAGAGCAATTACAATCTTACTCCTTGTCACAATAGAGCAATTACAATCTTACTCCCTGTCACTGTAGAGAAATGACAATCTTATTCCCTGTCACTATAGAGCAATTACGATCTTACTCCCTGTCACTGTAGAGCAATTACAATCTTACTCCCTGTCACGATAGAGCAATTACAATCTTACTCCTGGTCACTATAGAGCAATTACAATCTTACTCCCTGTCACTGTAGAGCACTTCTAATCTTACTCCCTGTCACTGCAGAGAAATTACAATCTTACTCCATGTCACTATAGAGCAATTACAATCGTACTCCCTGTCACTATAGAGCAATTACAATCTTACTCCCTGTCACTGTAGAGCAATTTCACTTTTACTCCCTATCACTGTAGAGCAATTACAATCTTTCTCCCTGTCACTATAGAGCAATTACAATCGTACTCCATGTTACTATAGAGCAATTACAATTGTACTCCCTGTCACTATAGAACAATTACAATCTTACTGCCTGACACTATGGAGGAATTACAATCTTACTCCCTGTCACTGTAGAGCAATTACACTTTTGCTCCCTGTCACTATACAACAATTACAATCTTACTCCCTGTCACTGTAGAACAATTATACTTGTACTCCCTGTCACTGTAGAACAATTGCAATTGTACTACCTGTCACTATAGAGCAATGACACTTTTACTCCCTGTCACTATAGAGCAATTACAATCTTACTCCCTGTCACTGTAGAACAATTACAATCTTACTCCCTGTCACTATAGAGCAATTACAATCTTACTCCCTGTCACTGTAGAGCAATTACAATCTTACTCCTTGTCACAATAGAGCAATTACAATCTTACTGCGTCACTGTAGAGAAATGGCAATCTTACTCCCTGTCACTATAGAGCAATTACGATCTTACTCCTTGTCACTGTAGAGCAATTACAATCTTACTCCATGTCACGATAGAGCAATTACAATCTTACTCCTGGTCACTATAGAGCAATTACAATCTTACTCCCTGTCACTGTAGAGCAATTACAATCTTACTCCCTGTCACTATAGAACAATTACACTTTTACTCCCTGTCACTGTAGAGCAATTACAATCTTACTCCCTGTCACTATAAAGCAATTACAATCGTACTACCTGTTACTATAGAGCAATTACAATCTTTCTCCCTGTCACTATAGAGCAATTACAATCTTACTCCCTGTCACTATAAAGCAATTGCACTTTTACTCCCTGTCACTATAGAGCAATTACAGTCTTACTCCCTGTCACAGTCTTACTCCCTGTCACTGTAGAGCAATTACAATCGTACTCCCTGTTACTATAGAGCAATTACAATCGTACTCCCTGTCACTATAGAGCAATTACAATCTTACGTCCTGTCATGGTAGAGCGATTACACTTTTACTACCTGTCACGGTAGAGCAATTACAATCTTACTCCTTGTCATTAAAGAGCAATTACAAAAGTACTCCCTGTCACGGTAGAGCAATTACAATCTTACTCCCTGTAATCAGAATATGCCGTTTCTTTCATAAGCACAAATACATTCCGAAATACCTAGCTTGCAACCTGCTGAATAAGGTCATATATGAGATTGAACTAAATCAGACCGCACGCTAGAATTTAGGGGTGCAAAGTGGGGGGAGGGGTCATTGCTAATGAGGAGAGAATGTGCAGACTTTGTAGATGTTAGGGTGAGCATGAAACCTTGAAACATCTCGTTATTTATTGGCCCAGAATGTCTAATTTTAGAGTTTTACATTTTCAAACGTTTACCTATACAGGCTGGTGAGCGCTTATGGGCAAGACTTGTGCCGGGAGACTTAACAGCTCCCCGATATTAGCTTCAACTCAATCTTAAACATTCTTTACGTACGTTGGTGCCGCAAATAATAGCGCAGGTGCTTCTCTTTACTGTGAGCTTCTCTATAAGATATCGATAAATTATATTTTTATCAAACTTGCACTGTAAACATTTGGGATTGGTGTTCCAGAATTATGTTGGATATGATTGATTTTAAATGCTAATGTATTTTATTAGATTAGTGTACTTTTTCTTCATCTTTTTAGCTCAGTAGATAAACGATTCGTGAAAGGTTTTAAGTGAATTGTGTAAATAATTGTAATATGAATGATATCAATTGTAATATGTATGTTTTTGATTGCTGGTAATCTTATTTGTGTGCGGTTTGAATGTAAAACAAAATTGCAATAATGAGTAAAGAAAGGTTTGTAGTATTCCAACTTCTTTTCCCTCCCCGTGATACAATGATTAGAATCTCACTGCAAGACCAAAGCCGGAGTACCCCTGATTCATCTCTGATGTTTCTAATGTAATACCCATGGAAATTCAAGTGCATCAGGAGAGGGCTATCATCACAATGAAAGTGCATTATGACAAATTAACCCCTTAACTGCCAGGCTACTATGCACGTCTATGCAGAAAGGACGAGCATACTCGTCCATGGCACTTACTGCAAAGGTTACCGACAGGCAGACCCTACCCCGCCACCCCTCATGCTATCCCAGAGAGCTTGGTTACTGCATGGATAAACTGACCTGTATATTTGGCAAAGATCTTCTGCTGCTTGAGCGGCTATAAAAACCACTGATGGCTCTGCAAGACCAGAATAATCGATCTGCCGAAGGCGCGATCCATAGCTGCGACTACATCCACCACCTCGTGTTTGAAGGGGGGCTGCCGAGCATGATATATATTATATTTTTCAAAACAAGTTGTATTATTGTGAAACATCAGCTTTGCGTTGAAGATGACTTTTTATTTCATCTTAAAACATTTAGAATATAATTTTCTACAATATATCAGATGTTGCGTGGGAAGAAATGTAACCACGCTAGTTTGCATCTCACGTTTTTTGTTTTTTTCTATTCTTTAAATTTACTTGAAATCCCTTTGTACCAGTCACCAAACTTAAATAGTGAAATAGTGAACGGACTTAATTACATTAGCAAGAATTATCACAAAAAACACTCCCGCGAGAGTCGTCAGGTCTTGCGGCTTGCCTCCAACCATTAGAACCGATGAACGTCACCGAAGACTCAGAAAACTCCCTTCTTAAAACAAGATTTTGAATAATGATTTGCCTTATGCTTTAGGAGCCTATTCCCCATCTAAACCTCATGGGTTATAAAAAGCGCAAGGCTATCAAAATATCTCCTGGCCATTGTCGTTTCTTTGGGGAACTTCCCCCCACCACACTGTGCTTTGCATGCTTGGCTTCATGCTGTGAGATTGGTGTCCGGTCAAAGGGTCGACTACAAAGGATCGAATGATCAAAAGATCGACGCAATAGGGCCGAAAACAAAAGTATCGATTTTTTTTATTATTATTTTTTTTTGGGGGGTTTTTCGTTTAGGGAAAAAAAGTGTTTTTACCACAAAAACAGGGATTGGGGGGGGGGCCCAAAAAAAAAAAAGTGATCCTTTTGTTTTCGGTCCTTTTGCGTCAATCCTTTGACCATTCGATCCTTTGTAGTCGATCCTTTGACCTATAACCCTGTGAGATAACGATTTACAAGGAAACAAAAGGAGATCTGAGCAGTCCAGCACTCCTCCTGTTTCTGAGTACAGAGACATCAGCAGCCTGTGTAACCAAAGTGCTGCACGATTACACGGGCTGCTTGCTGGTGTTAGTACTTCAAAAGTGCTGACACCTGCAGGCAACCTGTGTAACTGCAGCGCTTCAGCTACACAACTGCCTGACAGAGCTGTCGACATGGCTGGGGCTAGTTGGGGATGGGCCCGGGCAGCGCCCTATCTCGGGAGCCCTTTTTGGAGACTGCCATGGCTCGGCCCCAGGTAGCCCTGGCCAACTTAAAGCCCTGGTTTTACTGAACTATGGCCAAGCTGTTGACTGTGGCGTGTACATACCGTTCTAGTTTCCTCGTTAAAAGCTATTGCTCTTTCACTCCTTCCCTGTCACTTAGCTGTTTTCAACTACGTGAAGCACAGTAAACGATCAAACTGGTGTCTTCCCCATCGCATCGCGTGTGTTGTGCTCCCTCTTGCCTTCCCTTCAACCACATCTTCCTTGCAACACCATGATGCAAGTCCCTCCCAGCAGGCACATTGTACAGCAACAACAAATAAATACATTATTTCACGTTTTACAGGCTCTTGACTACTTCCTGTTACAAACACTCTTTACAGCTTCTAAACAAAGCACACCCAGAAAGCACAGACGCAAGTTATTCCTGGTTTTACACACATCAAGAGCTGAGCACATCACGTCTTATCCCTCTCTCCAACCTATCCAACCCACCCACTTTACCTTAAAGAACCACGAGAGTGCCTTGAGACCATGGAAATGGCAGCGGTGTACAGAATAAATCAACTTAATATAACACAACACCTGTATCTCGGTAATGCCTACCCCCACCCTACTCTCCTCCTAATTAATCCTCAGCACGACCTCCAGCTTTGTTGATGTATGCTGGCTCTTGAAATCACTCAGGGCCATTTTGCCATGTTTGAAATACAAAACATGCTGGCACTTAGTCGCCCCGGGAAGCCGGAGAGGTAAAAATTAAAGAGTCCATTACTGTGTTCTCCAACCGGTTCTGCCCGCCAGCTCCCAACTAGGCCGGCCTGCAGGCTAGGCTTGGCCAAGCCGGCCGACTGCGCATAGGCGCGTCGCTAATTGAACGCGACACCTGTCTGAATTCAGAATTGAGCTTCTCGGGCTGTGCTTGCTGTTGCGCGCGGAATTTGATAAGTGTGCTCAATCGAATTGAAGGCTGCGCGCGCGGGTCGCACCTGTCGCTTACAATAAAAAAGTGGCGCCATTAGAGCGGACGCCTTGATGCATCGACAGCCTGCATCCGCCTTCATCTAAGCATGTGTATTATTCATCTCAGGCTGACGGCTTGCCGATACGGCTCTTCTGGGCCCACAGAATAGATTTGGGGGTGAGGGACCGCAGCGATGGCTTGGACCCAAACCTGCATTGCATCATCGCCGGCTGATCGAGTGGCGATAACTCAACTACAACCACTAATGACTGCTAAAAGGGTCAGGAATCGACTGAGAGGGGGGGCCGAAACTCCTCAATAATCTCAAGCCAAGCCCTTGTCAAGTCTATATAGCATGCCAAGAAACTGACAATGTTATAGTCAATATCCCGCATGCCTGCAAGACATGGCTAATAATAACAGCCATAATTTAAGGGTCAAGAGACAATACATTTCATGCTCCATGCTTTATGTGAGAACAGAATAAGGTTAACTGCGTGTAATCTTTCCATAATTCCTTGAAGGGTCATTGGTGATATGAAAAGGCATTAGACCAAAAGCCGAGTGGTTTTAAATGTCACCGGAGCCCAGAGATTGTATTATATAATTATAGGAACAGAGTACATGGAATATTGTCGCTTTCATATAAAATGACGGGCCAGATTCTCCATCTCTCCATCAGTCCATACAGCGCATGCGTTATGCATTTTCAGATCATTGCTAAATGTGAAATTAAGCCCTTCATTATTTAAAAAAAGTTGGGTTGTGGCTTCAGCCATGAATGCCGGCCTCAGAGCTTGTCCTGTAAGTCAAACATACTTTATTCGGATCAACAGAATATCGACGAAAACATAAAACAATCAATTTTTTTTTTTTTTTTATTGGGTTATGTTGCAACCCTTTAAAAAAAAAAGAACAAACACAAGCCAAGCCTTAACATTCATCTCGAACCAGTGCCAGCCCTCATCTCACCATCTATTTCCCATAACATGGGCTCGGGTATGGATCTCAGAACGACCCAACGATCGAATCCACCGAGACATCGTGTAGATGATCTTTTATAATACGAAGAAAAGAGACCAGTGCATATAGCATCGCTCTGTTTGATCCATCAAACAGGGCTCTCCACCAATCATCTCGGGTGAGGAACTGAAAGTTCATTGTTGTTGGGCTAAAGATGTTAACTCTTTTAGACTCAAACACAGGGCACATTAGGGTTAGATGTTTTAGAGTTTCTTTAGAGGAAGCGCAGAAACGACAGGTAAGGTCCAAGTCCGGGGGTTGTGACCAGTAGCAGAGGCGTTCTTTAGTTGTCATAACATTCAGTCTAAAGTGGAGATAAAGGGCCCGAGCCCACTGGTCCGGAAAACAAGCCAAATACAGAGGTACACATCCATATGCCCTTGCCTCGGCCGGCGCTTCGAGCATGGACCTCGATTTGGCTCGTTTATCACAGGTCTGAATCCAGTCATTTCTACAAATCTTTAGTTTTGCCGCATCTGGATTTTCAAGCAGCAGTTGCATCGTGGTGTCGTACGTGTTAAGCACATCATGGCATAGCTTGTTCCATTGGAATACAATTGTAGGGGCCTTGGCAGACTGTAAGTTGTGTAAAATATCCGTCTGGGGCAATGTGCTCTTCATATTTAATTTCCTGAAAATGCTTAGAAGGTTCCAAGCAACTCTCGCTTGCATAGATATGTATCCAAGTTGATATCTAATGCACACTGTGGCGGTGCCTTTGGGAAGATGGAGAACCCTAGACCAAAAGATGTTTTCTAAGGAATTCCACACATCAGACCCACACCCACAGGCATTTTCGCCAGCGTATATCATAGACGGTACCACCTTCTGCTGGAAGAAAGTTAACGTTGGTCTTAAACTAAATTTTCCAAACTTTTTGTTGATTAAGACTGCTTGGCATGCCAATTGACGGCATTTTTTCTTGGCTGAATCAACCCAGGGTGCATCATTTATGCTAGCACTTAGCTGCATGCCTAGGTATCTGGTGTTAAGCACACGCCCAATGGGTTCTTTGCTCACATACCATTTAAATTTCTGCCGAATCATATTAGATCCTTGGAGTCTTTCAAGGACCATAACTTCGCATTTCCCTCTGTTGATAACCAGCCCGTTCTCTGTTAGAGATTTTTCCACGGCATTCAGTTTCCGCTGTAGACCTATAGGAGTTGAGTCTATCAGAATGGTGTCATCTGCATAGACTAAGTAGTCCACATGGGAGCCATGGAGTTTTGGCGGGAAAGTGCGAAGACCACAGAATGCATTCTTGATGTCGGATATGAACAAGTTAAATAGGATTGCCGCAAGCGGGCATCCTTGCTTGACACCTCGAAAGGTGTCAATTGGTGAAGAAAGGTTGCCCTTTTGATCTAGTCGAACTCTGATGGTCGTGTCCGTGTGGAGATCATAAATAGCGGCTAAAAGACTTGCAGGGCAGTTCCATTTGATCAGTTTAGACCAAAGCAGTTCTCTATTAATGGTGTCAAATGCCTGGGACAAGTCCACGAGGGCGAGATAAATCTTGGAATTAGATCGTAAGGCTTCCATTTTCAATAGGTTTAGTATTAAGAGGTTGATACCACAGCCCAAACCTTTGTCTAGGGTCCATCTGGTTGCAATTTGTTAACCATTCCGTCAGTTTTTGTTGAAGGAGAGTAGCATAGACTTTGCCCAATACATCAAGTAGAGCAATTGGTCTATAATTCTTTGGATTGTGGCGGTCGCCTTTTTTGAAAATGGGTATAATCACTGCCGATTTCCGGGACATGGGAGTCTTACAGTTATTGACAATCCTTTTAAACAACAGCTCGCAGAAGGTGGTCCATATTTCAGGTTGGAGCTTGAGCGTAAAGTTTGTTAGGCCATCAGGGCCAGGGGCTCTTGAGTTGTGCAAGTTCTTAATGACTCTCAGTATATCCTCATGATCGAAAACCAAGTCCCAATGTGACAGTGCAGGTGGCCTCCAAGCAACATCCTCATTGTTATTGCAGTAGAGGTTTGCATAGAAGGATACCCACTCGGCCTCAGAGACCAAGTTAGCCTGGAGAGCATGTTGAGGAGCAAGATTGTCATTTATCAGTCTCCAATATTCAGCGGCATTTGAGCTCTTCATTTTTGATAACATTAGCTCTGCATCATTCTGCAACATGATACCTTTGTGGGACTTAAGCCAGTTCTTATAGCGTTGTTTAAATTTTTTGACAATTCCGTTGGCAATGCTGGGTGTTTGTTTGCGGGCCAATCTTATCTGCCAGCGTAGGAGGCATTTCCGTTTTTGCACCTCAAGATCAAATTTGTGCTTCGATGAGAACAGACTGTTGCCCATGTGGGTCCTGTTTTCATGGTATTGAGTTAAAAGATAATCATATTCTGTGAAATCAGAGGTCTGGAAGCCCCTCAGGATGTTGCTTGTCTCAGTACAATCTAGATTTAAGCGAATCCTACCAGTTCCTGTTCTGATAGGAAAGGCCCACAGATCTCGAGGATTTTCAACTGTTTCCATGAATGTCAAGACCACCATGTCATGGTCGCTGTGCTGCATTGTTTGGACAGACAGACTAGTCGTTCTCATATCAACTCTTCCTCGTGGTTAGCGAAGACCAGACACTTTCGAACACATTTCCTCAGTTAAGAACTATAGAAATGATCAAAACAATCAAATACAGAGCCATACAATACAATTATATCAACCAGTCGATATCGACACTGGTCATCAGTTTAAAGCGTGTACCCTGTCACAACTCGAATGAGCTGACCAACTGTGGGTATGCCCTCAGATCTCAGTTTGGGGTCATTCTCTCTGTTTCCTGTATGGAATAAATAGCCCTGGAATCTCCCATATGTGCCAGTGTACTAATGGCGCATTTCGCCAGTGCCTATATGTCGACGTGCCCATGTGTAGGGAAAGTCCATATCATGTGTGCAACTGATCAAGCGTGACAGGTGGAGATGCCCTCTGGTGGAAGCCGCGGTCCCGGGACTACGCCCCCATCTTGACCACACCCCTTGTGGGATGATCTCCATTGGCAACTGCACTCAATTGGACGCTTCAGCTGTCCCTGAAGAGCAACTGGTGGGATTGGTTGAAACCATGCCAATGCCCGTGTGAGGTTAGCTTCCACTCCAATCAACTCCATTTTGATGATCGGCTTTCCATCCTAAGCCCACCATTTTGGTGGAATTAAGCATGGAACTGGAGGTGACATTTTGGGGAGTCTAGCATAGAGCACAACAATGACATTTTGAGAAGGTCCACGCCATGGTAAATGATTTCCAATGCAATTCTTGTGGCTAGGTGTTTCCCTCCACATGTATAAATTACCAGCACTGTTGGCTACCCCAAGGTACTACCCATGGCTTTCTGTCTTGACCGTGGTCTGGTTTTCACTGTTGTCTGGTGTCCAGCGTGTCTTCCTCTGTTTTTGTTCCACTGTCATTTAGTTATGGGTGCTGCATGCTTCCGCTAAGATAGACACACCACTGTTAGGACTTTGGCATGGCTACACTGGATAACATACAGAAAATGTGGATCATGGCCACCACTAACCTCCCCCCTGAATCATTTTCAGATTTCCCTTTTATGATATGACATGATATGGCCTTCATAATGTGCCTGTTTACACGTGTTTCTAGGGGATACAATGCAAGAGAGGGAAACAAAGGGAGGACAAGACAAACAATCCTACTAGGCCTTGCGTCATTCAGATCGTGCAAGTGCGACCATAGAAGTGAAAAGGGAAGGAGAGGGGGGAGTGCAAAGGAGAGGAAAGGGGGAAGTGCCAAGATGGCAGCATGCCTCTGATAAGGGCAGCCAGAGCAGCATGGCTCTTGGCAAGTGCACGATGCAAGGGGGCTGTAGGGGTTATAGTTACAGCCGCTAAGTGTGCATATGCCATGGGGCAGTGCGGGGAAGACTGGTCGTGGAGGAGCCTGGTACCCAGTGAGACTCTGAGGGAACCAAGCAACCAGTTAGCGCAGCCTCATAATAGGCATAACCACTTAAGGCCCCAACACATGGCAAGATCACAAGCCCTCCCGAGGCACATCAAATCATCAGGGCTCTGCAACTCTCCCATCAACTTCCATACCATAGTAACAAACAACACATCCCCAGATTTTGGGTATACAAGGTACCCCTCTGGATACATTTACCACAAACGCTGTCCACCCAAACAATCTTGAAGCAAGCACTACCTGGTACTTCTGAAGAGCAGGAATCAACACAACAGTAAAGCTGTCTTGCATTGTCTCTCTGTTGTGACTAACCAAACACACCTCTCTATTCGCATATTCGAAGCACCAAGAAACCACACAGATGTCAAAAGAGCACAGTATCATATCTAATAACATGTCATGTGCACATACTCAACACGAATCCCATAAAGTGAATGATGCTGCTGCTTATTGAGTTTTGTATAATCCTATTCTTGTAGGATATTCAAGTCATGTAGACCTGCACCAATCATGTTGCCCTGATCCAATGCGCTGAGAGACGAGTGGCTGAATGGCACTGGTTGTTTCTCAAAGGTCCTTCAGTCCTAGCTCTTAGGGCTTCCATGAAAGAGAGGGTCAAGGTGATGCTGCCGTTTTGAAAACAGAACACTTTTCAAAACGATGGCACACTGAGAACAATGGGCACTGCAGTTTGCAGTAGGAGCTCGCTCGATGCACAGACTTTGGTCTTTTCTGAGACTTGAGCTTGCTTGGAGTTTGGCAATTTTCTTTAATGGTCCCCTCTTCCTTTTTATTTAGTTGTATAATCAATAACAAACCCTCCTCTCTTTTTGTGACTGACCAGTTGCAGTTGCTGGAAATAGCTGAAGTAGCGAATGGGCAGTGGATAGCAGAATGGGCAGTGGATAGCAGAACGGGCAGTGGATAGCAGAACGGGCAGTGGATAGCAGAATGGGCAGTGGATAGCATTGGATGACTGCAAAGAAATGGGAGTCCCAATGGATCCAGTCATGGACCTGGTGGATCTTAGAAGACTGATGTTCCCCCAGTGCAGAGAAGAATGTTTGGGTGAGGTACTGATCACATTTTAGCCAATGATCACATTTTAGCCAATGATCACTGATCTCAACTCTTCCAGAGTGGGGAGGAGATACACCAAAGTCATTGGCACCAGGAAGCCATGGTGTCGGAATAGAAATAATATTATGCCTCCTATTGTAATAGTTATATGTGTATTGGCCTACGCCAAGTTGTCTAAACATCATGCGCGAACAAACTCCACGGCAAGGTCTTGACCTCAGAGAAATCAATGTAAGACGCCATCTTGAATCAAGCTGGCATTTTAGGTTCTCTTGTTATGTAGAAGTCACCCTGAACATCAAAATGGAGACCAAATGACATTTCGAATAGATTCTGGCCGTTGTGACCTCCGTACAGCTGAATGATTAATATGCATGCAGGCCACTTGTCGGGGTCGTGAACTGAGACCTTGTCCTACTGTTGACCTATATGTAAATGTACTACTTATATCAGCGAAACGAATCAAAATGCATATATTAAAGGTTGCAAAACAGGGGGGGGTCTGGAAAACTCTCTACCAGCACGAACACAGCCCATTGACTTGTTCCTGGGTGGATGACCCCTGGGAGAGTCTCAACCAAGTCTTTAGCTCAGTGTTCTTTTCACAGAGAAGAGATTTCCCCGCATATCAGTCTTTGCCCTGCCCAGGGGCAGTCCAGCACCGAAATGCTAGGCAATTCTCCTCTGAACAAGAGTACCACAGCAACCCCATACACGTGTTTCAACCTTGTTGGGCATCATCAGTGAGGTGAAGCTGTGTATCTCTAAGAGCAGTGAGCAAGGGGTCCACGTCTGGAGTCCCCTGGTAACTTAGGGTGAGACCCAAAGTTATTTGGTATGCAAAACAGGGGAGGGTCTGGGAAACTTTCTACTAGTACCATTAAAGGTTGACCTGGCAAGGAACCCTAGACCAGTATTGTATTTCACAGAATGGTTAACCCGCAAGAGGGTTGGCCAAGGGCTGGACAAATTGTATAAATGGCCCGGGTATTCCAATGTGTGGTCTCTCACTGAACACATCGAACCCTCGCTGAAGTTTGGTACGTTATACTGAGAGCCGAATAGCTATCTGTTTGTCAATCAACTTGGTAACTGTTGTAGCTTGAAATAAAGTACTTGTATGTTTCTTTGTAACCTGTGTTGGTGTGTTTCCTTTTGGGCTTCCCGGCCTCATATTATTTTTCTGTTTTCACAATGGAGATCAGGCACAGCAGCTAAGATGGCCATCCAAAATCTCCTCTGTCCGGTGAGGAGTTGTTGGGGACCTACAGAAACACAGGCTGCTTTAACAATGGCCTGACTGGTTGACCACTGCATCCTTCTCCCCCTACTTGCTGACAGGATGGGATTCTCTGGCACTGCCCTGAATTGGTTTACCTCCTACCTCTCAGGCAGACACCAGGCTGTCCAGATGAACTTGTTGGGTTCTAACCAACTCCAGCACTCCTGTGGAGTCTCCCAATGATCCGTCCTCTCACCAATCCTTTTTAACGTTTACATGGAGCCTCTGGGCACTCTCCTCAAAGATCCCAATATTGCCATCCATCAATACGCAGATGATGATCAGTTGTACATTAGAGTAAATAGTGTGCAGGGCATCATTCATCTCTTTGATTACATAGCCAATATCCAGTCCTGGGTGTTGACTACCTACCTCAAACTAAACCCATCCAACATTGAATTTTCTCTCATTGGTCCACCCCCTAAAACACAACTTGTCCAACAATGGCTCAATGATATGCCCCTAGACGGATCTGATCCACAACTCTCACACTCATTCACTATTGTCAGCAGCCTGTCCTTCCAGAAACACTGAGCCAAGAAGGCCCAAATAGCCTGGGTCAGAATCTCTACCTTTTAAAAAATCAATCCCTTCATCCCATCACAGGACTTCTGGACCATAGTGCAGGCCCTTGAAGTCTCGCACACCGATGGGGGAATGCTTTCCTGACAGGTCTCCCAGCTGGATTCTGACTGAATTACTCCCATCCTATGCAAACTACATTGGCTTTCACTCCAAGCCAGGATGCTGTTCAAAATGACATGTGTCGTCTGCAAAGGAGTCATGATTAGCGCACCAGCGTATCTGGCAGTTAGGCTCCACATATCTGGTGGCATACGCTCATCGTGCAGCAATTCGACCACCGCTTGAATCACAACTCGTCTGCAAAGAGAGGACCCACAAACAATCCTTCTCTTGCATGCACCCACCCTCTGGAACTCAATCCTGGTGTTGTCTCGGATTGCCCCCACATTTCTCCAATTTTGCAAATCTCTCAGAACATGGCACTTTCAACAACACCTGACCAAGAACTAATTCCAATGGATTTACATACCGATGCACAGACCTCACAGTTGTTTGCTGCTGTTGAAAGATGCCAACCCAAATGTTGGCTACCCACACTCTGTACAGTGCTCCGCTGCTCTCGAGCTAGGCCCGCGCCGTAAACAATAACATACAAACACATTTTAACAATGTCAAGATCCAGCAGAACATGGAGGGCCATGGGTCCGGGCCTGCACAGCAACTCGGTCACATGCTGCTCAGCAGGAACTGAGCTGCTGCTGCTCTCCCTGGCCTGCTCACAGGAGATTGACCCAGGAAAACCATCTTAGCGCTTTATGGAGATGAAAGTACATCTGGCAGCAGCTCTCCATCTCAACAGAGATTGGGGTCAGATGATGGAATCAATAAAGAGGGCATTATTTGTAAAATAACAAAACTAAACAAAATCAAACCCAACACAGTAAGTTGAATATACATCAAATAACAAAAGCAACACCTGGCCCCTCATCCTCTTTCTCCTCCGGACCTTTCTGTCATCCAAAGGAAAGAAGTACTGTGTTACTAGCAATGCTTCAATGCGTATCCTGTACACATCTTTTCTGTGCCGCCCTTGACCCATAGTCATGCTGTTGCTCTGTCGCTCTCAACGGTCAGGTCACAAATGAAATGGGGGTCCTCCCCTTGTTTCCCTGCCACACTCCCATGCTGTTGATTTGAAATAGGGTGCCCCTTGACTCCCAATCACATCTTTCCCCATATTCCCACATCCCTGAGAGAATGCCATTGTATTTTCCCTTGTTCCCTCCCTTGCTGTGAAGCACTTTGAAACACATTGTGTATAGGCGCTATATAAATAAACTATCATATCATTTCATAACAGTCCCCCTTTCCCTGTGCTCTCCTTCCCTAGCACCTATGTTCCCTGGGATATGCTCCTTCCTGTTATTCCACCCACTCTCCTATGCCCACTTCCCACTTCCTCCAGCGCTGGGCATACCACGTTGACCCGCACCACTAGTGGCACAGTATAGTCCTATGCTGGTAAGGCTGTGTGAAGCACATTTTATGAAATCACACCAATAATCTCAGAAAATAGTAGTAGCATTGGATGAGGTCCGTCACCTCCATCAAAAACCAGCTGAAGAATTTAGAATACTTATGTGATTGTGGAGAGGTCCTTGGGAAAACTAAAAAAAACATAATACGTTTCTCTTGGAGGATCTCCAAGGTCATGACAGTAAAAATGAAGAGCTCAAATTCAGGCGGCATACCTCAAAAAACAACGAAACTGAAGCTTAAATTCACGTTCCTCTGAACAAGACGCTGAAGCGCTACCGATGCTTACCCTGACTATAAGTGTAATTCTGCTCTCTGCCCAATTCCTGCCCAAAAACAGGAATTACCCTTCTCCTGGGTCTTCTTCAAAGGACACAACCTTTCTAACCTCTTAGCCATTTGACTGGACTAACCAATCAAAATCACCACATTGACCCAGTGTTGGACACACAACCATTAATACTGGGATGATATGGGGAAATTGGGGGAGGGCAACGGAGGCACGCAAGGCTTACCCAAAGGGTTGAGCAATTGGTAAGATTAACTTTGAAGGAAAGGAAACTATATTTAAGTACAGCTGAGAGGGGGTAGGACATAGCCTCCTAAGTCCATTACCATAGATGGTTGACCTGGGTCTGGAGTAAATACAGACTTCAGGAATGCAGGGGATGCTTCACCAGTTCTGAACCAATCAATATTTAGTATTGCAACCCTTTAAATATCTTTACAGTATGTGTCCCCAGATATGAATGGCAGTTACCACCAACAGCACAGCATACCCCACTAGCCAGGATTAATGCTTTTATCGATTAGAGCCAAAGGTAATCAACACATGAGTTTGGGGGTACACATACAGAGCAATTCTATGGCAAGACTGGAGGCGAGCATTATGCTTCAACTTCATTTATTGCTACTCTTCAGCAGTTTCAACAACTATAACAAAACAACAACATTGAAATGTCCCAAGTGACTTTTCCACTTTTGAACTACAAATCCCATAGTCTCTGTAGTCCTTCATACTCCAGCTCAGCTATGACCACTTCCTGTCCCTGAGCTCCTCCTCTTCTTTTTTTTACCTCCCTGTTTGTGTAAGAGGGAAAGTTATATCATATGTCTTCTTGTTTGGAGGGACAGTATGTATATTTCATAAATCATGCAGAGCGTAACATTGTACAGCGCATAGGCTAGAACGACGCAATTAGAACAGCAGACCAGCGTCATTAAGGCACGTAGGATGGTAAGAGGCTCCGTTTTCTGCCCGTTGTAAAAGATTCACCTGGATGTGTGTAACAACATTCTTGAAGTATTCTAAATCGTAAGGGCTTCAGCGGCGCACTAACCCTGTGCCATATAACCGGCACCCTGGGGGTTTTCGACGATTAGCCTGTGGAGCTGAGAGCTGGGAAACCCCTCACACAAGGGTAAGAGCGCAGGAGCTCAGACCCCCTCCCTCTTGGGGGTGGAGTCGAGCGCCGAAGCGCGATTCCAGTGAGCCCTCAGCAGAGGGTTAGTGAGAAGCAGAGCGCTCCGGCCCCCACTTTCGCCTGGGCGGAGCCGGACCGTGGAAACCGATAAGCTGCAGGGAGCAGTAAAGATAAGAGCGTATAAAGCTCCAGCAATCGAAGAACATTAGAAGGGAAGCCTCTCAAATAAGAGTCTTGAAGCTTCAGCCCCACGCAGAAGGAGGCAGTGGGAATCAATCCCAGCACCAGAACCAATCCCTGACAGGGGACAAGAGACAGCAGCCTCACACTAAGAGGAGGAACCTAAGCCGCCCCAGGCATACAAAATCAAAAAAAGTCTGGTGCAGCCACAAAAAGAAAAAAAAAAAAAGTTAAAAGTGAAAAGACACGAGATTTATCTCAGATAAAGTCATCTACTAGGAAGGGGCGGCAAAGACACCTTCTACAGGTATCCAGGCACACAGCACACTCCTGATCATGTCAGAGTTCGAATGGAGCGAGGAGGAGCAGTCATTAGACTTAGCCGCCAGCTTCAAGGAGGTGCTGGGAAATTCCAAAGTAGAGGCTTTGGCTCAAGGGGTCAGACCCCTACAAGAAAGACTGGAGACGTTAGAAGCGATGCTTCACCAGCCTAAGGATAGCACCACAAGGACAAAAAGCACGCCCACCGAACCCTCTGGTGCAATGTCTAAGGGGAGTACTCAGGCCCGCAAGAGGAAAGCCTCTGCAGACCCCCAGGGCCCTATGGAAGGGGCAAAAGATAAGGCCCCGGAGGTCGCCGACGCCTTCGCAAAGCTTAAGGAAGCCTATTTGTGGCGTCAGGCAGTGCCAGACCTCACGACCCCCACTCCTGGGGAAGACAATGAAGGAGCAGAAAACCTGGACTCGGAAGAGGAGCCAGCAGAAGGGGACCTCTCCCCTCAAGAGTCAGAAGAGCCAGTCGAAGAGGAATGGGTAAAGCCCAGCGGCGGAAACAGAGCCCGCAAGGAAAAGCACCTCGAGGAAGAGCAGGATGACATGTTTGATCCGGAGAGCATCCGGAACCCGAGATCATCCGACCAGCAGCCGTCCCCGGGAGTAGCTCAATACATGACGGCGAGGCTCAGAAAGCCTCTAGACAAGGAGGTTAGACAACGCCTCCGGACAGAGTGCCCTCGTCCAGACCTGCCGGGGAAAGTAGCAGAGACCCCCAAACTAGACCACAAAATGCTTACCTTTGTTTCCAAGACCAGCAAGGATCCACGGAAAGGATTAGACAGGTCGTGGAAGAGCTGCCAGGAGAAAGTTCTAGACGTGGCCGGCCCTCTCGCTAAGTACATGGACCTAGCGGAAAGAGAGAGAGACACAGGGGAGGAAGTTGATCCGGATGGGCGCAAAGAGCCATTTGCCTTTTGGGGAACGCGAACTGTGCCATAGCATCAGGGAGAAGGAGAAGCCTATTCTTAAAGATCGACTCGGAGCTCAGCAACCTAGCGTCCTATGAAGCTGGAGAAGCACCTCAGGGCCTCCTATTCGGAGAAACGTTCGGAAAAGAAATGGGCCGTTTCGTGGGCACTTACACATCGCTAGAGAAAGCCGAAGCATCCATTCGAAAAATCTTTCCCGCATAGAGTTTTTGCCAGGACCGGTTGTTGCAGGGGTCGCAATACCAGTTAACAACAAGGAGGGAGAAGACCCCCCCAATCATAGAGCCCAATACTGGGAAAACAGGCAGCAGGATGCATTCTTCCCAGCCAGAGGTCGCAACACCAGAGGGCGCAGAGGCACAGGTTTCGGACGAGGACAATGATTTACACCAGCTAAGGCCAATTATCTACCCCTCAGTAGGAGGGAGAACCAGTATGTTCTGGGAAAACTGGCGCACGCTTTCCAGCGATGCATGGATTTTGCAAACCGTCAGAGGTCTGCAGATAGAATTTATGCAGACGCCAGTGCAAGTCCAAGTATCCAAGCGCCTGCATCTTGCGGTAGCAGAGTACAGAATCGCTAAATGTCGAGTTATCGCTCCTAGTGAAAAAGAGAGCCATTGAGAGGGCCCGATAGCTCCGAGTTTCATAAGCAGCATGTTTCTCGTTCACAGGAAGGAGAAAGTACGACCAGTAATACATCTGAAAGAACTGAATGGCTGGATAGTCTACCATCATTTCAAGATTGAAGGGATCCACCAACTCCGAGACTCCCTGAGAGAGGGAGACTGGCTCACGAGATTAGACTTAAAAGATGCTTACCTGATGATCCCAGTGCACAAGCAGTTCAGGAGATTCTTGGATTTTTGCTGGAAGAAACAACTCTGGCAATTCAAGACGATGCCCTTCGGGCTTGCGTCAGCACCTTGGGCTTTCACCAAGTTGATGAAACCCGTAGCCACAGCAATCCGAGAGAAAGGCATAAGATTGATAATATATTTAGATGACCTTTTACTCCTAGCGGAGGATCAGGGAACACTAGAATATGAGACGAAGTGGGTCCTAGACCTATTGCAGTCAATAGGTTTTCTAGTGAACATGGAAAAGTCAGATAGCAAACCAGCACAGAGGCTAGATTTTCTAGGTTTTGTTTTAGACACGAGGAAAGCTACGATAGAACTGCCAGCAAGGAAGATTCGGGATATCAAAAGAGAGCTCAGGATGTGTCTGAGGAAGAAAGTGATCTCACTGAGGGTCCTCGCGAGAATAGTGGGCCTCTTGACAGCCTCCATACAAGCCATATTTCCGGGCCCCTTACACTATCGAGCCTTACAAAGATTGAAGATAAGGCACCTACAACAGGGATTGAAGTACCATCAATTGATACCATTGGATCAGGAGTCCATCACGGAACTGGAATGGTGGTTGCAGAATATGGGTGCCTTGAAAGGGCTTGCCATATTCGGAGACCGTCCAGACCTGATCATAGAGTCAGACGCCAGTCGTTTAGGCTGGGGAGCATGATGCGGGAAGTTGCAGACAGGAGGCAAGTGGAGCGAAGAGGAGTTAAACTTACACATAAACTGCCTAGAGCTCCTAGCAAGCTCCTTTGCGATAAAGACCTTCATGAGAGGCAAAGTGAAGTCATGCGTACTGCTGAAGATGGAAAACATCTTGCATCCGTTATATAAATCACTTAGGCAGAACAAGATCCAGGATGCTAGCAGAGCTAGCGAATGATTTTTGGCACTATTGCCTGCAGACAGGAAAATCAGCGACAGCAGAATACTTGCCCGGAGCACTGAACGTGGTAGCGGAATGGAATTCCCGATACCTCACAAACTCCAGCGACTGGAGGCTGGATCCTGCATTATTTCAGATACTGGATCGGAGGAGGGGTCCGATACACACAGATCTGTTTGCGTCTCGTCTCAACGTGCAGACAACCAACTATTTCAGCTGGAGGTTAGACCCAGATGCAAGTAGAACAGACGCATTCCTGCAAGAGTGGGCAGGCGGACTCCATTACGCATTCCCTCCTTTCATGATGCTGAGCAGAGTGCTAGCGAAATGTTGGAGGGAGAAAGCAGAACTGGTTATAGTAGCACCACTGTGGAAGTCACAAGTGTGGTTCCCAACGCTGATGGAACTCTCGATAGACCTGCTGAGAGTCCTCCCCGAAGGAGAGCGACTACTCACGGACCCAGCTTGGCAGTGTTATCCTCTGAGAGTGAGAGGGACACTCCTGCTGATCGCGTGCAGGATATCAGGAAATGATGAGAGCTGCCAGGCATTTCGATGCAGGCTGCAGAGCTTATCGCATAATCCTGGGCTCCATCGACTAGGAGGAGCTACGACACGGCTTGGGCCATGTGGACTAGCTGGTGTAGAAGGAGAGATTTTCATCCCATTTCAGCACCTGTAGTGGCTATACTGAATCTTCTAGATCAGCTCCTGCAGGACGGGAAAGCATTCCGCACCATAGGAGTATACAGATCAGTGATCTCAGCAGGTCCCCTGCCGATCGAGGGAGTGCCAGCAGTAGAACACCGGGCAGTAGCAGGCTCATTAGAGGAGCTAAGTTTAAGGTACCGCCTGAACCTAAATACAAGGTCTTATGGGACATCTCAGTGGTGCTGCGACTTTTAGAGAGATGGCCAGCGGACAGATATCTATCTCTCAAACAGTTTTCAGGCAAATTAGCGATATTGCTGTGTCTCATATCTTGTAAATGTGTATCAGACATCAAAGCTTTAGAGATCAATAGAAGGACTTTCGGGCCGGAAGGAGTGACCTTTGTGGTAGTACAAAGGACTAAGACAGGCACTTCAACAGTGCACTATCCGTATTTCCCGAATAACAGCAAATGGTGCATAGCAAGCTGCATGAAGGAGTACGAAGCTAGGACAGCAGAGAATAGAGCAGCGAGTACTAATCAATTGCTAATAGCGCGTAAGAAGCCTTTCCACGCTATAAAGACAGCTACCATTGCGAGATGGGTCAGAGAGGTAATGCAAGCAGCAGGGATTGATTTACACAAATATGGAGCACACTCCGTAAGAGGAGCAATGGCATTTTAAGCATATACGACAGGAGTACCCTTATTGGAAATCATGTCAGCAGCAGACTGGGCTAATGTTCGTACCTTTAGAGAATTTGACTTTAAGCCTGCTGAGAGTATAGCGCTTACCGTATTGGGGCAGCTTTGGACAAGGATAATGATCACCTCTAGACTTGCCATAGAATAAAGATTACCCCTGCTAACTGCGCAGGGAGTATTAATTCTATTAAAGACTAGGAGTTTGAGCATTTGTTCCCACCCACTGTTATTTGTTAATCATATGTTTATGTTTGCAATTTTGTGATGATATGTTAACAAAGCCAGACACCACCCTGATACTCTATTTTATATTTTCCTTAGGGGAAGAGCAGAAGAATAGTTGAGTGAGGTGACTAGAAAGGAGAAGAGTAGAGAGTGGCCTGAGAAATGGGCAACCAGTTGGAGTGGAAAAAAGTCTTCGCTCTGTTGGCGGGACGAGAGGTTTTAATGGTTAAGTGACATTCAGAGCACGTAAAAGAGAGGAGGAGCTCAGCGACAGGAATTGGTCATATTTGAGCTGGAGTATGAAAGACTATAGAGACTATGGAATTCGTAGTTCAAAAGTGGAAAATTCACTTGGGACATTTCGATGTTTTTGTTTTGTTATAGTTGTCGAAACTGCTGAAGAGTAGTAATAAATGAAGTTGAAGCATAATGCTCGCCTCCTAGTCTTTAATAGAATTCATGCTTCCTGCGCAGTGAGCAGGGGTAATCTTTATTGATAAGCATATCACCCATCTAACAGCACATGGAGGAGTTGGAGTGTAGGATGGTGGAGGTAGAAAGTGCCAGAATATATGACTAACTCAGGCCCGTAATTCAGTAATATCTAATTTGCAAATGAAGGTTATTTGGAAATAGGCCCAAGAGAACACACCTTGGTTCTTTGGGAGCGGAGAGGGGGCCATGTGGAGTCTGAGGGAAATTCAACTGTAAAATGTTTTCTTAATTTAACAGTGTATATATAATATTGTGAAATAAGTGTACAGAGCTCGCCGTATACCAATCAAGCCATGGATCAGGGGCTCCAATGGAGTAGTGAGACACCAAACCATGTTCAGTAACAATTTGAGCTTTCAAATTGAGGAGATTATCAGGGCGATAATCTGGCAAAATAAAACAGAGGAATTCTATGAGCATAGTGACCAGTTTTGATTTGAGGAGGGTAAAACTAAATATACAGCAGCAGTTGTAGAACTATTTTCCCCCAAATCAAGATAGTAGTGGTTTACCTTCCGGACACTCCACATCTTAAAGATTTCAAAGAGATAATGACCGGCTAAATCGGGGGTCACCAGGCAATGCTAAGAAAACCAAGATATAATCTGCCAGGAGTTAAGGCTCAGCCAGAATACTTGGGTGGCAATTCTAAGGGTGGCGAAATGTAATGTAATGTATTGTGCTTGTAGAGCCCGGACTAAGGCCCAAAGGCATCTAGGTGCTGAGAAGGACGGACAATCCAAGTGTGCTACAACATCATGAAGAGTGTTAAAACAAATGAGTCTTCAATGCTGTACAGAACTGAAGATACTCTCCAGTGTCACAGAGCGGAGCCGGTAGCTTGTTCCACAGGGTAAGGGCAAAAACGGTAAAAGATCAGCCACCCAATCAAGCACTCTGATAACACAGAAACTTTACTAACGCTTGGCTGAGAGAAGGCTACTGGGCTGATCACACTCCAGTTTAGTCTTCAATTAGGCTCCCCAAGTGTTGTGAAGAGCCCGGTGAGTAATACATAAGGTCTTAAACCCATCTCTGGCTTTCACTGGCAGCAGATCAAGCTTCCACAGGAGGCTCGCACAAAGAATGAGTCTTGATGCTTCTAAGCCAACCTTGCCACAGAATTCTGGAATTCTGGAGCACTTTCAGCTGCTGCGACTGATAAGTGGCTGTCCCAGGTAGACCCCAATACCTGGCAATGAGGTGACGGGGAACCCATATGATGGTGACTGAAGAAACCAGTCTTAGGTAAGCCCGCCGCCTCAACAGGTCTGGATCTAGCAGGGTGGGCGGGTACATTTTTAAGAAAGATACAGTTGGTGCTGAAATCATATACACAGCAAGACACTGTGTTGTGGGCTTTGGCTTGCTGCTGGTATACATGTTAACCTGCAACTAAATAGAGGGAAATCACAAATAGGGACATTTTTCCAACACTTTACAGTGAGCTTATGGCACTTGGGATGTACATTTGTGGCTGGATGGGATTACACCAGAGTAATTCTGAGTCCAAATAACTGGGAAAACTCAAGAAGATGGCAATTTGCTGTTTTATTATAAATTATCTAAAACGAACAACGAACATGAATGGACATACGCTCATTCTCGCAGTGATTTCCAAAAAAAAATACAATTATATACTTCTTTATGCATCAGAGTGACATCATACTATGTGGCAATAGTGAAAAACCTATCAAGGGTTGTGATTGGTTAAGGGACACATCTAGATATACAATCATCTAGGGGCTTGGTTTGTTATTGGCTGTCCCATATCAGGTGGACAACTTATGCCTACCCCTTCATACGAGGCATTTACGAAAATTCAGATACACAGTGTTTTATTGGTTTCTTAAGCTATAAGGTCCTTCGTTATACGGCTAATAAAATTGGTTTGGCAGGCTTGTGCCATGGTTGGAAACTTCGGTTTAATTAGCAGCACTTAAGCCAAGACCCAGGTGCAAGTAGATAGAACATGAGGCTGTCCTACCACCCAATTAGCCCAACATATCTCATCATCCATAACTTCTGTAATGAAATGCTCTTTGTACTTGGCCTTGAAGAGTATTCTCATCCTGGGAATGTACCAGGAGTTAGGGCATTCACTATCATATCTGGAACTCCAGGTTCAAGTCTTATCTCCATCCTTGACTCATGTAACAAGAGACCACAATTCTGCTCATTCTGCAAGCTTTTAAAAGTTTTAAATAAATTAAGACTTTGCACCCTTTGTGTATTTTCTTGCACCTTAACGTGAGAGGATTCATACTCAATACAGTTGTTCTTCTACCGAGTAGATAGCTGACCTCGACTTCTCAGATCTTGACTTCAGGCCAGACAGCCTCTCAACGCGGCTCCAATAACCTGCTTAGTCTACTGTGACATGGCCTTTCATTCTTTCTCAATGATTCTTTGGCTTACTATGTCATGATACCAATGTCCAGCTTCTGTACAATGGCGGCTCCACCTGCGTTCTATTCACTACTTGTAGCTCGCCTATACGATGACTTGATCTATCTTGCGTTTCAGCGTCTGTACATTCATTAGACTTCTGGTTTCTGCAGCACTTTGCTAACATATTATGTTCTTTTAAACTTGATTCTTTACTTCGTCCTTTCTCCTCTAGGATCCATACATCGTCTTCATTGAGCATCTCAGAACGTCGTGCACACTTTCTGATGACGTCATTTGTTCATTTTCTTAGCTCTTTCTCATTTTCCTTCAGGGAGTTTCTCCTTCAGGGTGTCACCAACTTGAGGGTACATTTGATATGGTCATCTTAACAGATACCATCTGCCATATGTTCGCTGTATTATTGGTACAGTAGCTGAGGTTAGACAGGGAATGACTCCAACACAGGGGAACTGCAAGGCGGGGGGGGGGTAGGATCTCCTGCAGATGTGTACGTCTGCTCCTCTACAACACTTACTGACCCTTGGATGCAATACTTCCTGGCCAGTTGCCGTATGGCTCACATTAGAGACGCTGCTAAAAGTATTGGAATGTAATGCCAGCAGCATCTAGGGACAGTAAGGCAAGATGTGTAGTAGCAGAGATCCAGTTACCAGATAAATAACACTTCTGCCGCATGGCATTACACTTTCCTCCTGTTCAGCGCGGCCTTTCTCACTTTGTTCTCCATTTCTGTACCCCAACTCTCTAATCGCTCGGCCCATACTGCACTGTGGCTTGCTCAGCATTTCAGTGCTGCTCCCTTTGCAACTGCAGTTGGCGCTTTCCAAATCAGAAATAAATAAATAAATTAAAGTAATGATTTGAAGTTGCTTAGAGTTCTTTGCAACAACATGTTCGTGCATGTTCATTTTACAGGGCACATCATGCAGGAGGAAACACTAATGTAGTTTGAAATTGAAATATCGTGTACTTTTTCCTGTCTTCAATGTGAAACTTAATCCGAAACTCAAAGCAAGCGCTTCTTTAAATAATCCGAAACTCTATCATAGGAATGGACGATGATTGGATCATTAAGAATCTGGGTCTCGAGGGATATGCATTTAATTCTGGCAGACACTACTTTTATTTCAGGATCGATTTAATGCTGATATTTCATGAACTGGCGGAACATATTCCACTGGCAGAATATTTATGGGCAACAGACCCAATGCAAAAGTCTGATCAAACAGCTCTTTCTTTATAATTGAAATGTGAATACTTTCTGGCCACGTAGTCCGTCTTCCCTGTCTGCTGCCAGTCAAGAAAAGTGGAATGACGTGGCAAGTATCAGATCCAGAAATCGATATGTCTACAAAGGAGTAGTGGAAGACAGCATCTCGCAAACGAGTTGACGGTGGGAAAAAGAGGTAACGTTCCCTCTGCTCGTTCCACTCCACACAATATGTGTGTGGTCTGGAGTTGCTCCAAGAGTCCCATTGTGACTTCAGATGGACTCTACGTTGAATAATCCTGAGAGTAGAGAAGGTGGCGCCTTCTGCGCACTGCAATCCTTGCTTCCAGTGTGTAGAATGTGCTTGCGAGACCCGTGAGCAGGTGAAACACGAGCAGATAAGCGAAAGGACTTCATGAGCCGGGATTGAGGAGGAATCATCTCCCGTATGATCCTCCGTATGACGTGACAGAAACATCACTCGCCGATAATCAGGGACAATTAATACGCACCTAAAACAGCAATAACTATAAGGCAATGAGGAACTGTGATTGTGTGTGTAGTTGTCGTGCATCCAGTCAATAAAGGACACTACTAAACCGCTGATCATGTCCCGTTAGTACACAACATGATTGGCGACGAGGAAGCAGTAAAGAGCCCACGGTGAGCATGATGCAAGGCGCAACGCCACCCCCTGCTTTCCTCCAATCTCCAGGTAGCCCCGCCATACCATGGCCTCAGTGGGAGGCCCTGTTTGTCACGTATGTGGATGCATTGGGGGAGCGGGCTTCATGGCTGCTAGGAAGAGTGCAATGTTCCTGTATGCATTGGGAGTGGAAGGACAAAGGGCGTTTGCCAGTTTGACCCAAGTTTTGATAGAGGAGGATAATGATAAAGTGTAAAACGAAGGTGTGAGGAGGATCGTCCAGAGATTTTCCAGCAAAGATAACACTGAGCTGCACAGGATCAGGTTCTATGGCAGGACGCAGGAACCTACCGAACTGCTTCATGACATTTCTCAAACTGACGGTGCTATGCAATTTCAGTACTAATGCAGAGAGCATGATCTGCGACATGCTCACCGTGCACATGAATAGCAGGAAAGTTCAAGACAAATTCATTCTAGGGAAAGAACTGCAACTGGACAACACCATTGAAATAGCTAGAGCTGTAGAAGAAACTATGGGTAGACGCAAGGAGTTTGCCGGCAGTCTGGTGGCCACGAAAGTGCAGGCCGTAATGTTCAGAGGCAGGAAGTATAGACAGCCATCGGAGTGCAGAGAAGAGGAGTGGGGAAAAAGGGAACCACTCAAATGCCATAGATGTGCCAGTACACATCTCTTGGTGAATGACAGGGAGTGCCCAGCTAGGAACAATGAGTGTTCCAACTGAAAGTGGTTTGCCCACACCGCTGTTGCATTCAAGGGGTGCAGCAAGAAGGTGACATCCATTCAAGTTGAAGAGGCAGCGGGTGGAAACAGTTTGTCTGAAGAAGAAGGAAGACAAACCATAATAATGGTCAACAGTTTAGGAGTCAGGAGAGAAAAGCTGCACTGAGTAATCAGAGTGGATGGAAAGGCGACAAGAGTAATGGCCAACTCAGGGTCGGATTTGATAATATCACCCATTCACACGTGCTAGGAGATGGTGGGAAAAAAAAACAACGTGGAGGTGTTAAGCACAAAACATAAGCCCACAGTGTTTGGAGCTTCCTCAGTGTACTTGTTGGGGTACGCAAATTGTGTCATCGTATTTTAAGGGAGAGAATCTAGGACCAAAGTACACTTTGATAAATAAGTCCCAACAGTCCTAGGGTGGGATGACCAAGCCAAGCTCAAAGTCAAGCTAGACCGCAGCATGGAGGATCAAGTGATGGAGGTAAACGTTCGAGGAGCGCCGGTGTCGAAAGATGAATTCCCGAGCTGTTCTGAATACACAGCACAAGTCCAATTTCCATTCTTTCCAAATTCACATATTCACAAATAGGGGCATTGCACTGCCCATTTCAAATGCAATTTTAAACTGCATCACTTTTATTTCTCTATCTGTAATTCTTGCCATCATCTGATGAACAATTTCTTATGAAACAAAATATAATGTTATATGTCCTTGGATTAATTGGGAAATTGCATTTTGAACCTCCCTCATTTAGGGGCCGATTCATGGAACAAATGTGCGCCGAAAATTGTGGCGCAAGCCGGCGCAAGCGTGAAAAAGCAAGCGCACGAGCACGCATGCGATTCATGGAAGGGCCTGCGTGTGTTTTCCCCGAGATGTGCGCCAAATCCGTGCGTGGCGCAGACGGGCGCACACGTCATTGCAACATCCTGAACGCTGTGCGCGATGCGCACAGCGAAAGCGCACAACGTTAGCGCGCACACCAAAAAGGGGGCGGAACAGGGGGCGGAACACACGGAATGGGGAACAACACGTGAAAAAGAAGGTGTAACTGAGGAAGTATTGCAGGGAAATACACAGAACGCCCACACGCACGCGAACAACACATATTCATGGAATCGAATACGGGAAATCCGTGCACGGCAAAAGACGCGCATAGGCATCAACACGTCCGCCACACAAAGGCGGAAGCGTCCCCGCGCACAGTATAAAAGTGCGCGCAAACAACAAACACGTACATACAGCTACGTTGAATGTCCCATTTGTCGCAGCACTGATCGTGGGACACCGCAGGAGGAGGAGATTAGCCAGGCCCCGCATTTTTCTGCCCCGGACCAGCCTTCTTGGGATGCCTGATGACCAGGTCTATGGCAGGTATAGGTTTCCACCTCATATCATCCTAGACCTGGGCAGGGAGTGGGAAGATGACCTTAAATCACCCACCCTGTCCTCCCAAGCATTGAGCCCCCTGGAGAAGGTGCTCAATGTACTGCATTTTTTGGCCACTGGGTCATTTCAGCTGACTACTGCCATAGTCGTGGGTGTCTCACAGGCCACGCAGTTACGCTGCCTAAGCCAGGTGTTGGCAATCATGACTGCGTGCCCCTCAGTCTGCAGGCACATATACATGCCCAGAACACTTGCAGAAAGGCAGGCCATGGTCCAGGATTTTTACAGGGTGGCACACTTCCCCAACGTTCTCGGTGCCATAGATTGCACCCAAAAAGGGGGCGGAACAGGGGGCGGAACACACGGAATGGGGAACAACACGTGAAAAAGAAGGTGTAACTGAGGAAGTACTGCAGGCAAATACACAGAACGCCCACACGCACGCGAACAACACATATTCATGGAATCGAATACGGGAAATCCGTGCACGGCAAAAGACGCGCATAGGCATCAACACGTCCGCCACACAAAGGCGGAAGCGTCCCCGCGCACAGTATAAAAGTGCGCGCAAACAACAAACACGTACATACAGCTACGTTGAATGTCCCATTTGTCGCAGCACTGATCGTGGGACACCGCAGGAGGAGGAGATTAGCCAGGCCCCGCATTTTTCTGCCCCGGACCAGCCTTCTTGGGATGCCTGATGACCAGGTCTATGGCAGGTACGGTACGTCCACCTAGGGCCACTGAGCACATCTATCGAAACCGCAAGGACTGGCATTCCATCAACGTACAGGTTGTATGCGATGCCCATGGAATCATCCCCTCTGTCTATGCAAACTATCCTGGGTCTACCCATGACAGTTTCATTTACAGAATGTCTGCACGTGAGCCGGAACCTGGAAGCTGGGAAGCATGGTGACACATGGCTCATTGGTGAGTACAAATGTCTGCACACATGCATGCATGTCACACACAGACAAATACACAAACCCAACTAATGACAACCACCCTAACCTCCCCAGGCTACCCTCTGAGCAACCACATGATGACGTCAATCCGGAACCCCACCACACCTCCCCAGGTAAGATACAACACTGCCCATACTGCAACCAGGGGCATAGTGGAGCGCACATTCGGAGTGCTGAAGTCACGCATCTGCTCCCTTGACCGCTCTGGTGGCCAGCTTCTATATGCACCCCCAGTAGTGTGCAGGATCATTGTGGCAGCATGTGTCCTGCACAATGTTGCAACACGGCGGGACGTACCGGTGGACATGGTGGTGCCCCACATCCCCAACCACAGGCACAGGCGCTGCCCATGGGAGGGGAAAGGGCACGCGGCGAGGCAGCGCAGACCCAGCTTGTGGCCACATTTTTCGCCTAAACTCCCACCCCTGCGGAGTGCACACAGGCCTGGCAAATACCAGGTGACAATTGATGATGACAAAGAGACAATCAACTGTCACAACCTCACCACCCTGAGAATGTTGCCACAAAGTGCTACATTGTGTGCATCCCTAGCTACTTAAACATAACCAATCCTATGTGACCAAAAGGAACACATGCAAGGTGTGTATCACACCACGCCCCTGCAAAACTGGACATGACAATCACTGGTATGTCACCCAAACCCTCCCATCCCACATCACCCTACATACAAAGTGACAAATGATAAATGGAAAGAGGCCCGAGACAATCACGCCTGACATGGAATCAGAGGAAATGACTGACCAACAACCTCCCACACATACCATGTCATACACAAATGCTTGCCACCAGTGGTAGCATCAACAAAAGACTGAATGCCTGTTCACATGCACATTGGCCAAGCCAAATCCGCTAATCCCTAACCCGTGTGCTGTGTGTGTCTCTTGCAACACACTGATCAGCACACAGCATAGTGAGCAGCCATTGTTTTGGGGATACACCTTGAGCATCACATAAAAAGGGCAAGCAACAAAAATAACCTATTGACGCATGTACACGATCCCCAAATGGTAATTGATCATGCGCTGCAGGGACACAGCGTGCCAGACAAGGGTATCTGTGTGCACGTGTGGGCATGGAAGGGTGGTTGTACATGTGGTGGAGCATTGTGCAATTGTGTGTCAGTAGGGACATGCACTCAATATATGCATGTGAAATCAAGTGACCCTCAGTTTTCCTGTACACATCACATTTGAACATAGCCCATGTGTATACCCCAGCATGTCAAACCCCAACCCTCCCCTGACACCTGAAAAGTAAACACAACACAGGAACTGCCATTGATCAGTAGAACACATCATGTACATAGTACCCCACAATGACAATGTCAGAGAGTGGCCAAACAATGTATGCCAAGCTTACTGTCCAACAACAAAAGGCCCTCCCTCATGTACACATCACCATGACCTTCTGAAGAACTGTGTCTGTAGCCTTCTTCCTCCTAGTCTACCTGGCTTCAGGATACCTCTACCCCCTGTTTTCCATGTTCTACCTTGTGTGTAAATAGGGTCCAGCCCCCTCAGAGGCCACCTTGACTGGTAAAAATACCAAATCGCAGAGAACTCCAAGGAGCCAAACCCCCAAATCATGGAAAACGCTTGTAGCCAGAAAAAAAACCCTGGAAGAGTCTCCAGTAGATGACTTGAAGTTGCAGAAAATGTCCAAGCACATGTCCAAGCAGAATGATAGAACAACCAAGGCAACACAGTTCACCAATGGTTCAACATGATGGGTAGCATTTTCAGTACACTATATACAATGAGTATGCAACAACTGATGGATAGTGTCACAGCTCCGGTGTACAGGTGCAGGAGTGGCACGAACCAACCAGCCCCTCCGCGGTCTGGGTGCCTGCAAGGTAAAACTTACACAGGCCTCCGAGACCCCGGCGGGGAAAGAGGGTTAGGGATCCGTTGTTTGGAAAGGCATTGGTATTCAGGATAACCGGAAAGAGGGGCAGGAGAGGGGAGTTGGATGGCCAAGGGAAAGTAGGCAAAATACAAAATACAACTATTGACAATAACACATACTCAATCTGAGAAACCATGTTCTTCATGCACATTGTACAAAATGGTTCAAATGCAAGCCAAAGAGAGACTTATCTGTGGGGTGAGTGCTGGCCTCCTGCCTGCACACTCTCAGGTCTGGTAACAGGAACAGTAAAATGCTGAAAAGAGAGCGTGAGTTACTAAACTGTGTGTGTTTACAGCACACACACAACACCATTCATGCCTCAAACTAAGTGACTTCTCCACAAACAAACACTCTTGTCTGCCGCTTTGTTCTTATACTCTTGCTTGCCCCATGATGGTTCATACACTGTCAATGCAGTAAGGCAGCCACACATGGCCCCGCGGTAAATGGAAGACCAATGTGTTAAGAATCACACATGATAGAATGGTCCTTGGGTGAGCTGCTAGCTGTCATGATTCCTGCCCCTCATGTCCCCAGCCCTCCAAGATGTCAGGCTGGAGCCAGGCCACAATCACCTACATGGCCCGCAAGGGCCTCTCCATCCCTCCAAAGACCCACTTGGAGTCAGACTTGGCGCTTGTGGCACCAGACTCACTCACTCCCATAGGATAACATTGGGGATTGGACTTGTAGTGATTTGATGGGGACAAGATGGATGCCCCCACATATTTCGGTTCCCAGAACTGCATGTGCAGTCTAGTCTTTTGGGTGTGGTTCAGCCCAGAGACACCTGGGATACCCAGAGACTATTTAAGCCATGCCCAGGCTGAGAAACATGCTCTGTGTTTTCTGCACCTGCAGCGTGACACTCACCGTGTTCGGATCCTTTCCTGCAAGAACAAGAACACTGTTAGGAACAGCCTTACCTTGCGGCGATTCTGCCCATCATTCATCGCTTCTTCTGTTCTGCGGGCATCTTCAGCTGTGTTATTCCCATCCCGGCACGCCGCTTCCTAAGGAAAAGGGAAAAGAACAGAAAAACGGCATTAGTAACCATTCAGCAAATCTTCGCTTATTTTTAAAGACTGTACGAGCTTCAAACGCTTACCTGAATCCCAGCCGCTCTGGGGGAACTCTGTCTCCGGAACTTCTCATCCATCTGCAAGAGGGAAAAGACACTCCAGGTTAGCGTGGAAACACCGCATTTCTTCTTCATAACCGGTATCAACGCTGAAAACGTCACGGCACCTAAAAGACACAGAAAAAGAACTCAGTTTAATACAAATACGAAAGGGTCGCATCGCGCTCTCACTCACCTTCAGCGCTACTCATCTCAGCAGCACGTCGCCATCCCCGGATGCCGGCCATCATCTAAGGAAGGAAAGGAACGAAGTAAGAGAACTGTTCAAAAGACTCATTATACTTAGCTGTACTACAATAACTACAATAGCTACTTACCTGTCGGATTCTTGCCATTGAAGTAACTAGGCAGCAACGAGCCCGCATCAATCAACGCGCCCCTGCACTGAAAGCAGGACAGAGAGCACACTTTCCAAGAAAACAAGGCCCAGTCTCCAGTCGAGTAGACTCCAGGGAAGGGTTTGAGGTCGTAAGAGGTCAGAACAGGCTGAGTGACGTCCTTGTGGATACCAGGTGAGCGTTACAGAACACAAAGCCTCACATCAAAATCCACCTGGGCATCATGGAAACGTCAGAAACTGACCAGTGAGCCCACATATTGGGGCAGCTACGTTCTGAAGTACATGCAGCCAGGCAGGAGACCAACACCCTGAGGAGAGAGCTGATAGTAGCCAAAGAACGCATTGATGATTAAAGCCAGCAACTTCTCCAGTCACAAGCAGGGCATGCACCATTGCCGGGAAGCATGCCCTCGATGCCAGCACCATCAGCCAATCCCGTTCAGATAACCCTTCCTGGGGCAGCTCCCTTGGCCCCGCCCAAAGGATTTACAGGGGATCCCAAGAGGTTTGCAACGTTCATGAACCAGTGCCGCCTGCACTTCCTTGGTAGACTAGGGGCCTTTCCGAATGACCAATCACAGGTCGCTTTTGTGCTATCCTACCTGAGTGGTGGCACCGCGTACTGGTCTGTACCCTTTGTGGCCCAAGACAATCCTTTGCTACATGACTTCAGGGGCTTTCGCCAGGAGATGGAAAAGCTGTTCGCCCGTCGTACTCATGGGCAGGCATTAGACAACGAACTTCTGTCCCTACGCCAAGGGAATCAAGACCTATTAACATACATAGCCACTCATAGATGAAGCAGATTGGCCAGTGGAGAAGAGAACCACGTTATTTCATCGGGGGTTGCCTGGGGAGCTCAAGGATGTTCTCACACAAGTAGTGAACCCCCCGAAAGAATTCATTGACCTTGTTGTTCCACTGGATCATAGGTTGCAGGACCGAAGAGCAGATCGAACCAGACCGGACCCTCGCCCTATGTATGTGCGTTCAAAGGACAATATTGCCCGCACAACGGAAGGTTCAGGAGAACCAATGCAAATCGGGGGGGTCAGATCCCCCTTGACTAAAGCGGAAAGGGATAAAAGGAGACAGCAGCAGTTATTTCTGTACTGTGGAAGGTCAGGTCATTTCCTTAAAGAGTACCCTGTGAAGCCACCGATGAGGACGGTAGGGGCCACGAACAAGGAAGATACCATCAAGGAATCAGAAACCTCCCCAGCCCGTCAAGTGTAGGGGGTCCACTTGTCGAGCGAAGAAAGTGAACTAGAGACCTCCCATTTTGCACTATCTGTGGTCTTGATCAATCACCAACAACCATCTCGGATGCACGCAGTAAGAGTGTATATTGACAGTGGAGCCGTTGGGAATTACATCGACCAGGATCTTGCGGCAAAGATGGGACTTCCGTTACGCCCTAAATAAACCACCGACACTGTTACCACTGTCGACGGCATGGAAATAGCTTCTGGTCCAGTATCCCACTGCACTGCAGCTTTAACCCTTCTGTGCCACGATGGACACCAAGAATCTATCGTTTTCGACCTCATTAAGGCACCACAGTTCCAGTTGATTTTGGGAATGCCATGGTTGGTAGCTCACAATCCTCAAATCGATTGGCGAGCAAAAGAATTGGCCTTTCGCGAGACTTGCGCCCACACATGTTATCGCCAAGAGAAACAACCAATAGACACCAGAACCTCCACGCTTGCGACTGTGGCAATCGGCACCCTACCAAGCGAATACCAGGACTTTCAAGATGTCTTTCAGAAAGAACAGGCTAATACCCTTCCACCGGATAGACCATATGATTGCCAAATCAACCTGATATCCGGCACGCAAATCCCTTGTGGATGAATTTACGCACTCACGGAACCAGAAAACCAGCACCTGAAGGCCTATCTTGACCAATACCTGGCCAACGGGTTCATCCGTCCCTCAAAGTCTCCAGCAGCCAATCCTCTATTCTTGGTACTGAAAAAGGAGGGGGACTTGAGAACGTGCATCGACTATCGCGCACTGAACCAGATTACCGTAAAAAAACTCTACCCCCTGCCACTGATCCCTGAATTGCTTGATCAAGTCAAAAATGCCCAAATCTACACAAAACTAGACTTGAGGGGGGCATGTCAACTTGTTTGCGTAAAACAGGGGGACGAATGGAAAACCACTTTTTGCACCAAATATGGCTTGTACGAATATCAAGTAATGCCCTTTGGCCTTTGCAACATGCCTGCAGCATTTTAATATTTCATGAACCATGTCCTACGGGAATTGATTGATGTCTGTGCTCTAGTGTACATCGACGATATTCTAGTATATTCCGCATCAAAGCAGGACCACGTTAAACACATCCGAACACATGGAGAAACTCTGTCAACACCAGCTCTACGCCAAGCTCGAAAAGTGCTCATTCCACGTCTCTGAGGTGGAATTCCTGGGCTTTATTCTCAGCCCGAATGGAATCCGAATGGATGTACACAAGGTAGATGCTATCCTGAACTGGCCATCCCCAAATTCATTCAAGGGGGTTCAAAGTATGCTGGGTTTTGCAAACTTCTACCGCCGGTTCATCCCAGGATTTTCGCAAATCATGCATCCCATCACGTCATTGCTAAAGAAAAGCAACAAAAAGTTCCAGTGGACAACAGAAGCCGAGGAAGCTTTCCAGGAACTCAAAGCAAGATTCACATCTGCCCCAATCTTACGCCACCCTCGCCCTGATCTCCCATACCTGGTGGAAACGGAAGCCTCAAGCATGGCTATGGGAGCCGTCCTCTCACAAAAGGACCCCGAAACTGACCATTTTCTCAATACTAGGCGGATAAACAGGTCTGCTTTTGGGGACTGTGCAAGTATACTGTTCCGAAACTCTGCTTGTCTTGCCCTTTCCCTCCTCCTCCTCCTCCTCACCTGAAGTTATGGAGCTGTCCTTTCTTCGCCTTTCTTTCTTTGGCTTTGGATGTCTCCGGTCGAAGAGGAATGGTCTTCCTCGGTCGGAAGCCACCCTGATGCCCTTTTGTAGTTGGCAAGCAGGAGGGGCTTCCTTCCGAAGAAGTCCGGTTCTCAAGAGGAAAAAAGCCCAATGCAGAAAAAAACCTCTTGATGGTAGCAGATCCGGGAAGGTAGGTACTTGAACTACAGGTCCCAGAATGCAACAGAGGAGGTTGGCGATTCCTATCCGTGTGGGTAATGGTCCAGAAAGCTTCTATAGCAGATGAGGATCACGTGGAACTCCGTGAAAAGTAGGAGCACACCCGGGAGCAGCAGCCGGGGGCAGCCCGATGGAAGACACGAGCCGAGGGAAACCCGGAGGAGACCTCGGCTGCAGCGAGAGAAGCGGCGGAGCAGGAAACCCGCCAGGACAGAAGGCAAAAGAACTAGGAGGCAAGGAAAAAAAGGAGGGAGCCGGGGGGAAAGCAGAGAGGGAGAAACGGGGAAGAGCCCAGAAACGAACGTATAACTCACGGAGAGGAGCACAGTGAGTTGCAATGCACAGAGAGGGGGGAGGGGAGGGGTTAAGAGGGAACCGGGAAAGAAAGACTAGACCCACACCCAAACCAGGAAGAGGAAGGGCAATCATCGGCTATGCCGTAGCCTACGGGGCCAAAGGCGCCAGGTAAAGCGGAGCATGACACAGTTACACCCTGTTGCCTTCTGGTTCCGTAAATTCACACCCCCTGAACTCAATTACGCTATCACAGACAAAGAACTCCTGGCCATTAAGTCAGCCTTTAAGGCATGGCGGCACTACCTCTTGGGCGCCAGACACACAATCACCCTAATAACTGACCACCGGAACCTCCAGTATCTAAAAACGGCAAAGGCCCAATCCTCATGACAACTACGTTGGGCTCTTTTTTTTGCTGAATATGACTACGTGATTACATTTCGACCAGGGGTGAAAAACGGGAAGGCCGAGTGCCCTTTCCCGTATGGGGGTGGAAGAGAAAGGGTATCAGACCCCTGACCCAATAGCAATCATTCCGAGTGACAAGCTCCTAGGAATCACAGCAACCATAACTCAGAAAGAATTACATGAAGAAATCCAAAACCTGATGAGTCCGGAGCAATTACAAGCGTGGAGTGCACAAGGAGAACATTACATGATAAACGATCAGTTGCCCTACTTCAGGAATCATTTATTCTTACCAAACCAAGAACTACGAGAACAAGTCATGTCTGGTTATCATGATTCCTTGATCGAGGGCCACCCCGGAATCACTAAAACCCTAGCCAAGTTAAAACGAAATTATTGGTGGTCCACGTGGCGTAAAGACATTATCCAATTCATCCTATCTTGTGGAGTGTGTGCTCAAAACAAGTCATCCAAGCAGAAACCCGCTGGTCTATTACAACCATTGGAAATCCCACCAGCACCCTGGCACACGTTGTCCCTCGATTTTATTACTGACTTACCACCCAGTCAAAGGTTTAACACTATACTTGTGGTCATTGACCTATTTTCAAAAATGGCACATTTCATTCCTCTTAAGGGGCTCCCAAATGCTTCCACTCTGGCAAAGGTATTTTTTGAAGGCATTGTACGGATCCATGGGTTTCCTTCAGTTTTAGTCTCAGACCGAGGTACTCAATTCATATCTAACTTCTGGAGAAAATGCTGCTCTATGGCCCAGATCGACATCCGGCTATCCACCAGTCACCATGCCCAAATGAATGGTCAAACTGAGAGGACAAATCAGACGCTTGAGCAGTATCTGCGTTGCATGTTACACCAAGCTGAAGGAAGCTGGTTCAACCTATTATGGATAGCTGAATATGCTTATAATAATTCCCTACACACCAGCACTGGGCAGACACCCTTTTATACCATGTATGGCAGTCACCCACGTACTTCTGAGTTGGACATTCCTACAGCCCTGGAAATGCCAGCAGTCAACACCTTGCACACAACCATTTCTCAAACCTTTAAAAGGGCAGCTGAACACCTACTTCAAGCTAAGAATCACCAAAAGAAGTTTGCTGATCAACACCGAGCAAAGGCCCCCAATTACCAAGTGGGAGACAAAGTCTGGCTGGCGTCTAAACACGTGTCCATTAAAGGAACCCAAACTTTCCGTCCAAGATACCTGGGTCCATTCACCGTCAACTCCATGATAAATCCTGTGGCGGTCAGACTAGCTTTGCCGTCAAACATGCAGATTCATCCTGTGTTCCACGTGTCTCTACTTAAACCTGTTCAACCTGGGGCCCGGGTAGCAACGCCACCACAGCCAATAGTAGTCGCCGGGGAGCCAGAAATCGAAGTCAAGGACATCATGGATTCAAAGTACGTCAGATCCAAATTATACTACTTAGTAGACTGGAAGGGGTATGGTCCACAAGACAGGACATGGGAGCCTTGTGAGTACATCCATGCACCTCGCTTGCTTAGTTGATTTCATCAAAACCATCAAAACAAACCAGGACCAGACAGAAGAGCCACCTTTAGAGGGGCCCTGGGGGGGAGTGCTGTCATGATTCCTGCCCCTCGTGTCCCCAGCCCTCCAAGATGTCAGGCTGGAGCCAGGCCATGATCAACTGCATGGCCCTCAAGGGCCTCTCCATCCCTCCAAAGACCCACTTGGAGTCAGACTTGGCGCTTGTGGCACCAGACTCACTCACTCCCATAGGATAACATTGGGGATTGTACTTGTAGTGCTTTGATGGGGACAAGATGGATGCCCCCACATATTTCGGCGGTGTCATTCCCATCCCGGCACGCCGCTTCCTAAGGAAAAGGGAAAAGAACAGAAAAAAGGCATTAGTAAGCATTCTGCAAATCTTCGCTTATTTATAAATACTGTACGAGCTTCAAACACTTACCTGAATCCCAGCCACTCTGGGGGAACTCTGTCTCCGGAACTTCTCATCCATCTGCAAGAGGGAAAAGACACTCCAGGTTAGCGTGGAAACATCTAGAGGCGCTGCATACTGCGCTTACCCACTGCATTTGTTCTTCAGAACCGGCATCCACGCTGAGAACGTTGCGGTACCTAAAAGACACAGAAAAAGAACTCAGTTCAATACAAATAAAAAAGGGGTGCATCGCGCATCGCGCTCTCACTCACCTTCAGTGCTACTCTTCTCAGCAGCACACCACCATCCCCGGACGCCGGCCATCATCCAAGGAAGGAAAGGAACGAAGTTAGAGAACTGTTCAAAAGACTCATTATACTTACCTGTCGGACTCTTGCCAGTGAAGTAACTAGGCAGCAATGAGCCCGCATCAATAAACGCGCCCCTGCGCTGAAAGCAGGATGGAGAGCACACTATCCAAGAAAGCAAGGTGAGCTGTGGATCAAAGGGAAGGGTTGGACCCCGGGGAAGAAGGGGTTCAAGCACAGAGAGACAATAGAGAGTCAAACTCTACCAATCCTGTGTTTCAGGCCCAGTCTCCAGTCGAATAGCCTCCAGGGAAGGGTTTGAGGTCGTAAGAGGTCAGAACAGGCTGAGTGACGTCCCCGTGGATACCAGGGGAGCGTTACAGGACCATAACGCACATTACGGTCTGAGATGCAGGACATGAAGCCTCCACAACATCCCTCAGGGCCTGATTGAGCACATTGTGCTATGAATGTGCCCTATTCCATCATTCCTTGTGTAAAAACTCCAAGGCCAGGCACCACCATATCAACTAACTGGGCCTGGGCGTACACATACAGCACTACAGTGCACCTTCAGGATCATGCCAGTTGAACATAACGTGCGCAATGCAGAAATCTCACCAGCATGAACGTCAATCAACTACATATTAGTCAGTCAACAAAAAAGCTGCTGAAGATACATGTGTAAATGAACACTTTCACACACACATAAGTGAGCAGACGCAATGTTGCACTACACAACGTTGAAGCTGCTTGCATGTGTACATGTGAAAGCGTTTAAAAACACCATTTACCCATACACCTGTATTGTGGACATGAACAACATCCAATACAGCAAAGCAAGCAGCTGCAACGCTGCTTGCTTTGATGTATTTGGAAGTGTACACATACACACGTGAAGGCAGCTCCACAGTCAATACAACCCGATTGCCAGGCTACATTCAATCTGCGCCCTATGCCAGTTGGCATAAGCCGCAGATTGACCAATCAACTTTGCTAAACAACCACTAGGGAGATCCATTACTGAGTACATGTGTCACAGGAGGCACCTGTGCCCGTGCCATGCATGACAGAGAAGGGATGAAAATCTGACCATACATACCAGGTCACTTTGACATTGCATCAGTGAGTAGGCATGTAGAACGGTGTAACACGGCTCAGAAGTGGGTTGATGCAGTGCAGAACATGTGTATGTTACATACTATCTATATGAACTAGTACATTATGATGTCTATCAATAACCGTGAAGGCAGTGTAAGGGCAAGTTCAGGCATTACGTGCAATGTGCATGCAATGGGTTGCATGGCTACAAGCAAACCCGCCCCCCTAAGTGAAAATGCAGGGAGGCATTGCATGGCAGCGAAAGGGTGACCAGAGAACTGTGTATTGGCAGACTGTGTTGACTAGCGTCAATTGCATCATCTGAGTCAACTGACAACACTGCAGATGATAATGGGACAGTAAGCAGGACACATGATGAACCCTCAGTAGTACACCCAGGTGTGCAGAAGCCACTACACCAGTTCAACAGAGTCAGGGGGCCTGAAACAGGGGGAGGCCTGTTCCCCACACAGACTGTGACAGCATACACATGTGCGTGATGCAGGACTGAGCCAGAGTGGGCATGGAATGGATGATCATATACCATGAAATGTGGGTCATCCTGGACACATACTACAATGATCATCCAGTGAAGGACACATAGGGGCATGCATAGAATGCACATGGAGCATGAATGGGCACTCATGTCCCTGCGGAGCATCTGCCATCTGCACAGTCCGAGTGAGACACCCTGCATCAAGGACAAAAGATGTACACCACTGTATGTGTATGGCAGGTTGGCAGGGGGAAGTGTGCATGTACACAGGAGCCTTGAAAAGGCCATTGCAGTACTCCAACATGATACACACCAGTGCCATGGTGAAATTGGGTTGCAGGGGGGTGGAGGGGAAAGGGAGCATGCCTATGTGGAGTACCCGCATGCAGGCAGAACACACATGTGCGTCAGTCATGCTATGACATAGTCCCAGTGCTGAGAGGAAAGATACCCTAGGCTAGATGCAGAAGGGCCAGTGAGCTGGAACATGGACCGGAGGGGTAGCCGGGTGAGTAGCATGTGAGTAAGGTGCAAGTGTGGTGATGAGGACAGTCCCTCTCTGCTGTACATGTCCAGCATGCTGCACAGCAGGCACGCATCAGTGAAGCATTGCATGACTCGCACTTGATAACCATGTACACATGACATGTAGTGGCAGTCAAGCACAACACATCACACAGGCAAAATCACACATGGTCTGGACAAACACGCGACAACACTCACTGGACGGGGCATCAAAGTCCTGCATCTCTCCCACTCCTTCGACCAATCCTGCCGGTATGAACTCCGCAGTGACTGACTCGTGCGAAGTGAGGTCTTCCTCCTGAGCTGGTGACCCACCGCCAGTCAACTCAGTCACGGCATAATTGGAGGCATGCTTCGCATTAGCACTTTGTTGGAGGTCATCCCAACGCTTTTTGCACTCTTGAGCTGTGCGCACCTCATGTCCGAATGCACTCACACAATCCGCTACTTTCTTCCAGTGGGACATACGATGGGCAACCGTAGTGTGACAATTCGGCCCCACCAGCATATCACGGTTGTGGTCCTGCACGTAGTCCACAAGGAAGTCCAGTTCCTGCTTGCAGAAAGGCTTCTTGCCAAAGCCGGAGCTGTGTCTGGGGTCCCAGCCTCTACTGCAGGTGCAACCTTCCTCCTCTTGGACTGTGGTCCGGACCCTGACTGGCAAATGCCGCCCTGATCAGTATGGGCAGTGGTGCTGTTGGATTGAACCAAGGGAGTGGCAGGTGGAACAATGATGGAAACCCTGATTTGCATCGGTGGCTGCTGGGTGCCCCTGACTTGACCCTGCGTAGCAACATCCGCTGTGCCAGGGTCATTGACTGGGACTGTCCTGGATGGTAGACTCACAACTGCGGTGGTGACGCCTGCATCTGCCCATGCACTTGCCAACACCCGGCTGTTCGGGGCAGCAGATAACAATACTGCCCCAAGGACACGTGCCTCAGTCAGTGCAGCCCTGCGTGCACATACGGTGTGCCTCCTGACCTCCTGGAAATCTTCCTGGGACTCTTCAGGTGCCAACGCAGCCTGCGCTGACAGACCCTGAGCCTGGGTGGTGGTGCCCACAGCTGCACCTGCAGCTACCACTACCCTTGGGCCTGTGGCAATCGATGAAACGGACTGCCGAGTCACATGGGCGCCAGTGCCAGATTCAAGAACTGCATATCCCAGAGCCGCAGGGGGTGGTGGCATGACTGCACCAACACATGGCACAACATCGTGCCGAACTGGTGCACCCCTGCCTCTTCCCCCTCTGCAGCCACCCTGGACACCCTGGAGTCCCCCTACTCCCTGGTCACCCTGGCCACGTCCTTGACCACACCTGCCACGTGGAGTATGCCCAGCTGAGGCGCCCTTCACCTTTCGTGGCCTCCCAGCCATGGCACAGATGTAGTAGTGCTGACACAGATGGAGTAGTGCCAATGGGAGGTGTACACAACAATTGTCCTGGGCAATTGGGGTGAAGGGGTGGGATACAAGATGTTAACAGCACCCCTGTGCACCTGCAAGGCTGTATATGACCCCAGTGATAAATTGACGGGTCACGCAATACTCAGGCACCCCAAAACTGCAGTAAAACCGTGCACGCAACCCCCGATAGCCCACGTGTGTGGAATTAACCTCCCGCAGTACGCGGTGGCACCCAGGGACATGAAAAACATGTATGAGTGGGACACGCAGGCTACTATGACTTCGAAAACGGGTAAGCAATACACAGGGAACATGCAGTGGGAAAAATAGCGTGCGCGACTCACCGTCAGACTAGCATGATAATGAAAAACATGCATAGCCAATACCCCCGCCAAAAGAAGAGATACATCCTTGATCCGCTGTGAAGTTGTGATGGCGCGCAAAACAACACGAAGTAGCAACACACACGTCGGTCTCCACAAAAGGAACGTACAGCGAACTGCTGGCCCCGCTCAGTTTTAACCCTTGCTGAGGCAAACGCCCATGCTTGTCACTTCACTTACGCACTTAGGCCCTTTCCTCAAAATTACACACATTGACACGTGGACGTGTTGATTTTTCACGTGCTGATTCACTATGCACCCGTCACGAGGGAAACGCCCACGCACGTTACATCACAGACGCGCTTATGCGTTAAGGGCCTTTGCTCGAATTACACGCTGACGTGCTATTTTTTCACGTGCCAATTCACTCCGTATCAAGCTGGCCATGCGACAACAGACGGAAGACCACGCTCCTGCCCAGAAGGCCATTTACCTGCCCCCCACAGCCCCCAGCTCACTCCCACCTGCCATCTGCTGCTGCCTGCCTGCCTGCTGGCCACGTGCCATGCTATTTGGTGCCTGCACGTCAGCCATCTGCAGGGGTCCAGTTGCTGTGACCACCCCTGCTGGAACAGAAGACTCCCGACTGAAGCTCCATCACTCCACAGCCCAGCCCCAGGAACCAGTTGCCCACCCACACCTGCCTCAGGGTTTGCCATGTCCGACACAACACCATATGGCACCAGTGGCAACCCCCCAGCAGAGAGGCAGAGGGCTGCCAGATTCACTGCCAATGAAGTTGGCATCCTGGTGGAGCAAGTCCTGGGGCATTATGATGCCATCTTTGGAAGTTCACACGCCGAAAATCAAGGACGGAAGAGGATCTGGAAGGACGCTGTGGCTGCCATCAACATGGAGGGGGTGGCAGCCCGCGACATGCAACACGTCCGGAAGCGCTGGGAGGACTTCACATCCAGGACCCTCAGCAAGGCCCAGCACCTCTTGAAGCAAAGCATGCAGAGGGGTGCCAGGTCCGCCTTACCAACATCCAGATGAGGGTCCTGGAACGCATACACCCAGCACTCCACCTCCAGGTCCTTCAGAGGCAGACCCGTCCGGAGTCAAGCGGTAAGTGTCCATGCGTGCTGATTGGATGCAGTGCATGTTGAGGTGTTCCAGGAGTGTGCAGGTTGGACATATGTCTTCTAAGGGCCATGTATGGATGTGTATGTACAGGGACATGAGCCTGCCACATGTTAGTCCTGTCATGTGTGAGGCACATCAATGGTGTATGTGTTCAAATGCATGATGGACAAAAACATGTGTGGGTGCACTCATGTTAACATAAGTGTGTATGTACTAGCATGATTGGGGTGTGACACATGGATGCTGGTTCCACCTTCATGTACGTGCACGGGGTACATGTGCTTGTGTGTGTATTTGACATGTGTGCCACTGTGATACACCATGGATGCATGTGACACCGACATGTAGGAGTCTGATTGGCAGATGTGACATAGTTGCCAATGATTTCACTGTGACAGGTGGTGCAGATGTACAGATGCATGTATGTCTGGTGCCGTGTGTGCATGTGTTCGGCACTCCCCGTGTAGCATGTGATGTCAGGCTGACCTTCGGATGGTCATGCTGTTGTATGTGTATGTATGGTGCTGCCTGCTGCATTATTCCTGTTAATTTGCACATGTGTGTGGGTACAAATGTTATTTGTGTGCTGCGGAGTGTAATGCCATCTGTGAAGTTTGAGACTGTCACTCATGTGCAACTGTCATGTGTGTATCAGACCATTGTAAAATGCCCTGATGCCTGTGTTCTGTCTCTCTCTGTCTGCAGCATCAACTGATGAAGAGAGCGAAGACGGTGCTGTGGAGCACAGCGGCAGAGATCCCACCGCCAGCCCGAGACGCAAGGCCCAGCTCCCCTCCTGGGTTGTCATCTCTTCGGGGAGTGAGGAATCTGGTGCCATGCCCACGGCCGCAGCTGCCAAGGGTAAGTCCAAGAGGTGGAGGTCGGAGGTGGACTCCTCGGCAGCAGAAGGGTCAGCTGAGACCCCACAGGGGCCTATGGAGGAAGATGGCATGGAGTCATCCAGGTTGTTGTGGGGTTTGGTTGAGGAGGAGGCCGTGGAAGGCCCATGCATGGGGCCTGGAGGGGGGATTCCACTGGTGCTAGTGGTGCAGTCCAGTGGCAGGGACAGGAGGCAGCACAGGCAGCCGCGGAGGTGCCTGTGTGTAATCCTGCCCCAGATCCTGTGACTGCATCATCCCGCACCAGCAGGGATGCCTTTGTCCAGACCCGTTTTCAGGGAGGGGATGCGCAAACAGTTGGCCTTCCTCTCCCTGCGGGCGTGGCAATCCGGGACCGTGTTTCGCCTGTCCTGTCTCGGGTTGCGTGTGGACAATGCACGTTTTTACGGATGCCTCGTTGACCACGTCGACCTACTAGTATGGTCACCAGGGCTGGGTTCCTCTGTGTGTTGGACCTTCTACCGACCCCTTTCTCAACTGAACCCCCTATGTGCCAGTCGTCCTCCGTGCCATCTTCCTGGCCAAGTATCACCTGGAAACCCTGTGGAGCTGCCCCTGACCCAGCGGCCTGGCTGGTGGAGGTCACATCCCTGCCACAGTCGGGAGTCGGAGGTCCAGCAGGGGTGGCCACCCCAACAACTGGACCCCAGCAGGAGGAGGACGTGCAAGCATCGACAGGTAGGGAACATGCACAGCAGCAGCAGGCTCAAGGTGGGAGCAATGATGGCTTGGGGCCATCAACATCATAGGGGCAGGCATCGGCCAGAGGGCAGGAGGACCCTGGATTGGGAGTGTCTTCCGTGTGGCAGCGGTTGGGCCGGCAAATAGATGCGGAGCGGCGGTGGGCGGAAGAGGCACGACTCACTATGGTCAGGGCAGAGAACTCCATGCGCAGGGCGTTGAGGCGGGCTGAGTGCCTCAAGGAAATTTGCAGGGAGTTGGAGGTGGTCATGGCTTTATCCCTGGGAGACCTCGGGGTCAGGGAAGAGGCCCACCTCCAGGACGTTGAAGAGGAGTTTGATGATGCCCTGGCCCGGGACATCAACAAGTGAGCCATTGGACTTGCCCGCCGCCTTCGTATATAGTTCTGTAGGTGTAAGTTTCCTTTCTATTTTTTTTTTCCTTTGGGGTGCATGGACTATGCACACCTTTTGTATACAGTTATTTATTAGGTAGGCTTTTTCGTAGGTTTCCTTTGGATTGTTGGGCTCATGGACCCTGGGTTTTTACATTTTATATAGTTCTGGACTGGATTTGACTTCATTGATTTTTTTTTACCATGGAGCAATGGTATTCTTATTTTTTAAACTTTGGATTTGGTTTAATGGACAAAAGCTTTGGAGCCATTTTGATTTGGATTTTATTGGATTCAGCATTCACATTTTTTCATTCATTTTGGACATCCAGGCTTTTGTTTATTATTTCTTTTCTTGTGTGATTTTCTTTCATTCCTTCAATTTTGTATGTAATACATATTTATTTCATACATTTGTGTGCTATTCTCTCATTGGTTTCGTGCATGTCACAATGTGGGTTTTCTCATTCACGTGCCCCCGTTGTGTGTGTCTGGACATGTATTGATGTGCATACTTGTCATTTGGGATCTATCATGACATGGGGATTTCAATATGGAGAGGATGGAATGCTTGGTTAGCTGTTTGGACTGGGGTGGCGTGGGGTGGGATTTGGGTGGCCATAAGGGCCATGAGTGTGGATTGTGATGACATGTTGGGTAGGGGGACATGAGTCGTGGCCTGCTGGCTGGTGCCCGTCACTGGGGGCGGGGGGGCAGGAGTCGGGGCCTGTTGGCAGGTGCCCGTCATATGACATGAGTCGTGGCCTGCGTGCAGGTGCCCGTCAATGGTGGGTGGGTGGTGGGGGACATGAGTCTGGACCTGCTGGCACTTGCCCGTCAATTTACATGAGTGGGGGCCTGCTGGCAGGTGCCCGTCAATGGTGGGTGGGTGGTATGGTTTTGGGGGGACATGAGCCGGGCCCTGCTGGCAGGTGCCCGTCGATATGGGTGGGGGACATGAGTCAGGGGCCTGCTGGCAGGTGGCCATCAATGGTGGGTGGGTGGATGGGTGGGGGGACATGTGTCGGGGCCTGCTGGCAGGTGACTGTCAATGGTGGGTGGGTGGGGGACATGAGTCGGGGCCTGCTGGCAGGTGCCCATCAATGGTGGGTGGGTGGGGAACATGAGTCGGGGGCTGCCGGCAGGTGCCTGTCAATGGGACATGAGTCGGGTACTGCTGGCAGGTGCCTGCCAATGGTGGGTGGAGGGACATGAGTCGGGGCCTGCTGGCAGGTGCCCGTCAACAGGGGACATGAGTCGGGGCTCACAAGTGCACTCACAAGTGCATGGTGCCATGTGGGCTGCCTGCAGGGCATGGTGAGGGTTGTAGGATAGTCCCCTGTGGTGTGGGCTGACTTCAGGGCATGGGGAGGGGGGAAACTGCACACCCGGGAGGGCCCACAATGCCAAATCGCATGTAAAACTTCCTGCGCACCCCCCGAAATACATGTACCCTGCGCGCCCAAGGCCTGTTGCGTGTGAAACTTCCCAGGCACCCCCGAAATACACGTACCCGGCTCGCCCAAGGCCTGTCGCGTGTGAATTTCCCCACGCACCACCAAAATACGCGTACCACACTCACCCAAGGCCTGTCGCATGTGAAACTTCCCACGCACCCCCGAAATTCACGTACCCCGCTCGCCCAATGCCTGTCGCATGTGAAACTTCCAGTGCACACCCCAAATACACGTCCCTGCTCGACCAAGGTCTATCGCGTGTGAAACTCTGTGCGCACCCCCAAAATACACGTACCCCGCTCCCCAAGGCCTGTCACGTGTGAAACTTACCATGCACCCCCGAAATACACGTACCACGCTCACTCAAGGCCTGTCGTGTGTGAAACTCACTGCGTACCACCGAAATATAAGTACCCCGCTCGCCCAAGACCTGTCACATGTGAAACTTCCTGCGCACCCCCGAAATACACGTACCTACGCGTACCCCGCTCGACCAAGGCCTATCGCGTGTGAAACTCCCTGCATACCCCCGAAATACACGTACCCTGCTCTCCCAAGTCATATCAAGTGTGAAACTTCCCGCGCACCCCCAAAATACACGTACCCCACTCGCCCAAGGCCTGTTGCGTGTGAAACTTGCCGTGCACCCCCGAAATACATGTACCCCACTCACCCAAGGATTGTCGCGTGTGAAACTTCCCGCGCACCCCCGAAATACACTTACCCTGCTAGCCCAAGGCCTGTCGCATTTGAAACTTCCCGCGCACCCCCAAAATACACGTACCCCGCTAACCCAAGGCCTGTTGCGTGTCAAACTTCCTGCGCACCCCTGAAATACACGTACCTACACGTCCCCGCTCGACCAAGGCCTATCGCATGTGAAACTCCCCGCGTACCCCCGAAATATATGTACCCCGCTCACCCAAGGACTGTCGCGTGTGAAACTTCCCACGCACCCCCAGAATACACTTACCCCACTCACCCAAGGCCTGTCGCATGTGAAACTTCCAGCGCACCCCCGAAATACACGTACCCCGCTCACCCAAGGCCTGTCGCATTTGAAACTTCCCGCGCACCCCCAAAATACACGTATCCCGCTCACCCAAGGCCTGTTGCGTGTCAAACTTCCTGCGCACCCCTGAAATACACGTACCTACACGTCCCCGCTCGACCAAGGCCTATCGCATGTGAAACTCCACGCGTACCCCCGAAATATATGTACCCCGCTCACCCAAGGACTGTCGCGTGTGAAACTTCCCACGCACCCCCAGAATACACTTACCCCACTCACCCAAGGCCTGTCGCATGTGAAACTTCCAGCGCACCCCCGAAATACACGTACCCCGCTCACCCAAGGCCTCTCGCATTTGAAACTTCCCGCGCACCCCAAAATACACGTACCCCGCTCACCAAAGGCCTGTTGCGTGTCAAACTTCCCGCGCACCCCCAAAATACACGTACCCCGCTCCCCAAGGCCTGTCACGTGTGAAACTCCCTGCATACCCTCGAAATATAAGTACCCCGCTCGCCCAAGGCCTGTTACATGTGAAACTTCCTGCGCACCCCCGAAATACACGTATCTACACGTACCCCGCTCGACCAAGGCCTATCGCGTGTGAAACTCCCTGCATACCCCCGAAATACACGTACCCCGCTCTCCCAAGTCCTGTCAAGTGTGAAACTTCCCGCGCACCCCCAAAATACACGTACCCCGCTCGCCCAAGGCCTGTTGCGTGTGAAACTTCCCGTGCACCCCCGAAATACATGTACCCAACTCACCCAAGGACTGTCGCGTGTGAAACTTCCCGCGCACCCCCGAAATACACTTACCCTGCTAGCCCAAGGCCTGTCACATGTGAAACTTCCTGCGCACCCCCAAAATACACGTACCCCGCTCACCCAAGGCCTGTTGCGTGTGAAACTTCCTGCGCACCCCTGAAATACACGTACCTACACGTCCCCGCTCGACCAAGGCCTATCGCATGTGAAACTCCCCGCGTACCCCCGAAAAATATGTACCCCGCTCACCCAAGGACTGTCGCGTGAGAAACTTCCCACGCACCCCCGAAATACACTTACCCCGCTCGGCCAAGGCCTGTCACATGTGAAACTTCCCGCGCACCCCCAAAATACACTTACCCCGCTCGGCCAAGGCCTGTCACATGTGAAACTTCCCGCGCACCCCCAAAATACACGTACCCCACTCGCGCAAGTCCTGTCGCATGTGAAACTTCCCGCGCACCCCCAAAATACACGTACCCCGCTCGCCCAAGGCCTGTTGCGTGTGAAACATCCTGTGCACCCCTGAAATAAACATACCTACACGTACCCCGCTCGCCCAAGGCCTATCGCGTGTGAAACTCCCCGCGTACCCCGAAATATACATACCCCGCTCACCCAAGGACTGTCGTGTGTGAAACTTCCCGTGCACCCCCGAAATACACTTACCCCGCTGCCCAAGGCCTGTCGCATGTGAAACTTCCTGCGCACCACCAAAATACACATACCCCGCTCACCCAAGGCCTGTCGCGTGTGAAGCTTCCAGCGCACACCCAAAATACACGTACCCTGCTCGACCAAGGCCTATCGCGTGTGAAACTCCGTGCGTACCCCTGAAATACACATACCCCGCTCGCCCAAGGCCTGTCAGTGTGAAACTTCCCACGCACCCCCAAAATACACGTACCACGCTCCCCAAGGCCTGTCACGTGTGAAACTTACCGTGCACCCCCGAAATACACGTACCTAGCTCGCTCAAGGCCTGTCGCATGTGAAACTCCCTGCATACCCCCGAAATATAAGTACCCCGCTCGCCCAAGGCCTGTCACATGTGAAACTTCCTGTGCACCCCCGAAATACACGTATCTACACGTACCCCGCTCGACCGAGCCCTATCGCATGTGAAACTCCCTGCATACCCCCGAAATACACGTACCGTGCTCTCCCAAGTCCTGTCAAGTGTGAAACTTCCCGCGCACCCCCAAAATACATGTACCCCGCTCGCCCAAGGCCTGTTGCGTGTGAAACTTCCCATGCACCCCCGAAATACATGTACCCCACTCACCCAAGGACTGTCGCGTGTGAAACTTCCCGCGCACCCCCGAAATACACTTACCCTGCTAGCCCGAGGCCTGTCGCATGTGAAACTTCCCGCGCACCCCCAAAAAACACGTACCCCGCTCACCCAAGGCCTGTTGCGTGTGAAACTTCCTGCGTACCCCTGAAATACACGTACCTACACGTCCCCGCTCGACCAAGGCCTATCGCATGTGAAACTCCCAGCGTACCCCCGAAATATATGTACCCCGCTCACCCAAGGACTGTCGCGTGTGAAACTTCCCGCGCACCCCCAAAATACACGTACCCCACTCGCGCAAGTCCTGTCGCATTTGAAACTTCCAGCGCACCCCCAAAATACACGTACCCCACTCGCGCAAGTCCTGTCGCATGTGAAACTTCCTGCGCACCCCCAAAATACACGTACCCCACTCGCCCAAGGCCTGTTGCGTGTGAAACATCCTGTGCACCCCTGAAATACACATACCTACACGTACCCCGCTCGCCCAAGGCCTATCGCGTGTGAAACTCCCCGCGTACCCCCGAAATATACGTACCCCGCTCACCCAAGGACTGTCGTGTGTGAAACTTCCTGCGCACCCCCGAAATACACTTACCCCGCTCGCCCAAGGCCTGGCGCATGTGAAACCTCCTGCGCACCATCAAAATACACATACCCCGCTCACCCAAGGCCTGTTGTGTGTCAAACTTCCTGCGCACCCCTGAAATACAGGTACCTACACGTCCCCGCTCAACCAAGGCCTATCGCATGTGAAACTCCCCGCGTACCCCCGAACTATATGTACCCCACTCACCCAAGGACTGTCGCATGTGAAACCTCCCGCGCACCCCCGAAATACACTTACCCCGCTCGGCCAAGGCCTGTCGCATGTGAAACTTCCCGCGCACCCCCAAAATACACGTACCCCACTCGCGCAAGTCCTGTCGCATGTGAAACTTCCCGCGCACCCCCAAAATACACGTACCCCGCTCGCGCAAGGCCTATCGCGTGTGAAACTCCCCACGTACCCCCGAAATATATGTACCCCGCTCGCCCAAGGACTGTCACATGTGAAACTTCCTGCGTACCCCCGAAATACACGTACCCTGCTGTCGCCAGGACTATCGCGTGTGAAACTTCCTGTGTACCCCCCAAATACACATACCCCACTCTCGCCAGGACTATTGCGTGTTGAACTCCACGTGCACCCCTGGAATACGCGCAGGCAGCCCATCCACCCTCCCCATGGCCCGCAGGCAGCCCATTCACCCTCCCCATGCCCCGCAGGCAGCCCATCCACCCAGGGCATGCCCCAGAGGTAGCACACACCACATGGGGGACTTTTTCCATGCAATTTACCTGGCGCAAGCGGGGTACGTGTATTACGTGTGGTGCGCAGGTAGTTTTACATGCGATAGGCCTGGTGCGAGCGGGGTACGTGTATTCCAAGGGGTGCGCGGGGAGTTTTACATGCATTTCCGCTGGCGCGAGCGGGGTACGTATATTCTGAGGGGTGCACTGGGAGTTTTACACACTATGGGCCTGTCGCGAGCTGGGTACGTGTATTCTGGGGCGTGCATGAGGGAGACTCTGTGCGCCAGTCGCGTGTGCCAATTGTGCTCCGAATACTATGAATTACCCCCTTAATCTGTTAACAACCTATCAAGAGGATTTATTATATTCATAATATCACTTAACACCCGGTCATGTTTAATTATCACATTTGTGCTGAGTTGTAGAATTTTAGCCTGCTCATTTAATAAAATAACAGTCATATTAAAAAATTTCACTTGCTCATCCAGTCCACCTCTAATTCCATCCAAAGCCTTTTGGATCATGTCTAGTTCATGAGTCAATTGTTGTGCTTTGGCAATTGTATTAGCTGTAGACATTGTAGTACCTATTACAGCTCCAATAATAGACATTTCCATAGAGACCACAAGCAGTACTGCCCCTCTCTTTCCACTCCTTTTCTTTGTATCTTCTGAATTCACAAAGGTCTTTTCTAATTGCATCACCGTGTCTCTTATTGTCTGCTTAGCGTCCTCTTTTCTCAATTCTAGCCAATCTCTGGTCTGATCAGTCGCAATTCCAGTTTTGTTAATAAATCTCTTAATCAAATTGTCATGGTTCATGGGTGTACATATATTTTGATAAATCAACCGCCTATTACCCATAATAAACCCAGGCGCTTCCTCCACTGCAATGCCAGATGCTGGTTCAGGCTCAATGATAACTTGTGCTCCTGTGGCTTTAAGACCCACTACAATCAGAATGATCATCATCCATGTTGCCGGTGCAATTATCATTGTTATTCGTCCTGCAGTCTTGGTCTTTACCCCCACACGGGGCTTTTTTGGGACTTCCTCCCGTGGACTTCAGGAATCCATCAGCTCTCACCTCCTCCGGTCCTGCGACCTCTGACCCCAACCAATATGTCAGTTAGTTTTCTAAATTAAATAGAAAAGGAACAGATTAAGTACTTAGCACAATTCCAATGTTACCCTTTCTACTACATTGTTGAAAACAAAAATGTGGCCCAAAATATTATGATCTATTCTTCCAAATACCTGCAACTAAGTACATGTTAGAGAGAAAACAATAATATTTATATTTCACATCATTATACATCACAACAATTTTCATGCAAAAACTTCAGTATACTGTACCACAATAAGTTAACCTGATTCAGCACCTTCCATCAATGTATATTACTGCACTGTTTCCAAATGTGGTACTTTCATTTGCATTTATCTCCACACTAAACAATTAATCCGGTTTTTCATGGTGTTAGACATTATGAAATAGTCACTGCATCTTTCTTTTCCATGTAATCAGTACACTTAACCTGTCTACCTGCTCAAGTCTCCTGACTTCGCGTTTAGGATGACAGGGCTTAATTTGGTTAACATGAACAAATTGTTCTGTCACCATTTCACCCGCTGTCTTCAATATTTTATAGACTACCGGGGACACTTTATCCACTATCTCAAATGGTCCTTGCCATGCCGCCAGAAATGTTGAGTTTTTATATTTACCTTTTCCAAAATGTAGCTTATATACCCGATCACCTACTTTATACTCTTTCACAGATGTCTTTTTGTCATAATATGACTTTGCACTATTAGCAGCTCTTTCCAAATTTTGCTGCACAAATGCAAATGCATGTTGTAAATGATTCCTCAATTCTTCCACATATTTGTGAACTGTAGATGCACTCACAAATGTCTGCTCATGTGTTCTGTATAATAAATGTTGTGGCAGTACCATTTTCCTTCCTGTTAACACCTCATAAGGACTGATACCTGTCACTTTAGCAGGAGTCTATCTAATGGCCATCAATACCAGAGGTAATTGTAAATCCCAACTAGAACCTGCCTCCGCTACAAACTTCTTTAATATCTCCGTGACAGATCTGTTGCAACGTTCAACATTTCCAGTAGAAGTGGGCCGATATGCGATATGTAGTTTCCTTTTTACCCCCAATATCTGCCACACCTTGCTCATTAAGGTGCTTGTGAAATTACTTCCTCTGTCTGATTCTATTCTTTGTGGTAATCCAAATCTTGAAAATATATGATTCACTAGCAATGTAGCTGCTGTTTGCGCACTACAATCTGGTGCAGGAATACGTTCTACTCATTTCGAAATCAAACAAACCACTGTCAAAAGATAACGGTTTCCCCTACTCGAACTCTTTACAGGCCCTACATAGTCAATTTTTAAATCTGACCATGGAAGAGTTAAACCTCTTTTCATCAATGGAGCTCTATGCATTGGTGAAGCAGGTTTAAATTGTGCACATATGAGACACCCTCTGGTATAATTCCACATCTTGGGACATATGTGGCCAGAAAGCATAATCTTTCAGTATCTCTAAAGTTTTTTGTGAACCTCTGTGTCGTGCAGTTATTGCATCATGTGCATGGTGTAGCATTAGCCCTCTGAATGAAAGAGTTATGAATTCCCTGATCATCAGACCATCCTGTAGTTTAATTTGTGTTTTGTTCTTTAATAACACTCTCAACTCTTCTTTTCCTGTACAATCATTTACAGTTAAAGGATTTTGTTCGGGGTCCATCAAATAATTATAATAGATCCCCAACACAGGGTCATCTTTTTGCGCCTTAATCAGATCTTGATCTGGTGTATCATAACTCCATTGCACTGTGGGTTGTTCAACTTCTATTTTTTATTTCACCAATCAAGTGTTCAATGGGCAACAATTCTCCCATAACAGCCCCAATCTTGGCTAATTGATCTGCTTTATCATTTCCCTCTTTATCCTCTCCTGGAGTTTTCAAATGTCCACACATTTGCTGTCCATTCTTGCGCTTTAATGTTATAGCAACCTGCTTGGTGAATGCAGGAATAGTAATATCCTTCTTCACCTGTAATTCAATTGCATATCGTACCAATTGTGCACAATGATAAGCCTTTCTTTTGTCTTCAAATTCAGGCGCAGGCCCGCCTAGCCGGGGCCATATTTTTTGGTTAAGGAAATCTAACACCATGCACATCCTGTGCATGATATCATTGCCCAAATAAAAATCATTTTGTGTTCCACTCACTATCCACACATTGTGATAGATGTTTTTTTTTTTCAACATTAATCTTTAACATGCACCTTCCTGCAATTCGATTTTCAAAATCTGGATTGTCCAAACCAGAGATATATTGATTTTTAATTTCGGGATCTCCTCCCTTTACATTATTCTCTGCAGTAGTTTCTCATTAACAAAACTCCTTTCCTGTTCAAGTGGCTTTTATCATTTTAGAATGGCCATTTATACCAATATGAATCCATGGCTGCTCATCTTCTATATGTATTTCAGCAAGAGTGGTGATGTGCTTTTCTGTGTCTGCTTTAGGGATGGTATTCTGTTTGCACTTCTTTTCTTTTAAGTAGAAGCACAATGTGTGTTTATCTATCTCAGTTTGCCATTTCTTCCTAGGATCCAAATAAATCTGCATGGGTTGTTTTTCTTTTTCACTTTGCATTTTCTCCTAACACATCAAAATAACGGTGACACTAGGCACACAGCTATTCTGTAAGTATACGTCCACTGCATCATTCGATTTGGCAACAGTATGGCAACAGTATGGCATTCATTTACACTGCTGTTTTGTGACTTTATTTTCTTAGACCTTGATGGTTTTTTGGTTAAAGACCAGAGAACCCCATTTACCCCATCAATGAGAGGAGACAAACTTTACAGGCAATCTGTTCCCATCAAGAATGGAATTTCACAAATAGATGTGATCAATACTTCCTGTTTCATTCTTTGTTTTCCTAATTTTATGTCAATTTCAGTGAAACCCTCGATAGGCACCTCCTCACTGTTAAAGTTATGTACTGGGCCTTAATTCTGTCTCACTTTGACCTGACTCTGTGGAGATCTCCCTTCATTGATACTTTTTACCAATTCTTTGGACATAATTCTGGCCTGTGCGCCTGTGTCAATCATTGCAAATGTATTGCACTTCTCTTCCACAGTAATGGGAGCATAATATCTGTCTTGAAGTTCCTCTAATACACACAAAAAGTGTGAATTCTTACTGATTTCAGGATTCACTTTTCTCAGACCCTTCTCACTCTTGGCTAAGCACATTGGTAAATGAAAGGACATTTTTCCCTCCTTTCTGTCAATTTCCATTTGAGCCTTACTCATCTCCCCATATTCAGTGGTCATTTGGAGTGTGGCCACTGTTCTCCCTTCCATCCGGGGATCATCAGAGTTCACACTGCAATTCTCCAACTGAGTATGCATATAAACATCACCTGATAAGTTGTCATTTTCTAATTCTGGGCATTTGTGGGTATTTGGCATGATACCAGTCTTTTTAATTTCTTCAAAAATCTGTGGCTCAAAGAACTCTTCAGGTGACTGATCTGTGCCCTCCTTTTTAGTACTTATTCTTCCTGCCTGTATTTTATTAGCATCTTGATTGTCTAGGGAGGGTGTTTTAATATTCACATCTACTCCCTCATCAATGTTTTATCCGTTCATGAGTTGTCTTTATTAAATCTGTCTCTTTGTTCCTTTGGAATTTCATGTTCTCCTCGTTTTCCTTTTTTATTTGTACACATTTCCAATGTTTGATTCAACTCCAGGTTAAACCAAACCTCTTTTTTTATATGTATTTGCAATTTTGGCCTCATGTTCATTTGCAGGTATTTTTGTTTTTAAATCATTAAACAGCTCAGAGTCATTATGCAAAACCGGATCAGGGAAATCTGTCTTTTTATCATTGCAGGTGTCATGAATATTTAGTCACTTATTATCAGAAGCCACCATTTCACTTCTATGACCTTCTGACCCTTCATTTGATGACTGTTTTTGAGCTGTACAGAGTTTTTCTATTTGTTCAGCCACCATTTTTACTTGGGCCTCGAGACACTGGAATCTTTCCGTCTCTCTAGAATCTTCTCTTTGCGGGAGATGCCAATATTGGTTATTCTCCCCCTGGTTAAATCTATTCTGGTATCTCTCAGTTCAGTGATTCCTATTTGAGTTGTTTCTGAGCTCTTGATTCATGTGTGGTGGGGAGCGGGGTGTACCTATTCTTTGGTTGTAATCTCCTGGTGGCGGTGATTGATTATATTGACGTGGAGCATAATTCATATTCTGCCTTATATCCTATCTCTCATTTTGTGAGTATTGTCCCCTATGCTGATTCCCATTTTCAGTAAATCGGTCCACATACCGGGGTCTGTCCTGGTTACCATATATCATGGTGTTGGGGTCAAATCTGCTCTGTGTCCACAATGTCTGGTAGGGACTATTACTTCTTTGTTCTTGATTTCGTCTCTGATTATTGTTCATGCCTGACATGTTGGATCGATATCCTGCCCGGGGCCTGTCTCCTGAGTACCTAGGGCTAATGTAGCTCTCCCTATTACTAGGATCATGTGACAGAAACATCGGTGCAGAGGGCGGCGACCTCTGTGGAGTACCCCTCTGTTCGGGTGTCACATTATCTTTGCCTGGACTTTGAGCGGACTCAAGTGACATTTTAGTTGACCTGATCTTCATTGCTGTTGCCGAGGATTCTTTAGATTTAGATTTTGTATCTTTCATTTTATCACTCTCTCTACACTGACAGTAGAGAACTTCATATAGTTTTGTACTTTGGTGCACAATCCATTCAAGGGACTTCTCATGATCAAATTCGTGGACTAACTGTGATATAATGATGAGAAAACCCTCTTTTTAAGTCTTGAAGAAATTTGCGAGGGGACGTATTTGGCCCAGCGGTAATCGTGTATGCAACTTTTTTTCGCCTCTTGGGGAGCAGGTGTAAGTGGATCTAGGTCACCTGACCTAAGCCCCGCCCACCTGGTGCCTTCCTGGTTGCCGCTCTTTTTCACCACTTAGCAAGCCCGGCCTACCTGGTGCCTTCCTGGTTGCCGCTCCGTTTCACCACTCAGCGTGCCCCGCCCACGTGGTGCCTTCCTGCTTGCTGCTCTTTTCCCTTCTTAAGGAGCCCTCCAGCCTCTCTTCCTTTGCAGCTGGGGAGCAGGTGTAAGTGGATCTAGGTCACCTGGCCTAAGCACCACCCACCTTCTTAGCCCTGCCTCTTCCTTGCTGCTCTTAACTCTTAGATCAAGGGTGTCTCTCGCCCAGGCGTCCAAAGTGAAGGGCACCAACATGCGTTTACACCCTCTATCCCCACAGGCCATCCCCACCCTCTCTGGTCCCCCCGTGTTGTTCCCTTGTGCCCCCCCTTCCTGCACACAGGAGTCTGCCCTGATACATTCTGGTTTCACCATCACTGTCTTGTGGCCAATGCTGGATTTTACTTTTATGGACTTCTATGATTCACAGTGAGTCACCCTTTCTCAACTCTCATGCTGGACTTCCTTTGCATCTTGTACCCATGGTGGCCCTGAATCATGCTGTTCCCATCTTCATCTTGTATCCAGAATTGCAATATTATGTGTTACTACTGACTTCTGCAATTGTATTCGCTCTCCCCTCTTACTTCTCCACTCTTTTTGACTGCTTACTCTCTGTTCTGTCCTCCCCTCTCCCTTTTCCTATCTCCTCCCCTACTCCCCTCCTCCCCTTACTTTCTTCTATTCACTTACTCTATCAGAATTTTCCCTGGACCTAGTATGATAGCAACCTCATCTGTTGCTCCCCCATCCCCTTACTGCCCCCCCTCCCTCCAGCACTATCTGAAACGTTGTCAGGCCTAGTACAATAGTTGCTTGTTTTGTTCCTCTCCTCCGTTTCTGCACCCCTTTCCCTCACCTTTTGTTTTCCTCCGGTTCTACCATAAATGTCGTCAGGCCTAGTACGGTAGTCGCCTGTCTGTTTCCATTTCCTTCCCACTCTCCCGCTCCCTTCCTTATCTATGTCTTTGAACTTGCACTATCTGAAATGTTGTCAGGCCGAGTACGATAGTTAATTTCACATCCTTACTGTTCATGGCCTGTAAGAATGTTGTCGTATTTTCCCTTGTTCCCTCCTTTGTCTTGAAGCGCTTTGAAACACATTGTGTATAGGCACTATATAAATAAACTATCATATCATATCATATCCTGTAATGACTGGAATGGAGAAAAATTCTGCCCATGTCATGTTCTGCTGTTCATTTAATCCCCTGATGATGCTTGCTGTGGGAGCATCCAGAGTTAAGTGAAAGTATTGTCTGTATTGTTCCTTAGGAATGTATATTGTGCACTGCTTCTAAGTGGTCCTCTATACAGCTCTCCCCTCCTTTTTTGAACGGTTTGATCAGGGCCTTGATTGATTTCATTATCTTGATAGGGCTACTTGGCGCTATATTTGGAATAGCATTACTTTGTGGTTCAACCCTTGTCTCAGGTGTATGGGATTGGTGGCGACCCACAATAGGTGTTTCAAACTCCCCAAAGGCACTACAACCAAGCTCAGACACCGGCACAGCCACTGGGGCACTATCTCCCCGTGTAGAGATGGAATTCGCCTCAATCCCATTGAATGTGGTGCCCTGTCGTTTATCCTGGGACCTGAAAGTACATATCTGCTGTTCCAAATCCTTGCACTTTTTAAGGAGTCAATCTGCCTCCTTATGCAAGTAATTGTTTTCATCACCCATCTTATTAATCACATTTTGCATATTGCTCATTTGCACTTGACATTCATTAAACTCTTTATCTCCCTTGTCTCTTTCTTTAAACATTTTAGCTATCTCTTGTTCAACAGTCTGAAGCTCACTTTCTTTCTCTAAATTCTCTTTTTGTAAACTTGTATTTCCAAAATAGCCTCGTCTTTATCTTGTCTAATGTGACCTACCAGGCCTTTAAGGTGTTTTAATTCTTGCTCACTGTCCTCAAATAGTTTTTTTTTTCCTTTGAGACAATTGGGTGTCAAACTCTTTATACTTTGATTGCATGTCCTTTTGACATACCTCCAGTTCTGCTCTCAACCTTTTCTCCTGTTCACTAACTCCATCTAACTCGACTTTTAGTCTGCTAATTAGCTTGGCATCATTTTCTTGCATTCACAGAGACCTATTCAAAATAAATCATGTTTTGGCACATAGCCGTATCAGGCAATCCTTCTATGCAGGTTTGTCAGCAGCATTTAATAATCTCAGAAGACAAACTTGAATTATGCTACCCTCTTCAAAATTTTTGTCCTATGGTTCTTTCTGAACTTCCCCATAGATACGGTCATGCAACTCTGTGGCATTATTTGATGACCATGTTCCATGTGCGTATAATTTCACCTCAGGTATTTCACCAACTCTGGGAATGTGGCATCAATTTGAGACATTCTGAGATTCACTTTCAGTGTCACACTGCTCTTACAAAGTGAGTTCCCTTTAATGCACGTATGGCAGTGTGGAACACACTTGCCACGCCCAGTAAATGCTCTACAGTCACTTTCCCGGCCAACGCACCGTTTCGGTAAGAGATTTTGTCTTATTGGGGTAAATTGAGGATTTGGCAGTATTTTTCTTACCGTAAAATGTTGGTGGTAAATTGGTGGTAAACTGGCCTTTACATTTATAGTGGGTTTGGTATTACTCTATTTTGGTGATTATATATATTGTTAGCTTGTATTCGTGGTAATTTTAGTGGTATCTTGCTTTGTGATATTTTCAGAATTATCTTATTCCCGTGGTATAGTGGTAAGCATGTTTTTTTTTACACTACAACCCCATTATAAAACAAATCTTTCCTTTCTATCAGAATCTCTTTTAGTCGCCTGTAGAGAGCCCCCAGATTTATGACACTTCAGAGAACCCAAAAGTTTATTCAGAGCGCCACCTATGGTTTGTGGCTGGTATTACTGGTTTATGTACATCCAATAATTTAATCTATGTGTCTAATCTGACATTTTAGCATGCAAAGAAGGAATCACACGCACCACTTACACACACCTTTCTATCTTGCTTGCTATTTTAACTACAGTGGTAAATGTGTAAATGCACTACTGCTCTGATATAAACATCACCTCTGTGCTTCCCCTATATAAATGATTCACAGATGCATGAATGACACCAAAACATCAGTTTGTTTGGTTTTTGATGCACTCTGTATTAAATGACAATTATAAACAGCAAAACATCTTATCACATGATTTTTACAGCATCACCTGCAAGATATAGAATAAAATAAAAACAGAAACGAGCATGCATATTGCAAAAACACATTTTTCTTCAAATACCTTGAAAATAGAGAGAAAAATAAACATACAGTATTTTTTTAACTCCCTGCACTACTAGAAAATTGTATCAACAAACATTCAGCAATCTATTTTTCCTGACTTGGTACTAACTCACCAAGGTCGTGAAATCTGAAGTCCCCGCATGACCTCGCTGTCTTCGCAGACTCAGACCCAGTGTCAAACTCCTTCGTATGTGTGGGGAGCAGCCAACTGATTGGATTCATAGCCAGCGCTCAACCCACATGGAGTTCAACAGATATGGCACCGTCCGTCTCCTGGTCCCAGCACGAACTGCCAACTCCCTTCTCTTCATTCCTTAAGAAAACTCTAATTCAGCTCTCTGTTGACATGGCTTATCCACCTATAATCCCTACCAATCAGAACAACAAGAATGTGCCCTGTGTCAGCCTTTCATTTTTCAAGACAATGAAGACTTAATTTGCAAAGCAACTGTATCATTTTACTTTCCTGCATTTTACATATTTCTGTTCTCCACAAGATGAAGAAAAAAAATAAACGCACTTCTTCATGGAAAAATGAATTTCAAACTGTGCACATAAAACATAAACTGCATTTCATTGTGCACAGAAAACTGCATTATAATGTTAGAGAGGTCGAAATTAGTGCTTTAGTAAGGCAATTAGTACAGAGTTAATCAGTTATGTATTCTAATGCAGTTTTCACACATGAAACATCCAATATAAAATTGTGCACCTCTTTATTTTAACCTGGCAGCACACTATGCAAAAGCATTTTATTTTTTTTACTAAGTATTCTGAAAACTTGCCTGCTGGCTGTTAGTGGCTGTTACTGAAATAATGCCTGCAGTTTGAAAAACTGGGCTTGGCTGTATTTCTATGCTGCATGTTGTATGCTGGCAATAAAATTCCATATATGTCCTTACAAGGTCATCACAGATATTTACCACCTCACCAGCATAAATGAACTGATACTAATGATGAAGGAGGCCAAGGTGTTTTCCAAGCTGGACATGAAGGAAGCATACTGGCCAAATATACCTGCATAAGGCGTCAAGGCCCCTAACAGAGTTAATAAGTCTGTTCGGCACATTCAGTTTACGAGGGTGCCGTTTGGGTTGTTTGGGTTCGGGTACTGTTGTATCCAGACCGGCAAGCTCATAATGAGGCCCACTGTCTTTAATACTCCAACTTGTTAAAACTTGTCTCCCAGTTGTCTGTGACATATTTGAGTCTGTCTGACTCTGTATTATTCCCCTGTTCTAAAGCCTTGCTTCCAAGTGCCTGAGTAAATGCGGTCTGACATGCGCATTGAGTTCTACCTGCCCCTTGGAGAATCCCCGGCACATATCACAATCATGTCACACATGTGTCGTAGATATGGTATATTCCTCCCAACACCCAGACTAGGCCATCCAAGTAAATCTCACTAAGAAGGGAAAGAAGCAACATATCTCCTAGAAAATGGGAAGCATGTTAGTTTTCTACCAGAGCCTGGCCAGCCCTGCTAATCCTTTGTCGGCCAAATTCATCATAATCGTGCTCCAGGAACTCCAACACTCTTGACTTCGGTCCCCCAAGAGCGTTCCCACTAACAGCACAATGAAACTATGGTAATGGTAATATTGGTGCTATACAAATGACAAGTACAATACAGCAATACAATAGCTTGCCCCCTTAAATGCTAGGTACTATATGTCCTGAATGGAAATCATTGTACACGCTGCCCATTACAGCCCTGAAAATGGCACATCTATGAAATTCTGTTCCGTCAGTGATTTGCAACCCCTGAACACAGCCCTAGGGTCAGGATAACACATGCAATGACAAGTTCATGTCCCCTACAATAAATACTTAAACTTCCTCTTTGCTGAAGCCTTACCATCCCTTGGCTAAACATAGAATCTTGGCCCAGTTTCCTGTGCAGCCTTTCTGAAACCCGTCCATAACCCTTCTTAAGACTCTGGCCTGGCATGCTCCCTAGGTCTGTTCAACCCTGCTGCCTATATTCTTATTATTAAGGTATTTATTTAGCGCGGACCTCGCTTCGAGAAGCAAAGGAGCTCTTTCCAGCGGGATACAACAGTACACATGCATAACGAGTGATTTTCAGAGGTAACAATAGGACAGGTATACAGCTGTAACGGGTGGCAGGGAGAAGAGGGACAGACTGCGTCTAGTGAGGCAGGTGGCCCGAGGGGTTGATTTGGGCTGAAATAGGATCCCTCTCCTAATGGCTGTCAACATTCAAATTTGCAGGCTTAAAATCAACCACACCTGCACTAACAAAGAATAATTGTCCAATTTGTAAATGTGCATATCCCAGCTTGAAATTTGGGGCTGGCAGTGTCCGGGTAGGGCAGGGTTTTCTCAAGAGCATGTATGCGTCTTGGTGCCTAGTTATAGCTCTTCCTAACATGTGTGTCTGTACATGACCTGATGTGCTCCCATAGGTCCCAGCATGACACGTATCTAGATCTCGGAGTACAATCCTGAAAATGCCACAATTTTAACTGTAAAGGGTGGTTATACGTAGTGCATGCCTGGAGGCTTAGGCACAATATAATTCAATAAATAAATTTTAAAAAAATAGTGCAGAAGATGAATATCCTCTGACATTTGAAAGAGTAATCTACCACATTTAAGTTCTTCAAAAACTTTCACATCTGATAAAGAGCACAATTCAAACTGTATAGTTTTGTTTCAGAACCAAAAATGCATATGTTGTCAATTGAACCCGAAAACTAAAGGCTTATCCATGAGAGCTGGTGGTGATAAAACCTAGTCTAAAAGGCTGAACTATGTACATTGTCCTGCACAGTCCCAACAAAACATATGTTTCAATTTTGATATTAGGTGGTACTTAAGCACCACTGATAAGCCAAAACTCTTGCATTGGGATACACCAATGAGGGAGAGGGGATGTGAGCAGGGGCACACAGCTTGTGGTTTCTGTTTGGTTATTTACCCACCCACTGAGAGCCCATATTCATGCTAATTGCTATGGCCATTATCACCCGTGATCAGTCTCTCCTAACGCAAACCCACATCATCCTGGGATCTTTAGAGGTAGCTATTTTAAGCAGCAACCTCAAACATTGGCCTGCCAGTGTTATTTCCAAGTACCATGTTGACTTTTAATGGCTTAATTGCACCTGCAAATGCTCTACATGTGTAATATAAATGTTTTAAACAAGTATGCCTTCAGCCACTAGATTTACTTGATTTAGGGTAGGTAGACAGGCAAGTTGTATTGTATATTAAAGTAAAACATTTACAACAATTACAAACAAAATGAATGTAACATCCATCTATATTCATAAAAGGGAACATGTGTTGGTTTGTTTGCACCAAGGAGCGACCCTATTTATTGTAATGGGTTTGTTTGAGGCATGGCAAAGAATTGTTCCTTATACAACTCCACACTGTTTCACCAATCTGCATCATTTGTTGCATAGTTACCTGTTAGGAGCCTCCAGATGACACTGGATACTTGACATTTGGACATCCCACCCCATTCCCCGGATTTCAGCAAAAGTCCAAATTTGTTTGTGGGTCGGTGGCTTAGCGAAGCGTTGTGTCAGACCAAGGAAGCACTTGAAATGGAGCGACTTGTCTCGTTGTGTAGATGACGAAGTCTTCCAAATAATGTATCTGTCTGGCTATTTAGAAATAACAACCAGAATGGTCTATTACTGGAAAGACAGGAGACCGATGACCCAGGCGCCGTAGAAGTGTAGACACGGTATACAGGAGGACACACCACCAGCTGAAAACAAGGCAAATATCAGACCTTGCATAGACAAGAGAGCCAATACAAAACAGCATACACGGAATACCACTAACCTGCTAACTCAGGTAAGAAAGTTTTAACCGGCTGGTAATGCAGGCTCCTGCAGTCTAAGCAAAGAATACGGCAATGAATCACTTATCAATAAGCATCAACAGAATAACTAGGAGTCCCTAATTACTCTCATAGTCTTACCGTGTTGGACTCCTGTCCAGTGGTAACAAGGGTCCGGCGGGGCAGAGGAAGTTCGTAGCAAGTCCTCAGTTGCGAGGCAGAAGACAAGCAAACAACCCACAACGTACACCTTTGGAAGTCTCTAGTCCATGTACTTGTGAGGGACGAAAGCAAGGAAGTTAAAAAAAAACCAAGACGGGACAAAATCTTTCAAAGCAAGGTAGCAGCGTGGAAGCAATCCAAGGCAAAGTCCAATAACAATCCAATGTCGTGCAGGGAGCGAGCAATGCAGACCAAATCAGTATCCAAGGGAATATCCAATGTCAGGCCAATGTCGAGCAGGGAGCGGGCAGTGTAGACCAATTCAGAATCCAAGGCAAAAACAGGGACAGTCCGTGGTCAAGATGAGGAAGGCAACCAGATCAAAGGCAAATTCCAAAGAGCAACCAAAGCAGTCTGAAGTCAAAACAGGGAGGACCAGAAAAACTGTGATCAGGAAACAGGAATCAATTAATCAGAAAACAGGAATCCGAATCCGAAACGCCACCGAAGAAAGTTCAGAAGCGCCGGTGATTGTACAGGGAGGAGCTTATGAAGAAGATATCACGTGACTTGGTTTGCGTGATACCGTCACAGCAGGACGAGTGCTCCTGTAGTGTAGAGGACGCCACCGTTGCCAGGCTACCTTCCAGGCACCGCGCTGCATCCGGGGTAAGTGAAGTATTCGACTGCTAGGATACACCTTTGTTTTGCGCTGAAGGCTTTGATTGCGGAGGCGCCGGTGAGCAACTGGCGACGCGGTGCTTTCTTTCCCAGCTAACAGACTGGAAGGGCAGAGAGATCTAACACCTTGTTCGTTATACAATTACACTGTTGCACCAATCTGCACCACATTGTGCATAGTAAATTGTTAGGACCCACTGGACATTACTGGCTACTTAACATTTGGACACCCCACCCCTATCTCCGGATTTCAGCACCTGCACACATGAGACAATTGACTGAAATCAGCAAAACATCAATGTGCTCGTAGAAGGACCGGTCCTCAACTCTAGAATGCATGGATTCTGGGACATTTGCACCGCAACGCACCACAACCAACTGCACCACGCCAGGGTGAGGCAACAGGTGGGGAGGGAACACAGTAGGTCCCAGCATGCAGCAGCAGACCAACTCTCACCTCCTCCCAACGTTTGCTCTGGGGTTTGCCGGCTAGCCACACATGCACATTCTCATTGCAGGTTACTTCAAAGCACATCAAGCGATAAGCGAATCGGAAGAGCGACCAACAGGATCATTGATTCTCAACAATGTATGGGTGTTGTCATGTCTGGTAGGCACCCTCCTCCCCAGCACTTATGGTTAGTCTAGTTCTAGAACGACCAACACACGTAGGATTTTAAATTTTCAAGGTTTGGGCAGAGTTCTCTTACATCCACGTATTCCACAAACCCATTTACTAGCAGCTGCAGGGCTTTTGGGATGCGGGTGATCAGCACTATATCATCACATGTGCAATTGCCCTCATATTCCTTCTTGCTATTTCCGGTGTATCTGATGTTAGCTTACATTGCTCCCAGGAATAACGAATTAATAATCAAGTAAAACAGCAAATGAACCACGTCGCAAGCCTGTGCGACTCCTTGCCCCAATTAAACGTTTGCAGATGCATTACCTTGATTGCCAATAAATACCCTGGCATTTACTTGCTCATGGAGGGCCACCAGTATGGGCAATTGTGGCATTGGCAACCCCAGGGATCATTACATTACCCATAGTTCTGTACGTTTGAGATGGTCGATTGCTGACCTTAGGTCATTAAATCTATAATGAAAAATATGTATTAGGGACCTGTAACCAAGTACATATTTATTGGTCAATAACCTACGTTTAAGGGCCTGGTGAACTAATCCGACTTTTATATGGAAGCCATGCTACTTATCTGCTTGAATATTTTCCTTTGCCTTCCTCCCTGATGCACCTGTAAGTACCCAAACTTTTCTAATTACTGTGCTGTCAGTAGTTATAGGAGGTCCCTTTTTTCCCATGTAAAACTTTTGACAGGTGGGAACGCCCTCTGGTTGTCCTAATTCCCGCCCCCTTTTGATATGGGTTTAATTTCTTTTTGATATGGAATTTGGTATCAATACATGTTTTATATCAAAATGTTTCGATATCAAATGTTATATCTATTTGATATGCATTTTATATAAACGGTTATATAAAGTGTGTTTGTGTACTTTGACACTGTTTGATATAAAGTTTACATCAAAATGATATAAAGTGTATATCAACATTTTTTTTAATATGGAAGGGTGCATGTACGCTGTTGCTTGGTTGAGGGCAAAGTGAGTTGTGAGGAGTTAGACAGTGGATGTTATGGTTTGATGACGCAGCGATGACGCCGGAGTGGGTGGTGCTGAGTGTGTGAGTGATTGATAGAGATGGAATATGAAGCTAGGCAGATTAAAGACGTCACATGGTACTAAAAGTTTTATGAATACAAATCTAGGCGCAATAAATGACGTCACACCTTGATAGGGGTTTTAGAGGGTTTGAATATAATTCTAGGGTGATCACCGACATGATTTTAAATGGATTTGATATAATTTAACAACACTTATAGCTGATGTTTTTTGATATCAGATCTTTTTCTGATATCATCTTTGATATCAAATCAATATCGGTCATTTTTATATGGAAATACATTTTTTATATCAATATTTCTCAATATCAAAATCATACCTTTTATATAAACTTTATATAATGTTAATATAACATTTGATTGAAAGGGCCGGATTAAGACTGTGATGGTGAAACAGGGGAGGGTCGGACAACCAGGATCTATAGCGCTCAGCGACAGGCTGGAAAAGACAGCACTTTTTGAGCTTTTCAGGGTCAATTTCGAAGCAGTTATTATGAACATCTATAGTTATGGCAAGGGGCAAACAGCCCCAGGAAGTTCAGCGGATTTGCCCATGTACGGAAGAATGGAGGATGTTCAGGATCTATGAACCAGAAGATTTTTGGGACAATAACAAGACTGTTTTGGAGCAACCATTTGCAGTCGATACAAACGCTGAATATGAGGTCTGCGAAGCTATGGCGATTTTGGCAGTTGCAGTGATGCCGACGCAGACCACTTCCTGCCCCCGGAACCCTAATAAAAAACAGTAGCCAAGTGTGCGGGGGTGTGGCGAACCAGACTACAGTAGAGACTATTAATATGTATTGCGCTTGCTGATCCAGCCGGTTTGAAACCCCTGGGTCTTTTAAAAGTAGCCTGTGTACGGCGTGTCTATCGCTGTTGGAGACCGACAGCCTTAAAGACAATGCCACTATTCAATGCTTTTATTGTTCGAAACAAATTGAAAGCCTGGCGGATATCAATCTGTGCAAGTATTGCATTGTGCTAATGAAGATCGACATGGACACGCAGACTTCTCTTTGCGCTGATTTTCGTGCCTCCAGGGGAAAACGGCCATTGTAACGGGGGCATGTTTAAAACAACACTTTTACAGGTGGTGCTACCGACATAAAATTAATGATCCACAGCAGGATGCTCATGAGTGTTTGGAAAAAGCTTACACAGAAAATTTACTAGGTAAAATATGTTTTTTGTTCAGCCCAAAATGCATAATAGACTTGTTGCGACTGACACAACTGCTGACACAGATAAGGATAGGAGCAGGGACTGAGCGATGCTTATCTAAAATATTATGGGCTATAGAATGGGTGAATAACCTGCTTTTGAAAATGAAGCAGTTTAGTCGCATGTGTCCGATGGGCGCTAGAAACATCATTGAAACAACAGTTGTGCAGGGTTAAAATATGTATAAATGGAGTGTAACACAAGCACTTAACAAAGCAGTGGCATGCAATGTGGTTTTGTGGTATTCGCAGGTTTTATTTTAATGTGAATGTTTTAATGTGAACATTTTTTGAATACAATTGTTGTTTTTAAATGCAAATAAAAACTGTTGTTTATAAAAACGAATTGTGTATTTATGTTGAGTTTTTACAGGGAGACATGTCCGGCCTGAATCTGTACAAAATATATTATGATGAAGGAGGTGTCGGCAGTTACGGCGCGGTGGACAGCCTGTATCGTGAAATGCGAGCCGATGGTGTGAAGGTGTCAGGGGGCTGTTAAGACATGACTTTTTCGCAGAGGGGGCTTACGCATTGCATAAGCCATCCCGGATATGTTTTAAATGGCGAATGACCGTGGCATGTGACGTCATTTAACAATGGCAGGCAGATATTGGGGATTTGAGCCAGCTTTTTGAAGAAAACAATGATTTTGTCTATATTCTAGCCATCATCGACGTTCTATCAAAATACACCTATGTTGCGGCTTTGAAGAAAAAGACGGTGCACATCGTAACGGTGGCTTTTAAGCGCATATCTAACAAGGGCAAAGTCCCTGCCAAACTACATATGGATGCCGGTAAAGAGTTTTTAAATAAACTGCTGCAAAACCTTATGAAGCAGCATGATATGCACCAATTTGTAACACACTCTGAAGTTAAAGTCTCTATTGTAAAATGTTTTATATGCACCTTTAAAACATGACTCTGCCACTTTTTTACAGCTAAAACACCCGTAGATATGTGGAGTCACTACCCGCATTTATAAATGTGTATAATAACACAAAACATACATCTATTAAAACCATACCGGTGGGTGTAACACAGCAGAATTCCCTGGCTGTCTGGAGAAAACTGTACAGCGAAAGACTTTTTAAAAAGACAGAAGATATACCCCTTAAAAAGGAGGATCATGTGCGGATCTCAAAACACAAGGCAGTCTTCACAAAGGGGTACGAGCAGAACTACAGCAACGAGATCTTTATTATAGACGGCGTGGTTCAAAGGGAGTGTGTTTATATATATATATAGATTAAATGATTATTCGGGGGAGGATGTTCCGGGTGTTTTTTATAAGGATGAGATCCAGAGAGTCAGTAAAAACCAGAAGTGCATTTATATAATCGAATAACCCTAAAAAGTTAAGGTTGTGGAGCCAAAAAACAATATTTAGTTAAATGACTGGGATGGCCTAACAAATTCAACAGTTGGGTACCCGCCGGAACCCTAGAGACCACGGTTGTGTAGCAGCGGTCAAAATGGAATCTGCATCTTTTTATATCATGCTTCCCAGCAACGCTTCAGCCGAGACATTTCGTATCATTCAAATACAGAAAACTCTGGCTGCTGTTGCACTTCAGACCGCACCGACTAAGACTAAAAAAAGCAGCGCTATGATGGTGGTGGTGAAGAACTATGGTGACCCAAGGTCTTACATGCAATATTACTTGAACCAAACCGGTTACAGCGATCAACCGTATTTTAGCGGGGCCCCTATTATGTATGAGCAGTACTCGGCGGTATCTTTAAAAGTCTTTTTGGAGGCGCGATGGCCTTTCTAGAGCACAGCTTTGAATGAGTTAAACTGCACGTGAAAACAGCAGCCAGCAATATTGCAAAAGACATTGTCGGAAGCATGACAACGGCAGTTGCTGAGCGGCTAGCCAGATAGAAAAAGGATGGTCTGGACGGGTCGGGGCTCATTTATAAATCACATAGAAGCTTAAGAAGAACAGGTCAGCGTCCGTGTTGTGCGGTCCACCAACACCCAGCAGGAAAAACAGACCAAAGCTCCGCTGTGCACCAACGCATGGGGAGATGAAACGTGTTATTCTTAAAAGACGCAAGAGCAGTGATATTTTCTAAAGAACAATGGCCTTCCTACACAGAGCATTGGGGGAGTGTGTAAAATCAGAGCTCCATCTCTTTTCCATGCCCCCGACCTAAACCAGCATTGACAACAGTTTCTTTATCGAGGTCTCGCTGCTGGCGGCTCTTTCACCACCAGAACTTTTTGTATCGGGTTCGACGATACGCTGCTACTTCTAACATGTAAAATAACAAAGGCTTATGGAACCAACACCACTGCTACACCGTGAATGGGAACGACTGCTTACCCGATAGCCAGCATGTTCAATTAGGTGGACGTGACGCTCAGCGATCGACTGATAACACAGAGCAATACTATGTACGCCTACTGGGCCTATACAGAGATCCTGTTAAATTATAGCAGCAATGTCCTGGACAAACATCTGTCGGCCGGTCTCTTTTAACACGATAACACAGGGCATTTCGACAGCACCGCTCTGGACGGTGATAACAAGAGATTCCTGAAATCATCCTATCAAGCCAGGACCAGCAGAGTATTTGATTTACTAGGCCGCCTATGTGCCGACCTATTCTTTTATGATAAAGTAATGATTAATGGCGTTGTTCTTAAAGTGAAACTATCCCGAAACACAGATGCTTTCTGCCTCATGAGCTGGGATGCGAGCAATACAAACTAGACATCATATCGGCCACTTTATTCGTTCAGCGTGTAAGCGTCTCACTAACTGTTAGACTGGCGCATGCAGGAGTGCTCCAGGATATAACGTTAAATACCCTGTGGAGAGACGCTCTAAAAGTCTTCAGGGTTCCAACCGGTAGCCGTGGTACCAGTCAAGACAACCTGTTTCTAGGACAGCTCCCTACAATCATTTTTATGGGGATTGTTGAAACAACAGCCCTCAATGGGGCATACGATGAAAACCTTTTGAGTTCAAACACTGTAACATGAACTATGCAGCGCTGCACAAGGACAGTGATTCGATCCCCGCCAAAGCGTATACCCCAACTTTGGACTTCAAAATATAATCTGAGAATGCATGAGGAGGTGGCTGTCATTTACACACAACAAATCTGCTCTCGGTTAAATCCTACTGGCCTATTTGATCTAAGACCCAATTACGCATCAATGGGGCATTTGAACCTCGCTAGGGCCGGAAACCTACACACAGAGATAAAGTTTGAAAGAAACATAATCACCACACATTCGCTGTTTTTTTATATTTAATGGATACTCTACAGATAAGAGGATTTCTGCGCAAGCATAGACACGCACAGAAAATATTTCACAGTGTGTATGCCATCGATACATGCCCCAGTCGTCTACCCAAAAATCACCTGCTGGTGAACAGCAACCTGCAGGACCAAAGTGGAACACACTGGATAGCTCAATGTCTGGAGGGGGGTTTGTTAACAGTGTTTGACAGTTTGGCGTGCTTCCCAAACCACCCGATATACACCCGAGTTTTAACAGACTATGTACGAAGTACAGCAAAGTATTTACGCTATATTACTGTACTGGTTCAATACTCTAAAGCCATGACCTGCGGTCAACACTTTATATTCTTCATCACTCAGATGTCAGAATGGAGAGAGCTGTCGGCTGTTTTGAAAATGTAATTGAGCAACTCCATGCAAAGCGATCGAAAGGTGACCAGATTTGTTAAGAAGATGCTACACAACGTGCATAGATCTTGCAAAATGTTTACAGTGTGTAAAAAATGTAAATGTCTATAGTCTATACACTAATACATGTGTCAATACAATAGCTTTTTTTTAAACCATGCAGCGTGTGTTATTATACATACTAGATAAAATAAAACAATAAACAACCAGTCATGTTGATGAATTGGAAACAATTCTATTTTATTAATAAAAAGACATATTTATAACTGAAGGAAAATGTTATAACAGAATATAGCAGAGAAGAATCATACACATTCAACAAGGGGTGCACCACATTACTCTGATACCCATATAGGCCTGACACGGCCTTTCAGAGTCACGCATTCCGGATGCGGTTAAAGAATCCGTAAGCCAACTGGTATTTCACCCCATTTCGGGGCTGACTGAGCGGAGGCTGCTTATGGGCGGCTTAATGGTCTGCGTTGTTGGTGAGGAGTTGCGAGTGCCCCGGTTTTTAGCCGCTCCAGAAGGCAGAGTTGGGCAACACTACCCACAACCAAAGTTGGCATATTCAAATCAGCCACTTCCTGTATAAACTCGTTCCATCCGATGGGGCATTTATTGTATAAGTGGGGTGTCAGTTTATAAAACTTTGTACTAGATCGTGCAAGTATGAACCCCTTAAAACCCTGCCTTGATAAACAAACTCTCCCCTATCGGTCCACGTGGCCACATCCTTTGCAAGTTTCATTTTATGTAGCAATAGTTGCGCGTTAGGTTTAGAGCGTTGGCTAAGCATGTTTAACACATCAGCCACAACCAAATCGGTCCTCGACGGTTCCCTCACACTGCTAGATTCTTCGGGCCGCATGTATAAAATTAGTTTGTTTTTCTTTGCATCGCCGTGTCAGGTATGGTTTAAGTATTTGTACAGAATATTCAAATACACTGTCCAGCTGTAGGAGTCATCAGGTTTTCTAACTGACGCTTGTCAAAGAGATACATGCTATGGGTTTGTTCCATTATTGGCCCCCGAGCAAGCTGGTGATTAGAGGTATGTTGTGCGTTTGAACAATCCTTTAGCCTACCGGCCTGCGAGGCCACTTTTCTTTTAGCCCTTAGTGATATTTGCTTATTGCACAGTTCCTTGATGACCTTCTTTTTCTTTTTCAACAAACTTATTTGACAGTGTGTTAGGGGGACATGTCCCTTTAAAGTGTTTTGAGCAATCACCGCAACAGCAGCCACCATATCGTCTGAGGCAGTGGCTAGAATGGCCTTGTGGTGTTGAGGGGTGGCATATACAAGCATTTTCAACAGTGCAATGGTTCTTTGTATGCGTGTCGATATGGGGAAAGCACGACAGGGTACTGATGCAATATTGTGCTTAATGTTGTTTTTTAGATGTCTTTCTCAGGATATAAACAGCAGGTAACCCCGGTGGAAATAGATTGGTGCGCATTCTATAATCCTCTAGAGTGGTTGTTTTTAAATCAACTAGGAGGTATCCGTAGGGCTTACTGGTCGAGTCTTCAAAAGTTTCCATGAAAAAATGCGTTTTGGTCAGATACATCTGGCGGGCTATCATGGCTAGTTGCTATTTATCCCAGGTTTTTTAAAATAAAACTATATAGCTAGTGTCTAGATTTATCAATCTGTTACTCTTCCCCTTGTTAAATATGTTTTGCACACTATAACATATGCTCAGATTATGTTGATAGGAATATTGAGTAAAGACTTTTTCTAGTTCAAAATTGTACCCCCCCCCCCTCGGTCATCAAATCGTCCACAATAATCATATTCACCTCACTCGGCAGTAATAAACAATTGTCATTGAGACACTCAGGCATACCTTCTACAAACTGAAGGTGTTTAAAATTCTGTTCTAGGGTGTTGTAAAGAGGTTGACAGCAGCTGTAACACCAAATAATATTTTCGGGGGCCTGTGTATCATGGTGTGGGTGTTTTCTAAAAGTATTTTGACAAAATAACTATTGCTGCAGCTAGAAGGGCCAGCCAGCACACACACAAAGGGGTGTTGTAGCCTGGTATGCGTAATGACAAGTACTTGCACATTAGAGAAGCATGCACACATATCCAAGTATGAGCCTCTCTGTGAGTTTAAATCACATTGAATGGCACTCCTTTCAAGCTTCGAAATGTTGCTAAAACAAACTTTACTACGGCTGCATGCTTCTACCCGGCGTTTAAGCAATATGTCGAAATGTGCACCCAATTGAAAATAAAAAAGCTGTAAATAAAAAAGCATGATGCATCATACATCTTGAAAACTGTATAAACATATACAATATATATCACACAAAAAATAGCTTTAGAAGTTATAATGAATAATTCAGCATATAGCGCCCCAGCCCAGCGCACCTGTAAAAAACACTGTGTTAGCATGTGCCAAGCATTCCACAGCACCGTTTTTCAGAAATAAGAGAAGCATTTGGGGAGTTGGAGCCATGGGCCCCTTTGGATGAAACAAAAGAACAACTCCATGTTACGGGGTCCCCAGACACTCCTCGGGACAGGATGGGTGCACCAGAAACAAGTGTGATCCTAGGGCCCCCTTGACACTCATCAGGCCCCGGTGGGTGAACCAGAAACAACTTTTATCCTTGTGGACCCCAAACACTCCTCTGGCCTGATGTGCAAACTAGAAACAACTTTGATCCTTGGAACCCCCCCCCAGACATTCCTTGGGCCCCCCTCAGGATGAATCAAAAACAGTGTTTTACCCTATATGTCATTAGTTTTCAAAACTCTGTGATAGATGTCTTGGTAGCAGCAGCCCCTCCGGCGTACAACCCTTGGTGATGACGAAGCAATGGAAGCCATGCAGACCCAATTGGGCCCGGTGTTGAATTTACAAAACAACTCTGCAGTGCCTGTCCCACTGACACTCCATCGGGCATAGCAAACACACCAGACACAAGCGGGAATAGTGTTGAATGTACAAAAGAATTCTGCGGCGTTGGGTTCCCCAAACCCCAACACGCTTGCTGATGCTGTAACAAAAGAGGGTACCACATTCCAAATGTGTTGCTCCGCGCAGAACAGCCCCCGTCCCAGCGCCCTCAAAAGCCCCAGTAGAAACAGGTTGTATCATTCCATTCACATCGGGACATCCACGCTTGTTGAACCGTCTGCCAAAAGCGCCATCCCCGCTCCATCCTGCCATCCGTAATTTGCTGAATAAGTCACTCTTCAATTCACATCCAGAGATTGTGAGGCCTGTGCCATTCGGGTGTTGTAGGCCATTTTGATAAAAACAGAGAAATATAGAATCAGCTGCTTATAATGTTATTATTTATACCCCGAGTCAAAATATAAGATCCTGAATCTCAGAGGCTTAAAACATTACAACCCGTTGTGTGATCTGTGACACATTTACAAACTGAACATTCTTTTATAAAAGGCACTGTTATATTTTTAAATCATGACTCACACTTAAGAAAACAACACAGTAGCGACTTTATAAACATCTGGCACAGTGCAGCCAAACAGCTGCCCTGTCCCTAATGGTCCAAATGGCTGCACTGTCCCTAATGGTCCAAATGGTTGCACTGCTCCTGATGGTCAACTGTTCTCTCCAGCACATTTGAAAGAGCGGCCGTGTTTAAAATAAATATTTAACACACATAATTACGTATCTAACAGACATTTGTGTTTTAAAAAACTGACACACACACCCACACACTCACATACACACACACACACCCCAAAACACTTAATTTGGGAACCCGTGTCTCTCCCGTTCCAGCCGACTGCCCTGTTATCTCTGCACCCATTCATGTCGAACCAAGCTGTATTTTTAAATCGCTTGTTTATTTTCATTTTTTTTAACGAAAAATGCACTCCACACAATGACATGACAATCAGTCCATTTGCCAATGGTTACCTATCTTATGGCCAGGTAGTACCATTGGGGCAGTGCAGGGCAGATGCTTATCCTCATTTTTGACAAAAGCCTAAACTGTTGGCTTTGCTTGTGCTTGTATGTAAAGTTCCTGGTGCCCTGCAGCTTGGTAACTGATGACTTTTGGCATAAGGCATCCTGATCCTCAAAGTTACAAATACCCACATTAAAGGCAATGTTTAAGCAGCAAACTAAATGACCGTGGACTTCGTTTTAATAGTACCCATGGCACTCCTAGCACTTACCGCCCCTTACCCCTTTCTCTCTCTGCACTTTCACGCCCTGAATGCTCACAAGGCGTAGTAGGACCACCTCTATATTTCCTTGTTATATTTACATTTAATGCCCATGTTCCCCCCCCGTTGTCCTGGCAGAATATATATTAGCAGCATTCGCCGCAGGATTCCTAAATGTATCTACATTCTTCTATAAGGATATAAGTGCTGTCGGCAATGTCACCTAAAATGTATTTTAGATGGGTGACATCAATTCAGATCGTATTATTTATTATCAGAGGATCAGAGCACATCACTACATTACAGGTTCAAGCAATAGACCCAAAGATTGAACAACAGTATCTGTCATTCTATACCAGACACCCGGGGCACTGGCCATTCTCCAGGTGGAACAGGTCAGCACCACTGTGAATGGTAAATATTTGGAAGACCTTCTTGATAAGCACCACTAGTGCCAGAAGTGTTAGACAACCTTCTTGACAAGGACCACTGCTGCCAGAAGTGTTAGAAGACCATCTTGATAAGCGCCACTGCAGGCAAAAGTGTTTGAAGACTTTCTTGAACAGGGCTACTGGTGCCAGAAGTGTAAGAAGTCCTTCTTGACAAGGTTCACTGTTGCCAGAAATGTAAGAAGACCTTCTTGACAAGGATCACTGGTGCCAGAAGTGTTAGAAGACCTTCTCGACAAACACCAATTCTGCCAGAAGTGTTGGAGGACATTCTTGACAAGGATCACTGGAGCCAGAAGTGTTAGAACACTTTCTTGACATGAAGCACTGCTGCAAGAAGTGTTATGGCTGAAATGTATGTTGTCAATTTGCACCTAGCTGTTCTGTGTGGGAGCCAGCCAGGGAGCGCAGAGCACAGGCTGCATCTACTGCTCAAAGCATGCCTAACTGTGCACAGCAGCAAGCACCCACAGAACCTTCCCCACCCCTGTCCCTGCTTTAGTTGTGACCGTCTGCCACCCAACTTACCTTTTTTTCTCTAGAGGGTCCCGCTCCTTATCTCGGCTTATCCATCTTTCATTGGAATTATTTTAATGGAAAACATGCTCAAACGTGTTTCTTCAATTAAGAAAAAAGAAAACCTTTACATTAGCATTCCACAACTCATCACTGGTGCTGATGACAATAATACCTTCAGAACATTCCTTTATCACCTTAAAACCAGTGGAAAGATATCTTATATCTGGCCTTCCAGCACCAGGGGCAGGAACAAATGGCCCTCGCCATGTGCTTATTTGACAGCACTGAAGGTATCCATCTCGACCAACCATGCTTCCATATGCAAGGTCTTCAGAATGTACACAATGTTTGCCCCTCCCCCCACTCCCAGAGAACACAGTAAGCCTGATCTTTATTCACTGGCTCCAATGGTCCAGCGCTGCATGCCCTGTAGCACACGTTTCTAAGCACTGTGTTTGGTGCCATTATTATCAAACAATTGTAATATGTGAGGGGTCAGAAATATGAAGCAGACAACTTTGTGAAGGTTTTTCAAAAGATGCTGTTTTTATTAACTCAAAAGGTTGGATTAACGCCTCGATATCCCCACCCTGTAGAGAAACACCCTAACAAAAAGTTATAGTCTTACACTTATATACACAATAAATCAATAAGGAAATATATGGCAGCTTAACAACAACAAATGTAACAGTATAAGTCACACCACAATAGCTGCTTCTTCTGTTAACCTGGGCAAACTCCCCTTCCCCAGATTCTAGCAGGTCTTTCTTTAAATGTTCAAAAAGGATGAGGAAATCATGTGTGATAACAAAAAGTTCCAATTCAGTTCTCTTTCTAATCCAATTTGACAACACACAGTTCCGACTTGGATTCCAATTTTGGTTCACAATTGTTTAACAAAGCTTTCCTCTTTCCACTTGTAGTCAAGGGCCCTCATTACGAGTCAGGCGGTGGACCATGGTGCTATTAGCACCATGGTCCATGCCGGTAACTCACCGACTCCGCCATGGTGGATGGCGGAATTACCGCCCCATTCCAAGGTTGGCAGGGCGGTAATTCCCCATTCACCATGGCCCCTTCCCCATTCCCATTTTTGCCCCCATAGGGCATAATGGGAATGGGGAAGGCGCTAATTATGGCACAGTAAATTACGGTGCCGTAATTAGCTCCAAAGTCCCTTTGCGGGTTGGATTTTTAACGCCTGCTAAAAGCAGGCGTTAAACACTAACCCGCAAAGGGACACTTGTAATCAGGCGTTAAGGGTTTAACGGCGCCGATGCTCTTCACGGCGCCGTTAACCCCTTAACGCCTGACTTGTAATGAGGGCCAAGGTCTTGAGACAGCTTCTTGTCATCAACAATTAATAGTTCAGAACTTAATCAACTTCAAAACAGGATATAACTTCAAAACAAATGTCTTTGTCAGGATCTTTTGGCACCACTTTGTCATAAGCTTTACCCCACCACAGTACTTTATCCTGCCAGAACAGAACCAATGGTCACAAATCTCCTGGCCTGGTATACTCTCCTGCCAGCCAAGATAAATTACTGCAGTTCTCTGTGTGGGTATACGCTCCTGCCCGAACAGAACCAATTGGCAATACGTTTTAGGACTTGGTATACTCCCTTGCCAGGACCAACTACTACCTCTAAGTACTTCTGCGTTAAGGGTCAACTTCAACGGTTTTATCCATGTCTTCTGCTTCACACAATTAGGTTTACAAATGTCTTCAAGGAGAACAAGAATCACACTGGTGCTATTTACTAAAGACTATTCATACTCTCAAAGAAGAAGGCCCATATCCAAACCGGCATCTCTTGGGCCTCTAAGAACACGGCTGTACTGTTTAAAATCTGCAAGGAACTCGCCAATCCTACTGCAGTCTCCACTTCGCCTCGGCCAACCCTGACCCTCTGTGCTGAACTAGCCTCCCACTTCATAACTTAAACTCGGGACATCATGTTGCCACTCTCCTCTACACCCCTCACTTCCCCCTCTCCCTCTCTCAGGCCTCCCTTGACCACCCTCTCCCCTTCCCTCCTACTCTCTTTCTTGCACATATCACTGGATGAGTTATCTAGATAAGTCCTCTTTAGAAAAAGTCTCCTCCAAACAAGTGGTCCCCTGCTCATCCAGAAAAAAGAAGGACAACATTGCATCCCTTGCTCCTTGGCTGATTTCTGCAATTACCACTTTGCTACTGGCTCCTTCCCTCTACTACTCAAGCACTCTCTTCTGCACCCGTGCCTTAAAAAGCCTTCTATGGACCCCTCCTACCGTGCTAACTACCGCCCTATCTCCATTACGCCCTTCGTAGGCAAACTCTTGGAGAAGCTGGTCATCTCCCAGCTGATCCACCACACTTAATCTGTTGGTTGCCTCCATGACCAACAGTGTGGCATGAGAACTGCACTCCTGAACACCTGTGAGGCCTTTCTCTGCAATCTCGATTCCAACTCTCCCTCCATTCTCATCCTTCTTGACTTTTTCGCTGCCATTGATATGGCAATCGACAAGGAGATGATATTAACAAGGAGATGATATTGACAAGGAGAAGATATTAATGTCATTCATTATGCTGTTAGATTTTATTTCCATATCGTTGAGATTTTTAAATGTCTTTGCAAAACTTTTTAGAAACGTTTTAATCTGTTTTGTAATTTAATGTTATACAAAGCCTTGTGCTACATGTATATTCAATAAACAATTTCAATTTCAAATATGGTCAATTGAGCCACCCGTATTAACCGACTCCATGATACCCTTGGCATTACAGACCTGGTTCTGAACTGGATGACCTCTTCCCTCTCTAACCAACCATCTCAGGTTCAACTGTGCTCTTTTCTCTCCACCAGTATATTCCTCTAGGCACTATCCTCTTACTGTGGCTCTTCAACATCTACCTTCCCCTGTTGCCCATCTGATCTCTGCCTTCTCTCCACCTTTCCAGTGTTATGTGGATGATACAGAGATTTCCTTTAAGCTTCCCCCCACTGACTTCTCTTCTTCATCTTTCATACACGACTTTCTGACTGCTATTCAGGCATGGTGTGCTGCTAATGATCTCTGCCTTAATGTCAGTAAGACTGGGATCCTTCTCATTGGAACCCCAGCTCCTTCCTTCCCACCTATTCTCTGCCTGCCCGCCAAGGGTCCCCTCACCTCACCCTCTTGTGAGGTGAAAAACCTTGGTGTCATGTTCCCACTCACGAAGATAGCTCAGGGGCAACATGCTCGCCTTTGAAGAAAGACAACACGTGCAACACAGGTTCGATGCCCAGGTCCGCCCTTACAAACCTCTGGGTATTAACCGCGTTATAAATAAGCAATTATAATTATATTCATATTAACATTCAACTCTTCCTTCTCCTTCTCTCCTCACATCACAGACCTTGCCAAGAAGGCCCACTTCCAGCTGCACCTCCTCCGAGGCATTCTCCCTTTCCTCACCTTCCCACAGAAACTCAATGCCTCCATAGCTATATTTCTCTCCAGACTGGACTATTGCAACAGCCCCTTCCTCAATCTGCCTAAATCTTCCCTTCGCCCCATTCAACTAATCCAGAATAGCACTGCAAGACTTCTCCTTGGCCTCAAGCCAACAGACCGCATCTCTCAAGACCTAAATTAAAATTCTCTCCACTGGCTGCCGGTTGCCACAAGGATCAATTTCAAGACCATCTGCATCACACACAAGGCTTTCTGGGGCCTGTGACCCTGCTACACCCAACTCTCTCTCCCTAAATACCTCCCTGCTAGAGCCTTTCGGTCTTCTAGCTCCAACTCTCTGCAGATCATGTACATTTCCAAGCAGAGAGTGGGCGGTAGATCTCTATCGTCCGCAGGTTCCTCCCTCTGGAATGGCCTCCCTGCCCCTCTTTGACTTGATCCGGATCTCCTTAAGTTCCAGAAGCTTCTAAAGATGCTCCTTTTCTCTTCCTCCTTCCTCTGCCTCTCTTGACTGGTTGCCTGGTTCCTTCTGATTCCTTCAGGACACCAGGCCCTCCTGACCAGTCTACCCTTGCACTTGGTCTTCCCAAACCCCTCTGAACTCCCCAACCAGCACTCACCCTTCCAGGCTCCCTGAGCTACCCTGGCTGGGCCTGCACACCTTTGAGCCTATACAGCCCCTCCCTTGTAATTAGCACATGGACCTTCTTCCCTTGCACTCGTCCTCCCGGCCCCTCATTAGCACTTGCCTAACCCACAGGCCCTTTCTGCCGTGACTGGCACTTCCCCACTCCTCCACATTTCTTTTAACTGCACTTGCATGATCCGAATGACACAAGGCCTAGTAGGAACATTTTTGTTTTTCTTCATCCCTGTTGCTGTATAATAATTGTTCATTTATAACACGCTTAATGCCTGAGATAGGTTTCTAAGCGTGAGACCGGGATTTGAATCTATGTTGCTATGTGTTGTCTTGCTTCCAAGACACACGCTGTGCCCCTGTGCTATCCTTCCAGCCTTCAGGCTCATTATAAATACCAATAAATAAATACTACACCTGAGTGTTTGCCCCAGGCAAGACTGGCAAAGCTTCCTTCCTCCTCAACCTCCTGCCAATCTTGTTCCACCTTTGTATTATTAAACAAATGCAGATAATAATAATTCTTCTCCTTCACACTTCTTTGGCTTTGGCAATATGGGTTTCAAACATATTCTACACTTGGACAATATTCCTCAGACACACAATTAGGATCAGTTTATTTCCTTTTGGCTTAGGCAACCCTGATTGTTTATCAGTTGCCTGTATATGAGCCTCTTTTGGCTTTGGCAATGATGGTTAAAATTCACTTCTGTAGATATTGCACCTTTGTGTGGTTGGCTTTTAGGGTAAAACAAAAATAGACGGAATCCACCCTATTAGAACTGGTGCTCTCAGTTGGCCCTTGACCGGGCTGCACACATGGGTAATATAATATTTGTGCGGTTTCCAAAATCATTAATGTTCTAAAAGACAGATTTTCGCAAAGGATCTGTTTATTCACATTCCTTTTAGCTTCTTTCATCAAATGTTATTGTTTCATATTCAATGAGGCCAGGCAAATATGATGGTTAAGATTTCATGTACATATGCCAATGCATTTCGGTTCATAACCTTCTTCAGGGCTGTACATAATGTGTTAATTCAGATATGACTAACATACACTTTCATTGCCAAATTGGATTACAAATAAACAACAAGATATCAGTTCATTAGATTCATGCACAAAAATTGGAAATCACATACCATTCATTTTAGTGTCCGTCAATGTGTCCAAACGTGTTGATATAGAAACAAAAGAAAGCTTCAAGTCAGCAAAGTTGTTAGAATCAAAACATATAGTGTGCAGTCTGAATGCGTTTGAGGCAAAAGGCTGTACCTTATGTTTCATATAGATCTTCTACTAACGTGCGGTACACACGTGTGAATGTTGCTCCTGTCAAAATGAAGTGGGAGCTAGTGAATACGCAACAGTACCTGCAGAGGTATGTATAACTACGTGTAGCTGGAGCGCTTACCTTACTCTTCAGAACGTTGTCCTGGAGTAAAACGCATTTGCGGAAGCACGAGCGCAAGTAATCTCGGGAGCATTTATGTGTTGCCATGGAGACTGGGACGAGATGACGCGCCGCAGCATAGCTGAAGCAGGTATGCCTCGGGCCCCACCCCCCCGTGATCATGGGTGGGCGGGACAGTTTCCTTGGCAACTTCAACAACCTCAAGGATACTAATGCCGTGCAAAAGTGATGCTTAGAGCCTATGGACGTTCGCTATGTGTATAAGTCAACAGCCTAGATCCTATCTACAATGTAGCCACATATAATATGTGGAATAAGTGTCTCATGTAAGTTACACATAACTGTTGCACCATCCAGCGGGTATTGAAGCCGGTGCCGAGTGCGATACTCAAGGCACCAGAATTAATCAACAGCTCATATGCAAGATCCAGTTTGAAACAAAAAACTGTTCACGGTGAACAGAATCCCAAACTTATTGGAATACATGTTATGGCGGTGAGTTAATCATGCAAATTAATTTATATTCACAGATGTCCACTGGGACCCAGATCACAATATGAGCAGGTATCTAAAATAGAAAAGGAAAATCAGAATCAAAATTGTATTCGTATTCTTATCCATTCCATATGGAGTCCATGCATCTTATGTTCAAATGAGGATTTAACTGTTTCCTATACAGTGTTGTATGTTACAGGAAACAAATGTAGTTTATCTCTTCATTGATCCCTTTGGGTGTCAAAGAGTTCAGTCGGTCAATCCAAAATGTTTCTCGTTGGTCCAATCTTTTCTGTAAATTCTCATGTTTATTGAGTCTCTGGACTACTTCTAAGATTACTAATTTTATCTGTGCCAGATTATGTTGTTTTTCCTGCCAGTGTCTGGCTACTGCTGAATTGCCAGTGCGATTTCTTATGCAAGATCGATGTTCGTTCCACCGAACTTTGGCTGTGCGTCGTGTTTGACCAACATAAAAAAGGCTGCATGGGCATTTGATCCCATAGATGATGTTCTGTGTGTCACATGTGGCGTAGTCCTTCAGTTTGATTTTTTCTCCAGAGTACTGGTGGTTGACGTTTTCCCCTTTCATGATATAGTTGCAGTTGCTGCAATTTAAGCAAGGGAATGTCCCAATGCGATCTGTGATCCTCTTTTTTCGTGGAGGTTTGGTGCTGACCAGTTTGTCTTTCAGGATTTGACTACGTTGATAGGCAAAGGTCGGGAACTCTCTGAACAAATTTTCTATTCTCTGGTCGCAAGTTATTGTGTTCCAGTTCTTCTTGATTATAGTAGTGATGCGACTACTTTGTCTAGAGTATTCAGATACAAAAATTACTAGAAGATAAAAGGAATGTGAATAAACAGTTCCTTTGCGGAAATCTCAATGATCTGTCTTTTAGAACATTATTGATTTTGGAAACCGCACAAATATTATATTACCCACGTGTGCAACCCGGTCAAGGGCCAACTGAGAGCACCAGTTCTAATAGGGTGGAAACACTCTATTTTTGTTTTTCTCATTGATTTTTGGTCCTTATGCCATAGGACCTTTTTTACTGGTAGCCCCAGGTCAAAGAAAGCATAGAAAATTCAAATCACATTACACTAATAAGTGAATGAAATTGAACTACCGACGTAGTGCCCACCTTTATCCTGCATGGCTTTTAGGGTAACCCACTATGCAGCAGTCACCTCATTCAGATGGCATCTTGGCAGTCTCTTTATACTTTGGTTTATATCAGCTTGGTACACCTCACAATCATCAACTTAATTTATATCAGTTTGGTACTCAAAAGGACAACTAGATTGAAGCAACGGGCAGTCACAGAGCAGTCTGTGGTCACAATAGAATAGTGAACTCGCCAGGTTTGGTGTGTGCCTCCATTTGCCCCGCTGCTTTCAGCTTTTCTGCTTCAGCTATCCTGCTTGGTCCAGCCTCCTCTCATGCAACGCTTCCCGCACTGGCTGCTTTCAGACCCCTCGTGGATCCCCCAGCGATCCAGTGCTCGCCTGCCACCTCTGATCGCTTCACAGTGTGGAAAGTCACAGAACGGGTTGCTTCCGCTGCGCAACCTCTGCAACTGAAACCTCCCCAGCGATCTAGTGATCCCCTGCCACTGCTGAATGCTTCATAATGGGGAAAGTCACAAAAAGGTGCGCTTTCCGCTGCAGAAACTGTGCAGCGGAGATCTCGAGCCCATATAACCCTCAGGACTGGCATCGATTTCTCTCAACATTCTGGTCCTGGTGTCCTAGCTCTTCTATGATTTCTTCCTCTGCTTCTTCAGCGAGACTCCAATAGTTCACACACTGAAACTACTACTGCTCCGCTGCTGCTGCTGCTGCTGCTGCTGCTGCTTTGGCTGCCTCACCTTCTTCCACCTTGATCTAATTGCCTGCATCTGACGAGACCTCTAATGCCGCTCAGCCATCCTCGGGTGTGAGTCATTACCTTAATGGCTGCATTATGTAACCTTGTGCCTCTGAAGCCCTCCTCTTCGTCCCAGTACTCCGGGGATTATGGGGCTTGAAGTACCTGTTGTAGAAAGCCTATGAAAATGAATACAATAACGATTAGTTTCTAAAGCAGACAAAATGTTATGAATCATATTTTAACTAAGTTACCACCATGATAAGCCATTGGCATGGTAAAGCTATGCCATTGAGTTCCCCTGCAGAACCCTCATGTGTGAGGTGTACTGCCTCCACATATCAGTACGGCTACTGCAGGCAGGTGCTGCCATCTCATGCCAGTTGTAGCCTAACATGACAGTTATATCGTAATCATATTCATGCCCAGGTACTGCCAGCCCAGCATATGCCACGTGTGCTTACTTTGCACACATAAGCCTGACCTGCAACTCAACCTCCTCTCCTCTTAAAAGGCTCTGCCGCCTCTGCGTCAGGCAGTTCAGGAGGTTTGTGTTCATGCTGATCAGCAATTAATCTCGGCATCACATTGCACCAACCTTTTGTCCTGCGCACTATAACGCCATTTGTTATATTGTAATGTGTAATGGAGTAGTAACACTTCTATGAGCTGATATAATAGGTTACCCTGGTACCCAATTTATGATGTTCAATTTATCGATCTTGGAATGATCAAGGGCTAAGATCCCATGCGCTCAAATCTGAGGTAAGCGCTTAACTCACAGAACTATCTCCCCTACTACATTGGGATGCCCAAACGTGTTCGGCTCTGTAGCCTAGTCCTTTCAGTTTACGAATGGTGATTAAATATTCGTTATTGTACCCTGATGTGATGTGATAGATTATTTGTAGCACGCTTAATACCCAGCGGTTTCTAAGCGCAGACCCGGGATCGAACCTGTGTTGCATCGTGTTGTCATGCTTCCAAGGCGAGCATGTTGCTGCTGAGCTATCCTCCCGAGACTGAAAAAGTATCTTTCTTTTCAGGGACATACACACGTATTAAATTAATATTAAATGGGGAGAATGGCAGACATCTCAAGTTGTCCCAAGTCAGGTGAGAATTTGGCTTTCATCCTCGCTGTGGTGGGCGGCCAAGTCCGTCCCACAATGCAGGGGTGCAAGCCATATTTTCACACCCTCTGGTTTATCTGGGGTGCAAATGGTTTCTTTTTTATCCTCGGGAGATTGGCTGAGCAAGAGACGCCAATCTCCCAAGGGAAACAGATAGATGGCTGCCGCTATTGGGAAAAGGCTGGGAGTAGGAGAAGCGCTGAGACCAAAGCACAAAGCTCTTGTCCAGCAGGGAAGTGGTTTTTAAAGTCAGATTATAGATACCTCTGCTTTCTATCTACACTGAACTGGATGCACCAGAGAGCCGCTCATTTCTAACTGCACCAGGGAGAGCAGGGACACTGTCAGGGGTAGCAAGGAGGTTGCCAGGGATAGCAGTTGCTACCCCCAGGCTACCTTTCAAAAGACCACCATGGGTAACATTAGGAATTGAAATACCGTCCTACCATGCTCTACCGAAAACGATAGAGAGGAAAACATTGCTTGGTTACAATGTCCAGCAAATAGGACAGAATGCTGGTCTCGGAAGGATAGCTCAGAGGCAATGTGCTCGCCTTGGAAGCAAGACGACACAACACGGAACAACACAGGTTCGATCCCCGGTCCACGCTTAGAAACCTCAGGGTATTAAGCGCGCTATAAATGACCTATCATGTCATATCACTGCACCCACGCCCAGGTGTCGCACCTTGTCACGCAGCAGATGTGTTGGCCCCTCTTCATTCCCAGCAGTCCTAGTTAGTGGTCGGAGCGTCATGCGAGGTGTGAGTCCTGAGGTACGCTCTAAGAAAGAAACAGACTTCTGGTAGAAATTGACTAAATGTCTGAATCGATAAGTTTAAGGAGCTATGGGTACCTGCTGTCTCATACACCAATGTCTATCTCTTTCTCTCTGTCTCTTCCTCTCACGCTCTCTCTGTCTCTTTCTCTTATGCTGTCGCTGTCTCTATTCCCATGCACTTGCGCAATCTGAATGACACCTGGCCTAGTAGGATCGTTGTCCGTCCTCCCTTAGTTCCCCTCCCTTGCCTCGTCGCGCCTTGTAGCACTTGTGCATAGGCGTGTTATAAATGCCATATCATATCATATCTATTTCTCACTCTGTCTCTTTCTCTCACACTCTGTGTCTCTTTGTCTCATGCTCTCACTGTGTCTTTTTCTCATGCTTTCTCCGTCTTTTTCTCTCACGCTCTCTCTGTCTCTTTCTCTCAGGCTCTCTCTGTCTCTTTTTCTCATGCTTTCGCCATCTCATTCTCTCACGCTCTCTCTGTCACTTTCTCTCACGCTCTCTCTGTCTCTTGCTCTCATGTTTTCTCAGTCTCTATCTCTCATGCTCTCTCTGTCGCCTTTCCCTCACGTTCTCTTTCTCTTTCTCTCACGCTTTCTCTGTCTCTTTTTCTCATGTTCTCTCCGTCTCTTTCTCTCATGCTCTCTCTGTCTCTTACTCTCACACTCTCTCTCTCACGCTCTCTCAGTCTCTTTCTCTCACGCTCTTTGTCTCCTTCTCTCAAGCTCTCTCTGTCTCTTTCTGTCACGCTCTCTCTCTCTCTCTCTCTTTCTCACGCTCTTTCTGTCTCTGTCTCATGGTCTCTCGGTCTCTTTCTCTCACACTCTCTCTGTCTCTTTCTCTCAGGTTCTCTGTGTCTCTTTTTCTCAAGCTTTTCTCCATCTCTTTCTCTCATGCTCTTTCTCTGTCTCTTTCTCTCACGCTCTCTGTCTCTTTCTCTCAAAATATCTCTGTCTCTTTCACCATCTCTCTGTCTCATTCTCAAATGATCTCTCTATCTCTTTGTCTCACGCTCTCTTTCACTCTGTCCTTTATTTCCTTCTGTCTCTCTCACTCTCTCTCTCTGTTCTCTATTTTTCTCTGTCTCTCTCTGTCTCTCCGTTCTCTATTTCTCTCTGTCTCTCTATGCTCTATTTCTCTGTGTGCATGGCGCTCTCTCTGCTCTATTTCTCTGCCTCTATCTCTCTGCCTCGGTCTCTGTCTCTCTCTATATCTCTCTGCCTCTCTCTCTTTCTCTTTGTCCTCTATTTCTCTTCCTCTCTCTCTGTATCTCTCTCTGCTCTATTTCTCTCTGTCCATGTTCTCTCTCTCTCTCTCTCTCTCTCTCTCTCGCACCGCGCTCCCCTCCAACCTCCCATTCCACCTCTCTGTCATCTGGGTTTTGATGTGGGGATAAAATGGCTGTGACAGCTGTTACTTCTATTAGGGTCTCAGGGATGTAATTTTCGTTTCCAAAAGGGCTCCATGGAGACCGAACTTTGGAAGAAGAGAGGCTGAGATTAGGAAATAATCTTAAGGACCATCTGAGGACCGGGGCTGCACACTTACCTAGACCCCGATGCACAGACATCCTTTGAACACTATATATAGCACTGGAGGGCACAGGGGAAGGGCTGGCAGTAGAGGGATTGATGGACAGTTTCATGCCTGAATATAACAGGGAGATGCAGAGCAAGTGATGAAAGCAGAACGACAGAGGAAGGAGGTTTCAGTGGCATTAACAGGGGGGGGGGGGGGCAGATAGTGGGGAGATCGATGTATGCCGACGTGGAGGGTGCTCATAAGTAGACATGGCCATGATGCTGAAGTCTGAGAACAGAGAAGCTGCTGTTTAAATGTGAAGGCGTTTGATTGTTTTATTTGTCTGCTCTTGAATATGTAAACGTGTGCCTGCAGCGTAAGGGCTTTCAGGTGTTGTACCTTACTGCTCCTCTATAATTCTGAGCCTTTTCAGAGCCCTTAGTGCGCTTCAACAGATTTGTAAACGGCAGAACTTTATTTCAATTACCTAGTACAGTTCTGCTACAATTATACAGCCTGCAAGTACAGATATATGGAAAGGGCGTGGCATATCTCAAAGTGCTTCACAGAATTTCATAAAAGTGCTACATGCCAGTACTGTGGGTGTGCCAACTTTGTTGAAGTTCTTTTTACTAAGACATGCCTCCATCACAATAAACCCCACTGGGAGGTGCTCCAGAGCATGTGGTTAGGTGGGGCTGTAGTAGTCTGGCCCACTTCACATAAGGTACAGCCAGGCTGTGCTTAGCTGAGTTGCTTGCCCCTTTGGCCATCTGCTTAGGGTGAAGGATAGCCAAGGACCTTCTCAGTGACCCGGATGTTGTTGTAATCTCTTCTTCCAACGAGAATTTGAAATCTCCTGGTATAATATAATGACTGTGTTCCACCATGAGGTTTACAACCTTGTACGCCAGTCTTTCTGCGAATGGGGCGTTACTGAGCACTATTGTGATCTCACCATTATTTACCAATCTATTTATCTGGCTGGTACATGAAATCTGGGTTACAATAGTAGAGGAGCAGCTGAATGCCTCTACAGGATGTCCTGTCCCCATTCTGCCTATATGTTGGAAGCTGGAAATTGTGACATGTGCAATGGCAGTAATGGTACCTATACCACAAAGAATCTTTCAGACAAGGTATCCGCTGAGAAGACCCTCTGAGAAGTACCCCCGGAAGATTGATGGTCTCCTAAAAGGAGCGCCTGAAGAAGTGTGAAGATGTGAAAAGGAGAAGCTGGCGACATCATGAAGAATGAGAATGACGCACTGAGAAGGATGACCAAAGAGAATGCATAGGTGATATAGAATCTGATGGCCAAGTAGAGAATCGAGAAGACTTTCATGTGCGGAACATAATCAAAAGGCATCCCTTGTTAAAGTTGCAAAGAACAAACACCATGGGTGCCAAGTTTCTTCATTAAAGACAAATAAATGCTATAATATGAGCAGAATCACAGTCTCTGATCATGGATGTAAATAGATGAAGAGCATGGTGCACTGGATGAAGATAGCAAGTGCTCACACTCCCATATATTCCCAGAGATGAGAGCTACTGCAAGACCAAGTCCAAAGACAATGTGAATGGCTGACGGCATGAGTGATCAGAGATGGCAGGCTTATTGGGTGGGAAGATAAGTCCACCCACTAGCACATGGGGTACCAATGTACGTGCTGCTAGAGCATTGAATGTTCCAGAAGGGTACAAGCCTGCCAACCAATTATAGAGGGCCATATAACAAAGAGCCTTATAGTTTAAGAGACAATGAAGTGTTGTGTTTCTAATTATTGTTGAAGATGACTTGCACAAAGTTAGGGCATGAGTGGCCCACCTGACTATAGAGACCCAATCACTGTCCAAGGCCCTATAGAAGTATTTTTAGATCTTCCCCTTGAGCCAACCACAATCCCAAGTAGGTTTTATTAATTTGCCACGTAGTATGACGTCACGAATGATGAGCTATAAAGGTGTGATTGTTTTGTAAGAATCTCTGCGATCAAGCCTTGCGACATCCATTGATGTCCGTTGTACTCGCTGTTTTACATAATTGTTAAAACTATGTTATTTGCCAACCTCTTGAGTCAGTCTTTTTCCATAGTTTGAGAAGTTATTTTCTGTCCCATCTATAGTACGACATGTTACCTTGAGTAAAAGGGCCTAAGGGTTAACGTGGTTGCATGTCGGATTGTTCCAAAGACCCATCGACCTAGTAAACTCCAGTGCTTCAGAAGATCGAGTGTCCTTTGCCATCTAGCCGGAAGATCACAAGGCTTCCTCTGGAGCGCGGCCGATATAGATATTCTTGCAAGAAAATCGATACAGGTGGGACGGGCCCCTCTTTCACGAAATCCCTCCTGGTTTCCACTGGCATTATGTGGACAGAAGCCGAAAGTTGTTGATTGGAGAGGGGAGTCGATACTGAAGGACTCGAGCTGAAAAAGCAAATGCAGAGTATACTAAGGGGAGTGGCAAATTGAGGGAATGGGATTGTGGTCAAGTTTTAAAAGTAACGGGGGATTTAGAAAATAGTGAAAAAACAGTGATGAGTTATATTTTTTGTATATAGCTATGAGATGAAGAGGTAAGCCGAAGAGTCCTGGTTCAAGTGAATTGCAGAAGAAGTCATTATACATTTCAGTCGAAGATAACTGGGTGACACAGAGGATAAATCCCTGTAAAATAATGACTTTAACCCCTATCAGGGTATATTTAGGGGCAGCAATACGGGATAGAGCGCTGATGATTAATGTGAAGAGTCGACTGGTCTGTCTTTTTGTTTATATGTTTGTTTTGAGGTATCGAAGATTATGTAAAAAATAGTTGAAAAAAAGTCAAGGAGATATAATCTAGCTAGAAAAGTTGTTGGTGTGGACTTATAGCTAGGCTGAGGATATTGAGATCTTAGAGTTTTTTGAGCAGCAAATTGTCGGAGAGCGCTCATATTTGTTGTTTTATAAACATGTTTGTTATAAAGCACCAGTAAGTATTGACAGTCAATGGAGACTTGTCACAGTTGAAGATGTTACTCCTTTGACGTATCTGTGCAAAACCTTGCCAAAATACATGCCCAAGCTCAAATAGTATAGTGTGGAATGGGTAAAAGGCACGGCAGATAAGATGTTCATGCCATGGCCACATGCAGGATCTTTGGCAAAGGCAGTATTGCAACACATCACCACATACTTACAAGCTGTGTACACAGTAAAGAAATTAGAAATGAGGTTAGCTATTTTAGAGTTTAGGAAAAACAGAGAGGATCCGTCACCTGAGGAAAGGATGCTTAATCAGTGTAAGGAGGAAGGTGCTGAGCCTTCTGCTCCCCTTGCCTCACCTAAGATAAAAAGTGCCCGTACAGAAAGCAAAGGATTGTATCCATATAAGGAATTGAAAGTGATGACGGGGCATAGTAATCCGATCTATTACTGCACCTCTAGGGGAATTATTGAACCTGAAAAATCAAAAAATAAAAAAAAATAAAAAAATGAAATTTGCTTGAAATGTTTGGAATAGCACTGTTTAATTTGCCCATTTTCATCTTGCTGCCGTTTTTTGATCTTTTTAATACGTCAAGCTGCCTTGCTATTTTGATAGCATGAGTTTTGTTGTTTAGGCAGGCTGGCTGAACTGCCTTTCCCTGTGCAGCACTCCCATTGGTTGCTGAGTGTTTTCTTCCATCCAACCAGGGACTGGCAGGCTTTAGCCAGCCCTCTCAGCAAGGCCCACTGCCTGAATTGGGTTTCTTTCATCTGCTTTTCACTGGGAGTGAGGTCCTGTTTCCACCCTCCTGGCCATCTGTTGTTTCCTGCACATGCAGAGTTTGTGCTTGGCTGCTGACCCCTCCATTAGATAGGTGCAATTTCTGTGCATTACTGCACCTCGAGGGGAATTATTGAACCTGAAAATCAAAAACTGCAAAAAAAGAAGAAAAAATGAAATGTGCTTGAAATTGTTGGAAAAGCACTGTTTAATTTGGGCATTTTCATCTTGCTGCCATTTTTTTTAGCTTTTTCAATACCTGAAGCTGCCATGCTATTTTAAAAGCACGGGTTTTCCCACTATTGTCTGCTTATTTGGCTGATTTTCGGCCCTTTCAAGATGGCCACCATGGCTTTCTTTGTTGTGTAGGCAGATTGGCTGAACTGCCTTTCCCTGTGCAGCTCTCCCATTGGTTGCTGAGTGTTTTCTTCCATCCAACTAGGACCAGCTGGCTTTAGCCAGCCCTCTCAGCAAAGGCCCACTTCTAATGCCTCTGCCTGCTCCCTGTCCACTTCCGGAAACAACGCTAATTGGGGTCCTCGCTGATCCATAAAAACACAATGATGCTGCCACCTCACTCTTCTAAAACATCCAGACTGCCTTGACATTGTCACCTCCAGAACTATGGGTTAGCTCCCTCCTACTGTACTAACTCCTACCACCTTTGACTATCACTGTTCTTTCTGGTTGTTACTCCCATGTTGTCATCCTGACGCGCAGTGCTTCTTAAAACCCTTTGCTAACATCTAAATCCCTGATTGGAAAGTCAAATCTTGCTGTTTTTGCCTTTTGCTCAAATGTCACATCTCGCAGTTCTTGCCTTTTGTAGAAAGTCACATCTTGCTGTTTTTGCTTTTGCTAGAATGTCACATCTTGTTGTTTTTGCCCTTTGCTAGAAAGTCAGATTTTGCTGTTTTTGCCTTTTGCTAGAATGTCAAATCTTGTTAATCAACTGTAAATATATTTAATAAAGCTGTTGTAGCACTAAATTAGGTAATAACCCACAAACAGCTCACCTTGGCAATCGATGACTCCAACTGGGAGAATCAAAGCACATGTGAAGATTTCCCCGTGACAGCCCTGGCCACTCAGCCCAGGGTAATGTGACCCAGGAGAGAGGGCAGGACTCCCAGGGAAACCCTCAATGGGAAGAACCCTGGACGAAATCCCTGCTCGTGCAGATCAGGCTGATGGTGGAAGGTTGGACGTCTCCGACAGGAACCCCCGGGAATCACACAAGACACCTAGGGCCTCATTACGACCCAGGCGGTAAGTTACCGCCTGGGTCGTACCTTTATACTACGTTTACGCCATGGTGGTTGGTGGACTTACCACCCCATTCCGAGGTGAGTGGGGCGGTAAGTCCCCATTAACCCATTTACCCTTCCCCATTCCCATTTTTGCCCCGTAGGGCATAATGAGAGTGGGGAAGGCGTTAATTACGCCACCGTAAATTACGGTGACGTAATTAACAACAAGGTCCCTTAGCGCCATGGATTTTAACACCTGCTAAAAGCAGGTGTTAAAACCTCCATGGCGCTAAGGGACCTCGGAATCAGGCGGTAAGGGTCGGCGCTGTTTACGCCACCGTAAACCCCTTACAGCCTGGGTCCTAATGAGGCCCCTAGTCTGCAGGTAAGAGAAGGGAAGAAATAAGGAGCAGATTAGAGGGGAGCCCAAGGAAGGGAATGGAAAGAGATATCAATGGAAATCCTCTCACCCTAAAAGGACTGAGGGAAGAGTACGAGATTTCGGATCTGGAACCTGGCTGAGTAGGAACGCTTCGGGAGAATCTGGAAGGATAACAGGAGATGAGAACCCGGTAGAAATACTCAAGGGAACCCTAGAGGATGGGAACTTACTCAGATGGGGGACTGGCCAGAACGGGAGACAACTGGGATTGATCCGCGAAGCTGTCTGAGAACAAAACTAGCGGAAGCTGAGGGCAGAAGCGACGCGAAGCACTGCCCGCTTCGTCCGGATAAAGGATCACGTGATCGGTCGGCCGCACGTCAAGGGAGCATGCAACAACTAGACGGCTACCAGCCGGTCGGGGGAGAATCACCAGCTTCCAACTTGGAGATGTTAGGAATCAAAGCGCCGCACAAGCGGGTCCATGCCCATAGAGACCACTTGCGGCGATGTGTAACAGTATGCCCCCTCCTCCGGGAGGGTGCCCCGGGTTTACCCAGATGAAGCAGGAAAAAACGCAGGAAAAAACGCCGCACAAGACGGGGTGCGTGAACCCCAGAAAGCTGGCTCCCAAGTTCTTTCAGCAGGAGAATAACCCTTCCAGTCAATCAGAAACTGCAATCGACCACAATGGAATCGTGAATCACAGATAGAAGCCACCTCAAATTCAGGACCACTGTCTGTGAGAACCGGAGGTGGTAGAGAATCCCCATCGCGATGAAAACGATCCTGCACCACTGGCTTAATCTGGGACAGGTGGAAAACCGGGTGAATCTGAGACCAGGAAGCAGGTAAGGCAAGTCGGACAGCGGCAGTCCCAATCTTGGAGAGAACTAGAAAAGGACCAAAGTACCTGGGAGATAGCTTAGACGTGACCAAATGACGAGGAAGAAATCTGGAATCCGATGGTCAGTTCCTTACAGTCTCGACGACGAAGAACAGCGTACTTCTTCGCTCGATCCTGAGCTTTCTGTAACGACTGCTTAGCCAATCTTTGTCCCTCATTGATATCTGCAATCAGAGAATTCACACCCGGACAGCCAGAATCGGAGGGAGACACATTCGGAGCAAAGGAAGGGTGATAACCATAGGTACAAAAGAAGGGAGCGGACTGGAGAGCAGAATGCAAAGAGTTGTTGTTAGCAAATTCTGCAAATGGAAGCAGTTCCACCCAATTGTCTTGAGCTGCAGAAATAAAGCACCGTAAGTATCCCTCGAGGGTTTGGTTCAATCGCTCAGTTTGACCGTTCGTCTGGGGATGGTATCCAGAAGAGAGGGCACATTTAATACCCAGAATGCGACAAACCTGTTGCCAAAAGAGAGAGGTGTACTGGGGACCTCTGTCCGACACAATAGTGTCTGGTAGACCATGGCGAGAAAATACTTCAGAGAGAAAAGCTTTGGCCATGGAAGGAGCACTGGGTAATCTTCGCAAAGGAGTAAAGTGTGCTAACTTGGTGAAATAATCGATCGTTACCATGATAGTAGTCATATTCGATGATGGCGGTAGATCAGATACGAAATCAGTGGAAATGATCTGCCAAGGACGGTCTGGTATGGGCATTCTTGCTAATAACCCTTACGGTGGTGAGCGAGGAGACTTGGCAAGAGCGCATATCTTACAGGCGGCAACATAGTCCCGGACGTCAGATCTCATGGACGGCCTCCAGAAATGTCATTGTGATCCCAATCCCAATGTGGGAAGTACGCCCCTATGTCCTGCAGCTCGTGAGTCATGACAAATTTTTAACACCTCCAGTTGTAAAGAAGGAACGAGAATCAAAACTTGAGTACCATAAAAGTAGTATTCAGTTTCCTTGGAGAGATGATAAGTAGATGCCAGGTCTTCACAGATAGTTTTATTAAGAGTGGTGGCTCTACGTACCTCTTGAAGGAAATCAGTAAGTACTGCAATGAACCGAGCATTGGGAAACATCTTTTCTGGGCAAAAAGAAGAAGTTGGAGAATCTGTGCGGGATAAAGCATCTGCTCTTAAATTATGTCTGCCAGGCCAGTAAATAAATTCTATCCGAAAGGGTAAGAAGAACTAAGCCCAACGTGCTTGTCTACTATTTGTGGTGTAAGCATTTTGAAGAACCTTGAGATTTTGGTGATCTGTACGCATCAAGACAGGAAAGGGGGAACCCAAAAGCAAATGCCTCCATTCCTCGAAGGCACGCTTGATAGCCATCAGTTCCTTCTCAAGTACAGAATAATTTACCTTGGCAGAATTAAATGTCTTGGATAAGTATGCCACCGGTCTTTCTTCACCTTGCACGGATGACTGTAACAACACCGCTCCTAACGCATTCTGGGAAGCGTCTTTCTTAACAATGAATTGTTTGGATTGATCAGGGTTGATCAAATTGGTGGAGGAAGTAAACATTTCCTTCAAAATGTCGAATGCCTTCTGAGCTGATTCATTCCAAACAAATGAGATCCCTTTCTTGAGAAGTCGAGTCAAGGGAAGTATGATTTCTGAGAAGGAAGGAATAAATTTACGATAAAAATTTGTGAACCCCAAAAACCTCTGTATGTCCTTTATCCCTGTTGGAATAGGCCAATCCACAACAGCGCATACCTTTTTTCGGTACATGGAAATACCCTGGGAAGATAGAACAAAGCCTAGATAGGTAACTTGTTTCCGATGGAATTCACACTTGGATGCTTTACAGTAGAGATGGTTGGATTGAAGGCGTTCTAGCACGGTATTAACATGATGAATGTGCTCTTCTTGGTTGTTGGAATAAACAAGGATATCGTCGAGATAGATGATTACGAAGCGGAACAATATGTCGGCAAAGAGGTGGTCCATGAATCTCTGAAATATCGCAGGAGCATTTACTAAACCAAATGGCATTACGTGATATTCATAAAGTCCAAAGGGAGTCCGGAATGCGGTCTTCCATTCATTTCTGGGTGCAATACGAATAAGATGGTATGCACCACGAAGATCCAACTTGGTATACCAAGAAGGCCCTCAAACAGCTTTAACAGCTTTATGTCCGTGATGAGAGGCATGGTATACTTGTCAGCGGTGGTAATCTTGTTGAGACCACGATAATCAATACAGGGACAGAGCTCATCTGAGTCCTTTTTGGGGATAAAGAATAATGAAGCCGCTGCAGGAGACACCGACTCTGAAATGAGACCATTCCGTAAATGGGTTTGAAGGTATTCTTTTAATACCGACTTTTCTCTTTGAGAAAGAACGTACATGCGGCCAAAGGGAATGGGTTGATCGGGAAGCAGATCTATGTGACAGTCATCTCTTCGATGAGGAGGCAGAGTAGGAAATTCAGGGTTTTCAAACACTGATCGGTAAAGCTCATGACAGTCAGGAATCTCAAGTTGGCTGATGGAAGATACAGCTGGTTTGAGAGTCTCATCAGAAGGTATACGGATCCCCACTGATTCTTGAGAAAGACAATGATGGACACAATATTCAGATCATAGAAAAAGGGTTCCAGCAGCCCAGTTTATGAACGGGTTATGCAATCTCAGCCAAGAGAGTCCTAGAATGATTGGGTAATGGGCAGTCCTGATAACATCAAAAACCAGGGTTTCTTTATGACTCGATATCTTACAATTGAGCGGAATGGTTTGTTCTTTAATGGGACCCGAACTCAGAGGGGTACCATCTACTCCCTGAATAGGAGTAACCGACGTCTTTGGTACCTGAGAGATACCGTGTAATTTCGCCCACTCCACATCCACAAAATTACCAGCCGCTCCACAGTCTATTAAAGCTGGAATACCTGGGATGACATTTTCTGGTAAAAGGATGGAAAGAGAAACTACCACCATGGACTGATTGCTGAGAGAGTTATCAAGTGGCATACTGGTCTGATATGGGGAAGAATGTTGCTGGGCACTTACCGGTTTTCCCCTAACGGTAAGGCTTTGAAGTTTCCCAACTTAGGAATAGGAGAGTGACGAGGAGGAACCAAGTGACAGTCTTACAAAACATGAGTAGAGGACCCACAGTACATACATAGTTTCAATGACCTTTTCCTCTGCCTTTTCGTAGCCGAAATTGGTCCTCGAGCGGTCCCAATTTGCATGGGTTCTTCAGTAGGAGACAGAGATTTCTGAATGGTTGAGGAATACTCCAACTGTGGTCGTGTTCCTTTCCCCTTTTTCTTTTCATACATCCTTTCATGCATACGGTAATCAATTTGCATGGTTAAAGTGATCATATCAGCTAGATTAGCGGGACGAGGGACTTTAGAGACCTCATCTTTGAGTTCATCTGTGAGACCTCTCCGAAAAAGAGTGAGGAGACCTTCATCTGGCCAGCCTAGTTCAGAGGATAGTTGCTTGAACTGAGTGATATACCAAAGTAATTATTTGTTTCCTTGTTTTAAATCGAGAAGCCGTTCTTGTTTGGCAACCGAAATCTCCTTTCTTCCAAACATGGTTTTGAGGCTGTTAGTGAAGGCGGTGTAAGAATCGAGAATCACATTGTTGGAGGTAACTAAAGGGGTCGCCCAAGCTAAAGCTGGACCAGAAAGATGTGAAATAACATAGCCTACCATATTGTTATCAGTAGGGAAAAAGCGAGGTTTGAAAGTTAATTGGATGGTACAACTGTCAAGGAATTCTTTTAATCTGTAGGGGTCACCGTCGTACATAACGGAATGTAAGGACGACGGGGGAGTGTCTGAAATTGCTCTAGCTACTTGATGTCGTAGTTGAGCATTATCCTGTTTCAAGGATTGTACCTCTAATGACATGGCCTGCATGGCTGCCATTAGCTGCTGCATTTGTTATTCCATTTGGAATCACAATTGCCAATATTCTTTCTGGCGTCGCTTACTGTTAATCAACTGTAAATATATTTAATTAAGCTGTTGTAGCACTAAATTAGGTAATAACCCACAAACAGCTCACCTTGGCAATCGATGACTCCAAGTGGGAGAATCAAAGCACATGTGAAGATTTCCCCGTGACAGCCCTGGCCACTCAGCCCAGGGTAATGTGACCCAGGAGAGAGGGCAGGACTTCCAGGGAAACCCTCAATGGGAAGAAAACCCTGGACGAAATCCCTGCTCATGCAGATCAGGCTGATGGTGGAAGGTTGGACGTCTCCGACAGGAACCCCCGGGAATCACACAAGACACCTAGTCTGCAGGTAAGAGAAGGGAAGAAATAGGGAGCAGATTAGAGGGGAGCCCAAGGAAGGGAATGGAAAGAAAGATCAATGGAAATCCTCTCACCCGAAAAGGACTGAGGGAAGAGTACGAGATTTCGGATCTGGAACCTGGCTGAGTAGGAAAGCTTTGGGAGAATCTGGAAGGATAACAGGAGATGAGAACCCGGTAGAAATACTCAAGGGAACCCTAGAGGATGGGAACTTACTCAGATGGGGGACTGGCCAGAACGGGAGACAAATGGGATTGATTCGCGAAGCTGACTGAGAACGAAACTAGCGGAAGCTGAGGGACGGATCTGAAGAGAGAAAGTAACACAGAGTAAGTTGGAACCGCAAACACAGAGGGAAATGAAAGCATGGAGAGAGAGGAGGATTCAGAAGCGAACTCACGGAGCGTCAAAGGCAGAAGCGACGCGAAGCACTGGCCGCTTCGCTTCCGGATAAAGGATCACGTGATCGGTCGGCCACACGTCAAGAAAGCGTGCAACAACTAGACCACTACCAGCCGGTCGGGGAGAATCACCAGCTTCCAACTTGGAGATGTTAGGAATCAAAGCGCTGCACAAGCGGGTCCGTGCCCATAGAGACCACTTGCGGCGATGTGTAACACATCTTGCTGTTTTTGCCTTTTGCTAGAATGTCAAATCTTGCTACCCATTGCTAAATTATCTGTATTTTGCTTCTCTGTAACTTGCCAGCCCAGTGACTTCACCACTCTCTTTTGTCCCACACCTACCTGCCTTAGCCCCCCATAGCTTCTCCATCCTCCCCCCGCTTCCACCCTGTGGCGCTTTCTTTTTCTCCTATCTTTTCCAACTGCTTCTCCATTGACTATCCTTCCCTTCTCACAGAGTCTGGTAGGAAGAAGTTCAAAAGCATATCTTGACCTCTAACCCTGGTCTTCCTATCACCAACACCTACTCCAATACTTCCTCCAGACAGACCCTCACCGACATCCTCTTTTTTGTTCCTTCAACTGATCTATAGACTCTTCATATGATCACTGTGCTCTGTCCTATCTCCTCCTCTCCCATTAATGGTGGCACTCGCTGGGAAGTTCTCATGGCTTCCTTCAACTTTGACACTGTACTGGTCCAAGGCCTTCGGGGAATCTCCTCCTCTTTGATAGGCGCTTCCTTCACCTCATCAATGTCCTCTCATCTCCTGCTGTCCCCTCCTCTCCCCCCTTGGCTACCTTGCCCTCCCTCACCTCCTCCTCTGCCCCTCCTAGGGCTCTCTCTCCTCCGCAGGGCTTACTTCTGATCTGTAGCCCTCCCAGGAAGGTCTTTAAGGCTGGCAACCTACTTCATATTGCCATTCTCAACTCTCGCTCTGCTGTCAAACACTCCTCGGACTTCTGCCACCTCCTTTAAGAACTAGACCTTGATGTCCTTGATGTCCTTGGTTTTACTGAGACATAGTTCACGGCCAGCTCTGTCATAAGTTTTGACACTCCTCCCTGAAGGCTACAAGATCATCTCTGCACCCTGATCCTCCCGGTCCGGTGGGAGGGGTAGCCCTGATCTTTCCCGAGTGGATTCCTGCCTCTATCTTTCCAACTCAGACCTGCTCCGCTTTTGAATGCCTTGTCTGTAGGCTCTATCTCTCTCCTACCCATTATCTTACTGTGGCTACAATCTACTGGCCTCCTGGTCAAATCACCTAATTTCTCTCTGAGTGGGCGGACCTCTCCTTCTCCCTCCTGGCCTCTACCACTCAACTCCTCCTCTTTGGTGACCTCAATATCCATTTAGAATCTCCTTGTTCCTCCTCTGTACTCTTCTGTGACCTCTGCGACTCCCGCTCCCTGTTCCTCCTCCCCTCTGGCCTGACTCACTCTGCAGGGCACACCCTCAATGTCTTAATCTCCTCTGACCTCCCCCTCTCCATGCCCCTCACAACTCTTCTCTCCTGGAGCGATCATTCCCTCCTCTCCTCTCCTCTCCGTCTGTGCTTGCTGACCCCCCTTCAGCCACCCCCCACCATCCTTCTTGTCCTTTCCCATTTTCTCCTCTGATGAGGTCGCTAGACAAGTCCGATCTATGAAAGCCTTGTCAAAACCGGTTAATCCCTGTTCCTCTACAACCATCAAGGACCACATTGACACCCTCGACTTGTCCTTGGCCTCAAGCCCTGGGATTGTATCTCTTCAGCCCTGAAATCTCTCCATTGGCTCCCAGTGGATGCAAAGATTAAATTCAAAACCCTCTGCATTGTCCACAAGGCTTTCTGGGGCCTGGGTCCAAAATACCTTCAGCTATCCCTCCGCAAATCCATCCCCTCTCTAGCTCTTCGCTCCTCTACCTCTAACTCCCTCAGGGTTAGTCGTTTTTCAAAGAAACCAGCTGGAGGTAAATCTCTGTCTTTGGCTGGGAACTCCCCATGGAACAGCTTCCATGCCACTCTAAAACTTGAGGAGAACCATTTCTGGTTCTGGAAGCACCGCAAGACCTTCATCTTTGCTTCTGCCTTCGCTCCCCTTCTCCCCTGCTGATTTGTTCTCTCTTGGCACTGTGCACCTGGCCACTCTCTGTCCTCCGGCCCCAGGTACCTGCTCACCGTGCCACCATCTTGCAATGCCTCCGGGCCACCCCTTGCACAGGGGTCTGTAACTGTACCCATACAGCCCCCCCTTTTTCTTCCTTCACTTATCAGACCGACCCTGTCTGCACTCTTAAACCCAGCACTTGCCACTTGCTGGCTGCACTACCACTGTTTGTTGCATTTATTATTTATTTATTTATTATTATTTTTCTGTTTCTCCTTTGCTCCGCACTTTCCACTTCTCCCTCCCTCCATGCACTTTTCCCCTCCCCCTCTCCCATGCACTTGCACGTTCTCAATGTCACTGGGCCTAGTAAGATCGTTGTTTTGTTCTCCCCTGTTTCCCTCCCTTGCCTTGTCACGCTCTGAAACACTTGTGTACGAGCGGGATAGAAATAAAATATCAATATCAATATCAATATATGTACTGCCTGCTTATAACAGTGACGATAGTCCAGAGGGGACTTGGAGGAAAGAAGAGACCAGTAAGGTATTACAAAGCAGCGAGGAGAAAAGTGAGCGATCAAATATATCAAGAGAGATAGAACGAGAAATTAAGAGATGTAAGGGAGAAAAAGATAAAGCTGACGAGGTAACGCTCATACAGAAAGAATGGATGGAAGGACAGATATTGCTTAAACTAGATGAAGATAGGAAGGAAGTTAGGCAAAGGGAAGATCAAGATGAGCAAGATAGGAAGTACAAGGAACGAGAAAAGAGATTAGAAGAAGATGATGAAAAATGAAAAGCTGACGGGATAGACAGGTCAGAAAGAAGGAAGAAGAGGAAGCGCAGAAATTAAGAGATAAAATGATACAGAGATGAACAGAAGAGGAAGAGAGAAGAGCAGAGGAAAGGAGAGAAGAAATGAGAAAGAAAGAGTAAAGAGTTAGATGGGAGGCAAGGATGCGGCTAGAGGAAGACGAAGAATTTGAGATTAATCGCATTCAGAATGAATCAATGGAGCCAAGACCAGTGATACAATGAAGCAATATATAAACGTTTCTCCCATTTCAGGGAGCAATATCAAGACCATCTAAAGTCATATGATATGAGAATTTCGATATAAGGAGCATTGGAGATATGATCAATAAAGCCTATCAGGGTTTAAGAGAAATAGGCGAATCGATTAGCTTTGGAAAGGGAGATTGATCTGTAATCTCGCAATCATGAGGTGAAGAGGGAAGCTCACTCAGATTTGAGCATAAAGCATTGTCTTTAATCTGGCTAACCTTAGACAAGGGCGAAGGATAATAAAGCCATAGTAGCTGGGGACTAGACATGTCAGATGAAGAGAGAGAATCTTTCAGTGGGGAGGGAAGGAGTATGTGTGTATATGCTATTTGGGAAAGAGCAGGCTATTTGAGTGTCACGGCACAAAACATAGTGCACAATGGAGTGCCATTTAATAACTGTAGGGCAGATGTTTGGAGAGCCCTTAGAGTACACTATCCTGATGTGTCAGATATGGGTGTGATTATGACACAAAAAATGAAAGAAGATAAAGATCTGCTTGCTTACATTGGAGATATTCAAGAATGCTGGTCTCTTGAAACTCGCATGTCGTGGAGTAAAACTGTGGTAGTATTTTACCACATTTTGTATGAGGGACTGCCTGAGCTTGTACAAAGGCAGCTTAAGAAGTTAGTGGGGATGGAAGCAAAACCATGGCCTGAAATACAGTTGACTATAGTGCATCACTGTTGACTGTTACAAGAGATGAATAAAAAGAAGGACAATGCTAGAAAGATGGAGGAAGCTAAATTAGTGCAGAAAAGATTGTAAAAATATGCCATAGAACAAGCGGTGTTGGCAAGCAGAGAAGTGCTAGAAGTACAGCAAGCAGTGAATATGTAGCAGGTGAATAATCAGCACCCGATGAATCAAGGAGGAAATGGGTTGTATCACAAGGTTGAGGTATGGGTTATAGAGGAAGGGTTGGATTTCAAAATATTCAAGGTGGGTTTCAAAATGGGCATAGTGAGAATCAAAATTAGCAAGGAGGAATTAACCAGGAGGGCTAGTTAGACAAAACCCTCCTGTATACTGGACTTGTGGACCTTTACCGGCGCCATTAACTCCTTACTGCTCTCATCGTAATGAGGCCCAGTGTATCAGGCACAGGCGCCACAAGTGCAACAGATACAGCAGCCACAGCAACCACAGCAGGCACCATTGAGTTTCCCGCAAGGGTAGTCGCAGCACGCTCCCATGCAAATGCAGCAGAATGCAAACACAGGACAGGAATTAATACCTAGAATAGGGGGTGTCACCGTAGGGGGAGGAAATCCTTTCACAGTAACAGGGGTATGTACGTATCCACAATAGGACAGCTCACAGGGTGACTTGATGTCTTCAGTACTATCTGTGACACCAGACCCTTAAGAGGAACCAAGGGTGGATGTGACGATAGGAGGCACATCCTTTTTCTTTTTAGTTGACACTGGGGCAGTAGCCCTCTCGTATACATGAACAAGTATGTTCATGTATACAAGAGGGAAAATACTCAATGTCAGGAAATGTCATGAATGCTCAGGAATTCTCTGGAGCTACAAGCTGAGTTCCTTTTACTGATGAATTACCAGTCTTGATAGGAGAATGCAATATGTCTGTTCCATTATTGTATTCACAGCAGACACAAGTTAATATTTTGGGAAGAGACTTAGTGACAAAACTTAATATGACAATTTCTTTTACTAATGAAGGTATAGTGTGCTCCACTCCGGGGATACACTGTATGAATGTTTATGAATTGATATTGCCATTTACAGGGCAAACAGCTCTGTGAGGTGTGCCACTAGAACCAGATCTTTTACTTCATGGGGGTGAACATTTTGTCAACGTGGCTACCTGGTTTAGTGGGAAAAACTATGCGGATACCTGATGATTTTCTGTTTTGGCCACAGATACCTATGGACGAAGGGTGGGGGGAGACTATCTTCTTAGAATTGGATGCAGCCATAGTTTGAGGGGAAATGGCAATGCTTGAAGGCACAGATGTCGAGGGTAGACCAATGAGAACAGTAATTACTATTGGGGAAGGGTGCATATTTACTGACGTCACTAGCAATTCCATGTTTGAAGATGATCCATTAGATAATGAAGTGGTGTTCTTCATCAGCATTACGTATTGAATCAGAATAAAAAAAAGGCAGATTCCGCAGTGCATGGCAATAATGCAACATCGACCAGTATTTTTTTATTAAGACATGGATAAAGTGCCAAGTGTTTTATGGACTATAGGCCATATGATGTAGGCCTGTTAAAAGGAGTAGGAGAGGTCAAAATAAAGCTGAAACGAGGAGCAATTTTACCTCGAGTGAGGCAATACCCAATGTCTCGAGAGGCTGATGAGGGCATTTTTTGAAACTATTGCAGCATTGATGAAGCAAGGTATTTTGGTACCATCAAAGTCATCATGTAATACCATGGTGTACCCTGTGAATAAATTAAAGGGACGGTCATGGAGATGCATACAAGATATGACACTGATTAACCAGATTGCAGAGGCTGAGTTTCCTTTAGTTCAAACCCGGAGACTATACTATGTAGTATCCCAGTAGAAACACGATATTGTACAGTGATTGATTTGAAAAATGAGTTTTTCTCAATTCTGTTGCACAAAGACTCCCAAGACTTAACTTCCTTTACGTTTTGCCAAATCCGATTGAAACATACTATGATGCACCAGGGGTACTGTGAGTCTCCATCGATCTTTAACGGAGTCCTTCAGATGGACCTTTGAAATATTGATTTAAAAAGCACTGTGATACAGTACGTGGATGACATTCTGATTTGGAGCATGACAGAAGATGAGTGTAGACAAGACTCGATTCAATAAATGACTACCGTCTCATTTTTCAGCAGATGCAGCAGAATTGGTAGCACTTATTGCAGAGCTTGAAAAACACAGACAGGAAGTGACGATATATATTAACTCTGCCTATGAGATGTCTGTTGTACACGCAGGGCTAGTGCATTGGAAAAGAAGGCTTCCTGAGAGCGGACGGCACTCCAGTGCAACACGCATCCTTATTGGGTAGGCTTATTAAGGCACTACAACTCCCAGTATCCATCACAGTCATTAAATGTGCAGTCCACACTAAATAAGCTGACTTTTTTTCTCTCGGAAGCGATGCTGCAGATGCAGAAGCAAAAAGAATTGTGTACACACCAAATATTTCAAGTTTTGATGCTCCAAATTTTAGAGAAAAAGTGGTTAAAATTATGGTGGTGAACGATGGGTTTAACCATTTGCCAAGAACTCAGTTAGCGGAAATTCAATGCAGTGCACCACAGGAAGAGCAAGCATTGTGGAAGTAAAGGGGTATTCTTTATCCCCCACAGAAGCATTATGGCATCAGGAACGTACCAGAAAGCCAGTTATGCCAGTAGCATTATTAAATGTAGAGCTTAAACATCTGTATTACCCAGAGCATGTAACTAGTTAGAGTCTCGCTACAGCTATTGCAGAAGACAGGTTTGTACGGAATCTGTTAGTGCATGTTGCATTTTATGTAGTAAATCGCATTGTTTGTCAAAAGTTTACTGCTGGGCATACACTGCGAACAATTACAGGAGTGATTCCTTGACTGAATGGTCCATTTCAGCATTTATATATTGATTATGTTGATATGCTGCAAGTATGTAGTGGATATAGGTATCTGATAGTGATGGTGAGTCCCTGCTCTAGGTGGATCGAAGCAGGTCCTTGTACACACCCTGATGCCACTGGCACTGCAAAGTTTCTAGTACGTGAAGTCTTTCAAAGATGGGGAGTGTGTGAAGTGCTGAGATCCGATAATGGGCCACATTTTGTTAATGAAGTATTTGAACACATAGGATTGTTATTGAATATTAAACACAAGTTTTCTTCTGCTTATTATTCTCAAGCAAACAGGATATGTGGGAGACTCAATGGCCTTGTAAAGTAGAGAGTCGCTAAGCTTAAATTGGCACTGAAGTAGGGATGGCTATATTGCCTACCCTTAGCTTTATATGCACTACGCAATCAGCCTGGTTTGGACCATCACCTCACATCCCACGAACTAGTGACAGGGAGACAAATGAGAATGCCTTTGACTCCTTCAACAAAGAGCAGAAGTGATGCCCAGAGCTCTGAAAAACTGTTAGGTAATGAATTAAATGAATATTTGACATGTATCAATGCTAGTATCTTTGTAATTTCAGATCAACTCAATCGCAAGGGGAGTCAGTCTCAGAACACAAATGAAGATCATTCAGCAGCCAGAATTTCTGAACTTCTACCAGCACCAAAGTTGTTTGTTGGTGACATTATGCTGATCCAGAATTTCGCTAGAAAGTGTCACAAACCTAGGTTTTTGGACCCATTTATTGTGAAAAAACATCACTCCTTCTGCAATAAAGTTCCAAGGCAGACGAGCCTGGATTTATCTCAACAACGTTAAAAATTCACAGCTGAGAAGCCAATGCACCCCCAACGATCGATCCAGAATCAAGACAAAAAGAAGAATTTCAGCATGTGCAGACTCAATCGATGAGGAAGATGAAGAACGATAAACCAACGAATTGACTGAAAGGTGCAGATGTGCACTTGGACTGTGGTTCCCCTGACCACTCCTTATAGATATGTTAGCAATCGTGCAAATCTATTTCATGAGCCACAGAGTTCTTTTGAAAATGAACTTTAGAAAGTTGTTGACATATTATGAATATGATTAAGCAGCAGCACCTGATAAGTAATTGGAAGAGTGACCAGTATGCTGATTCTTTTCGTACAATGCATTTGCTTGGTTGAAACCATGGTTCTGACAAATGATGATGCTCATAGGATCCTACTTGCTGTTTTCGTATATATACTTAGAGCTTATCCTGCTATGGTTGTGCGTTTGTCGTTAGCATAACTATTTCTCTGCATGATCCTAAAAATGGGCCTCCCATAAGAAGGCTGCTTAAGCGATAATTGAACAGATTCTGCAGTTACCTGATATACCTGAATTGCCTGATTAAAACATGTTTTTTCTTAACTTAAAAGTAGTATACAGGCATGATGAAGAAACTTCAAAATAGCAAAATTTCAGAGAATGAGCAACCTCAAGAAATACTGGAGTGGCACAAATGGCGTGGATGAATGTTTTAGTGTATAATATATGCATGTACCGTGTCCATTTTTGTTTTTCTGTTTCTTCTGGTTCACACCTTTTACTTTATTGGCTCAGGAAGAGTGGAAACTCCTTTGGTTCTCTCTACTCTAGGAACTTGTGCAGACTTGCCCATTTTACATGAGCCCAGATCTCGAGTGCTTTCTGCCCAAAGCAGAGCTGCTTAGAGTTGTTTCCATGGGCTGCAACCATTATGATGGGAAGACGCAAGAGAAATACAGTTGAAGAGAATAATGGGATTAAAACATATTTAGACAATATAGCACACTTTGGTAATAACATGTGGTATCAAAACATGAAAAAGGTGAGTGAAAGGACATCTAAGGAGGGTGGATATGTCTGTTCTCTCATAATTTATGCCATGAGTACTGCACAAACATTTATTCCTAGAGAAGTGTCAGAGTTTGATGCCGGATGTCTCATTCACCTTACTGCAATCATGATCCAAGGACAGTTCCAAGGACATTGGGCCACCTTGCGATGGATATCCAAATGGTCATTCCCATTCCAAGATTATTATATCAAGACTACACAGATCGAAAAGGAGCACGCATGGAAGAGCAAGATGCTCACATACCCAAGGGCAGGAAAGGATGAATAAGTCATAGCAGAAATTAAGAGAATCGACTGTCCAGATAAAGATGAATTGGCATGGATGCCTGGATGCTGGGAAAGAATACAGATGCTAGTCTATGGACAAGTAAGGACCAAAAAGGATGGGAAGGAGGATTGATGCCCTGTGCCGCTCATCTCTTAAAGAAGGAATATGTACGAGAAGTACAAAAGGGGAATGTCAAATGTCTAAAGTCATGGGCTGAGCATGCCAAGCTGCTGACATGGGTAGAAGGTGAATCAGGACCAATGTTTGTAATTCCACTGACAAATGCGACATTGCGTTTCCAGCAAAAGCGGAGAAGACATGTGGGAGATAACATAGGTTGCAAGACTATAGTTGATGTTTCCAATAAGGGAGCAGCAACAGCAGTCCTGATGGATCGATATTTGGCATGTGGACCGCAAGCCTACATGAAGTTGCCCAAGGTTTGTGGAGGAACTTTTTCCTTAGTGCTTGTCCATGCTCCAGCGTTGGTGATCCTGAAAAGTGACCTTAATATTGGTGAATTTCCCAAGGCAGATGCCCATTTGAGGAGAAGGGGATCATTCAAGTTCCCCAACCGAACAAGGAGTGAGAATTACTTTCCAGCAAAATTGATAGAAGCTTTCGATGCTATTCTGTATGAGCACAGACTGTTCAGCAAGACTGCCTCGATATTCACGACTATCTTTATGCCTGGGATCCAGACAATGGCCAATACAAAATGGTTACAGATTACCAGATGGGAGCTCCTGCAGACTATCAACACCACTATAAAGGGATTCAATGCAATCAAGGAGGAATTGAGAGCTTTAAGACTGATGACTCTCCAGAACAGATATGTCCTTGATATGATCACAGCAATGGATGGAGGTGTCCAAAATTGGGCCATCATGTTCCACAATCATGGCTTCTCATGATGAGAAGAATGGGACCTTGACAGAGCCCATAACGCTGCTGACGAAGTTACATACCAAGATGGATGATGAGACAGAAGATATTGCAAATGACAGCTGGTTTGCATTTATATTCTCATGGGTTCTACAATGGATGGTGAATATCTTCAAGCTGTTGGGAGCCATACTCATGATGGTGATGTTTGGATTCTGTTTAATCAGGATGATAATTACACAGTGCAAGAATACAACAAAGAAAGCAGTAGGAATGAAGGTCATGATCAACGTTGAATCAGGGTTCGAGTTAAGGACTTGACAGATGAAGACATCAGAGTTTACATAAATGTCAGCACATTAGCAACAGAGGGAACAAAGTTACTGCCTCCAAGAAACCACAAGAACTATATGGGACGATGGATTTACTGCAACCCAAATGGCCAATGCAAGGATATGACCTGGAGTGTTGATGAACACGTAAAATCAGCAGGATCACTGAAAGGAGTCGTGAAAATGTGGACTCTGAAGAAGCACTTTTTCAAGAAAGGATGTCAAGATATGGAAGCTGATAAAGGAGCGGTCGATGAATCGACCAGAGTGGGGAGTGTAGAGGAGCAGCCAAATGCATCTCCTGGAAGTCTCGCCCCTAGATCTGCCCGTATGCTGGATACTGGAAATTGAATCACGTGCAACACCAGTAATGGTACCTATACCACGAAGAATCTTTGAGACAAGGTATCCGTTGAGAAGACCCTATGAGAAGAACCACCGGAAGACTGATGGTCTCCTAAAAGGAGCACCTGAAGAAGTGTGAAGATGTGAATAGGAAAAGCTGGTGACGTCATTAAGAATGAGAATGACGCACAGAGAAGGACGCCAAAGAGAATGCTTAAGTGATATATAATCTTATAGCGAAGTAAACAATTGAGAAGCACCATGGCTACCTCCAAACTCGTAATCAGGCCCTAAGTATTAAGAAACACCATGGTGTATAAGTGCAATTGTTAGGTGTTTGAACTTACATGGCATAGTGTACACATCTCAGACCCAGTAAAGTGGGTTTGTGAAGAAACTATAATATCCTTCTAAGAAGGATGTTGGGAAGATGTGCTCCCCATTGAATGGAACAGTGTAACGCTATCATAGCAGGTACCGTTCAGCAGTACTTTTTACTGATATGCTTATTAATGCATACTTCAACGCAGAAGGCAGTTCTTATTAATAATTGATGTATGGATTAATTGCTGGGTGATATTTGGTTTTGGTGACTTAGTGAGCGTTTATTTTTTATAGTGTGCAAAAAAAGATAACCGTCTCTCAGGATACAAGGTGTCAGAAACAGAATATAAGCCACAACAGGAAATCCCCTGATGAATGTCTGACCTAAATGGTCCTCTGGCAGAAACATGTTGGGTAAATACAGCAAACAGACCAATGTGATTTTAAATGTTGGCATTATTGTTTGTTAAGTCAATTGTTCAATGATGTCTTTTATGACTGTACAGTGTTGATTGTAATGTGTTTGTATTTCGACCAGGGCAGAGGGTTTAATTTAAAAATGCAAAAGGTTTTTGTAAAACAACTGTGTTACATGTTTTAATGTGTTCTGAATGAAATAAAATATAAATGTATATTTTTTATACTGAATAGCTGGACTAGAGTTGTTTGTGAAGAAAAACAGTGTGTCACCGTAAAAAAGGATCTAGTGTACTGACTTCCTTGATTGATAATATTGTAAATTGTCTTTCCCTGGACAGTGGAGTTAGTTAAGTCTCTCAATAGATTATTTTTAGGGATCCAAGTGAAACATTTATTGCAATAGTATGTTGAGAGGCTGATAGGGTCTTGTAGGTTTGTACATTTTGAGATGTGTGACACTGAAAACCAATAAGTATATTCCTTGTTGCAGTAGAGTCCTGTCACAGTCTGTCGGTAAAAATTGCATTATACCTACGTAGGTTTTGGCATAAAAAAACATGGCCTTATCATCAGATAAGTGTCTAGCATTTAGTGGAGATTATGTTAAGAAATTGTTAGACTTAGTTATCTCTTTGGGGACATCAGTAGACAATGAAACACTCAACAACAGTGATCAATAGAATGAGTTGTCACAACTAAAAAAACGTTCTATAAGAACGGAATTACATGGGGACATCATAATGGAATATTTAAAGAACCAGGCACTACCACAGGGCCTCGTTGTAAGGAACGAGCTCCGTCTATTTTGTGACAACAAAGACTTCATAATAAAATGAAGCTATATTGCCAACAAATGTGGGTATGATTGGCTCATGGTCATCATCAATACTGCTCAGGAAGTCTCCAAACAGATCGAGATTGACTTAAATAAAATGCAGGAAGATTTTAAAAAAAATTGCATTAGATGTTTTCAAAAACAAATTGGAACAACTGATGAAAGAAATGAACAGGTTTAAGAAGGATAACACCATGGAAAGGATAAAAAGGATGAAAAAGATCTCCAGAACTTTAGTCATGAGATGATCTTCCCTTATGTCTTAGAAAATAATGAATTTGGAAATAACTTTAGGGAGTCAAATAATCAGAGACAAGTCTGGTTTTGTGATACGTCCTACAGTTCAAGTGATGATGGTAACATTGGAGGAGCCAGCACCAGTTATGGGCGTGAACAACAAAATAGCTGCATTGGAGGAAGGGGCTTTAGAGTCCAGAATCGCTCCAGGCAGGGTAGACCTTTTTTAGATCGGGGAACACGAAGAGCAGATTGGAACTATGATCCTATAAGAACACGCAGTAAAAGCCAAAGACAATGGTAGTCAATCTGTCTACACATGTTTTGAGTAGAAGAACATACTTTGAACAAAGGTCTCAACTATGAGATCACAAAACATCACGACCCGTTTGAATTCAGGATCGAGTTTCAACAACTTATGCACAAGATACACCTTAGCTAATTCTTTGAACAAAAGGATAGTTTCAAAGTCATGAATTGCAGCGGACTTCGGAATTGGTCTACTTTAAATGCACCCACACACAGTTTCTCCCAAGAGTCCATGGTGTTTGAAAAGAAAGTGTTGGAAGAGAATGCCAAATTGGAAAATACTGAAAGCGAAGTTAATTCTAACTTTAGCAAAAGTCAGAGACTTTATGCAAACATTGGCAAGAAACAATCAGGTCAGACAAGGGTGGGGCGATTGTTTTGTGGAATCGCTCTGATTACATCAGAGCGCAACAAACTATTAGCAGATCTAAACAGTTACCGTGTTTTGAACTGAGGAAATGATCAAAGTGATCAAACATAAAGTGACACTAGCCCTTGAAAACAATATGATTGGTAGACAAGAAGCTGAATATTTAACAAGAGAAAATGGTAGAGTCCCGGTTTTCTAAATGTTGCCTAAATTGCATAAAAATCAGGTGGAACCTTCGGGTCGTCAAATAGTTTCTGGAGTTCATTTGATCTTAGAGCCTTTATCTAAGTATGCAAATGTCTATTTATGATCTTTTGTGGTATAGATGAAGAGCCACCTAAAGGCCACCACTGACGCCATCAATAAAATTGAGGGATCATTGCTTACCCCTGATGTACATTTGCTCATTTGTCTAGACATTCAGTCTTCGTAAATAGTCATTCCTCAAAGAGCAACCCTGGAGGTGGTGGAAGAGGTCTTCTGGGACGCACAGAAAACCATCCGGTCAGTAATAGTTTCATTCTTTGGTGTACTGAGTATGACTTGACCAAAAAAAAAATCCAATTCGAAGGCACTTTTTACCAACAGGTTGAGGGTACCGCCATGGGTGCTGCTATGGCTCTTAACTCGACAAATGTATACGTCAAAATGTTTGAGAAGTCCATCATTGACTCAGAAAACAATCCGTGTAAAGAGAACCTGTGGTCGCAATACATTGATGATATTTTCATTGAGTTTCTGCCAAAGAGTTTGCGACATGGCTTAACTGTCAGGATGTGTACTTGAAATTCACCCAGGAAATTAAGAATTTGGACATTTATTTTTAGGACATTTCCATTTTTCATCAAGCGGGTGCCCTGAAGGTTAAACCTTACAGCAAGAGCACAGAGAGAAATGCACTATTGCATTCTCCCAGTCACCACGCCAAACATATCAAATGTAATTTACTATTTGGCCAATTTTTAAGATTAAAGTGAAACAGCAGCCTCAAAGAACACTATGCGGACAGTGCCAATATTCCACAGAACAAACTACTGAAACGAGGGTACCCCAAAAAACTGGTCAAAGATTCTGCCAAATGGCCGTAAAATAACAACCGTGCGGCCCTTCTTGAACAAACACCTAAAGAATCCAGGAGCAGGAGTCGAATGGTGATTGTCAATACGTTTTCCAATGTGTCGTACAAAATCAAGAATGTCGTTGCTAAGACATGGAAACAAGTGTACAATAAGGTACGACTGCCACCTTTGGTTGCGCATGAGAAGAGTCAAAATCTAAGGAACATCTTGATTAGGAATGACATAAAAGAAAAAGTACAGGCTAGCGTCAAACAGACCACTTTGTGGGGTTTACCTTTAGTTGTGGGTTATTATCATTGTGGACAGTGTGTCAGGTGCCAATATACGATTGCAACTGAAGAAGTAGATATTGGCATTTCCACCAAATGGGTGATCATGGATTTTTGCAATTGTAACAGCACAAATGAGGTGTATATGATTGCCTGCTCATGTGGCTTACATTATATAGGGAAAACCAACCACACATGTAAGACCCGTCTGATAGAACATAGGAGTTGCATAAAAGCTAAGGTAGTACAGGCTCCCATGGTTAAGCATTTCATTGAGAAAGGCCATTCACATGAACATTTCATATGGGTAATTCTCAAAAGTGTATGGGCCTCATTACAAGGGTGGCGCTCCCGTAATGAAGGGTGCCGGTACGGGACCAGCACCCTTCATTACGGGAGCGCCTATTACGAGGTTCCCTTTGCGGGACCCGGATCCGACGTCTGATGAAACCAGACATCCTTTTCCGGGTCCCGCGAGGGGAAGAGGGAGCTAATAATGGGCCATTCGTAATGTGCCCGTTATTACCTCCCTCCCCATTCCCATTGAGCCCTATCGGGTCTCAAATGGGAATGGGGATGGGTTCCTGCAAGGAGGAATTACAGAGTCCTCCAATGTCGGAATGACCCGGTAATTCCCCATTGCACGAACCCAGTATTGGAGCCCGGTATGGAGGCAGCCATGGCGCTAATTGCACCATGGCTACCTCCATTCTCGTAATGAGGCCCTATATGGTTCGGGAAAAGAAGAGACTGATCAGAAATGTATCACTCTGGAAAATAAATGTATTTTTAAGACCCAAAGTCATTTAAAGGGCCTCAACAAGGACATTGAATGACATAATGCTGGTCGTTCTCAGCAATAGATGCTCGTGGTTATTTTTAACCATTGTGAGATGCAACACTTATTTTCAATCAGGGGGGGGTAATATAAATGTATCCATCTTTGACCCCTGTTGGTTGGCATCTGAGATTGCTGGTTTTGAATCCCTGTTTGATGATTCCCAAGGATGACAAAGACATGTATGAATATCTTATCAGCACAAAGTGATTTAAATGCCATGTGATTTAAATGCCACTGGGTCCATGCAATTTCATTTTATTTGATTGCGCTGGCTTAATCCATCTGAGATTGCTGGCGCCATGTATTTCATTGTAATGCAAGCATGTGGACTCTGTAATTCCTGCGGAGAGCTACCGTGTAAAGGTGCAGACAGGTCGGCTAGGCATCGGATGTTATGTTAAAAGAGGAGGTGCAGGTCCCTTTTAGAGATGTTATAAACGTGCATCAATTGTTTTTCAATCGGTCGTCCATCTGGCTTGCTAATATGTCTTTGGCATCGCGTTTTTTTCTCGATATTCAGAATGTCTTGGGGCAGTGTATGCGTGCCTGTGGGGCCGGAGGGACAGAAGTGGTCCTCAGTAGTCTGCTTTCTATAATTAATGCGGCCGCGGGAAAGTCACGCTTTTTGCCGCAAATATAAATGGCTTTCTCCGAGAGCAGGCGTGCTTCGGCAGAGTGGTGATTAATGGAGCATGTTTTTGGTTCCCATTAAGAGGTAAGCCCTTGAGAGTCTAGGCTTAGTGGGTTAGCGTTTATATGAATGGTAACATTGGCCTGTGATTGGAGTTGTCAGCAGACATACAAGTGTTTTTTTAAGCACAGTGCCGTGCAGTTAGATTTCTTGTTGACTCTGGCTTAAACATTCTGAAATGTTGGTGTTTGGTCACTTTGTTGTAGGGTGATGAGAAGTGAACACAGACGCATTTATAGGATGGTTTCAGAAGTTTTGACATTAAGTCAGAAATGCTGTTTTGTTCATGATTCATGGTGTGTCACGTTTGAAGAGGTAAACAGACTAACAGGCCGATTCATGGAATTAATGTGCACCGAAAAAACGGCGCACGCGTGCGAAAATGTGCGATTTGCAGTGAAATAGCGAAAATCGATGTGAAAGTGCGATTATCGCACAGAAAACATCGCACATAAATTCATGGAAGTCCGTGCACGCGCAAAATGTGGGATGTGTGCTGAAAAAGTGCGCAGCGCACGCTGGCGCACGCTGGCGCACAGGTCATGGAACACCGTGCGATAAGGACACAGCGAATTCGCACATAGCGCGGCGCACATAACAAAAGTAGGCGTAACACGGGGCGTCACACGCAGAATGGGGAACAACTCGTGAAAATGTGGGCGTCACGGGGGAAGTACAGGAGGCAAGTGCGCAGAACGCCCACACGCTCGCCTACAACACATATTCATTGAATCGAATAGGGAAAAACAGTGCACGGCCAAAGACGTGCACAGGCCCATACATGTCCGCCACACGAAAGCAGGCGGTAGCGTCCCTGAGCAGGAAAAAAATGTGCGCCAAAGTCCTACACGCGTGAGAAGGCCGACACGCGATCGGGCCTGGGGGAGCGTGTGCGTGTATTTCAGAGGTGCGCGAGAAGTCTCACATGCGATCGGGCCTGGGGGAGCGTGTGCGTGTATTCCAGAGGTGCGCGAGAAGTTCCACACGCGATTGGCCTGGGCGCGTGTATTTCAGAGGTGCACGAGAAGTTCCACACGCGATTAGCCTGGGCGCGTGTATTTCAGAGGTGCGCGAGAAGTTCCACACGCGATTGGCCTGGGCGCGTGTATTTCAGAGGTGCGCGAGAAGTTCCACACGCGATTGGCCTGTGCACGTGTATTTCAGGGGTGCACGAGAAGTTCCACACGCGATCGGGCCTGAGGGAGCGTGTGCGTGTATTTCAGAGGTGCACGAGAAGGTCCACACGCGATTGGCCTGGGCGCGTGTATTTCAGAGGTGCGCTAGAAGTTCCACACGCGATTGGCCTGGGCGCGTGTATCTCAGAGGTGCGTGAGAAGTTCCACACGCGATTGGCCTGTGCGTGTGTATTTCAGGGGTGCGCAAGAAGTTCCACACGCGATAGGGCCTGGGGGAGCATGTGCGAGTATTTCAGAGGTGCGCAAGAAGATCCACACGCGATTAGCCTGTGCGCGTGTATTTCAGAGGTGCGCGAGAAGTTCCACACGCGATTACCTGGGCGCGTGTATTTCAGAGGTGCGCAAGAAGTTCCACACGCGATTGGCCTGGGCGCGTGTATTTCAGAGGTGCGCGAGAAGTTCCACACGCGATTGGCCTGGGCGCGTGTATTTCAGAGGTGCGCGAGAAGTTCCACGCGTGATTGGCCTGGGTGCGTGTATTTCAGGGGTGCGCGAGAAGTTTCTTACACGCGATTGGCCTGGGCGCGTGTATTTCAGGGGCTTGCGGGTGTTTTCACACGCGATCGGGCCTGGGGGAGCGGGGTACGTGTATTTCAGAGGCTTGCGGGTGTTTTTACACGCGATCGGGCCTGGGGGAGCGGGGTACGTGTATTTCAGGGGTTCGCGGGTTGTTTTACACGCGATCGGGCCTGGGAGAGCAGGGTACCACTCACCGTCTGCCTTGTGTGTAGAAGAACGCGTAGCCAACACCCACACGCTGTGAAGTAATAGCGTGTGAACCCCAACGCCTGCAAGACACACGCACCGCACCCCACGAAAAGCAACGCCCGTGCGCGATACGTCACAGACACGCATACGCGCTAAGGGCCTTTGGTCCAATGGAATTGCGTATGCATGCTGACGCGCTTACGCGCTAAGGGCCTTTCCTCGATTCACACGCTGACGTGCAGAATTTTCACGTGCCAAATCACTCCGTATCAAGCTGGCCACGCGTAAGCACACGGAAGACCACGCTCCTGCCCAGAAGGCCGAACTACTGCCCCCCAGAGCTCCGAGCACGCTCCCACCTGCCATCTGCTGCTGCCTGACTGCCTGCTGCCCACGTGCCCTGCCATTTGCTGCCTGCACATCAGCCAGGGGTGCTGTTGCTGTGACCACCCCTGCTGGAACCGAAGACTCCCGACTGGGATTCCATCGCTCCACAGCCCAGCCTCAGGATCCAGTTGCCCACCCACTCCTGCCTCTGGGGTTGTCATGTCGGGCACTGCAACATCTGGCACCACTGACAACCCCCGGCCAGAGAGGCAGAGGGGCACCAGCTTCAGTGCCACCGAAGTTGGTGTACTGGTGGAGCAAGTCCTGGGGCAGTATGATGCCCTCTTCGGAAGTTCCCGCGCCGACAAGGAAGGACGGACTCGGATCTGGACTGACATCGTGACTGCCATCAACGCGGAGGGGGTGGCAGTCCGCGACTTCCAACATGTCAAGAAGCGCTGGGAGGACTTCAGGTCCAGGACCCTGAACAAGGCCCGGCGCCTCTTGAAGGCAGCGGATGTCAAGGGGCGCCGGGGCCACTTGTCAGAAGAACAGATGAGGGTCCTGGAACGCATATCCCCAGCGCTCCACGTCCAGGTCCTTGAGAGGCAGACCCGTCTGGAGTCGAGCGGTAAGTGTACATGCATCATGATTGAAAGCTGTGCGTGTGGTGATGTTTCAGTAGTGTGCAGGTTGCACATCTGTTTGTATGGGGTCGAGTATGGGTGGGGGTGTACAGGGCCGTGGGGCTAACACATGCGAGGGCTGTAATGTGTGAGACATGGATGGTGCTTGTGTGTGTAGGCTTGCATGCCAGATGCAGTTGTGTGGGCACACATGTTTGGATGAATGTGTATGTAAGCAGACATGTCCGTGATGTCACGCATGTATGTTGTTTTCAGCTGCATGTATCAGCACTGTGTACATGTGCATTTGTGTGTATTTGACAAGGGTGCAACAGTGATGCAACATGGATGCATGTGACAGCGGGATGTGGAAGCCTGATTGGCAGATGTGACATGGATGCCCATCTGTACACTGCGACACTTGGCAGAGGTGTACACATGCATGCAAGTGTGGTGGTGTGTGTACATGTGTGGTGCACTTCCTGTGTTGCATGTGATGTCTGGCTCAGCTTTGCCTGCTCATGCTGTTGTATGGGTATGGATGGTGCTGGCAGTTGCGATATGGCTGTGGTATGGCTCATGTGTGCGAGTTGAAATGACATGTGTGTTGGGGATTGTGATGGCATGTCTGAGGTTTGCCAATGCCACTCATGTAAAACTGTCATGTGTGTATGTGTCCATTGTACAGTGCCCTGATGCCTGTGTTTTATTTCTCCCTGTCTGCAGCGTCAACTGATGAAGAGGGCGGAGAAGGTGCTGTGGAGCACAGCGGCAGGGATCCCACCGCCAGCCGGAGACGCAAGGCCCGGCTCCCCTCCCATGTTGTCATCTCGTCGGGGAGTGAGGAGTCCGGTACCGCGTCCCAGGCCGCAGCTGCCGGGGGGAGGTCCAAGAGGCGGAGGTTGGAGTTGGACTCCTCGGCAGCAGAAGGGGCAGCTGGGACCCCACAGGGCCCAACGGGGGAAGATGGCACGGAGTCATCCAGGTTGGTGGGGGGTTTGGTGGAGGAGGAGGCCGTGCAAGCAACAGAGACGGGGTCTGGAGGTGGGGATCCCACTGGTGCTAGTGGTGCAGTGCAGGACCAGGGACAGGAGGCAGCACAGGCCGCCTCGGAGGTGCCTGTGTGCAATCCTGTCCCTGATCCTGTCCCTGCATCATCTTGCACCAGCAGGGATGCCTACATCCAGACCCGTTTTCAGGCAGGGGATGAGCAAACGACAACTGGCCTTCCTCTGCCTGCGGACATGGCTATCCGGGTCCGGGTTGAGCCTGTCCTGACTGGTGTGGCGTTGCGTCAATGGGCCATGCGAGGTGACCTGCAGTCTTTTCATGAGGAGAGTGCACGTCATCTCGAATGGCTAGTTGACCACGTCAGCCTGCTGGGACAGGTCACCCAGGCCGGATTCCTCCGTTTGATGGGGCTTGCTACGACCCCCTCCTCAACTGAACCCCCTACGCGCCAGTCGTCCTCCGTGCCATCTTCCCACCCATCAGTCACCTGGGTGCCCTGTGGAGCTGCCTCTGACGGTGCGGCCAGGCTGGTGGAGGAGGCATCACTGCCACAGTCGGGAGTCGGACGTCCAGCAGGGGTGGCCACATCAACGACTGCACCCCAGCCGGCGGAGGATGTGCAGGCAGCAGGAGGCAGTGCATGGGCAGAGGCACAGCAGCAGCAGCAACGTGGTGGGAGCCATAAAGGCTCAGGGCCTTCAACATCGGAGGGGCAGGCATCGGCCGGAGGGCAGGAGGACCCAGGACAGAGAGTGTCTTCCATGTGGCAGCGGTTGGGCCACGCCATATATGCGGAGCGGCAGCGGGCGGAAGAGGCACGGCTCACAATGGTCAGGGCGGAGAACTCCATGCGGAGGGCCCTGAGGCGGGCCGAGTGCCTCGAGGCAAACCACAGGGGGTTGGAGGTGGACTTCCTTTAATACATATTTTTTTATCGAACTTCAATGTGTAGTATCATCTCATTGGTTTCATGCATATCATGATATGGGTTTTGAGATTCACTGACACCCATTGGGTGTATGTGAGGGACATGCGTTTGTTTCGAAACTTGCAATTGGTGTTCTGTCATGTAATTGCCATTTCTGAGTGGGTGGATGAGTGGGTGGATGCAATACTCGGGTGGGTATTTTGCATTTGGAGGCTGACCATAGGGACCAGGGATCTAGATTGTGATGACATGTTGGCTGGGGAACATGAGTTGGGGCCTGCTGGCAGGTGCCCCACAGTGCTGGGGGCCTGCTGGCAGGTGCCCCACAGTGCTGGGGGGTGGGGGTGGTGGGGACATGAGTGGGGGCCTGCTGGCAGGTGCCCCGCAATGCTGGGGGTGGGGGTGGTGGGGAACATGAGTTGGACATGGGTGGGGGCCTGCTGGCAGGTGCCCCACAGTGCTGGGGGGTGGGGGTGGTGGGGACATGAGTTGGACATGGGTGGGGGCCTGCTGGCAGGTGCCCCACAGTGCTGGGGGGTGGGGGTGGTGGGGACATGAGTTGGACATGGGTGGGGGCCTGCTGGCAGGTGCCCCACAGTGCTGGGGGGTGGGGGTGGTGGGGAACATGAGTTGGACATGGGTGGGGGCTTGCTGGCAGGTGCCCCACAGTGCTGGGGGGTGGGGGTGGTGGGGACATGAGTGGGACATGAGTGGGGGCCTGCTGGCAGGTGCCCCGCAATGCTGGGGGTGGGGGTGCAAGGGGACATGAGTTGGGATCATTAGTGCAAGGAGACATGTGCCTTTGCTGGGGGGGCATGCCTATGTTGGGTGTGCTGCCTGCGGGACATGACCAGGGATGCAGGGTAGTCTCCTGTGGTGTGGGCTGCCTGCAGGGGCCGTGGACGGTGTTCAGGGAACACCTGGGAGGACCCACACTGCCAAATCACATGTAGGACTCCCCGGCACCCCTGAAATACACGTACCCTGCTGAAATTGCATGTGAAACTTCCTGCGCACCCCTCAAATACCCGCACGCAGCCCAATCGCGTGTGAAACTTTTTGCGCACCTCTGAAATACACGCGCCCAGGCCAATCGCGTGTGGAACTTCTTGCGCACCCCTGAAATACACGCGCCCAGGCCAATCGCGTGTGGAACTTCTCGCGCACCCCTGAAATACACGTGCCCAGGCCAATCGCGTGTGAAACTTCTCGCGGACCTCTGAAATACCCGCACGCAGCCCAATCGCGTGTGAAACTTCACGCGCACCCCTGAAATACACGCGCCCAGGCCAATCGCGTGTGGAACTTCTTGCGCACCCCTGAAATACACGCGCCCAGGCCAATCGCGTGTGGAACTTCTCGCGCACCCCTGAAATACACGTGCCCAGGCCAATCGCGTGTGGAACTTCTCGCGCACCCCTGAAATACATGCGACCAGGCCAATCGCGTGTGAAACTTCCCGCGCCCCCCTGAAATACACGTGCCCAGGGCAATCGCGTGTGGAACTTCTCACGCACCTCTGAAATACATGCGCCCAGGCCAATCGCGTGTGGAACTTCTCGCGCACCTCTGAAATACACGCACACGCTCCCCCAGGCCAATCGCGTGTGGAACTTCTCGCGCACCTCTGAAATACACGCGCACAGGGCAATTGCGTGTGGAACTTCTCACGCACCTCTGAAATACCCGCACGCAGCCCAATCGCGTGTGAAACTTCTCGCGCACCCCTGAAATGCGCCCAGGCCAATCGCGTGTGGAACTTCTTGCGCACCCCTGAAATACATGCGCCCAGGCCATGCGCGTGCAGAACTTCTCGCGCACCCCTGAAATACACGCGCCCAGCCAATCGCGTGTGGAACTTCTCGCGCATCCCTGAAATATACGCGCCCCAACCAATCGCGTGTGGAACTTCTCGCACACCCCTGAAATACACGCGCCGAGGGCAATCGCGTGTGGAACGTCTCGCGTACCTCTGAAATACCCGCACGCAGCCCAATAACGTGTGAAACTTCTCGTGCACCCCTGAAATACACGCGCCCAGGCCAATCGCGTGTGGAACTTCTCGCGCACCCCTGAAATACACGTGCCCAGGCCAATCGCGTGTGGAACTTCTCGCGCACCCCTGAAATACACGCGCCCAGGCCAATCGCGTGTGGAACTTCTCGCGCACCCCTGAAATACACGCGCCCAGGCCAATCGCGTGTGAAACTTCCCACGCACCCCTGAAATACACGCGCCCAGGGCAATCACGTGTGGAACTTCTCGCGCACCCGTGAAATGCACGCGCCCAGGCCAATCGCGTGTGGAACTTCTCGCGCACCTCTGAAATACATGGACACGCTCCCCCAGGCCAATCGCGTGTGGAGCTTCTCGCGCACCTCTGAAGTACCCGAACGCACCCCAATTGCGTGTGAAACTTCTTGTGCACCCCTGAAATACACGCGCCCAGGCCAATCGCGTGTGGAACTTCTCGCGCACCCCTGAAATACACGCGCCCAGGCCAATCGCGTGTGGAACTTCTCGCACACCCCTGAAATACACGCGCCCAGGCCAATCGCGTGTGGAACTTCTCGCGCACCCCTGAAATACACGCGCCCAGGCCAATCGCGTGTGAAACTTCCCGCACACCCCTGAAATACACGCGCCCAGGGCAATCGCGTGTGGAACTTCTCGCGCACCCGTGGAATACACGCGCCCAGGCCAATCGCGTGTGGAACTTCTCGCACACCTCTGAAATACACGCACACGCTCCCCCAGGCCAATCGCGTGTGGAACTTCTCACGCACCTCTGAAATACACGCGCCCAGGGCAATCGCGTGTGGAACTTCTCGCGCACCTCTGAAATACCCACACTCAGCCCAATCGCGTGTGAAACTTCTCGCACACCCCTGAAATACACGTGCCCAGGCCAATCGCGTGTGGAACTTCTTGCGCACCCCTGAAATACACGCGCCCAGGCCAATCGCGTGTGGAACTTCTCGCGCACCTCTGAAATACACGCACACGCTCCCCCTGGCCAATCGCGTGTGGAACTTCTCGCGCACCTCTGAAATACACGCACCCAGGGCAATCGCATCTGGAACTTCTCGCGCACCTCTGAAATACCCGCACACAGCCCAATAGCGTGTGAAACTTCTCGCGCAGCCGTGAAATACACGCGCCCAGGCCAATCGCGTGTGGAACTTCTCGCACACCCTGAAATACACGCGCCCAGGCCAAGTGCGTGTGAAACTTCCCACGCACCCCGGAAAAACACGCGCCCGGGGCAATCGCGTGTGGTACTTCTCGCGCACCCCTGAAATACACGCAAACGCTCCCCTAGGCCAATCGCGTGTGGAACTTCTCGCGCACCTCTGAAATACCTGCACGCAGCCCAATCGCATGTGAAACTTCTCGTGCACCCCTGAAATACACGCGCCCAGGCCAATCGCGTGTGGAACTTCTCGCGTACCCCTGAAATACACACACCCAGGCCAATCGCGTGTGGAACTTCTCGCGCACCCCTGAAATACACGCGCCCAGGCCAATCGCGTGTGGAACTTCTCGCGCACCCCTGAAATACACGCGCCCAGGCCAATCGCCTGTGGAACTTCTCGCGCACCTCTGAAATACACGCGCCCAGGCCAATCGCGTGGGGAACTTCTCGCACACCCCTGAAATACACGTGCCCAGGCCAATCGCGTGTGGAACTTCTCGCGCACCCCTGAAATACACGCACCCAGGCCAATCGCGTGTGAAACTTCCGCGCACCCCTGAAATACACGCGCCCAGGCCAATCGCGTGTGGAACTTCTCGCGCACCCCAGAAATACACGCGCCCAGGCCAATCGCATGTGAGACTTCCCGCGCACCCCTGAAATACACGCGCCCAGGCCAATCGAGTGTGGAACTTCTCACGCACCGCTGAAATACACGCACCCAGGCCATTCGCGTGTAGAACTTCTCGCACACCCCTGAAATACACGCACACGCTCCCCCAGGCCCGATTGCATGTGAATCTTCTCGCGCACACGTGTTCCCGACACCCGTAATACGCGTTCCCCTCTTTGCGTTTGCTGTTTGCCAGTCCAGTGAACTGGTACAGTGTTGGCGCAGCCCTTTGCGATGGTTTTGCGATCTTGATGGCTTTTCCTTGCGCGAGGGCGTTCTTGGGGGCGTAACTGCTGCTGCTGCAGGGTCGCTGCGCCACTCTGCACCACGTCTGCTTTTGGAGGCGAGAATCCATGAATACGCTGTGCGCGGAAATTGATTTTATCGCACGCGGCTGGCGCAGACATTCGCACGGGCATGCTGTGCGCCAGCCGCCTGCAACACTTTTGTGAGGAATTACATGAATCGGCCTGTAAGTATTAAGAAACACTATGGTGTATAAGTGCAATCGTTAGGTGTTTGAACTTAAATGGCTTAGTATATATATTCATGGAAAATTATGTGTTTTGTACAATGTACACATCTCAGACCCAGTAAAGGGGGCTTGTGAAGAAACTATAATATTTTTCTAAGAAGGATGTTTGGAAGACGTGCTCCCCGTTGAATGGAACAGTGTAACGCTATCATTCAGCAATACTTTTTTACTGATTAATGCATACTTAGATGCTTTATTAATGAGGGCAGTTCTTGTTAATAATTGATGTATGGATTAATTGCTGGGTGATATTTGGTTTAGGTGACTTAATGAGTGTTTTTTTTTTATAGCGTGCAAAAAAAGATAACCATCTCTCAGGATACAAGGTGTCAGAAACAGAATATAAGCAGGAACAGGAATTCCCCTGATGAATGTCTGACCTAAATGGTCCTCTGACAGAAACATGTTGGGTTTTGTGTAAATACAACAAACAGACCGATGTGATTTTAATTGTTTGCATTGTTGTTTGTTAAGTCAAATGTTCAATGATGTCTTTTGTGAATATACAGTGTTGATTGTAATATGTTCGTATTCAAACGGAGCAGAGGGTTTAATTTAAAAAAAACAAAAAGGTTTTTGTAAAAAAACTGTATTAAATTTTCTAGTGTGTTCTGAATGAAATAAAATATAAATTTATATTTGTCTATACTGATTAGCTGCACTAGTGTTGTTTGTGAAGAAAAGCAGTGTGCCACTGTAAAAAAGGATATTGCGTTCTGATTTCCTTGATTGATAATATTCTAAATTGTCTTTCCCTGGACAGTGGAGTTAGTTAAGTCTTGCAATAGACTATTTTTAGGGAACCACTCGTAACCTGTATTGCACTTGTATCTACAATAGGATAGCTCACAGGGTGACTTGATGTTCAGTACTGTGACACCAGACCCTCAAGAGGAACCAAGGTTTCATGTGACGATGGGAGTCAAATCCTTTTAATTTTTAGTTGACACTGGTGCTACTCATTTGTGTATACAAGAGAGAAAATACCCAATGTCGGGAAATGCCATGAATGCTCAGGTATTCTCTGGAGCTACAAGCCTAGTTCCTTTTACTGATGAATTAACAGTCTCCATAAGAGAATGCAATATTTCTGTTATATTATTGCCTTCACGTCAGACACCAGTTAATATTCTGGGATGAGACTTAATGACAAAACTTAATATGAAAATGTATTTTACTGATGAAGGTATAGTGTGCTCCACTCATGGAATACACTAACTCAATGTGGGTACATTTATATTGGCATTTACAGGGCAAGCGGCTCTGCAAGATGTGCCAATAGAACCAGAAGTTTTCCTTTATAGTGTGAACATTCTTCTAACGTGGCTACCTGGTTTAGTGGGGAAAACTATGAGGATACCTGATGAACTTCTGTTTCAATAAAGCTGAAACCAGGAGCAATATTACCTTGAGTGAGCCAATACCCAAGGTCTCAAGATGCAGATGAGGACATTTTTGTAACTATTGCAGCATTGATGAAGCCAGGTATTTTGGTACCGTCAGAGTCATCAAGTAATACAGCGGTGTTAGAAATTAAAGGGAGGGTTGTGGAGATTCATACAAGACATGAGACCGATTAACCAGATAGTAGAGGCAGAGTTTCCTTTAGTTCAAAAACCTGTCAATGATACTATGTTGTATCCCAGTAGAAGCACAATATTTTACAGTGATTGATTTGAAAAATGTGTTTTTCTCAATTCCGTTACACAAAGACTCACAAGACTTAACTTCCTTTATGTTTTCCTTTATGTTTTGCCAAATCCAACTGAAATATACTAAGCTGGCCAGGGGAACTGTGAGTACCCATCAATCTTTAACAGAGTCCTGCCAAAGGACCGTGGCAATATTAATTTGAAAAGCACTGTGATACAGTACGTTGATGACATTCTGATTTGTAGCATGACAGAAGATGAGTGTAGACAAGACTTTATTCAATGAATGACTATCCTTGCAGACAAGGGATACAATGTAAACAAGGAGAAGTTGCAGTTTTGTCAAGAAGAAGTGTTGTACATCAGTCAATTGATCTCACAAGAGGGTAAAAAGGTGACACCTGAAAGGGCTGAAGCGATCATGAAAACTGTCAAACCGCAAACGATAAAGCATTCTTTGGTTTGTGCAATTATGTAAGAGCATAGGTATTTGACTACAGCTAATACACAAGACCCCGTTTGCAGGCTTTGAAGAAAGCATATGTGAATAAGGAAAAAATAGAATGGACTGGGAAAGGAGAGGAAGGATTTGAAAAGTTAAAATAACTATTTGTTCAACTCCTGTTTTAGGAATTCCCAACTATGCTGAACAATTCTTTTTATTTTCACATACTGATGGACATTTATGACAGCAGTGCTAACACAGAGAACTACATTAGGGTAGAAACCTCTGCCATATTACAGTGGGATTCTAGACCCAGTTATGAAGGGGCATTTTCTATGTGAACAGTCATTGGCAGCAGCCGCTTTCACAATAGAGGAGTCTGCAAGTATTGTAATGGTTTGTCCTATGACTCTTTTTGTAGAGCATGCTTTGTTTGCCATTTTGGAGAAACCCAAGGGTACATTAACATGTCAGAGGGCTTCTGTGTACAAAGTTATTATATGTACTCCAGCAATTAGAATTGTCAGGTTTAAGGTGGTGAACCCTGCCACATTTGTATCGGAACCAGTGGCAGAGGGTGAGCATGTGCATGATTGCGTGAACTACAAGGAATTCTATGAAAGCGTACCACGTGTTAAAGGAAATGCACTGCCAGGAAGGGATGTTCTCTTCATTGATGCTTCTTCAAAAATTGACCAGAAAAGTGGGGTAAGGCATTCCGGTGAAGCTGTAGTGAGGCATATAGCAAACGGTGAATTTGAGATTGTAGCAAGTGCAAGACTATATTCTCACTTTTCAGCACAAGCAGCAGAATTATTAGCGCTATTGCAGTGCTTAAAAAACATGAAGGACAGGAATTGACGATATACAGTGACTCAGCCTTTGTGACGTCGACTGTACACGCAGGGCTAGCGAATTGGAAAAGTAGAGGCTACCTCCGAGCGGACGGCACTTCAGTGCAACATGCATCCTTATTGGATAGACTTATTAAGGCACTGCACCTCCTATTAGCCATAGCAGTCGTTAAATGCGCAGCACACACTGAGCAAGCTGACTTTATTTCGAGCACAATGTCCAAGATGCAGAAGAGAAAAGAGTCATGTAGCACCAGATATTTCAAGTTTGATGCTCCAAATGTTAAAGAAAAGGTGGATAAAATTATGGTGGTGATTGAAGGGTTTAACCATTTGTCATGAGCTCAGTTAATGGAAATTCAAGGCAGTTGACCACAAGAAGAGCAAGAATTGTGGAAGCAGAGTGGCTGTTCGTTATCCCCCACAGAAGCATTTTTGCGGCAGGACAGTAACGGAAAGCCGGTGAAGCCAGAAGCATTATGAAAGGTAGCGCTTGAACAGCTGCACTACCCAGCATATGTAACTAGGGAGAGTCTCATTGCAGCTATTGCAGAAGACTGGTTTGTACCAAACTTGTTAGAGCATGTTGCATTTTATGTTGTATATTGCATCATTTGTCAAATGTTTACTGCTGGGCATACACTGCAAACAATTAGAGGAGTGATTCCTTGATCAAATGGTCGATTTCAGCATTAATAGATTGATTATGTTGATATGCTGCAAGTATGTAGTGGATATTGGTATCTGATAGTGGTGGTGTGTCCCTCCTCTAGGTGGATCGAAGCAGGCCCTTGTACATACCCTGACACCACTTGTGCATTGACCTTTCTAGTATGTGAAGTCCTTCCAAGATGGGGAGTGTGTGAAGTGCTGAGATCTGATAATGGTACACATTTTGTTAATGAAGTATTTGAAGAAATAGAATTGTTATTGAATATTAAACACTAGTTTTCTTCTACTTATCACCTGCAAGCAAAAGGGATATGTGAGAGACTCAATGGAAATCTAAAGGAGAGAGTCGCTAAGAGTAAAGTGATACTGATGAAGGGATTGCTATATTGCCTACCCTTAGCTTTATATGCCCTAAGGAATCTGCCTTGTTTGGACCATCACCTCACACCACACAAACTAGTGAAATGGAGACACAAGAGAATGCCTTTGACTCCTCCATTGAGGAGCAGAAGTGATGCCCATAGCTCTGCAAAACTGTTAAGAAATTAATTAAATTAATATTTGACATGTATGACCGCCAGTATCTCTGTAATTTCAGATCAACGCAATCGCAAGGGGGGTCGGTCTCAGAACACAGATGAAAACCATTCAGCAGCTGGAATTTCTGAACTTCTACCAGCACCAAAGTTGTTTGTTGGTGACATTGTGCTGACCCAGAATTTCACTAGAAAGTGGCACGAGCCTAGGGCTGTGGCCCATTCATTGTGGAAAACTTCACTCCTTCTGCAGTAAAGGTTCAAGGCAGAAGAGCCTGGATTTATTTCAACAAAGTTAAAATGTACTGAGGAGAGGCTGACCCACGACCAACGATCGAACCAGAAGCAAGACAAGAAGAAGAATTTCGATCGATGAGCAGGAAGAAGGATGATACACCAACACATTGACTGAAAGGTGCAGATGTGCACTTGAATGCGGCTCCCCTAAACACTCATAGATATTTAGGCAGGCATGCAAATCTATGTCTTGAGCCACAGAGTTTTTTTGAAACAGAACTTTAGAAAGTTGTTGACATACTGTGGATATGATTAAGCGGCAGGACCTAATAAGAAATTAGAAGCATGACCAGTATGCTGATTATTTTCATACAACGCAATTGTTTGGTTGAATACATGGTTCGGACAAATGATGATGCCCATAGGATCCTACTTGCTGTTTTCGTATATATATACTTCGAGCTTATCCTGTTATTGTTGGGTGTAGCGTCAGCATACCTATTTTTCTGCATGATCCTAAAAATGGACCCTGTGATAAGGAGACTGCTTACAGAAATAATTGAACAGATTCTGTAGTTACCTGATTTACCTGAATTGCCTGATTTAAAACGTTTTTTTCCTTCCTTAAAAGTAGTATACAGGCATGATGAGGAAACTTGAAAATAGCACGATTTCAGAGAATGAGCATACTCAAGAAATACTGGAGTGGCACAAATGGTGTAGATTAATATTCTGGTGTGTAATGTATGCATGTACCATTTATAATTTTGTTTTTTTCTTTTTCTTCTGGTTCGCACCTTTTACTTTATTGGTTCAGGAATAGTGGAAACTCATTTGGTTCTCCGTACTCTAGGAACTCTTGCAGGCTTGGCAATTTTAGACAAGCCTAGTTCCCGAGTGCGTTCTGTCCAAAGCCGAGCTGCTTTAAAGTTGTTTCCATGGGCTGCAACCATTATGATGGGAAGACGCAAGAGAAATACAGAGGAAGGTGAAAATGGGATTAACACATATTTAGACAGTACAGCTCATCTGGGTAATAGCATGTGGTATCAACACATGAAAAAGGTGGGTGAAAGGACATCTAAGGAGGGTTGCAAAGTCTGTTCTCTCCTACCTTATATCATGGGTACTGCTCAAACTTTTATTTTTTTTCAGAAAAGTATCAGAGTATGATGCCGGATGTCTCATTCACCTTGCTGCATGCATGACCCGCGGACATGTCCAAGGACATTGGGCCACCCTGCTATAGAGATCGAAATGGCCATTCCCATTCCAAGATGATTATATCAAGACTACACAGATGGAAAAGGAGCCTGCTTGGAAGAGCAAGATGTGCACACACAATAGCGAAGGACAGGATGAACTTGTCATAGCAGAAATGACGAGAATCGACTCTCCATGAATTGACCTGGATGCCTGGATGCTGGGATTGAACGCAGATATTATTCTATGGACAAGTAAGGACTGAAAAGGATGGGAAGGAGGCTTGATGTCCTGTGCAGCTCATCTTTTAAAGAAGGAATATGTACGAGAAGTACAAAAGATGAATGACGAATGTCTAAAGTCATGGGCCGAGCATGCCAATCTGCTGACATGGCTAGGAGATGAATCAGGACCAGTGTTTGTAATCGCACTGACGAATGCAACATTGTGTTTCCAGCAAAAAGGGAGAAGACATTTGGGAGATAACATAGGTTGCAAGACTATAGTTGATGTTTGGGAGCAGGAACAGAAAGTCCTGATGGATCGATATTGAGCATGATGACCTAGAGTCTACATGAAGTTGCCCAAGGATTGGGGAGGAACATGTTCCTTAGTGCTTGTCCATGCTCCAGCTTTGGTGATTCCGAAAAGTGACCTGAATATTGGCGAATTTCCAAAGACAGATGCCCATTTGAGGAGAAGGAGATCACTAGAGTTCCTCAATGGAACAAGAAGAGACCATTTTTTTTCAGCAAAATCGATCAATGCTATTCCGTATGAGCACAGGCTGTTCAGCAAGACTGCCTCGATATTCACAACTATCTTTATGCCTGGGATCCATACGATGGGCAAGCTAAATGGCTACAGATTACCCGATGGGAGTTCCTGCAGACAATCAACGCCACTGCGATCAAGGAGGAATTGAGAGCCATAAGACTGATGACTCTCCAGAACAGATATGTCCTTGATATGATCACAGCAATGGATGGAGGTGTTTGCGCCAAAATCGGGCCATCATGTTGCACGTTCATACTTTCTCATGAGGACGAGAATGGGACCTTGATAGAAGCCATAACGCTGCTGACGAAGTTACATAACAAGATAGACGATTGAGTGATAGTTTATTTGTATAGTGCCTATACACAATGTGTTTCAAAGCGATTCAAGGCAAGGGAGGGAGCAGAGGAAAATACAATTACATTCTTGCAAGGCCTTGAAACATTAAGAATATGAAATTATCTATCATACTAGGCCTGGCGACATTTCAGATAGTACAAGAGCTATGACAAAGATAAGAAAGGTTTGAGGGGATGTAGGAGATGAGTACAGACAAGAGACTATCCTACTAGGCCTGATGATATTTCTGGTAGAGCCGGAGATTGACAAGAGGTGCGGGGGGAGGAGGGAGGAGGAGAGGAACAAAACAAGAGACTATCGTACTCAGCCTGGCGACATTTCAGATAGTGCTGGAAGGGAGGGTGAGGAACAAAGAGGGAAGGGGAGGAGAACAAAACAAGCTACTATTGTACTAGGTCAGATGACATTTTGGATAGAGTAAGTACAAAGATATTTTAAGGGGAGGGGAGAGGTGAAAAGAAATGGAGAGGAAGAGAAGTACAGAGAGACGGTGAGTGTGGTGAAAGAGAAGGAGAGTCAAGCAGGGGGTGCGGGGGAGTGAAGTACAACAGGTAGGCAAACAGACATCACAAGCAAACAGAAGGGGAGCGAGGAAGCTAAGTATAGCAGGCAGGCAAAACAGACATCACAAGCATATAGAAAAGGGGGAGCGAGGTACAGCAGGCAGTCAAAATAGACATCACAAGCATCCAGAAACAGGGAATCGAGGTACAGCAGGCAGGCAAAACAGACATCACAAGCATATAGAAAGGGGGGAGCGAGTTACAGCAGGCAGTCAAAACAGACATCACAAGTATAAAGCAGGGGAGCTGTGCAAATGGCACAGCAAGTTTGCATATACGTCTAGATTTGAAACTAAGCTAGTACATAAAAAACAGCCAGATTTGAGACTAAGCTTGTACCTAGAAAACAGCCATATTTGAAACTAAGCTAGAACATAACAAACAATCACATTTGAAACTAGGATAGTAAATAACAAACAACCAGATTTGAAATAGCAACCAGAGTAAGATGCTAGCAGTGGGTGAAAAAAAAGGAATGCAATCAGGAATGTAAACCAAGGGGACAAGCAGAGAAGGAAACTGAAAGTCAGAAGAGGGTAGAAGCGTGTCCAGAAATGAGGGAACTCACCTATAGTTGTGGAGGTGTGGATGTTATGGAAGTCCAGATTGCTTAGAAAAGTGAGGTAGCAGCATTCAAATGCAGAGGTGACAATAAATTACCTCAGCAGTGTTCTGGCATTATGGGCCTTAGTTGCTGGTGCCGGCTTCCGCCTCCTGGTGATTAGACAGAAGATATTGCAGATGACAGCTTGTTCAGACTATCTTCTCACGGGTTCCACAATGGATGGAAAATATCCTCAGGCTCTTAGGAGCCATACTCATGATGGTGATGTTTGGAATCTGTGTAATCAGGATGATAATTACACAATGCAAGAAGACAACAAAGATAGCAGTAGGAATGAAGGTCATGATCGACATTGAATCAGGTTTCCAGTCCAAGGACTTGACGGATGTAGAAATCAGAGACTACATTGATCCAGTACCTTAGCACCAGAGGGAACAAAGTTCCTGCATCTAAGAAACCACAAGAAGTATGTGGGACGAAATATTTACTGCAATCCCAAATGGCCGATGCAGCCATATTACCTGGAGTGTTGATGAACACGTAAAATCAGCAGGACCTCTGAAAGGAGTAGTGAACGTTTGGACTCAGAAGAAGCACGCTTTCATGAAAGATGTCGAGATGTGGAAGCTGATAAAAGAGTGGTCGATGAATCGACCAGAGGGGGGAGTATAGAAGAACAGCCGAATGCCTCGGCAGGAAGTCCCGCCCCTATTCTGCCTATAAGTTGTAAACCGGAAATTGCAACATGTGCAAGCCAGTAATCGTACCTACACCACCAAGAATCTTTGAGAAAAGGTATCCATTGAGAAGACACTATGATAAGTATCACCAGAAGACTGATGGTCTCCTAAAAGGAGTGCCTGAAGAAGTGTGACGATGTGAAAAGGAGAAGCTGGTGACGTCATGAAGAATGAGAATGACGCACTGAGAAGGATGAGCAGAGAAGAGAATACATAGGTGATACAGAATCTAATGGCGAAGTAAAGAATTGAGAAGACTATCATGTGCCGAGTGTGAAGAACACTGAAGAAAATGCAAGCTGTTCAATAACTAAGCATTTATAGAGATGGCTATACGTAGTATATAGACTGCAGGCGGTGCCACCATCATATATGTATATAGAGTTCTGGACATTCGATTACATATTTTAGTAAGAAAGTCTCCTTGAGGGAAGATGGATTTGAAGCTATTTGTGTCACAGCGAAGAATAGACTTGAACTCAAATCAAGATCAGAGGGAGGCTGTCAGGCTTGATGTCAAAGACTGGAAACAGCCAAGAATTGGTTATCAGCATGTGAAAAAAAGGAACACGTGAGAAGCCAAAGAATCCCTTGTTAAAGTTGTAAAGATATAACACCATGGGTGGCAAGTTTCTTCATTAAAGATGAATAAATGCTATAACATGAGCAGATTCACGGCTTATGATCATGTGAACTCTTGATGAAAATAGATGAAGAGCATGGTGCACCGGACTGAAGATAGCAAGTGCTCACACTCCCATATATTCCCAGAAATGAGAAGCTACTGCAAGGCCAAGTTCAAAGACAATGTGAATGGCAGACAGCATGAGTGATGAGAGATGGCAGGCTAATTGGGTGGGAAGATAATGGCAAGTGCACCCACCAGCACCTGGGGTACCAGCTTATGTGCTGCTAAAGCATTGAATGTTCCAGAAGGGTACACGCATTCCTACCAATTATAGATGGCTGTATAACGAAGAACCTTATAGTTTAAGAGCCAATGAGGTGTTGTGATTTTAATTATTTTTGAAGATGGCTTGCACGAAGGGAGGGCATGAGTGGCCCATCTGACCATAGAGACCCATACTTACATGTTCCCCTTGAGCTAACCACTATCCCATGTAGGTTTTCTTAATTTTCCACGTAGTATGACGCCACGAAAGACGAGTTTTTGTTATAAAGGTGTGTTTTTGTAAGAATCGCTGAGATCATGCCTTGCGACGTCCGCTGATGTCCGCTGTACTCCCTGTTTTAGATAATTGTTAATAGGACAGTGTTATTTGCCAACCTCTTGAGTCAGTCTTTTTGCGTAGTTTGAGAAGTTATTATCTGTCCCATCCATAGTACGACATGTTACCTTGAGTAAAAGGGCCTAAAGGTTCATAATGAATTATAAACATTTCCAAATATAACAGCCATACTTTATGTAAAAACAATCATCACTTACGTTTTTAAGTTCAGGTGTTTTTTTATGTGTGTGTGTGTGTTGATCTTTAGCCCTTCAGTAACTAACGTATTAAGCACATTAAACAGATAGATAGATAGATAGATAGATAGATAGATAGATAGATAGATAGATAGATAGATAGATAGATAGATAGATAGAGATATAATGGATAGATGGATGATTAGTTGGGCAGGCACCCAAAGACAGATAGACAGTGGATACATGGATGATTAGCTGGACAGGCACCCAAAGATAGATAGATAGATAGATAGATAGATAGATAGATAGATAGATAGATAGATAGATAGATAGATAGATAGATAGATAGATAGATAGACACACAGTGGATATATGGATGAATAGCTGGGCAGACACCCAGAGACAGACAGATAGACAGACAGATAGATAAATAGATTGATAGATTTATAGATAGATAGATAGATAGATAGATAGATAGATAGATAGATAGATAGATTAGCTGAACACACACCCAAACACAGATAGATAGGTAGGCAGATAGATAGATAATATATAGATTTATGGTTAGCTGTACGGACACTCACAGACCAATAGATAGGTAGATTAGCAGGACAGACACCCAAAAAAAGACAGATAGATAGATAGAGAGAGAGAGAGAGGGAGAGAGAGCGAGAGAGAAGAGATAGAGATAGAGAGAGAGAGAAAAAGAGAGAGAGAGAGAGAGAGAGAGAGAGAGAGAGAGAGAGAGAGAGAGAGAGAATTAGCTGGACAGACACCCAAACACAGATAAATAGGTTGGTAGATAGATATATAGATAGATAGGTAGATAGATAGAGAGACAGAGAGATAGATAGATAGATAGATAGATAGATAGATAGATAGATAGATAGATAGATAGATAGATAGATAGATTAGCTGGACATATACCCAAACACAGATAGATAGGTAGGCAGATAGATAGACAATATATAGATTCATGGTTAGCTGTACGGACACTCAAAGACCAATAGATAGGTAGATTAGCAGGACAGAAACCCAAAACAGACAGACAGATAGATGATAGAGAGAGACAGAGAGAGAGCATAGAGAGAGAGAGAGAGAGAGAGAGAGAGAGAGAGATAAATAAATAGGCAGATAGGCAGATAGGTAGAGAGGGAGAGAGAGAGAGAGAAAGAGAGAGAGAGAGAGAGAGATGGATTATGGACAGACACCCAAAGACAGACATAGAACGATAGAGAATATTAATACAGCAGATTGATAGATGACACACAGACAGACAGATAGACAGATAGATAGAAAATGGATAGGATGATTAGCTGGACAGACACTGAAAGACAGATGGATAAATAGATAGGTAGATAGACAGTTAGATAGATAGATAGATAGATAGATAGATAGATAGATAGATAGATAGATAGATAGGCAGATAGCTAGATAGACACAGATAGTGGATAGATAGATGGATGGATGGATGATTAGCTGGACAGACACCCAACGACAGAGAAATAGATAGATAGATAGATAGATAGATAGATAGATAGATAGATAGATAGATAGATAGATAGGCAGATAGGTAGAGAGGGAGAGGATGGATTATGGACAGACACCCAAAGACAGAGATATAGAGAGATAGAGAATATTAATACAACAGATTGATAGATGACCCACAGACAGATAGACAGATAGATAGACAATGGATAGGATGATTAGCTGGACATACGCACATATTTACACTCAGCCTCTCAATGATCTTCATTCACAAAACAGTCCTTATACTAGATAATGTGTCCGTATGATGTCATACTGTGCGGCAATAGTGAAAAACCTATCGAGGGTCGGGATTGGTTAAGGGAAACAGCTAAGTATACATTTCTATAGGAGCTAGGATTGTTATTGGCTGACCTTTATCAAATGGGCAACTTATGCCTACCTCCAAAAAACATGTAATTTCAGAAACATTGGTTTTCAAACTATACAGTCCTTCATTATATGGACTGATATAATTGGTTGGCACCCTTGTGCCAGGTCTGAAACATTTGGTTCATCTAGTAGCATGTATGCCCAGACTCAGATGCAGGAAGATAGGACATGAAAATACCTCACCACCAAATTAGCCCAGGATCTCTCATCGCCCATGACTTATGCCATGAAATCATCTTTGTACTTGGCCTCACAGAGTATCCTTGTCTTTGAGAATGCATGGGAGTGAGGGCACTCACTATCGTGCCTGGAACTTCAAGTCCAAGCTCTATTGCCATTTTTGGATCACGTGACAGGAGACCACAATTTGGTCAGTTTTGCAGCTTTTCAATGCTCTAAATGAATTAAAGATTGGCATTCTTTGTGGTCTAGCTTACACCTTAATGTGAGGAGGTTTATCCTCTGCATACTCATTCTTCTTCAGAATAGAAAGATGACCTTGCTTCTTGAATCTTGACACCAGGCCAGGCAGCCTTTCCATGCAGCTTCATGAGCCTATTATTATTCTTGCTGCGAAACCGTTTTCCGTTCAAGCTCCATGGTTCTAGCCTACTAAATTCATGATACCAATGTCCAGTTCCTATACAATGGCGGATCCGTATGTTTTCTATTCACTACACATAGTTATCTTCTATGGTGACTTAATCTACCTTGCGTTACAGCCTCTGCACATTTATTGAACAGTTGTTTACTGCAGAACTTTGTGCATGTGTAATCTTTTTCTTTTATACTTAAGAGTTCACTTGATCCTTTACCTCACCACTATCCTTCTAGGATTCATGCATCATCTCCAGCCAGTGCCTCGAGATGTCATGCATACTTGTTATGACATCATCAGTTCACCCGTCCAGCTTCTCCTTATACTCCAACAGGGGTTTTCACCTGTAAGTTATCATCACGTCGAGGGTACATTTGATAGGGTTGTCTCAATGGTTATCTTCTTTCAAACACTTCCTGCAGTATTGGTATTATGGCAGGTCTTAGGCATGGCACAATCTCATGTCTCCAATGCACGGGAGGTAGGGTGCAGGATCATCTGCAGAAGTACACAGTCGCTCCTTTACTTTCCCTCCTCTGGTCGAGTTCTCAACCACCTCCTCAATTCTCTCAGTGTCCTTGTATTTTCTCTTGAAGAAATGTGTCTTTGGTGTCCATATCTGTGTCACCCCCCCTCAGTGTGCCCGCTGTTTTTATGTGTTCATCCACACATTCAGGTCATGGAATTACATTGTCCATTTTGGGGACCAGAAGACCCATCGTCCCCTGTATTTCTTGTGATCCTTTGGATACCAGTTATTTGTTCCCTTAGGTGCTACAATACTGGCCTTTATGTAATCTCTGATGGCGTCATCAGTCAGCTACTTTGCTTCTGGCTCATCCTTAGCATCAATCATATTATTCATTCCTACTGCTTTCTTAGCAGTTTTCTTACATTGTGCGATTATTATCTGTATCATGCAGAATCCAAATAAGATTAACACCACTATTTCTCCAAGGAACTTGAATAAGTTTGTCATCCAGTAAGGAATCCATGAGGACAGGAAGGCCAACCAACTGTCATCTTCAATAGCTGATGCCTCATCCACCATTTTTATGTGTAAATCTGTCAACATTGTTATGGCCTCTGTCAATGCCCCGTTCTCTCCATCAAGAGATATGATATGATATGATATGATATGGCATTTGTAACGTGCCTATACACAGATGTTTCAAGGCGTGACGAGGCAGGGAGGGGGGAACAAGGGGAAGACAGACAACGATCCTACTAAGCCAGGTATCATTCAGACCGCGCAAGTACAGGGGTAGGTGAAGGGAAAAGTGCAAGGGGAAGGGGAGGGGGGAAGTGCAGTACAAGTAAGTAGAATAAAATAAATAAAATAATAAATAAATAAATAAATAAATAAACAACTAGGTCCAGCTGGTGGCAAGTGCAAGGTAAGTGCAGACAAGTGCTGGGAAGGGGGGGGCTGTAGGGATACATAGAGAGTCCGTCTGGTACGTATGTGCGACATGATGGCCTGATCTTGGCACAAACACCTCCTTCCATAGCTGTGATCATATCGAGGACATACCTGTTCCTGCCACATATATTTGCATATTCACATTCATTCAGGCAAATATTTTGATTTTCACATCGGTCTTGACAAGGATATCTCTATGTCAACTATTAGCATTAAAGAGTAACACTGTGCTTGATCAAGAACACAACGCATTTATTATTTAGCTTGTGAATTTACCTTTGTTCTTATTTCTTTTTTACAACAGTTTTTTGTCATTTGTCTGTTTAACATTTTTCCATTTGTTTTTTTACCTTTTGTCATTATACATATGGCATAAAACAAACAACACATAAGTTGTTGTGTCACCACGTAAACACAAAGAGGTTGCCATACATGTTCAAATTTCACATATCCGGTTACCATTGTAGTGCAACATTACATCATCACATACAAAAAAGCCTAGTTGATGCTCAATGGCAGACTCCTTTCTCTGAACCTCTCTGAGTTCAGAGCTGCTAGACAGAAGGGTGACAGAAGGGTTTTAATGCAAAAGTAGCGACCAACGTTAGCCATAAAACACAAGAGCCTTTCAAGAAGACGACTACTGAACAAGATGAAAATCCACACAATATGGTAACCAAGATCAACGTATGTTACGTGCTCTACAATTTCAAATAATTGAACAAAATAAAGGAAAACCTCTCTTGAATAGGTAATGTATACTTCATTTGTGTCAGGCTATTATTCCATCGAGAATGATTACGACTAAAGACAAGGATAGTTGACCAACTTGTGGGATCCCAAATAATAACCACAAATGTATGGTGTCATAATACTGATATTGGAATACATCTTACAATATTGCAATGAATTCAGAAAAATTGGATATTCTTGTGAAGAGACCACCACGATTATGTGTAAATATGAAAATGCACAAAATAATGCTGAACAAAAAATAAAAATAGCTACTTGCTCTGAGGAGCGATCAAAAATAGAAAAGTCTATGAATCACGTTTAAAAGGTGCACACAGATTTATTGCAAGCTGATAGTGAACCAAAGACAGATAGCCTCCATGACCCACCAGAAGGATACTGGCAATGGTGCCAGTAGCCTTCAAAGCGCAATTTGGTCAACAGCATCGATGACAATAATATTGTCCTCTCATGGAAGATCAGATGTTCCTCCAGTCCTACAGCGGAACAGGGACTCCTAGCTAATATAAATGTATTCTGGATGATTGCTCTACAAGAAACATGGATGTGTGAGCATTGTGAAATTGATGATCATTGTACCATACACAAATTGGCTACAAAATGTCCTAAAAGTAGAACCAAAGGAGGGCTCTTAATATTGGTTCGACATCACTGGGTAGGTGAAGATACCATTTGGTCCACTGATATTTTTTTTTTTTTTTAATTTATTTTACATTTTTAAAGCGCTCACACAGCCCAAGGGCATTGAGGCGCTGTTACAGGAATTGATTTTGTGTTATTTAGTTACGTAATTGTTTGTCTTAGTTGCGTATTCACGGACCCGGGGATCGAACCTGTGTTGCTTCGTGTCTCTTGCTTCCAAGGCACGCACGTTGGCGCTGAGCTATCCTCCCAGGATATGATATTAGCGATTTGTATGTGGTGTGAAGGTATTAAGACATCTTCAATAGTAGTCATAAATATATACAATGCTCCGAATGGAGTATATAATAGACTTGATATTCAGACTGTTTTGTGTATTTTTGAGGAATGTGACTCAAAAATACCAATCATACTGTTAGGTGACTTTAATGCTGTGATAGCTGATTGCAGTGCGAGCGTGGAAGACAAATTTGACTCTGGTCCAAAACCCCAAGTCTCTAGCAGACAGGCGATTGCCTGGGCCAAGGTGATACAAACCTAACTCTTAAAGTTGTTAAATGGAAACTGCCCAAGCAATGCAAAAAGAAGCCCTACGAGAATCAGTTGGAAATCAATGACTACCATTGATTGTATTATTACTATTGAAAGGGCAAATGAAATCATGCTTGATATGACCTTTGGAAATAGAAAAGAAAGTGACCATTTACCACTGTATCTTTTGTTAACAATTATTCATAAACAATAGTTGGAACCGTATCAGATGGAACCCAGTAAAACTTGAAAAGGGTAAAGTCACTGCAGATCAGGAACTTATGTCCTTTATTGAAAAAATACAGATGAATGATTCTCTGGTGATTGAAGAATTTGAACAGGTCACAGAAGCAATCAAAACAAGTACTTCATAGAAACGGTCATAGATCTCCACATGTGAAAGATGGAACTTGAAGCACAAACACAATCCTCTATTTGATAAAGCGATTTATGAGGCTAAGAGAAAATTAAGAACTATTATTGAACATCTTAAAAATGCTAGTACCGATGATGCTAATGTTAGAATAAGAGCAGCAAAGAATGCACATAGGAAATGGCTACGACGACACAAGACTGAGATTGATAACGAAATATGGAGAAATCTCACTCAGATGACTAGGACAAATAATAATCAAGGTGTATGGTCGGTAATCAATGGAACCTAAAAGAAAGTGTTACCTATTACTAACATGTGCGAACAGGAGTGAATAGTGCACGTGACCTAGACACTAGGAACATATGATCTGCATGATATAATACCAGAATCGGAAGGAACTATATGGGAATGCAATCAGTCGGTGGCCGAAATTAATATGATGATGCAAACTCTACCATCATCGCGTGCGACAGGCGCAGATGGCACATGCAATGCCTTACTAAAATTATCATCGGACAAAATGGGCTCAAGCGGTACACCTACTGTTTGCATGGATTGGAAAACATTTAGAGGTGCCTAAATCGTGACAAGAAAGCTCAATTTTAACTACACACAAAAAAGGCTGCTGGAAAGATCCTAATAAATATCGGATGCTAGCGATGTTGGATATTCCGGCAAACATATTTGCCAAAGTCCTTCTCAGAGATCTGAATCAGTGGATCCCTGATAAGCATATACTCCTGCCTAATCAATCTGGTGTTCACTCAAAATCCTCTACACTACACAATATTGCCATGTTAGTGTCCTCAATAGAATATGCATGGGGTAGGTGACAGCTACCAGTTTATGGCACTTTTATTGATTTTAGCTCGGCCTTTGATACTATCTTACGTCAAACTATGGAACAAATTAAAACAGTGGGCTATACCAGCGGGCTACTTACTATGATAAGACTTTATACTCTAATACCTCTGTGAGAGTGAGATTGGATAGTGAAGGGAAAGTCTCCTCTTTGATTCCCACATGTCGTGGAGTCAAACAAGGATGTAATTTAGACACAACTCTTTTTAACCTGGATTTGGCAGATTTACCATTGGCTTTTAGTGTGATTACTTCTGATGATGTCAATTGGTGCATTAAAGTTGGGTTGGTTGGGCTATGCGGACAACCTCCTTGTTATGACAGGTTGTTAGGCTTTTGTACTTACAAGGATACACTTTCAAGTTGTCAGGTAATCTTCAGTTGCTTTATTCAGGTACATAAATTTATCAGATGTAATAAAGTCCATAAGGAGATTAGGAAGTAGACATGACAGGAACCCACAGGCTCCCACCACCCACGCTCACATAACTCAACTGCCTGGGGTGGAACACATTCTTACCCAAACAATCCAAGCTTACAGCAAACATTCCACAAGAGACATCATTCCATACATACCTCATCCAGGCAGGAGGAATACACGGGAAGAAAGGCCAATCACACCACTTCCTGTTGATGGATTATACTCCAGGAGGTCTCCAACGGAAGCTAACTGTGCTAGACAACTATGCATCCACTAACAGTTTAAAAATTAACCTGGGAAAAACCAATATGATTGCCCTCTTGGGTAAAACTACATGAGGGAATCAAAAGAATCTGAGGTGGAAATGTAGCAAAACAGAATATTGAAATGGTTGATTAATACAGATACTTGTGAGTCATCATTGATCATAAACTTTCGTGGAAACACCATTGGTGTGAGACAAAATGTAAATGCATGAATGCCACAACGGCATTAAGCAATTTTATAGGAAAACAAAGTGGCTATTCACTAAACACGATACTGAAGCTATATTCAGCAAAGGTGGTCCCATGTTTATTATATGGTGCAGAGATATGGAGGCAAAAGCTTAAGGTTGAGCTACGTAGACTTTAAGGAAACATGTTCCTTAGACTCCCCAAATCTCTCTCCAATAAATATATATAGCTGGAATGCAATTTGATGTTTATTGCAGATATTTTTGATTATAAGACTGCGATGTTATATGCCAAGCTGTATTTGTTAGATAATGTAACAACGATTGTGGATTTAATGCTACTTTTTGATACTATTGAGAAAAGATCGGTATTGAGTGCCTTAATGCACTTTATAAACACTTTTTATGAAATGGGCAAATGAGAATGAGCTAATTTGGTTGACATATATGGTCGCTAGAACTAAGCGTCTACTAAAAGTTGAAATACATGAAGCTGGTAAAGAAAGAGACTTCATACAATTATCAACAAAAGTGAATAGTAGTATGTTTATCCAATACTGGATGAATCTCTCTGAAGTACCTAGGTATCTTTATGCTTTCCCCGATAGTAATTCTATTAGGCGCTACTTAGAATTTAAATTCAATACAGCTGGCAACATATATGATATGATATGATATTTTATTTGTATCGCGCTCGTACACAAGTGTTTCAGAGCGTGACAAGGCAAGGGAGGGGAAACAGAGGAGAAACAAAACAACGATCTTACTAGACCCAGTGACATTGAGAACGTGCAAGTGCATGGGAAAGGGAAAAGGGTAAAAGTGCATGGAAGGGGGAGAGTGGAAAGTGCAGAAGCTGAGGAGCGCAGATAAATAAAATAAATAGAAAATTGAGGTAAACTGTGGTAGTGCAGCCAGCAAGTGGCAAGTGCTGTGTTTAAGGCAGCAGACTGGGTAAGTCTGAATAAGTGCAGAAAGAAGCAAAATGGCGGGTGAGCTGTATAGGTACAGATACAGTCCCCAGTGCAAGGGGTGGCCAGGAGGCAGTGCCGGAAGGTGGCAGGGTGAGCAGGTACCTGGGCCCAGGGGACAGATGGCGGCCAGGTGCACAGTGCCAAGAGAGCAGATCAGCAGGGGAGAAGGGGAGCGAAGGCAGAAGCAAGGAGGAAGGTCTTGAGGTGCTTCCGGACCCGGAGATGGTTCTCCTCAAGTTTTAGAGTGGCAGGGAGGCTGTTCCAGAGGGAGGCCCCAGCCGAAGATGGAGATCTACCCACAGCTCGTTTCTTTGAAAAACGACTGACCCTGATGGAGTTAGAGGTAGAGGAGCGAAGAGCTCAAGAGGGGAGGTATTTGCGGAGGGATAGCTGAAGGTGTTTTGGACCCAGGCCCCAGAAAGCCTTGTGGACAATGCAGAGGGTTTTAAATGTAATCCTTGCATCCACTGGGAGCCAATGGAGAGATTTCAAAGCTGGAGAGATACGATCCCAGGGCTTGAGGCCAAGGACAAGTCTCGCAGTCCTGTTCATAGAAATGTTAGGAGTCAAATGTGGTATTATTTGAAGTAACAGATGGTGTAAACTGTGTTGTATCCTGCTGATTGAAACATCTGAAAATATAATATGTAAATGCAAGTGTCTAGCAAATTTAAGATTAAAATATATAAAAGCAAACAATGATACCTATGATCCGACAAATATGAAGGAAATGTGGGAGAATCTATTAATGGGAAATAATGTTAACTTAATAATTCATATGATGTTTTTTTACACAACGTGTCTAATTATTATTAAAAATGCATCTGAAGGGATTTTATATTGATTATTTGATTTTAGAAATGTATTTTATGAAGTTAGTTTTGATTGATTTTTAGCTGATATGCATCTGTCCTATTAAGGGACATGTATATTACATCCTCTGCTACCACGTGAGGTTATGGCCCTGAGGAACGTTCACATGGAGTGGACGGGATTACACCGGAGGAATTCTGAGTGCAAATAACGGAACCTACTCAGGACTGCATTATTAACCAATATCTAAAACAGGGCGGTTACAACGAATATCAACAGACGTACGCTCAGTCTCTCAATGATCTTCACACTAAATACAGTCCTTATACTAGATAATGTGTCAGAATGATGTCATACTACGTAGCAATAGTGAAAAGCCTGTTGAGGGTCAGGATTGGTTAAGAGAAACAAGTAAGTATATATTTCTATAGAAGCTAGGGTTGTTATTGGCTGCCCGTTATCAGGTGGACAAATTATGCCTACCTCCAAAAAACAAGTCATTTTAGAAACGTTAGATACACCGTTTCTCATTGGCTTTCAAACTATATCTTCCTTCGTTATGTGGATTGATATAATTGGTTGGCACGCTTGTGCCATGTCTGGAACATTTGCTTCATGTAACAGCACGTAAGCCAACACCCAGGTGCTGGGAGATAGGACATGAAACTACCTCACCACCCAATTAGCCCAGCATCTCTCATCACCCATGCCTCCTCCATGAAATTGTCTTTGTACTTGGCCTTTCAGAGTATCCTTGTCTTTAAGAATGCACGGCAGTGAGGGCACTTGCTGTCTTTTCTGGAACGCCAAGTTCAAGCTTTATTTCCATCCTTGGCTCACGTGACAGGAGACCACTATTTGGTCCATTTTGTAGGGTTTAAATGCTCTAAATGAATTAAAACTTGGCATCCTTTGTGTTCTTTCTTGCAGCTTAATGTGAGAAGGTTCATCCTCTGCATACTTGTTCTTCTTCAGAATAGATAGCTGACCTTGCTTCTTGAATCTTAACTCCAGGCCAGGCAGCCTCGCCACACAGCTCTATGAACCTATTATTCTTGCTGCAACACAGTTTTCCATTGCAGCACCATGGGTTATGGCCTACTAAATTCATGATCCCAATGTCCAGTTTCTATACAATGGCGGCTTTGCCTGCATTCTATTCACCACTCATAGCTAGCTTCTATGGTGACTTAATCTACCTTGCGTTTTAGCGTCTGTACACTTATTGAATAGTTGTTTTCTGCAGCACTTTCTGCAAATGTAATCTTTTTCTGTTATACTTAAGAGTTCACTTGAACCTTCACGTCACCACTATCCTTCTAGGATTCATGCATCATCTTCAGCCAGTGTCTCGAGACGTTGTGCATACTTTTTATGATGTCATCAGTTCACCCGTCCAGCTTCTCCTTATACTCCTTCACGGGTTTCCTCCTGTAAATTATCAGGTCGAGGGTACATTCGATAGGGTTGGTTGGGCGGTAGGAGGACGGCATTAGCTGCAGAAGTACACAGTTGCTCCTCTACAGAACTACGAGCATAGAGGCAGCATTCAGCCTATTTAAGCTCCATTGAGAACGTGCTCCTTGCGTCTCAACTTCTCTAGTTGTGCTTCGCTACTTTTCGCTTCTTCTTTTCTCAACCTCCTTCTGGAGTTCTGTTCCCTTGTTCTCAGTCACCTTCCTGTCTCTTTTGCCTGGCTCGTCTGTGCCTCCTCTTTTTCTTCCTAGCTCCACCTTGCATTCATTACCCCTCGAGATTTGCCTTCTTATTTTTTTGGTCTCTTCCATCCTCAGACTTCTTGACGTCTCATTGCCGCAGGCTTCACTGCTTGCACTGTTCCTGCTCTTGTGTCTGCTTGAATCTATCTCCCAATATGTTCCCCTATCCATTTATTCCTTCATCCATTGTCTATTACAAGCAAACAAGTCCTTTCTACAATCCTTTCGATATTTTGTTTTTTAAACATTTCCGTCCTGAGGAGATGCAGTAAGTAGGGCACTGAATCATAGTGTGTTTTAATTATTTTACTTAGCTATATTCATATTTCTTCTTTAGGCATTGTCGCGTGGTGATTGTTACTTTGTACAAGGCTATAATATATTTTAGTCCACAGAGCCCCACACCTTTTGGGGTAACGGTTGCAGTTTAGTAACTGATATCATGCACTGCAATTCCCAAGATTTATTTTGCAAGATGGTGACCATCAAATTCAATCAGGGGCTGGGTTTCCATTCAAATGTAATAGGCCAGTCCCTTCTCACCTTATTATATGTGATACAGTTGTCATGATAGCTCTATGGGTTCACATACTTGAGCTTTAAAATCAATACAAATATATTATGCAATTCAAAATGTGTCATTCTTCCTTTAATCAAATATGAAGAAAGAAACATTTACCTAATCAACAAACATTACACATATCTTCCATATAAGTATGATAACACGTTTTTTATCATCATAATCCACTCAATACCTCAAGTGTCTGTAGGGTAAATCTTTTGATAATGATCCTAGGTTATTATATGTTTCTGTTAATTATGTATCACATTAGGCTGGGTGCTAGCACCCTTCAAGCTTTGCAGAACCTCGACTCGTGTAATGGTGCAGGCTTGAGGGTCTCTGACCGAGACTGTAGGAACCCATAGTCTTCCCTTCCCTACAGTGAAGCTAAAATACATAGGCCCCGGGGTATAAGCATTGTTGCCTGGTTTCTTCAACCAGCTGCTCGCCTGAGTTTGGATATGTGTGTTTGGTGTTACTCAAGGGGTTAATTCAGAAAGAATGACACTTCACTAAGATAATAGGTGTGTCTACTAGTTCTAGCTCCTAGACCCACAGACAATATTCCTGGCTTGATGTGCCTGGAAGGAAGCTGCAGACTGAGGACATAGGAAACTTGATGGATGAGGCCTGGGATGAGGCCCTAGTTGCCTCTGCTGATGTAGACTTTGTTTTTGGGACGTAGTGGCCAATGGCTTTGACTAATGCAAAAATAGCGCCCTGTGAAGCAATGCTAAGGCTTACGGCTGGAAGCTTATGCTTGCGTAGAAACTATGTTGCTCATTTTAGCCTTGTACAGTGTTCTCTATCTTTACACTGCAGTGGACAGGGCAAAATGCAGCCTGGGTCAGAAGGGGTTAAGCTTTCAATACAATAGCTCCTGGTCGTGATGTCATGCTAGCTGTGTATTGGTTGGGCTGGTGTGAACTACGCTGAGGAGTGCTCAGCGGTAGGTGGCAGCAATGTGTCCCCAGAAAGGTTGAAAGGGAATAACTTAGATCTTAGCGACTCACAGCGACCGGGTCCACTCAATGTAAGGACAGGTGACAATAAACGGGGAGCTGGGATTGTGGAAAAGATTCTATGAGGAGAAGGGAGACAGTAAAGACCTATTCCAGGTGAGGTATGGCTTGATCAATGTCCCTGGACTGAAGGGTTTCTCCTTTGCAATCCTTAGCTCCCCCGTTGCCACTTTGGGATGCGTTGACCTAAACACATGAATACAGATCCCTTGTCATTATGCGGCTCCCAGAATAAACTGCATACCTTCTTACATTTAAAAAAGTTAAGGTTGAGGTTTTGCAACAGGATGACAGGCTTATTTTCCCCCATTGACTTGCACTGGATTAAAGTAGATTTTAGTTGAGATAAAGTTGAAAATAATTGTTGAGTTGTTGAGTGGTCTGGAATAAAGCAGCATATCACCACAGGGGGGTGTTCATGCATTTAGGCATGGGTGAGGTGCCCAGTAAGAGCTTTGATATCTATATTCTAGAAAGACTTGACGTTTTTTGACTACTGGTAATATTTGTTTGGGAAGTTCCTTTGGCTTGAAGCACAGTGGTGCAAATGGGAGCATGGAACCTACTTCATGCTGTCGGAGGGCCAGGTTTTAGTGGTCTTCCGCTTCAATGGGGGAAATGCCATTCTGGCTTGGCTCCCAGCCGCTCACTTGGCTCCCCTGAACACTGTCCAACACACTGTAGCAAGAGCCAATTGGATACCAAGGGAGCAGAGGATGGCCACATTCATGCTGTAAACTGGTTGATTTTTAAGGATAAGATAATGTCTGACCTTAATCTGTGTGTGACCAGTCCAGATTTGTGCTGATGGTGAGATTCTCTTGACAAGGTTGTCCCACAGACACCTCCCGAAAGGACAGATATGGAATGTCACATGGATTGGAGTAACTTACAGGTCTCTCCTAATATGGTGGAGACCACTTGTCAAATAGACCCCATGGATTTTATTATCGGGGTCACTGATGTTGGAAAAATACAATGATCACCAGTTGATTTCGATTTGACCTATTTCTCATACTGTGTTGGATTATGCACCAGTTAAACCCCTTAGCTATCTTATATCGTCGGTGCAAATAACCTTGGTTTCAGTTGCTATCTGAGACAACTGAGTTACCTCCTTTCATTTGAGGAATCTATGTTCTAAAAAAATCAAAAATGCAGCTGATTGTTTATTAAGTACAGAGATTACTGAGGTGACCCACTGCTTCTCCTTACAGAACCTATTCCAGCAAAATTGGCTCAATAGTCTCAATCTAAAGGCCGTGTTTTCAATTCACTGCCTGTAGATCACTTTGATGTATGTGTTCAAGGAATAAGAGCTGACAATGTTGGGGCCATATTTTTCTGGCAACACCCATTCGACCTTGACGGATGGAGACATCTATGTCTACTGACTCTTATATACATGGGTGATGACATAACTGTTGCTTTCCGACCAATTATGGGGGCTTTGAAGTAGTGAAGGTCCTATTGAGAAGGGCTGATGAACATTTCCTCCATTAGATGGATGTTTACTGTGCATGAAGAGCAGTTTTTATGAGGAACTGCACCCAAGATACACCAATTCGGAAACCTAACAAGTACTGGAACAATATAACCCCTGATGAATGTCCGACAATGGTCTTGTTAAGGACAGAAACAGGTTGGGTTGTTTTCTGTAGACACCATAACCAGATCATCATGTTAATGGGTGTCTCATTGTGTTTTTATGTCATGTTTATAGTGTAGTATGGTGCAAATATCATTTTTAGGTATGTGTCGTCTGGATTTTGTATTTCAACAGTGTTATATGGGTGTTTTGAATATATTTTAGATTTGTAATGTTCTATGAAATAAAATCATAATTATATTTTTAGATTGAGACTATTGAGCCAATTTTTTTCTGAACTAGGATCATTTGGGCGAAGCAGCGGGTCACCTCAGTAATCTCTGTACTGTGTTCATTCCTATCTCCTTTTTTGGTTATTTTATGTTGTCTCATCCTAGCCAGTGGAGAGAGGTTCACCCTGGAGTGGGGGAAACATTGGGGGTGCTTGTGCGCCTGTGTTATATTGATGAGAGCATATTGTTGATTCACACCAAAGATTGTTCATTATGGATCATAGAAAATAATTATTACTAATGTGGCCAAATCAGAAAGCACTGAGGCCAAGCAGCCATACAGAATAAGGCCTTGTCCTAGCTTCATGCAAAAGTAGGCCAGGGAAGAATCAGACGTCAATATCTGAAACTCTTCCGGCGGATTCAACTCCTGGACTGGTGCTCTGATAGTAACACAGACTGCATCATTATTGGTTGTGGGAAGAGAAACCTGCCTGCTTTTCTGGACCAGTTTAAGAGGCTGAACAATGTGCCAGTGGATTCAACATTGGGAATTGTCTTACACTGATCCCTGTTTATCTGCTTGTCCTTTCCACTTTAATAAGTAGAGTTTTCTTCTTGCTTTTGTTTATCCTAATTAGGATGTTCGGCCATGCATTTTATTTTAGCTTTCTGAGGTTTTTAGTTCCAGCTTGTTACTCCATTTCTGTTGTTTTAGGCTGTTTGTGTTGTTTTTTCTATCTATGTGGTCATTTGCCCACGAGCTTAAGGCACGCAAGAATTGTAGTAAACCTAAACATATCCTAGTGACTTCTAAGCGCAGTCTAAAAACTATGTTCTTCGGATAACCTCTGGCTTGACGTTTCCTTTGAGAAATCGTCCCTCCTGTATGACTAATTCTGCCTTATGTTGCTTGTGTGTTTGTCTCTTGCTTAGCGGGTCTATGCCTATGGGCTTCGTTCCAGCGCTATAGAAATGAAATAAAATAAAATAAAAAATAAGTAGACAGGTGGTCTGTGACTGATGTAATGCATGCCCTGTGTGCCTCACCAGGGCAGAGGGAGAGAATGTTATAATCTGTTCACCTCTCAGAAATCAGGTGACGTAGCATAATTATATATTCAATTGCCATCTATACTGCTCCTCTAATTTCTGTCTTCACACCAGGTCATTGGAAGGGGGTCACCAGCAGGTATTCTTCTATGTGTGGAATAGATCGCCCCCGCAGCATCTGATATTATTGGTGTTTTAAGAGTAAGGCCTGGACATCTTAATAGGTTTCAGGTAGTTCTGAATAGGAGGAGGTAGAAAGTAAAACCAAGGGTGCTAGCTTTTCAGAAGGCCAAACATAAAGGTATCTTCGGAGGCGGGAATTGGGCAAGAGTCTCAGAAGACAGTGAGAAAACAATCAGCAAGGCTCTATTTACTTTGTCTATTTCTGTGGAGCAAACATGAAGTCCAGATTTCTGATGACCAGTCATTATTATGTATATATGATAGCGGCACTGCACAGTATGAATTGGATTTGGGACCCATGTATTGCGATTACACTTCGTCTAGTCATGAGAGCTACCCCCTACCTCCTGCTCCAAAGAAGCATTCACATTCAGCACCTCACTGCTTCATATTGATAGGGACTATCTGGAGTAATAATACCTCAATACATGATTCCCTTTTACCTTCAGAACCGAATCCTCATGGAATGCTGACTACCTCTCCAGACCAATCATGAAATAGCCTGCTGATGTGTGATCCACTGATATAGAACATTGAACCACACCGGAATCTCTATAAGAATCAACAAACAAGAACAAGGAAAGACAACATGTGCCTCCACCTCCACCCACCCCTCATCCCTCACCTCTCTTTATTAATGATTTTGCAACCTATTGACTCATCCGCTCCCTTCAGGTGACCCGCTAGGTCTAGTGTAATTACAGATTTCTACCCTGCTCATATCCGATCAGCTATCTCAGTCCGTGCTTCATGTCAAAAGGCCTTTACATTATGCCTAAACTGCACCCACATGTACCCATGACAAAATACACAGAGTTTTCATATCAGCACACAGGTACAAGGGCCTTCCAACATGCACTGTGGTGGGTCAGAAGAAGGAGCCAGACTCTTTAAGGACATTATAAATCACTTTTATTCAGATTACACATAAAAGGTCTAGCTTTCTCTATTTCTAGAGGGTGTTTCCTACCTACCTAAAGGAACTAAAGGTGCTTGTTTGTCATCAGGAAGTCCCAAAGAAAGAAAAGTCCTCAGTCCGGATCTAATGCTACCTGACCGTACCACTAAGATAACTAACTTCAACAAATCCAGCAGATTGGCTGGAGTATCATGGTGTGCCTATATCTTCTGAGCATCTATTTGCATCAATGTTTCTATTTAGGGTGCTGCGTGTCTAACATGATCTTCTATAATAGTCTCTCTACAGGAGCCTTTGGTTTTTTGTTCTCTTTAGTGTTGTATCTGTGGCAGCTTTCCTTGTGATACTTTCTGACATTCTTATTGGAGGTTTTAGACCTTTGAAAATCTATTGATACAGGCTTCCTCAGCTTGGCTGTGGTTTGCTCCCACTTGATATGTCCCCTTATCTGGGTTCTCTCTTTGTACCTTTCTTGTTCATTTGACAGTCTTTTTTGTCCTTCTTTATTGCAAGATTGTATGCTGCAGTTTCTCCCTTTTTCATCTTGGTGCTCATATCCTTCCTTTATCTGCTCTTGGATTGGGGTCTTCAGAGACTTCCCACAAAGGGTTATTCAATCTCCTCTTTATCAACTTTACAGTTACAAGTCAACAGGTTTATATCAATTAACTCGTCATGAGTACTGGGACGAGTTTCTCTTCTCGTCTTCTGCTGCCACCAGTGGCCTCCCACTTTTTTTTATTGTTGCGTATTTAGCTTACAAAAAACCTTACACGACATGGAAATAGAAAAAAAAGAACAATATAACATTATAAAAATACATTATCCATAAAATCTTTCAATATGCTACAAAGAAGACACAAGAAGAATTCATCATAACTAAATAGTGTTTCATAAATCATATCTGCAGAGTTCATATAAAAATCAATCAAGAACACTTACGTTGCCAAATTCATTTTTCTTTCCAGTTCTTCAATAATGCCTTCTAAAAACATGTTCAATGCCACAAATAGGGATATGTTTAGGCCCCACATACATCTGCTCCAAAAAGATACATAGATACTTCAGAATCCTTGTCAAATCTGTCATTGACGGTCAAAGCATGCTGCGGCACAAAGTGGGAACAAACAAGCAAAAGGTGCATAAGTGTCTCCACAGAATTGAGATCTCCACAAAAGCAACAGTGGAGGTCAAGAGCGCCCTAACCCGGCACACCTTTCTGCCCCCAGTGCCGAGTCCTCTCAAGAGTCTGTATTTGATCAAGCCTAAAGCGCATGTAGATGGATCTGGCCTTGTCAGGAGGGGATCGCTGCAGGTAAAGGGGTACCATTCCCTAGCATGGCCAAAATGTGCATATTCTTTGTAAGTAGAGTAAGAGTTTACATTCTCAGCCGTTTCCATCCAATCTGTTCTAAATAAAAACCTCTTCACCATTCCTGGACGTTGTACAAGATCCTCTGTACATAAGCCAAGGGAGGATAATAGTGAAGTCATTTTAGAGCAGAATTTTCTGATGGATGTGGTGGAATCGGTTCTGGCAACCTCACTTAAAGTGTCATACAGTGTGTTTGTTGGAGGGTCACTTATTTTTCTAAATACAGAAAGTTGTTTTCAAAAGTATCTAGCTTTCAGAGATATGGGACAGAGCTCTCGACAGATGACTGCATAGGGGACTGCCATGGATAAACCAAGAAGTTCTTTCCACAGTTTCCCCTGGATAGTATTAAGAGCCAAACTCATATCCTGAGTGCAGATGTCAAGGCCATAAAGAAAAATTGGCTCACATTTGGCGAGGTAAAATCACCTTAATAGTAGCAATCAAAATTTACATACCCTAACTTTCAAAAATTTCATTTGGGATCTGAATTTGCCCCCCTTCTCGTCGAGGATCTGTTTCCAAATTTTGAAGCTGACCCTATTTGTGAGATTGTAGCCCAGATAAGTAAAGGCCTGAACCTGTTTTACGAATTCATCTCCCATGGTCCATCTATAAGTTGGATAATTATTTTTTTTGAAAATACCACCATCTGGGATTTGGATGCATTCGTCAAGAGGTTATTCGGCATTGCATATTGATAAAAAAGATACATCTTTCTCCTAAGTCGCGAGGAGTGCGGTCTAGTAGGATAAAGTAATCTGCAAAAGCCATCCATTCCAGTTCCTAAGTTCCCCAACCTAGCCGGTACGATGGAAGGACCCTGACAATTACTCTCCACATCGCACACGTATAGGTTGAAGAGAATTGGGGTGAGCGAACAGCCCTGTTTTACCCCCACAAATGTGGCAATTACCCCAGACAAGGCACCCTCTTCGGACAAACAAAACCAAAGTGTTCATGTGGAGAAGAGCCAGGAGCTGAACAATCTTAAAGGGGATCTTCAGGGCCAACATCTTTGACCACAGTCTTGCTCTTATTACACCATCAAATGCATTTGAGAGGTCTAAAGATGATATAAAGACATCTCCTATATTGGACTCGTGTACTGAATCTCTTATATGAGCCGAAAACATACCATTCAAGTTTGTTCCCAGCTCTTCTCTGAACCCCACATGAGATTTACTAAGACATGAATTGTCCCTGACCACTTTATTGAGGTCTCTTAGGAACAAAATGCCGAAGACCTTACTAGCCACATCTATGAGCGCTATAGATCTGTAATTGCTCGGATTTAAAACGTCTCCCTTTTTATAAATAGGCACAATGATACTTTGTACCCAAGATTCCGGGACTGTGTGGGTCGCAAAGATGTAATCGAATATGGGTTTCAATAAATTCAGCTATGTATATGGTGCCGCCTTGATGACAAATGGTGGAATTCCGTCCGGGCTGGGCAATCTGGATGGCTTAAGTTTATTAATGGCCCAGGTAATGTCTTCAAGGTCCCAGGAGCACCCTCCTTTAACCGGTGGCCCCATGCCCATGCCTAACCCTGTGGCAGATTTTTCAGACAGCGCAAATTTGTTCATATTAAAAGTACACCAGGCCTCCGCTTGGATAGGACAGTCAAGTCAGTCCCTAGCAGGAGCTAAGATTCTGTTAACAGTCGCCCAAAATTTAACGTCCATGCCATTACATACATTTTCCATCATCTGCTGGTGGACTTTCAAGTATTGGTCCATCTTCAGCGATCTGACCACATTTTTGTGTCTCAGGATAATCTTCTTCCTCAAAGCCTGTGACTCATTGAGCGGAAGAGGATATTTTTAAAGACTCATCAGCTCCCTCCATTTTTTAAGTTTGTAATTATAAATTCTTGAATCCCTATTGATGTTCTCAGGTTTATGAGTGGGATGTCCCCTCAATTAACTAATTCTGTAGGCACAAGACCGCAAGATGTTATTATACAAATTCCCCCCAAATTTGGGAACCCCATCCCCTAAATTCAAGTGGGCAGCATTAGTCAGATGTTCTAGGATGCAGGTGTTAAATCTCTTAACAGTATTCCTATTCCAACTGACCATTTTCCCTTGGTTTGTCAATGAGAGGCCCATATACTCTGGTCTTACTTGAATACCAAGAAGGGTCATAGTCAAGGTAAAAGGTAAGGGGATGTTGTCACCCAGATCCTTACCTATGTGGGTCAAATTGCCACAAATTACAAATTTGCTTCCATACATTAGATACATAGTGGAAATCGATCCTAGAGCTATTAGAGCCCCTCTTCCACGTATATTTAGGAAGATCCGAATTAGGCAGGTAGTCCAAAATCCCCAAGTCCCATGTCTCCAGGAATTTATCCCATCGCATCCCCCTGCTAAGGGTGATGTCGGAGACATCAGGATAGCCCCCGTTTCATTCCAGATGGTATCCTCTGCACAAAGAGAATTAAAATCTCCTCCCATCACAATGCGATCCCCGAATCCCCTCTCACACCTTTCTCACGGAATATCACAAAGTGTCTTCTCCACTTGGTTGAAAGGCATTTTCAAGGGGTTCCAGTAAATATTCAACAGTAAAAATGTATCTAATACCTTCTCCGAAACCAATACAATCCCCAAAAGCCAATCACTACTATAGACCACTCTGCACCTGAACCCTAGGTTGCAATCGGCACCGAAAGTGAAACCACCACTCGGCCTACCTGCTATTTCCTTAGAAGCAGGATGGGAAAAAGTATAGAATCCTTCCATATAGAGTTGATCAAGCATCATAGTTTCCTGAAATAAGTAAATACGTGGGAGGGCATAAATCGAGTGTTTAGTCAAAAATGTGTTCAAATTCATACTCCCACACGTATTCCATGAGATGATCTCTATTTCAAACATGTCAGGGACACCCTGGCCCCTGTCTAACGGTCTCTAAGGTTTTGGGAGCTCCCACTTCTCCCGTTCTTCCTTTGTCCTTTTTGTATGTTGGGAACATGGCAGGCCATGGCATTCGCTCGGGTGATTCTCCACGATATTGCCTTTCCCGTTCCCGATTTTCGTCATGCTCCTCTTCTCGGCTTCCCTTCTGCTGTATTTGAAGATTGATGTTGAGAATCTGCTTGTGTTGCCATTACCATTCTCGTTGCGCATTTGTTGGTCTCCCTGGTCTCTGTGTGTTTCGCCGGCGTTCCTGCCAACCACAATATGGATGTTGGTTTGCCACCACCTGACACATAACTCTGCTTTCCTTTACCAATGGCTCCTCCACTGTTGTGTATGCTGTATCTCCAGCGTCTCACTCTGATGTTCTGAAGCTCTCTGAAAGTTGTGTGTTCCGTACACGTCTCAGGTTGCCTCTCCAAGGCATGCGCACTTCAGAGGGCTTCCCCTATGTAGGATACTCTCTGCTTCTCAATGTTCATCCACTTGTCCCAGTTAAGTATGCATCTTTTCTTAGAGAGACTTTCTTTCTCTGGGTTGGTTGGTTCCAGCATTACCTCCAGCCAAATATGTAGATGTTACATCAGTCTTCGTAGCAGACAGTCCCATGTATGCTACAATGTTGTTTGGCTTAGGGAGTTACTCACAGGAATGGGAGTCCTTGTCCTTTAAGGAGTAGTCTCTCACAGACTGCTAGGGATGGTATAACAGAGCGGGCACACCTCCCTAGCCTTAAGCGGGATGGCTCCACTTTCGGGAGCAGGGACAAATACCTGTGATTCGTCACCACACCCATTAACGTATAGGTTCTCCACATCTACCTTTCCTGGAACTGACTAACACATTCCACTACCCCCTCTTACATAGTCATGTGCAGTGAGGCTAATATTATTGCCATTTGGCTGCTATATAAGACCACCTACCCTGCAATGCATATAGTTGCCAAATTATTGTTTCTATTTATGAGAAATCTTAAACTCTGAATTATCACACTCTTCATATGAAAATCCTGCATCAGATAAATAAAACACTTCAAACAGAATTCAAGGTTTTGTGATTTGGTGTCAGCTCCTGAGTGAATCTTAAGGACAGCTGCCTCACAATGTAACAAAGGACTATTCCAGTAACAGTAGGTCATTGGTGTAAGACAAAACATGTGGGCCTCCCCGTGAGCAATGCAGAGCCCCTCCAAACTTGGCAACAAAGCACTGGCCGTGCGGCACTCCGGGCTGCCTTGGCCTTCCACGCAGGTTAATACGCATAATGATCAGGCTCCCGCAGTGTCTAAGGAATGCATGGTTTCAAACAGTGAAGACAGACTCAAGTGATCACAGTTCAAGGGTGTCTATTTAAGTTCAAATGGGTTGGTTGAACGCCACTCTAAATCTAATGATGGGAGCAAGCTACAACCACCAAATAATAATAACTAATTCCTAGTCAAGTCTCTGTCAAATAAAAGGGCCTATACTAATAAACCTATTGCCAATCCTTTACTGTAACTTCAGAATGGTGTGAGATATTGTGTATGAAAAAAGAAAAGCGTTTAAGAAATAATATATCAGGACCAATGAGCAGTTGGCTTCCCTTCCCCATGTTTTCAGCATGAGGCAAGGTGGCACGTTCGAGCTTCCACACATTCTAGCTCCGCTAATTGATCTATCTATCTATCTATCTATCTATCTATCTATCTATCTATCTATCTATCTATCTATCTATCTATCTATCTATCTATCTATCTATCTATCTGTGTTTTGGTGTCTATCCAGCTAATCATCCATCTACCCATTGTCTATCTATCTCTCTGTCTGTCTGTCTTTAGGTGTCTGTCCAGCTAATCAATCATCTATCCATTGTCTATTTGTCTTTGGGTGTCTGTCTAGCTAATCATCCCTTTATTCTCTATCTATCTATCTATCTATCTATCTATCTATCTATCTATCTATCTATCTATCTATCTATCTATCTATCTATCTATCTGTTGTTGGGTGTCTGTGAAACTAATCATTCATCGATCTAGTAGAAATAAAGCAGACTTTAGTGTTAGCAATACAAGTGCGATGAACCTCCATTTTAGAAGTTATACACCATTTTGAAATTGAGGCCTAGTGCAATAGCTAATCGAGTACGCTTACATTCTGTTTCGAGGGTTAGAAGGGCATGCGTACGTTCTTTGCTCGCAGCCTGGCAGCTCTGTAGAAAGTACATTTCTTGCACACACACACATTTCTTTATCGTGCCTTATCGGTAGTGCATGCAACCCAGAAAATATGTGCCCAGCAAGGCCTAGAAAGGTCCAAGTGAATCATCAAGGAGCAATCCCACACGGAAAGGATGGAGGCTCCAGGCCCTCGCCAGTCCAGATCTCTAAGTTATAGCGGCCTGACACCCCAATTTCCAGACATAAACATTTGAGTGCACTAACCAGCCCAAGACCACTGGCCATAAAACTTTAATGTGGCCAATCAATCAGGAAGATCAAAGAGCCGGGATGGACTACCTCCCACTATTGGTTCAAGTGATACATGCTGCGAGGTGCCGGGGAGAACGTTACAAATGTATAGCCACAAGTGGGAGAAGTGTGGAGGTGCTGGCAAATCTGGGAAAGGAGTGGGGGTTCACCCAGTTCGGAAAGGTTATCACAACCTCAAATGTAGACGCTTTGCTCATGTCCTTGGTACCAGGTGCACTGTAGAGCTAAGAAATAATGAATTCAGTATTTGAGCTTGATGACGACAGAAGAAGATCACCATGCGGAAAAGATGGACAGAAGGTGCTGGCAACATTCACCTGGCATCCCATATGGAGCAGGCTAAATGTGTGGTTCTATGGTCTTTCATCATCAGAAATTATTACAAATGCCTTTTATACGTGTACAAAATTACGAAAAAGTCAGCAATTTATTTTGGGCACCCTCCCCAAACTCCCCCTCCACCACCGATTTTTTTGCAATTCAGGAACCTCCCAACCCTTTATCTGCCCTTTCCTACCCCCCAAAATTTTGATTACCTTTTTCGTAATTTCATAGTCGTTTGAAAGGCACAGGTTAAAATCACTGACGATGAAACATTATACCATATGTGTATAGGGTCGTATCAACAAGCTATCCGGATTTGTAACCTATGTTATGTATGTCACTTGTGACACTGTGTACCTTTAAAAAGTATTGTTCATGCTATTTTGAGCAAAGCACTTTGTGGCAGCACAGATCATTGCTGGCATGTACTTGTATTTTTATTAGAATAAACCTTCTTCTCCTTGAACAAGTGTGCTGGGCCTTTTTCCCTATTATGGTTGTAATCAAATTTCCGCAGAGATGAAGGTTTCCAGGCCACACATCTGGAGGGGCTGCAGCCCCCTGCAGTGACCAGTCCCAAGCGTGTAAGCCGTAGTGATGTACAGGAGCCGTTTTGACAGAATTCCTGTTTGTTCTTTGGAGCGGGCCATGGCTCCTAGGGCGGTGATGGCCGTTAATGGGAACCTATGACGGAGGAGTTGACGGAGGAGTTGAGTCAATACACAGATATATGTACATCTCTTGCAGGCATAAACAACAGGGGGCAGATGCTAAGAGGGAAGTTGAGGGAATAGGATAAAATGTGTGTGAGTTTGTGGCTGTTGATGAGGAGGGTATGAAGGTGAATGGTGGAATGGTATGTGACTGAGTTGAGTAGTATGTAAAGACCACGTGGCGGTTATATATTTTTATTATTATTATAAGTATAAGAGAAATGGAGAAGTGGGATCCGGGGCAGGGAATAAGATGGCGCCAAATTTTGAAATAAGATAAGAGAATATAGAAGTAGGGGCTTTGTATAATAGAGGGCATGAATTCCTTTTCCCAATATATTTCAGCTGGGGGAATACAGTGAAGCAATGGTTATTTTAGTTTATTGTTTTACCTTGTTGTTTTAGTTTTTTAACTAATCTTCTAGGTAGCTGGGGCCAAGGGAGGGCCTGTGGAAGAAGTAGTGTGGGTGTTGTTTGTAGGGAGAGTGCGCACGTGGGTGCACAGAACGACTGGGAAAGAAGGTTTGTGGGAGCAAAGGACTGGTAGGAACACCTAATATGAACTGCATTTTGGATATGGTGTGACATTTTTGTACATAAAGGTTTTAACATGGGCATAGCTATACCATTAGAGTACATTTGTAGTGAATTGCCGTTGTACAAGGATAACATTGAATAATATCACATGCATTGGGTGGCGGAGACACAGGGGGGAATGTTCCACCCATGGCCAGAGAAGGGTCCATACAAAAGAGGGGTACTGGAACACAGAACTGCTAAATATAAAGGTAAACCGCTCCAAAGGAGGAAAGAGATTTTAGAATTGTGGAAAATGTCAGAGGACATAAAGGACAATGATGAGCATAAATCCCAGTGTGACAAAAGCCCAGCCCCGAGTGTAATTAAAGCAGCAGAATCCGAGGAAAAACAGTTACACCTGCCCACCTGTAGGGTGTTATCCGACCCGTCCCACCACTGGATACACCAACCCAACGTATGTGCCCTCAACTGCCACTGACCCACTAAAATCTGTATTACCGCCCCCATACCAAACAAATACTAATGCTGCAATGCCAATGGACAGGAAACCACAGAAGGAGTTTGAAGAGGCCTTTAGGCAGCACAAATGGAATTGGCATGTTTGAGGGACCTCAGGGAAGAAGGAAGAATTTCGGGATGTGGACTAGACAAATGGAGGGCCAGTGATATTTTGTTTAGATTGGACAGCACCACGATTAAGGACGTTCACATTGAAAAGGGGAAGGTGAAAGGCGATGAGCAAGGGGCAAGGAGTGTAGACAACGGGACTGTGATGTTGGATGGAAATACAAATACAGAGCTGCAGAAGGATGAGTTAAAGGATGAGGAGGAAGCGCTGGCAGTTATGCCAAGGGTAGAGAGTTTATGGAGTTCACAGTTGAGGAACAAATTTGGGAGGGCAGCAGTGGCAACAAAACAAGGTGAGTGATGTCAAGAAGGGGAGAAGGGGAGTGGGTACACAGTTGCCATTATTGAAAAATGGCCCCAGGAGGGCACAGTACATACCTTGGTCCCAGCTGGCCAAAAAACATGATTAAAGTGCTCCCAACCTTCACTGCATTGGCTGGGAAATGGATATATGCTTTTGAAAAACAAACATCTGGTATTTCTTCAGCTGTGAGAAATGTAAAAGGTTTGCTTGTAGCAATTGTGGGAGATCAGGCAGGGGATGTCAAAATAGACGGTGATATGCATGTTGGGGCGCACTTCAATGACATCAGAGTGTAGGTGTGGGCTGTACTTCGGCGGATATACCCTGATACACCAGATTTGCAGTCCATAATGTAGTATACACTGGGGGACGATGAAGAACCTGCTCAATACATTTTGAATGTAGGGGAGATGTCGAGGACAGAGACGGGAGAACAGTGGGCCCAATGTCTGCTTTTTAATTTCATTATTAAAGGGGAATTGCCCGAGAAAGTACAGAATGCTCTTGATAAGATCATGGGTATAGAGGCGAACGGGTGGGCTGAAATACAGACTATAATTGATCATCACTGTAAGCGGATCACATAAAGAGAGAAGGAAACAGCCCAAAGTTTGCAAGCTGAGGAAGCAAAGGTAGTACAGAAGAAATTAGCAAAAATATCAGTTGAGGGATTGGTTGTGGCAAGTCACTCAAATGGACTCAGCAGAGCAGGCAGCAGCGCAAACAGATGCAAGAATAGCACCAGTTTGGCCATGCAGAGAGAAATGGAATGGTGGGTCTGAATCACAGTACCCTGAGTGGTATCAAGGAGGTCAGCAACATGAAAGGGGAGGGTTTCAAGGAGGAATGGGGGCAGAGGTGGATTTGGAGGAATGGGGCCAAGAGAGGGAGCAGGACCAGTTAAATGTTGGGGATGTGGAAAAAATTGTCATTTTGCGAGGGAGTGCAGAAGCAGAATGGGAGTGGGATACAAGCCAGGCACTCCTAGTGGACCACAACTACAGCAGCAAAACCTTCAGGTGCCCCCGATGCCCACATCAATATCATATGAGATACACCAAGCATATACACAGCTGCCACCATGACCCCCTCAGGCACAGTTGCCTAACCCACCCCGCCCGGCACCCCAATACAAGCTGCATTGCCAGGCTAATCATACAGCACGCAAATACCCAGAAGCAATGCTGTTCCTAATGGGACCGTGACACACTATTGAGGAGTCCCTGGAGGCAACCCTTTGGCGTTCCCAGGTACAAATACATATCCTGACTAGGACAGCCCGCAGAAAGCTCTTGCATGCCCAGTCCTGTCCATGGCTACCTCCCAGACAAGAAACCCTTGGTGGGTGCTGAGATAGGAAATAAACAATTTGCTTTTATGCTTGACATGGGAGCCACTAAATCATACATTAGTGAAGGAAACTTCCCATTATCAGGTGAAAACCTCGACACGCAAGGCTTCTCTGGGGCTGTGGTAATGTTTCCTTTTACAGAATATTTATCCATCAAAATAGTAGGCAAAGTGATGCGTGCACCTCTACTATATTCGGAAACCTCACCAGTAAATCTGTTCGAGTTTGATCTCTTGATAAAACTTAACATGTTCATCTCCTTTACAGATCGCAGAATAGTATGTGCTACCCCAGGAATGTGTGCTGTGGGGGAAATGCTGGTAATACATTTCAGAGGAGGGGAGGTGGTGGTTCGCCAATATCAGCCGATTATACAGTGCTTAGGGAAAACACTGTGCTATTATTGCGTTGTTGGTACAAATATGTTTCGGTTTGTATAGCAGTCGGAGGGTGCTGTAGTTACATAGGCCGTTATTGGGACGTGGAATTTAAATTGAGTCTCATTCAATGTGATATCCTGTGGTTGTGGTCGTAAAAGAACAGATATGCATCTATGAATTGTGTATTGAGCTCACAGTACCCCCAAAAGAAGTAATAGATGCAGAATTGTTTTAGGATCGGGTTGATGATGGAGAGATAGTTTTGGCTAATTGAATTCCCTGCCAGATAATGATGCAGTGCTATAAAGTACAATGTCCTATGATGACCCTCTTTCATCGAAAACAACCTAGAACAGGTTCCCGAGAGGTTATTGACAACCAATGCCCATGATGTTGGCCTCTTACAGGGAGTGGCACCCACTCGAATAACACTTAAACAAGGTGCAGTGTTACCTCGGGTGAAACAGTATCAGCTATCCAAAGAAGAAGAGGAGGGCATATGAGATACCATCTCTACACTCCTAAATTGAAGGATTACTGTGCCCTCTAACTCCCCATGCAACATGGCCATATACCAGATAAAGAAGGCGAAAGGGTCAGGTTTAAGAATGATGCAGGATATCCACCCCTTGAATGACATGGCACAGGCAGAATTTCCGGTAGTTCCTAATCCTGCAGCCATTTTGTGTACTATTCTACCTGAAAAATGCCTTCTTTTCCACACCCCTGCACCCAGATTCTCAATATCTCACTGTGTTTATGCATGGCAGAAGGTTTACGAGCACACAAGATTACTATAGGGGTATTGTGAATCCCCTTATATCATTAACAGAATACTAAATACAGATTTAGGAAACATATAGGTACCCAGCACTATCATTCATTATGTGGACGACTTGCTAGCATGCAATGACAATAAACAACAATGCTGGAGGGACTCTGTCATGATATTGCACTTGTTAGCATACACAGGGTGCAAGGTGGACAAGGCCAAGTTACAATACTGCCTCCAGGAGCTTCTTTACTTGGGACAATTAATATCTGCCCATGGAAAGAAAACAATACCTTAACACGCTGCATCAGTGTGCAGCGCTCTTCAGCCAAAAATGCTCAAAGAAATGCAGATGTTTCTTGGGCTGTGTAATTATTGCAGAGCGTGGATCTTAGATTGCGCTGTGTACACTAGGCTCTTGTTGCAAGCCCTTAACAAAGCACAAAAGACAGACAATAAGATAACATGCAAAAACAAAGAGGTGATGGCTGGAAGGTTTAGAATTAATCTTAACCACTTGCATTGCTCGGGGAAACACTCCAGACCATTGTTCTTCGCCTGCCAAGCCATTACAGAAGGGGAATGCCCATATGCAAATCAGGCTTGGTCCCACCTCAAAAGGGGCAGTCCAGCCCAAACTGCTAGGTCACATCCCTTCTGCACGAGACCACAAGCATCCTCAAACATGTTTCGCCCTTGTTGGGCCTCAACAGTGAGGAATAGCTGGGGTCACTAGGCCCAGAAGGCCCGGGACCCACATCTGGGCATACCCGTCCCACTCGGAGTGACAGCAAAAACAAAGAGGTGATGGCTGGAAGGTTTAGAATGAATCTTAACAACTCGCATTGCTATGGGCAACCCTTCAGACCATTGTTCTTCGCCTGCCAAGCCATTAAAGAAGGAGAAAGACCATATCCAAATCAGGCTTGGTCCCACCTCAAAAGCGCCCAAACTGCTAGGTCACATCCCTTCTGCATGAGACCACAAGCATCCCCAAACATGTTTTGCCTTGTTGGGCCTCATCAGTGAGGAGTACCTTGGGTCTCTAGGCCCAGCAGGCACGGGACCCACGTCTGGGCATACCTGTCCCACTCCGGGTGACATAGCAAAAACAAAGAGGTGATGGCTGGAAGGTTTAGAATGAATCTTATGTCATTAAACAATAGGAAAATAATTATAAAAGCGAATCGCACATGTGTACCCAAACATTTTAATGTAAGACAGGGAAGGCTGCACCTCTACTTCTAAACAAATAACAAGGAGATGGGGATTCAATCAATAAGTAGAGTTTATTTGTATATTTTTCTATACAAAGCAAAAATCCATTTTATTAATTCGGACTATAAATAGAACCACCTAAAAAATCATCAAAACCAACATAAATGTCCACACAATCCTAAGTACAATGCTCAATAGCTAAGTCACATGAATATCACAAAACACAAATAGACATATCACAATTGATACAATTCAATACATTTTAACATTCAGATAAAACCAGACTCAATGGCTGGATATGACACAGTGATGGTTAATTCCACCTACATTTTTGTTACGTCAAGATTCGCCTAACTTATATAAGTTTCTGTCCCAAAAAGCTGACACTAGCTGGACATTCCTCAAGGGCAACAAGTGTAACCAAGGATTATGCCTTGTAGGTGGCCGGTGAGACTTACTCCAGTTATTCCTTGTGTCACTGTTCAACACATCCCTGCAATAGTCTTAATCGATAAGCTCAATACCACTGTTTCTGGTTGCTTTTGACCAGTTGCATCATCCATCTCATTTGTCAAAACAACATATTGAAAGCAGGTATACAAGAGGCCTGGTTTGTTGCGAGTCTCCAGGAAGTTCTTACTAAATTGGTGATAAATTATATCACATGCCAAGTACTTGTCAGACCCTGAGGAAAATGTGAGGTGCATTACCCAGCCCTACTATGCGTTTTAGAGAGCTCCATATTGATTACGCTGACATGGGAGAGCGGTGCAATGGTTGTAGTTATGTGATGGTTGTAGTATGTCCAATCTCCCGGTGGCTTGAAGCAGGTCCTTTGCACATCTAGATGCTAAATGCGCTGGCAAATTTTTGGTGAAAGAGGTGCTTCCTCATTGCGGTGCCTATGATGTGTTGTGGTCAGACAATGGCACCCCTTTCTTTAATGAACTCTTTAAGGAAGTGACCTTGTTGCTAGGCACCAAGGATCAGATGTGCACAATGTACCACCTCCAGGCCAATGGAGTTGTTTGAGAAACTGGGTGCATTGTCTCCTTATTGCTTTATTTAGCCTGTGCACGCAGCCCTGTAAGGCTCATCATTTATCACCACATGAGGTGGTAACAGGCAGTTGAATGCATACTCCTCTATCTCCTGAAAGGAAGGCCACTGATGCTCGCAGGGCAGTGCCTGTTCTGGGTGAGGAATGGAAAGATTACTTGACTGCTTTAACTAGATTGATCACATCTATTTCTCAACAGATAGCACCACAGAGTTCAGAAGAATGAACCAGTGCTGCGTCTACTTTATCAACTTCACAGCTCCTTCAATTGTCATTGGGTGATCGTGTGTTTGTTAGGAACTTTGTGCGCAGGTGGATTGAGCCAAGATACAACAGGCCTTTTACCATTGTCTATGCCACTCCATTTGCGGTAAAGGTCCTGGAACTGCGATATTGGGTGCACCTTCCGGGTGTCCGAAGGGCTCCTGATGTCACACTCCCCACTAGTGAACACAACAGCAGTACATGAGTAGTGTCTATTGAGAGTGAATGCATATTTGCAGAGCGATTCACCAGACATCTGTGTGTCTTTGAACTGCACACACAATCTCATAACTTGCGTATTTTAATTGAATGTTGAGTGTTGTTTTGATTTAAATGTTAGTATAGTTACTGTTTCGGGTACCTTGTCCTTTTTTTCCTTTCCCGTATTATGTGATCTTTTGTTTTCCTTTTTTTTATTTATCAAGGAGTCTCCTATTTCTAATTTACAGTATGGAGCTGAAACAAAAACTAATAATGCTAGGCTTCTTTCTATGTATATTTTTGTGATGCATTTCACATTGAAAACATTTTGTATTTTTATGTTTGGTTTAGCAATATATTTAGTATGTAATTTTAATGTGGTTGGAACATATAAAAGGGGTGGATACCCGAAGGAGGTGTACCAGGGGCGGGTGTTCATACCAGATAGGGGACAACATACAATACTTGGAATACACATTAATACATTAGCAAACGGAAAAATTATGACACAGACAATAAATATAAATGTATCACCAGATGCAAAGTCATATGTGCCATATGCAAGCATATTAAAGCATTTTAAAAAACAAACTAGAAAAAGGTATGATGAATACAGAGGTTTAGGTTTTGACATGATAGAGGACGTGCACCACTGAGAGGTGAGCAACAGTTGGCACGCGGAGCTGAGCTTGGTGGGGTAACAGAGGGTAAATGGGAGTTGTTATGTTTACTTCTTAAAACCACATGCGTCGGGAGAACCCAAGGTACTGATACCGCAAGAGGTACCGTTTTTGGATGCTCAACGTCTTGTCCATCTATCACTATGTAGATTGTGAAGCAGGTTCAGCGTGCACAGCATACGCCTTGTGATAATGGATCAAAATGAACAGCAGTGTGCCCATAATGCCAGAAGCCCACAGTGCCTATATAGAACATAAAAGCAATTAGAAGGAGTGAAGTGTGTCACCAATCAGTGGGAAGATACTGTGATGAGCTGTCTGGCAGGAGGACGGATAGGACATAAATAATAAGTGTGTTAAGAGTACTGAGGAAAGCACGTGGCAAAGCTGACATGGATTGAAGCAAAGGAGAAACCAGTGAAGGCGCAGAAACAACAAGATTGTCAACTGTGCTTCTACAATACAGGAGATGTCTCTGTGGGCTCCAATGACCAGTTCAATGTGACAATAACTATTCCAGACATCAATGAAGGAACAGCAGTACTGATGGATACGTATTGTGTCTGTGACCAGCAGGCGTTCTTGCAACCGTCCCAGAAGCATATCTAAATATGAGACCAGGGAGCTTGGTCATCCCTACACCATCACCAGAACCCACTGCCTCTGCATCACCACTAAAGCCTCCTGTCTTTCAGATCTTGTCAGAGAAGAAGGAAACTTTACTTTTGAAAAGGGAAAAAAGGTATAACTATCTCCGGAAAACTCTGCTCAATTGCTTAAAGAAATACCTGCTCAATGCAGACTGTACAATGCAGAAGAGACATTTTTCACTTCTCTGTTAGTGCCAGGGGTACAAACGGCGGCCAATTACAAATGGCTGCACTTATGCCAGTTGTGGTGTCCGAGCTGGTGATCTTTTGCACATGCCAGTTGGGACATCGATGCTGTGTTAAAGCTACCCCTAATAGAATGATGATGTTGTTTCAATTGGGGTAACACGAAAAAGGCCTATCTGTCCCTATTTCTAGAGGCTGTTGCCTGCCTACCTAAAGAAACAAAAGGTGCCTGTCTGTCATCAGTAAGTCCCAAATAAAGAAAAGTCCTCAGTCTGAATCCTATGCCACCTGACCCTACCATTACGATAACTAGCTTCAACAAGTCCAGGGGATTGGCTTGAGTCTCATGGTGTGCCAATATCTCTGAGCATCTCTTTGTAACTTTCCTTGGGATACTTTCTCACATTCTTTTTGGAGGTTTTAGACCTTACACAATCTATTCATACAGGCTTCTTCAGCTTGCCTGTGGTTTGCTCTCACTTGATTTGTTCACTTATCTGGGTTCTCTCTTTGTACTTCTTGTTCACTTGATAATCTTGTATGTTCTCCTTTATTACAATATTTCATACCACAGTTTCTTCCCTTTTCATCTTGGCACTCATGACCTTCCTTTATCTGCTCTTTGTTTTTTGGGTCATCATAGATTTCCCAAACAGGGTTATTCAATCTCCTCTTTATCAGCTTTACAAAGTTCCATTTACACAGGTTTATCTTGTAACTCATCATGAGTATTGGGACGAGTTTCTCTTCTCACTTTCTGCTGCCACCAGCGGCCTCATGCTTCTCCTGTTCCCCAAATGACCGCTTTGTATGTCGGAACGTTGCAGGCCATGGCATTCTCTTGGGTGATTCTCTTTTATACTGCATTTCTTGTTCTTTAGTTTTTCCATGTCCCTCTTGTCAGCTTCCCTTTTGCTGTATACGTAGATTGATTTTGGTAAGCTGCTCGCGTTCTGACTTCCCTTCTCGTTCTGTGATTTCGTTGGTCTCTCTGGCCTCAGTGTGTTTCGTCGGGTATCGTGCCCACCATGATATGGATGTGATCTTGCCAACACCTGACACAGGACTCTACTTTCCTGTTGCACAATGGCTCCTTGTTGTTGGGTACGCAGGATCTGCTGAGTCTCACTCTGGCACTTTGCAGCTTTTTGAAAGTCATGGGTTGCGGGTTCGTCTCAGTTCTGTCTGCTCCAAGGCGTGCTGACGTCAGGGGGCTTCTCCTACGTATGATACTCTCTGCTTCTCCATGTTCATCCACTCTTCCCAGTTAAGTATGCGTATTCTCTTAAAGAGACATTGGGCCTCATTATGAGTACAGCGGTAAAGGGGTTAATGGCACCAGTGAGGATGCCGGTGCCGTTAACCCCTTACCACCGCATTCCGAAGTCCCTTAGCGGATCCCACTAAGGCCGTCTGGTTTTACCAGTCGCCCTTAAAGGGAGCTGCTAAGGGACCAGGGAGCTAATAAAGGGCCCGCTATTTGCGGGCCTGCTATTTGCGGGCCCGTTATTACCTCATTCCCCATTCCCATTGAGCCCTATGGGGGCTCGAATGTGAATGGGGAATTGTTTTCAGAATGGGGACATACCGGGTCCTCCAAGGTTGGAATGACCCGGTAAGTCCCCATACCGAAGACCCGGTATGCGGTATGGGGGTAGCCATGGCGCTAATCGCACCATGGCTACCTCCATACTCGTAATGAGGCTCATTCTCCTTTCTTTCTCCGTGCAGGTTGGTTCCAGCATTACCTTCAGCCAACTATGTGGATGTTACATCAGTCTTCGTAGCAGATAGTCCCATGTTTGCTACAATGTTGTTTGCCTTAGGGATTTAATCACAGGACTCATTAATCCCTAAATGGGGAGTCCTTCCCAGTAAGGTCCCATTTGTGAAGACCCATTGAGGTTCTTGTGAACCGGGCAGGCCTCCCTAGAATCAAGGAGGGAGGTGCCCCCTTGGGGCGAAGCGACACATACTTTTGATTCATCACTGCACCTGTCACCACATAGGTTTCCCACATCTACCTTTCCTGCATCTGACCAACACATTCCACTCCCCTCTCTTACAGAGTGATGTGCGGTGAAGCCAACATTATTGCCAGTTGGGTGCTATATAAGACAACCTACCTTACCTATGCCCATGGACCCTACAATGCATATAGTTCCCAGCATTATAGCTTCTAACTATGAGAAATCTGAAACTCTGTATCATTACATTCTTCTTATCAAACTCCTGCATCAGATAAATAAAACTTTTCAAACAGAATTCAAGGTTTTATGATTTGTTGTCAGCACCTGAGTGAATCGTAAGGTCAGCTGCCTCACAATGTAACAGAGACCCATTCCCCTAACAATAGGTCAGTGGTGCAAGGCACAATATGTGGGCTCCCATGTAGCAATGCCAAGCCCTCCTCCCCCAAACCTGTCAACAAAGCACTTTCTATGCCACACTCCAGGCCAGCGTGGACCTCCAAAAAGGTTCATGTGCATAATGAGGATGTAAGTGTGTGTTTTAATCATATCTTTATCAAACCTTAAACCTTTCAACTAGTGTAGAAACAATGGGGCTGTACCTGGCTCTCAAATGTACCAGTCAATGCTGTGCATGACCAGTAATATTACGCACAGCATTGATAGAATGAGAAAACATGTTCATGCTGGCTCTGCCAGTATATGCCAGTATACCCACAAATTAGCATTCTCCGGCTGGAATTGCCCTTAATGCTGGTATACATCTCTTGCCACATGAAGCTGTTATTGCAGGCTGCATAAATGCTTGTCCAAACCTGCAAACACATATAAGAACACTCTTCAGGGTAATTTTGCCCTCATTGCCAGAAAAATAAGCAATGCTTCCTTCTACCCCCTTCCTCCACTTCCCCTCCTCTCCCTCTCCCCTGTTCTCATGCTTTAGCACTTGCACGTAATGGCACCTATCATGCTTACATTATCATAAAGGCCTTGTGGAATGTTTTAATTGGACAACATCTAGTTCAGTTCCCTTCATACCCTCAGTTAATAGGTGGGCATCAGTCAGCAAGATAGGTCAGCTTCCCTCCTCTGTCTGGTTTTTATCATTCTGCAATAGAGTCTGTCTGCTTCCTTTTACAGTGAGGAAGTCATGGGGTTTAACTCCAAATAAGGCCAGGCCAATGTTTAAGAGTGAAGGTGACAGGTGTAGCCCATTGGAAAAAGCAGACCAGTCTCAAACACTTCTGTTTCTGACTTAAGGTCTAGTACATGATCAGGAATGGGCCTTCTTCAACTTTACCAGAATGAACAGGTGCTCAAGGGAAGGAAAATGTGCCTGAAAACTTAAAAGTGCTGGATGTGCCCAATGCAGGCCATAGAAAATATGTGGCTGAAAATGCTGTTTTCCTAAATACATGGAAAGCTATATTTTCTACTTAAAGAGACAGATAGCAGCGTGTACATTACCTTTACGCAACTTGAGACCCTGATCCAGAAATCTAAAGTGAAGCCAAGCACTTTACATTTCTCACAAATAAAAACACTTACTTGTCAACATTTAAATGACCTAATTTAAAAGGAGAGGCCTACTCAGAGAATTGTGATAATCATGTTACTGCAACTAAAGAAAGACATTACACATGGACTGATTCAAAACTGAAGCTGTACTTTGAAAAGCATGGATGCAGAGGGGCATTTCCACTGAAACAAAACTGTGACCCATGAACTGTTGGTCTGGGCTCTCTGGGAGAAATATGTCTGGTTTTAAATTTAAAGAGAAGAAAATACAAAGAAATGATGTAGGTGAGATTTCAACTACAGTGAATTGTTGATAACATAGCTAACAGACATAACCTGGAAGGTCAGGTGCCCCATAAAAAGTGCAATTAGTTCTGAACAAAGACCCTTTTGAAATCTGAACTCCAGGCTTTTCGGTTTTGGGCATACCAAGAAGAATGTCTGGTTGTAAATTAGTTGCTGATAACAGGTCCTGCAGAAGTAACCTTGAGGTCAAGCTTCCCATAAACCTGTACATTAAGCAATGAGCAAGGCTTTTGAAGCCAAGCAGAAGAAAATGTTAAGATAAACACGGAAAAACCAGGTGGTTGTTCACAGAATTTCAGGGAAATCGAATCCTACCTACTGAGGCCATGTTTTGCCCTGCCAGTGATTAAACATTGAATACAGTTTTTCCTTAATAGGAGGAGTAGCGTGTGTCTGATAGAGCCCACCCTGGTTTCAAATGAAACAGGAGAAAAATCCCATTGTGACCCTGTAAAAATGAAAATTGTGTGATGTACATAGTATAAGTTATGTGGAAAGGTATGATTTTTGCCATTTACATACACCTGAGCAATGCGAGTGTTGGCATGGGGGAAGATCGTGAAAATCAGGTTTAAGTGGGAAATCGTCCCTATTTTAGATATTTTGGCGCAGCAGAAAACCGTTAAAAATGGTAACTCCGCTCAGGAAGGACGTGCCAAAGTAAAATTAGTATGGCCGGATTTGTGTAAAATATAGAACATATATATATATATATTACATGGCCACATTAGTGGCCCTGTAGTTATGGTTAAGTTGCTGTTTCCATAGGAAGAGCACTTTTTGGGCGGCTTATAACTTCGCTCTCCCTGGACGGATCCTCACCAAACTTTGCCAAAAATGTATTTGGGTCACTCTGAATTATTTTGCAAACTTTGGTGAGGATTCATCCAGGGGAGGCAAAGTTATAGGGGGGTCCCAAAACTTGTTTTTCCCCATAGACTGAATGGGAAAACATTTTTGCTCGCGACTACAGCCCAAACCGCTGGACGGATTTTCACCAAATTTGGACCAGGAGCAGCGGCTTGGTCCCGAAAGCATGCTTTTGCAAATTTGGTGAAAATCCGTCCAGTAGTTTTTTTTAAAATGACCAAAAAGTAGGTAAAAAAAATAGTGATATCTGTGTTCGGTCCGCGGACAGACTTCCCTGTTCGCTCCGTGGACAGTGTCCTTATTGGCCAATCGGCTTGCGTGATGTTCGCGGACATGCATCGTGTTCGCTTATTGGACGGCGCGGAGCGTGAAGCGCGTCAGATTTTCGGTAGCACCCGCCATCTTGGATTCGCAGTCGTCCGCGGACAGCGTGATGAAACTTTGTTCAAAATTTGTGTTTAGTAGAGTGTGTTGGTGTGTAGGAATGTTTGGGGAGGGTGGGAGTGTGTATGAGATAGGATGAAAGTTGTGTTTTTTATGTGTTAGACGTTCTTTTTGTGTTCGATTTGTCTGCGGACATCACAGGTGTTCTGAAATGTTCTAAATAAACTGAATGGGGGGTGTTCTGAGGACTCAATATGTGTCCGTTTTGTTCGCAAGCAAACTGAAACTGTTCTAAGAACACTCACAGTGTCCTGAAATGTTCGCAAATAAACAAAATAGGGGTGTTCTGAAGACGTTGTCGAACACTCGCTGTGTCCTGAAATGTTGGCAAATATGAATGGGGTTGTGGCTGACAAGTTGAATGTGTTCTAAGAACACTCGCAGTGTCCTGAAATGTTCGCAAATAAACAAAATGGGGGTGTCCTGAGGACGATGTCCATATTGTTCTTTGTCAAGTTGAATGTGTTCTTAGAACACTCATGGTGTCCTGAAATGTTCGCAAATAAACGAATTGGGGGTGTTCTGAGGACACTGTCCGTATTGTTCATTGTCAAGTTGAATGTGTTCTAAGAACACTCGCGGTGTCCTGAAATGTTCGCAAATAAAGAAGATGGTGGTGTTCTGAAGACGCTTCTAAGAACACTTGCGGTGTCCGGGGAATGTTCATAGGGGGTGTCCTGAGGACGCTGTCCGTATTGTTCTCTGTCAAGTTGAATGTGTTCTAAGAACACTCGCGGTGTCCTGAAATGTTCACAAATAAACAAAATGGGGGTGTTCTGAAGACGTTTCGAAGAACACTCCCGGTGTCCTGGAATGTTCGTATGGGGTGTCCTGAAGGCATAGTCCATATTGTTCGCTGGCAAGTTGAATGTGTTCTAAGAACACTCGCAGTGTCCTGCAATGTTTGCAAATAAACAAAGTGGGGGTGTCCTGAGGACGCTGTCCGTATTGTTCTCTGTCAAGTTGAATGTGTTCTAAGAACTATCGCGTTGTTCTGAAATGTTCGTAGGGGGTGTCCTGAAAACGCTGTCCGTATTGTTCGCTGGCAAGTTGAAAGTGTTCTACGAACACTCATAATGTCCGCGGACATTAAAAGTTTCCATAGACCATAGTTGAAATGTTTGACTCTATGGATGTGATATGCTGCGGTGGTTGTTGCCAGGGCATAGAGTCTTGGGTGCATGGCCATTTGGCCATGCACCCAAGACTCTATGCCCTGGCAACAACCACCGCAGCATATCACATTCATATTTACGTATAACTTTGGGTGAAAAACAAATGTATAAGTAACAAAGGTATTAGATGCTATGGATGTGATATGCTGCTATGGTTCTCCTTATTATTGTATACTTACTGTTTGGTCTAGTAACGGGAGTCCATGTTTTTCTTGTTAATTTCTGTGATAAAAGAAAATAGCATGTTAGTATTAGTATTTTGTAATGACTTATTACATTGTATAATCAATATACTTTTTTTTTTTTTTGGACCCTCATTTTTAGTAGATTACAAATCAGCGTACTGTGCAATTTGCTCAGTTTCTGTATTTGTTGCTAAAATCATTGGGTCTGTGGGAGAAAAAAAATCCATGTTGGATTAAAAAAAAACCTTTTTCTGTTATGCTACAGTTTATTTATTTTCTTTATTTTCAGTGTTCACTTGTTGTTTCTGGCTAATGCCTTACACTTTGGCTTGTTGTATTTTTTTGGAGCAGTAACATATTATTTATTTGTTTTGATATTATCAAATTTTGGAGCAGTTAGATACCAATTGCCGTATTCTAAGTGTCTATTTTTTTTATATATTTCAGTGGTATTGATTTATCTATTTGGATATTGTTAAATTTTGGGACAGTTAGATACCAATTGGCGTATTCTAACTGTGTATTTTTTGGTCTAATTTAGTGGTATTCATTTATCTGACTAGTTGTTGTAGAATCTTTGAGCAGTTAGATAGCTTTTGGAGTATTCTAACAGTTTATATTTTTTTAACACAAGTTTACTTAGGGTTTAAATACAGTTTAGTTATCAAATTTTGGTTTTAAGAACATCAAATAAGCGTTTGTAAGATTTCCTGGTAATCTCTGCTTTAGAGTAATGGTACTATCATTACATTCAAACCATCCACATTTCCTTTTTATATATGCAGTGTAGTGCCCTGAATTGGTTGTGGCTCCTGCGTGGTAGATTATACCTATTGTTGTGAAGGTTTTCTTACCAAGTGTTATTTGACCATGTGTGAATCCAGTCAGCTTGCAGTTGTTTTTGGTACCATCTGCATTGTAACGTAGAAGCATTAGTATTATGTATTTACTATGTGTTGGTATTACTAACGTGGAGCGATTATCTGAATTGCAGGTAGAGCATAATCTACCATGGTTTGCATTTTGTACAAGTCGCTGAAATGGAATGGATTCACAATTTGGTATTGATATATATATGAAGCGTTCATTGGGGATTTCTTCTTGTGTCACATTGTTGCAGAGAGTGCATGTACGTTTCCACATGTATGAAATCTGGAAGATTTAATTTATAGGTATGTTTCTGTTTTCCAGTACTTGTAGTAAGTACATTAGAAATTATTGTGGATTTATAGTGAATTTCACCATTCCAGCAAAGTAGTCCAATTGTTGTCTTATTCCAAAAACACTATACGTGTTTTCAGGATTGTTTGCTGCATTTCTGTGAAGTACTAACATTTGCAAACACAATGGGTCTGTACTGTGTAAGTAAATGTTGTCAACAATTGGTGGTAATTGAAATAGAATATTCATTTCTACATTTGCGTAGCAATTTACACCAACTATATTTGAGAATTTAAATGGTCCAGATAGTTCTGTATCTAACTGCTTTTTTGGAGTTTGTCTTCCTTCTTTAAAGAAGTACTTGGTTTACTTTCCCTAATTGATTCTTTTTTGCTTGTGGTACTTGATGAAGTATTAGTTTCTTTTACTCTCTTTGGAGGATTTGCAGTGACATCCTGTTGCATTTCTGTTTGATTTATTTTTCTTTTATAACGTTTTACTTTTTGTGGAACAGAATATGTGTTTAGGTGGGGGGTGTATAGTGAGCGAAGTCTATTGTATTCTAAAATGCAAGAAATATCAGCGTTTATTTTACTTGCATCAAAGTTGATTAGAAATAGACCGTCAAGTGTACGTAAGCGTGATAGTGCTACATAGCTCATGCCTTCTTTAAAGACTGTGTTACCAATATCTATCATTGCTTTGTCTAGGGTAAGACCTTGTGATTTCTGAATCGTGACTGCGTATGCAAGAGTTAGAGAAAATTGTTCTCTGCGTACATACATATCTTTGAAGAGAAGAAATCTAGCTGTTGAGCGTCCTATCCTTTTTACTTCTGAAAGTTTGTCAAAGAGTATATTGACAAACTGAATTTTGTTGTCGCGAGGGTATGTTTGAAAGCCAACAACTGTACCCAGTGCTCCATTAACTAGTCCTTGGTCCATGTCAAGGTTACGTTTAAGCATTACTCTGCAATTTAAGGATAATTTGAATATCTTTTCTAAGCCTGCTGTGTTCGAGATTGATTTTTCTAAACTATTTAGTCTTGTTGTGGCTTGGTCACACATGGGTAGTGTCTTAGCATGTACATCTAGTTTGTCTGTGGCGCTAATTTCCATGATTGGTTGCATTTCTTTACTTAGCATGATTTCATTGGATTTGAAACAGCTTGCAAGAGTTGGCATTAAGGCCATACAATTGACATTTGTGTGGACTAATTGTTCCATAACATCTGTAACATCTGTAGCACATGCATTATCGCCACAAAGTGCATAATGTGCCGGGTTTTCAATATTGCTTCTGCTTCTTTAGAAAGTATACCAACTCTGATACTTTTTAAAATGTTGACATAAGTGAGATCTGCAGATTGCCGCATGTTTTCTGTAATTCTCTGTATTGGAAATGTTGCCAAAGGTTGACATTTCCAATGCTGCCAACAGTTTTACAGCAGAGTTTGTGTCCTAATGTTTTAAAAATAGGCTCACCTTTTACTGGTGTTAATTGAAGCAGATCTCCAAAAACAATAATGTGTTTTCCTGCAAAGAGCTCTTCACAGTCTGTTTTGAGTACTTCTTGTAATCTGAGGTGAATCAAAGCTAACATCAGGTTGGAGACCATGCTCACTTCATCTATTAGTAGTATTTTCATTTGGTTCAATACTCTGCATAATTCCATTGCAGCTTCTGCAGAAAGTTTGTAATAGTCTAATTTATTCTGGTGTTCTACTAGTAATAGTAGTAATCGGTGTAATGTAACACCACCTATGTTGTAGGCAGCTAAACCTGTGGGGGCAGTGACAACAGCTGACAGTTTGTTGTTTGTCAATTGTTGAAGGAACTTACTAATGATTTTGATTAGGAATGTTTTGCCAGAACCAGCTTCACCACTGACGTACAGTAGTATAGGTTTATAATTATGGCAGGAACATTCTTTATGTTCATGTTTTACACCATGTGCAATTTGTTTTGTTACTTCTTGAAAAATGTTACTTTGCTCATTGTTTAGTTTTGATTGTAGTATAGTTAAGTCCTCCTTATCTTCATACTGACACATGGTGTTTTCTACTTCTATCATAGATAATTCTGCCTCATTTATTATTAGTGGTTCTCCCAGTGGTTCTTGGCTTCCTGTTACAGAAGGTTAACTACTGTCAGGTGTGTCCTTATCTAGTTGGACTTGGAGTTCTTCTTCGTGTTGCTGTTCATTGTGTAACATTGTTTTGTACTGTGTAAAGTTTACATCAGTTATAGTGCTTTCATTTGCTTTGAAAGCATCCTCATATGAGTCATAGTTATCTAGTAATTGTTCTTCTTTTCGCCATGGTTTGAAGAGTTGTAGCAGGGACATGTAATATACTTCTTTATGTTGAGGAGTCTTTAAAGACAATTTGATATGATTAATTAAATTTGGTTTAATGAGTTTAACTAAGCTGCCTTCACAGTTTGTTACTCTATATTTACCTTTTTTTTCATCAGGTTTCATATTATTTTTGTATGTGTAGTTTTGGGCTATGTGGTATAGACACATGTTTTCCAAAGTATTACTTCTGTTTGGGTAGTATGTGTCCAATAAATTGTTTTTTAAAATGTCTTGGCTGTTGGGATCATGTTTGGCTATTGTTTCTATATCTTCATATGATTTTAGAACTCTTTTTTCTAGATTTAGCTGGACCAAGACTTACCATACAACGCAGTACCAGTTAAACGATCAGCTGCTTCATATGATCCACATTCTCTATGGGTGAGCATTTTTATGCCCAAGCTGTATAATTTCTGAGATACTGTTTTATCTGATGACAGGTCATTCCAGAGGTCTTGGAGCTCTGTCTTTTCTGCTTTAGTTAAGTATGCTGTGACATATCGTGCAACTGCAGTAGAATTGTCTGCAATGTACTGCACATCTATGTTTGCATTCCATAAGTGGGCAATGATTGCATTATAATCATTGATATATTTTTCTTCTTATTTTCTTTTTATGTAATATGTATTTTTAGGTGACTTACCTTTAACAATATGTCTAACTGAAGACATGAGGTTGTTCACTTGACCTGCATTTGTAACTGGTCTAGGGAAACCAAATCGGCATTTGGTGTAGTATTTCCCTTTGTTTTTGTATTTGCGGCGACAATATTTTCCACATTTGTGTCTTTGAAATTGTAAAATTTGTGCATGAAGATCACTATTTGTGGCTTCTGATGGAATTTCACAAGTGACATATTTTTCAATAAACTGTAAAACAGTGGCTTCACTGTGTTGACCAAATTTAGGAGCATCTTTGATCCATAAAAGCATGTGGATATTTGGTGCTCCTCTGGCTTGGTATTCTTTTCTCCAAAAGAAGTGTTGCACTTCTCCAAGGGGAGGAATATTTTTATTACAAATAAAATGTAGCATAGCAATGAAGCAATGGTGAAAATATCTTGAAACATTAACAGGATTGTCTTCTATTTTGTGTGATAGCTCTACAGTTTTTGTGTTACTTTTATAAAAAGTTCTACGGCAACATACACATACATGGTTTGGTACTTCAGTTGATGTACTTTTACATTTTAGTATTTCTTTTTTGTATGTGTTTAGCAAAAAGTTGCCATGTGTAAAATTGTTGCTTAATTGGTTTAAAGCTATTTTATTCTGTAAATGGCTTTCACTTCCAAAATATTTTTTTCTGGATATAGTGAATTTCTTCAAGTAGGTCTTTTACTGTACCATGTAGAAGGATGTTATTTAACTTTGCTAGTGCTAAAGCAGGACTTTTAGCATAGTACAGTTTATAGACTAGATTTCTTATAGTTGAATGATGTGTTGATATCCTTTTGATATCATGGAAAGTGGTTTTACAAGTAGGTCCTGTAATGCAGGCCAATGAATGTCCTTGTAGTCCTGTGTACTTGCGCACTGGACAGGTATCCAAATTTTGCAGTAATTTAATTTTGATTTTGTCTTTGCTTTTTACATATTTATTGAGGAATTGGCGTAAAGATTTGAAACTTTGTTTGGGAATGTTACACATTGACGTGCATGGCCATTTGTTCACTAGACGTTCTGATTCAGTTGAATGGAGGGGTAACTCTACGTTTTCAGGGCATATTTTTGTAAGGAGTACTTCTTGTTCCATTATGGTATTATTCACTTTTTCATAACCTCGACCATTGCTATGTATGGCAATTGTATTTGTTTGCTTTTGTTTGTACGCTTCTTCATTTAAATATGGTTCTGTGCTCGTAGTGTGATTTCATTCACCTCCGCAGATGCTTAAAAAGTTCTTTCTGTTGACATTTCGCTTATTGAGAAGTCTTTTTTGTAATTTAGTTATTAGTTTTGTTAGTGGTTTCATTTTGTTTAACAGTAAAATAAATAACTTTCTTTACAGAAGAATTGCACTGTCCATCAACGCTTCTAAGATTAATTTCCTACGATAGGTTTTAAGCATTGAACCTGATTTCTCTCCTGTTTTTATAAGATTTTTAAGGACTTTGTGACTGTACATTTTGGCTAAAATACTTTTCTTGGTATGCCTACTTTGCACTATATTAAAATTTGAAGAAGTAGTTTTATCTGTAGTCATAGCTGATTTTCTGTTAATTGTTTTTTGGTTTGTTTTACATTTTGATAGAGGAGGCAAAGTTTTTGTACTTGAAACTTCTTGTGTTTCACTAAATGACTGTATTAGCTGTTTTGTTTCAACTTTTTTTTACAAATTCTGCTAGAGATGGATGCTTATGTTGGACACTTTTATTTTCATTTGCTCTACTTTTGCGTTGCTTTCTACGGACTTGACTTTTGGTAGGAATTCTTTAGGGTCTGTTGAAAAAAATAAAGAAGATATGGGTTGGGGTGTTCTGGAATGTATGTGGGCTGTGTGCATGAGTGTTTGAGTAAGATTATAAAGATGTATGTAATGGTGTGTGATTGTGCATCGGGAACCACAACTAGTAGGGATAGGTATTCTTGAATTTATGTGTTACTAAACTTGGGTTCAGATGACAAAAAAAAAGTAAGCTAGTGGTGTGGAAAAGTGCAAATAGTAAATCTAATGTATACAATTAAAACAGTTGTTTGTTCTATAATATGAAAATTGTAGCCGTTCAGTTGGGTAATTTGTGTGTCCAAAAATAGGAATTTGTGGGCCATTCTGGCTGTAAATCGCTGTTTAAGACATGGAGATTTTTGGACAAAATGGTAAACAATCTCTATTTTTAGGCACCAAAATAGCTTGTATTAATGTTATAGTATGTTTGATTAATAATACAAATATTATGATGATATTCTACTTACTTTTTTTCTTAAATTAACAGGTAACTTCTTAGTTCTTCTTTGTTCTTCGAATTCGGCTGCTTCTTTTCAGTAGACTGGTCTTCACTGCAATTATAAAAGCTTCAAATTAGTAACTTTGTTTGTATATAGCGAAGTTTTTAATTTGGATATTGCTTTTTTTAATTGAAATCCTCAGTGCCTTCTTTAAAACCATCAAACTAATTTATTTACATAAGATACATTGCATCAGTTCAGTACATATGATATGTTCTTAATGAACAAATTGTATTGAATGACTAACTGTAGCAAAAAAAAATATCTTTACTATGTCTTGTGAAATTTATAATATACCAGTGAATACCACTATTTCTGTAAGTAAGCTGTTCTATGTAATAGCGTGTCAATGTCATGTCTAAATTAAAGTAATTAAGTAAATAAATAAATAAAAACAAAAAAATATGAAATTGTATAAGTATTTTTTTAAAGATTTAAACACAGATTGTGCTTGCATGCAATTTTGTTTGAATATATGTAGTCTATATATTTCATTTAAAAAATGTTAGTTTAACATGATTTGAGTGTGTGTGCATAAAGAAAGTAAATAGTATAAAGGTTTATAAGTGATAGTTGATTTTAGGATATTTAAAAAAATACAACAACATTCATTTTACAGATTACACAAGCTAAAAGTCTGTTTGAAAATGTGTTCATCTACTGTACAGAAAATATGCATACCTGAAGTGTGTGTTCATGCATATGGATATGCATGGAGCTGCAATTAGAAATCTTGGAGACTTGTACAGTATTTCTGGTAGATGGTGCTTGCCAATGATATGACACTTGTACTCAGAGAGATTCACAGTACATTTGCAGTGCTGATCTGTGATGATGCGGTTAGATCTAGAGGTCTTGAATGTGATTGGTGCATGGTCATGTGATTTATTAGCTACATCCAATGAGGGAATCGCAGAGAGAGTGAAGTGGAAATGGTAGAAGGGCTGTTCATGTTACGATATGTCCGCGGACATGGTGGTAGTTCGCGGACATCGGGAGTTACATCCGGGGATTTTTGGGTTCAGAAGTCATGCAAATGAGAATAAGCACTGAAAGGGATTGGTCAGGATTGGTTTAGTGGGTGTGTTGTGCCAGGAGAGAGTTTCTCAGATACTATTTTTGCTGAGAGAACAAAAGATAGCTATGGCTGTGTGTTTCAGAAAACAGATTGTTTGGATTTTGGGAGATTTGTGGATACATTGGTTGAAAGTGCATGCAGAAAGCTGTGGAGTAGCTGTAGATCTTGGATTCCCACATGTGGAAGTACACTGGCATGGAGTATGTGGAATGAAGTGGTTGGACTTGCTACCTCTCTGTGCTACTTTGGAGACAGAGCAACATCCAGACATAATTGTAATTCATTGTGGAGGGAACAGTTTAGGACATGTGACTGGAATTTTTTTGCAATTTGCTATGAGAGAAGGACTTGGGAAGGTTATGGACATGTTTCCTAATTCTCAAGTGATATTTTCATGGATTGCGCAGAGACAAATGTGGCTTTGTTCTTCTTCATTTGGTCCACAAATGGAAAAAGCAAGGTGCAATGTTAATAAGGCTGTTTGTGCCTTTTTAAGAGATTTTGGCATGTCCTCTTTTCACAATGAAAATATTATGTTTCGTAGTACATACATTTTTCGCAGAGATGGAGTCCATCTTACTTATGCTGGCAATCAGATTTTTCTGAGAAATGTACAAAATGCGTTGTGACCTTTTTTGGAATTACAACAACCATTTTGAAGTAGGTGTTAAGCATTTATAATTTTTGACTTACAAACACCACCCAAAGGCTCTTTTCAGAGCCACCACTTCTTCCCAGAGAAAATTGCAATGTTTGTGATGGGGTAGCAACCCAATTTTTTAAATGTTCGCGAACTGTCCGCGGACTTCTAAAAAATACAAAGGGCCCTGCTTCATTTATTTTCACTTCTATTTTTTAACTGTGAAAGGCGGCTCTGAAAAGAGCCTTATTTTTTTTTTGATGTTTGATATTTTGTATTTTTTTTTGTTTTTTATACACGACACACTAGGAGAGGAGGGGAAAGGAAGGTAAAGGGGGGGACTCCAACCACAGGGATAGGAAAGGGCGATCTGAGAGAGGAAGATGTAGAGTAGGTTTTATTTGGGTAGTGAGCAGATCTTCTCGTGCTCTGAGACGATAGTCTCAAAAGCACTACGAAGTCGCTCCCCCCTGCAGAGTACTGTGTCACAGTACATACATACAACTGTGACCCTCAAAAGGTAAGGGTCATCAGCATTCTGTATGGCCTGTGAGGCAGCTGGAGGAAGACGCTGTCCCACAGAAGTGGTCCTTGTGGTGACAGGATCAGAAACAGAGGATGAAGTAGAGGAAATCAACCTGCTACGTTCTTCGCAAGGTACAACCCTGCGAATAGCCCCAGAGTGAAATGACCCAAGGTGTCGCTTCATAGTAGTGGTCCCAAAGCTGTACTTACCGTGCTTCCCACGACTGAGTATCATTTTGCACTCATTGCAGGTAACACGGTTCGCACGAGCCTTAGGAACATTACCATGAATGGTAAATAACCGCCACACCCAAGACTCACGCCTAGTGCGGGTAGTAGGGTTTTCCTCTACCTCATTCTCATCATCCTCTTCTTTCTCCTCCGCATCCTCACTCCTGTTCCCCTCTTCAGGCCCTTGGGGAGGTGGTGGTGGTGGAGGGGGTGGGGGTGGTGCTGAAGCAGGTGCAGCACCAGGTGGCAGTTCTGCAACCAGGGATGCCATCTTGATGGTGTAATCAGCAAGTTGCTGGAGAAATAGCTGTGCTCTGAAGAATAGCCAGAAACACAATGAGAATAAGCTGTAGGGCGTGGTCTTTTATAGGGGTGCTTGTGCGTGGTTCGCAGACATGCGCGCTGTCCGCGGACAGATCGAACACTAAAAAGTTTGAAAAGTTTCAAAAGGTATGTAGAAACTCAGGATTACTATGTGGGACTTGTGCCATGGTGAGATTTTATTGAAAAATATTATGGATTAATTGAAAATGTACTTTTAATTTGTTCGGGGACCCGAACAGTGTCCTCATTCAGAACACGCGATTAGCGTGAGCGCGGTCATATGATCTGTTTGCGAACAAGTCCACGAAGGAAGCGCATGTCCGCAGGACACCAAATGCATGGAGATTGGCTAGCGCATGAGCGTTGATGTTCTACGGACACTGTTCGTGTCCTGAACTAATTAAAATTGCGTCACACGTGAAACGAACATTTCAGGACACTGCGTGTGTTCTTAGAACAGTTTAAATTTGCTAGCAAACAGTAAGGACAGATATACTGTTCTTCAGGACACGTTCAATTTCGTTTATGTATGAACATTTCAGGACACCAATTGTGTTCTTAGAACATTTTCAAGTTGCTAGCGAACAGTACGGACAGGTATAGTGTTCTTTAAGACACCTCCATTTTCGTTTAATTAAGAACAATTCAGGACACCGCGTGTGTTCTTAGAACAGTTTGAACTTGCTAGCGAACACTACGGACAGATATAGTGTTCTTTAGGACACTTGAATTTTTTTTTTTACGAACATTTCAGGACACTGCGTGTGTTCTTAGAATAGTTTCATCTTGCTAGCGAACAGTACGAACAGGTATAGTGTTCTTCAGGACACCACCATTTTCGTTTATTTACGAACATTTTAGAACACCTGCACTGTCCGCGGACACCTACATTGTTTTTTTTTAAAAAAATATAACGAAACTATTTACAACACAATATAAAAATTAAACTTTATTTAACATATATTCATAATTTATGACAGAGAAGGTGAGGCAGAAACAGAAACAAAAACAGGAGAATTAGGGGTTTCATCATGATTGTTATTAGGTGAAGAAGGGATGGAAGTCTCATCAAAACGTTTTGGGTTATGGAGAGGGTTTGGGGATAATTGACTGGGATATGGTGAGGGGGGACAAGTACATGTGGGGCAATGGTATGACGTTTTTGTTTTAAAATGATCTTCAACAAAAGTTTTCAAATTATTAAAATTGGTCAACAATAAATCAATTTTCTCTTTTATGCTGTCAAGCATATTTTCCATAACAGCTTCTTCAGAGGTAGTTTCTATTTTGTTATGCTCTGTACAAAAAAAATATATATATGTTAAATGTATACAAAATAATAATAATTAAATGGTTTATATTATAAAGTGTTTACCATTAGTTTCACTATCTTGTGACATTTCTTCATGTGGGAAATGTTCCTCTAGCCATTCCAAAGTACTAGACATTTCTGTGAGAGAAAAAAAAAAAGATAATATATTTTTGTATCTAATACAGAAAGTTTATAAATATATGAATAAAATGAAGTGCACTTACTATTTTAGGTAAGATATGTCCTATGTACTCAGTGGGTCTGCTCTTATTCTCAGTTCTGTTGTGTTTGTGAGGTAATTATGTTGGAAGCCAATTTATTTTCTTGTGGTATATTCCATTTTAGAACATAGTGCATTTAAATGAATGGTTAGTGTGTTGTATATATGGGTTACATTTCTTATGTATTAGTACATATAATGTGTTTGTGTGCTTTTTTTAAAATTTGTTAAATGTTCCTATGTTATGATATAACAATCAAACATACCCCCCAGAGTTTTTTAGGTAGTGGTACTGTTCTTCGAACATGTCCGCGAACATTAAATGAGTTCGCGGACATCAAGTACAGTAGAAGAGATTCAGTCAATTCCATATGATATGTATATAAAGTGAAAGTCATTATTGTTAAATTGCACTACTAAAAACCTACGAAATTCAATGAAAAAACTTTGTTAAAGGGACGTTATGTTTAAGTTGCGCTACTAAAAAACCTATGAAATTCAGTGAAAAAACGTTGTCAAAGGGACACTTTATGGTTAAGTTGCGCTACTAAAAACCTATGAAATTCAGTGAAAAAACGTTGTCAAAGGGACGTTATGGTTCCAAGTAAAACCGAAAAACCCTTGAAATTCGCCAGTTATGGTAAGCTAAGCAACCATAACTCATGCCACCACTGTGCACTACTAAGACTAACACCCAGGACATCAAAGATGACATCACAAATGTCATTGACGACATCACTGATGACATCCCATGTCTGGCTCACTCTTTTTTCTTTTGCTGACATGTCTAGGCCACATGGTTTTCTTCAGTAACAGTCAGAAACTAAAAATGTTATTTTATTTGTAGACGGATCCTTCAAGTAGGTTCTTACAGTAATTCCCTTAGAGTCCAGTCACATCATATGAAACATATACATACGGGAAGACACAAGCTTGAAAGACAGCAATCCTTTTTGTGCATAAAGATAATCAATAGACTTATGAGCACTTCTTGATAGTTCTGTTTTTTTTTTTTATGGCTGTACTTTCCCTGTGGGTCCAATCACATCAAGTGATACATATACATAGGGTAAATAGCAGCTTTGAAACAGAACGATCATTTATTTGCATGAAAATAATCAGTTAAGTTATGAATTGTTTCTGCTACTACTTGTGCTTTTTTGCTAACTTCACTTTCCCTGTATATACCCATATTGGTATGTGTTCTTGTGTCTTTGTGTTTTGTCTATAGTAATGCATTATGTAATACATGTGTTTTATTAGCTACGTATTACATATTTCACAGTACACAAAAATCTATTAAGAAAACAATTATCATTTCATTATTCAACATATTAACATTACGAATATTATACCTTCATCTTGTACGCTGCACACATGTTTCTGTATGAGTAGCTTAGTATACCAGATAGAACCCCATAATAGAATGCTATTTATATCAATGCATCGTTCAATGCACTAATTAGGGTATGATATTTATTGCAATGATCCTTGACACTTGTTTCGCAACATTATAATAAGAATCCCTTGTACACATATTTCATGAAAAGTACATACACATGTGATGTCATCAGTGATGTCATCAAGGACATTTGTGATGCCATCTTTGATGACCTGGGTGTTAGTCTTAGCAGTGCACGGTGGTGACGCGAGTTATGGTTGCTTAGCTTACCATAACTGGTGAATTTCAAGGGTTTTTCGGTTTTACTTGGAACCATAACGTCCCTTTGACAAAGTTTTTTCACTGAATTTTATAGGTTTTTAGTAGTGCAACTTAACCATAACGTCCCTAGTGGTAGTAGTTATGGTTAAGTTGGTGTTTCCATAGGAAGAGCACTTTTTGGGCGGCTTATAACTTCGCTCTCCCTTGACGAATCCTCACCAAACTTTGCAAAAAAAGTATTTGGGTCACTCTGCATTTTCCTGGTGAGGATTCGTCCAGGGGGGGGCAAAGTTATAGGGGGGGTCCCAAAACTTTTTTTTTCCCATAGACATAATAGGAAAAAACTTTGCTCACGCCTACAGCCCAAACCGCTGGACGGATTTACACCAAATTTGCGGCAGGAGCGGCGGCTTGGTCCCGAAAGCATGCTTTGCTTTATGTGGTGTAAATCCGTCCAGTAGTTTTTTTAAAAAATGACAAAATTGTAAGTGAAAAAAATTTGTGATATCTGTGTTCGCTTCGCGGACACACTTCCCTGTTCGCTCCACGGACAGGACGGTGATTGGGCAAGCAGCTTGCGTGATGTCCGCAGGCATCTGATGTGCTCTCTCATTGGATGCGGTGAAAGCGTGCAGTGCGTCTGGCTTCAGAGACGCCCGCCATCTTTGTTCCTCGCCGCCTGCACAGTAAGTCTTGTGTCTGTCTCCTGTTCCTCCCACCCCCGCTCATGCCCCATGTGTCCTTCTTGTCCCCCACACCCCCACTCATGCTCCATGTCTCCCCTGTTCCTCCAGCCCCCGGCTCACGCCATCGGCACACGGTGGCCAGCGGAGAGCGGAGGAGCGGGATCTGCCGCCTGCACACGAACGCCGTGAGTCTCTCTCCCTCCCACACACCCCCGCTCATGCCGCGTGTGTCTCTCTCCCTCCCCCACCCCCTGCTCATGCCCCGTGTGTCTCTCTCCCCTTCCCCCTCCCCCCGATCATGCCCCGTGTGTCTCTCTCCCTCCCCCCACCACCCGCTCATGCCCCGTGTGTCTCTCTCCCCTTCCCCCAACCCCCCGCTCATGCCCCGTGTGTCTATCTCGCTCCTCCCCACCCCCGCTCATGCCCAAGTGTCTCCCTCCCTCCATCCCCGCTCATGCCCCGCGTGTCTCTCTCCCTCCCCCCACCCCCGCTCATGCCCCATGTGTCTCTCCCCCTCCCGCCCATCCCCCGCTCCTGCCCTGTGTGTCTCTCCCCATCCCCCCGTCCCCGCTCATGCCCCGTGTGTCTCTCCCCCTCCCGCCCTCCCCCCGCTAATGCCCCATGTGTCTCTCTCCCTCCCTCCCCCCCACTCATGCTCCGTGTCTCCCCTGTTCCTCCAGCCCCCCGCTCACGCCATCGGCACACGGTGGCCAGCGGAGGGCAGAGGAGCGGGATCTGCCACCTGCACATGAATGCCGTGAGTCTCTCTCCCTCCCACACACCCCCGCTCATGCCCCGTGTGTCTCTCTCCCTCCCCCCAGCTCTGCTCATGCCCCGTGTGTTTCTCTCCCTCCCCCACCACCCGCTCACGCCCCGTATGTCTCTCTCCCCTTCCCCCCACCCCCTGCTCATGCCCCGTGTGTCTCTCTAATTCCCCCCCCACCCCTGCTCATGCCCGTGTGTCTCTCTACTTCCCCCCCCGGGTAAAGTCCCATGTGTCTCTCTCCCTCCCCCCACCACCGCTCATGCCCCGCGTGTCTCTCCCCCCCACCCCCGCTCATGCCCCGTGTGTCTCTCCCCCGAGCGCCCACCCCCCGCTCATGCCCCGTGTGTCTCTCTCCCTCCCTCCCCCCCACTCATGCCCTGTGTGTCTCTCCCCCTCCTGCCCAACCCCCGCTCGTGCCCCGTGTGTCTCTCTCCCTCCCTCCCCCCGTTCATGCCCCGTGTGTCTCTCTCCCTCCCCCCACCCCCCGCTCATGCCCCGTGTGTCTCTCTCCCCTTCCCCCACCCCCCGATCATGCCCCATGTGTCTCTCTCCCTCCCCCCACCCCTGCTCATGCCCCGTGTGTCTCTTCCCGACCGGCCCACCCCCCGCTCATGCCCCATGTGTATCTCCCCTTCCCCCCACCCCCTGCTCATGCCCCATGTGTCTCTCTCCACTTCCCCCACCCCCCGATCATGCCCTGTGTGTCTCTCTCCCTCCCCCCTCATGCCCTGTGTGTCTCTCTCCCTCCCCCCCACCCCCGTTCATGCCCCGTGTGTCTCTCTCCCTCCCCTCACTACCTGCTCATGCCCCGTGTGTCTCTCTCTCCTTCCCCCCACCCTCCGCTCATGCCCCATGTGTCTCTCTCCCTCCCCCCCAGCCCCGCTCATGCCCGTGTGTCTCTCTCCCTCCCCCTACCCCCGCTCATGCCCCATGTGTCTCTCCCCTGAGCGCCCACCCCCCGCTCATGCCCCGTGTGTCTCTCTCCCTCCCTCCCCCCCACTCATGCCCCGTGTGTCTCTACCCCTCCCGCCCACCCCCTGCTCATGCCCTGTGTGTCTCTCTCCCCTTCCCCCCACCCCCCGCTCGTGCCCCATGTGTCTCTCTCCCACCCCCGCTCATGCCCCGTGTGTCTCTACCCCTCCCGCCCACACCCAGCTCATGCCCCGTGTTTCTCTCTCCCTCCCTCCCTCCCGCTCATGCCCTGTGTGTCTCTCCCCCTCCCGCCCACCCCCCGCTCAGCCCCGTGTGTTTCTCTCCCCTTCCCCCCACCCCCCGCTCATGCCCTGTGTGTCTCTCTACCTCCCCTCACCCCCGCTCATGCCCCGTGTGTCTCTACCCCTCCCACCTACCCCCCGCTCATGCCTCGTGTGTCTCTCCACCTCCCGCCCACCCCCCGCTCATGCGCCATGTGTTTCTCTCCCTCCCCCCAACCCCGCTCATGCCCCGTGTGTCTCTCCCCCGAGCGCCCACCCCCGCTCATGCCCCGTGTGTCTCTCTCCCTCCCTCCCCCCCACTCATGCCCTGTGTGTCTCTCCCCCTCCCGCCCAACCCCCGCTCGTGCCCCGTGTGTCTCTCTCCCTCCCTCCCCCCGCTCATGCCCCGTGTGTCTCTCTCCCTCCCCCCACCCCCCGCTCATGCCCCGTGTGTCTCTCTCCCCTTCCCCCACCCCCCGATCATGCCCCATGTGTCTCTCTCCCTCCCCCCACCCCTGCTCATGCCCCGTGTGTCTCTTCCTGACCGGCCCACCCCCCGCTCATGCCCCATGTGTATCTCCCCTTCCCCCCACCCCCTGCTCATGCCCCATGTGTCTCTCTCCACTTCCCCCACCCCCCGATCATGCCCTGTGTGTCTCTCTCCCTCCCCCCTCATGCCCTGTGTGTCTCTCTCCCTCCCCCCCACCCCCGTTCATGCCCCGTGTGTCTCTCTCCCTCCCCTCACTACCTGCTCATGCCCCGTGTGTCTCTCTCTCCTTCCCCCCACCCTCCGCTCATGCCCCATGTGTCTCTCTCCCTCCCCCCCAGCCCCGCTCATGACCGTGTGTCTCTCTCCCTCCCCCTACCCCCGCTCATGCCCCATGTGTCTCTCCCCTGAGCGCCCACCCCCCGCTCATGCCCCGTGTGTCTCTCTCCCTCCCTCCCCCCCACTCATGCCCCGAGTGTCTCTACCCCTCCCGCCCACCCCCTGCTCATGCCCTGTGTGTCTCTCTCCCCTTCCCCCCACCCCCCGCTCGTGCCCATGTGTCTCTCTCCCACCCCCGCTCATGCCCCGTGTGTCTCTACCCCTCCCGCCCACACCCAGCTCATGCCCCGTGTTTCTCTCTCCCTCCCTCCCTCCCGCTCATGCCCTGTGTGTCTCTCCCCCTCCCGCCCACCCCCCGCTCATGCCCCGTGTGTTTCTCTCCCCTTCCCCCCACCCCCCGCTCATGCCCCGTGTGTCTCTTCCCAACCCGCCCACCCTGCGCTCATGCCCCATGTGTCTCTCCCCTTCCCCCCACCCCCTGCTCATGCCCCGTGTGTCTGTCTCCCCTTCCCCCACCCCCCCGATCATGCCCCGTGTGTCTCTCTCCCTCCCCCCCACCCCCGTTCATGCCCTGTGTGTCTCTCTCCCTCCCCCCACCACCCGCTCATGCCCCGTGTGTCTCTCTCCCCTTCCCCCCACCCCCCGCTCATGCCCCGTGTGTCTCTCTCCCCCCATCCCCGCTCCTGCCCGTGTGTCTCTCTCCCTCCCCCCACCCCCGCTCATGCCCCATATGTCTCTCTCCCTCCCCCCCACCACCGCTCATGCTCCGCGTGACTCTCTCCCTCCCCCCACCCCCGCTCATGCCCCGTGTGTCTTTCCCCCGAGTGCCCACCCCCCGCTCATGCCCCGTGTGTCTCTCTCCCTCCCTCCCCCCACTCATGCCCCGTGTGTCTCTCCCCCTCCCGCCCACCCCCCGCTCATGCCCCGTGTTTCTCTCTCCCCTTCCCCCCACCCCCCGCTCGTGCCCCGTGTGTCTCTCTCCCTTCCCCCCACCCCCGCTCATGCCCCGTGTATCTCTCCCCCTCCCGCCCACCCCCAGCTCATGCCCCGTGTGTCTCTCTCCCTCCCTCCCTCCCGCTCATGCCCTGTGTGTCTCTCCCCCTCCCGCCCACCCCCCGCTCATGCCCATTGTGTCTCTCTCCCCTCCCCCCCTCCTGCTCATACCCCGTGTGTCTCTCTACCTCCCCCCACCCCCGCTCATGCCCCGTGTGTCTCTACCCCTCCCACCTACCCCCCGCTCATGCCCCGTGTGTCTCTCCCCCTCCCGCCCACCCCCCGCTCTTGCCCCGTGTTTCTCTCTCCCCTTCCCCCCACCCCCCGCTCATGCCCTGTGTGTCTCTCTCCCGCCCCCCTGCCCCTGCCCCGTGTGTCTCTCTCCCTCCCCTCCACACCTGCTCATTCCCCGTGTGTCTCTCTCCCCTTCCCCCCACCCCCTGCTCATGCCTCGTGTGTCTCTCTCCCTCCCCCCCACCCCCGCTCATGCCCCGTGTGTCTCTCCCCCTCCCGCCCACCCCCGCTCTTGCCCCATGTGTCTTTCCCCCTCTCGCCCACCCCGCTCATGCCTGGTGTGTCTTTCCCCCTTCCGCCAACCCCCGCTCATGCCCCGTGTGTCTCTCCCCCTCCGGCCCACCCCCCGCTCATGCCCCGTGTGTATCTCTTGCTACCACCCACCCCCCACTCATGCCCCGTCGGTCTCTCTCCATCCCCCCCACCCCCGCTCATGCCCAGTGTGTCTCTCTCACCTTCCCCCACCCCCCGATCATGCCCCATGTGTCTCTCTCCCTCCCCCCACCCCTGCTCATGCCCCTTGTGTCTCTCCCCATCCCGCCCACCCCCCGCTCATGCCCCGTGTGTCTCTCTCACCTTCCCCCCACCCCCGATCATGCCCCATGTGTCTCTCTCCCTCCCCCCACCCCTGCTCATGCCCCTTGTGTCTCTCCCCACTCCCCCCACCCCCCGATCATGCCCTGTGTGCCTCTCCACCTCCCGCCCACCCCCCGATCATGCCCTGTGTGTCTCTCTCCCTCCCCCCACCCCAGCTCATGCCTCGTGTGTCTCTCTCCCTCCCCCCCACCGTGGCTCATGCCCCATGTGTCTCTCCCCCTCCCGCCCACCCCCGCTCTTGCCCCGTGTGTCTCTCATCCTCCCGCCCACCCCCTGCTCATGCCCCGTGTGTCTCTCTTGCTCCCGCCCACCCCCACTCATGCCCCGTCGGTCTCTCAAGCTCATGCCCCGTGTGTCTCTCTACCTCCGCCCACCCCCCGCTCATGCCCCGTGTGTCTCTCTCACCTTCCCCCCACCCCCCGATCATGCCCCATGTGTCTCTCTCCCTCCCCCACCCCTGCTCATGCCCCTTGTGTCTCTCCCCATCCCGCCCACCCCCCGCTCATGCCCCATGTGTCTCTCCCCTTCCCCCCACCCCCCGCTCATGCCCCGTGTGTCTCTCTCCCTCCCCCCATCCCCCCCCCGTGTGTCTCTCTCCCTCCCCTCCACCCCTGCTCATTCCCCGTGTGTCTCTCTCCCTTTCCCCCACCCCCTGCTCATGCCTCGTGTGTCTCTCTCCCTCCCCCCCACCCGCGCTCATGCCCCGTGTGTCTCTCCCCCTCCCGCCCACCCCCGCTCTTGCCCCATGTGTCTCTCCCCCTCCCGCCCACCCCCCGCTCATGCCCCGTGTGTCTCTCTTGCTCCCGCCCACCCCCACTCATGCCCCGTCGGTCTCTCTCCATCCCCCCCACCCCCGCTCATGCCCTGTGTGTCTCTCTACCTACCCCACCCCCCGCTCATGCCCCGTGTGTCTCTCTCACCTTCCCCCCACCCCCCGATCATGCCCCATGTGTCTCTCTCCCTCCCCCCACCCCTGCTCATGCCCCTTGTGTCTCTCCCCATCCCGCCCACCCCCCGCTCATGCCCCATGTGTCTCTCCCCTTCCCCCCACCCCCCGCTCATGCCCCGTGTGTCTCTCTCCCTCCCCCCACCCACACTCATGCCCGTGTGTCTCTCTCCCTCCCCCCACCCCCGCTCATGCCCCATGTGTCTCTCTCCCTCCCCCCACCACCGCTCATGCACCGCGTGTCTCTCTAACTCCCCCCCACCCCTGCTCATGCCCCGTGTGTCCCTCCCCTCCCCTGAGCGCCCACCCCCTGCTCATGCCCCGTGTGTCTCTTTCCCTCCCTCCCCCCACTCATGCCCCGTGTGTCTCTCCCCGTACCGCCCACCCCCCGCTAGTGCCCAGTGTGTCTCTCCCCCTCCCGCCCAACCCCCGCTCATGCCCCGTGTTTCTCTCTCCCCTTCCCCCCACCCCCCGCTCATGCCCTGTGTTTCTCTCTCCCCTTCCCGCCACCCCCCGCTCGTGCCCCGTGTGTCTATCTCCCTCCCCCCCACCCCCGCCCCGTGTGTCTCTCTCCCTCCCCTCCATCCCCGCTCATTCCCCGTGTGTCTCTCTCCCCTTCCCCCCACCCCCGCTCATGCCCCGTGTGTCTCTCTACCTCCCCCCCACCCCCGCTCATGCCCCGTGTGTCTCTACCCCTCCCACCTACCCCCCGCTCATGCCCCATGTGTCTCTCCACCTCCCGCCCACCCCCCGCTCATGCCCCGTGTGTCTCTCTCCCTCCCCCCACCCCCGCCCCGTGTGTCTCTCTCCCTCCCCTCCACCCCTGCTCATTCCCTGTGTGTCTCTCTCCCTTTCCCCCCACCCCCTGCTCATGCCTCGTGTGTCTCTCTCCCTCCCCCCCACCCCCGCTCATGCCCTGTGTGTCTCTCCCCCTCCCGTCCACCCCCGCTCTTGCCCCATGTGTCTTTCCCCCTCTCGCCCACCGACGCTCATGCCCCGTGTGTCTCTCCCCCTCCCGCCCACCCCCCGCTCATGCCCCGTGTGTCTCTCTTGCTCCCGCCCACCCCCACTCATGCCCCGTCGGTCTCTCTCCATCCCCCCCACCCCCGCTCATGCCCCGTGTGTCTCTCTACCTCCCCCCACCCCCCGCTCATGCCCCGTGTGTCTCTCTCACCTTCCCCCCACCCCCCGATCATGCCCCATGTGTCTCTCTCCCTCCCCCACCCCTGCTCATGCCCCTTGTGTCGCTCCCCATCCCGCCCACCCCCCGCTCATGCCCCATGTGTCTCTCACCTTCCCCCCACCCCCCGCTCATGCCCCGTGTGTCTCTCTCCCTCCCCCCACCCCCACTCATGCCCGTGTGTCTCTCTCCCTCCCCCCACCCCCGCTCATGCCCCATGTGTCTCTCTCCCTCCCCCCCACCACCGCTCATGCTCCGCGTGTCTCTCTCCCTCCCCCCCACCCCTGCTCATGCCCCGTGTGTCCCTCCCCTGAGCGCCCACCCCCTGCTCATGCCCCGTGTGTCTCTCTCCCTCCCTCCCCCCACTCATGCCCCGTGTGTCTCTCCCCGTCCCGCCCACCCCCCGCTCATGCCCCGTTTGTCTCTCTCCCCTTCCCCCCACCCCCCGCTCGTGCCCCGTGTGTCTCTCTCCCTCCCCCCCACCCCCCTCATGCCCCGTGTGTCTCTCGAACTCCCGCACACCCCACGCTCATGCCCTGTGTGTCTCTCTCCCTCCCTCCCCCCGCTCATGCCCTGTGTGTCTCTCCCCCTCCGGCCCACCCCCCGCTCATGCCCCGTGTGTCTGTCTCCCCTTCCCCCCACCCCCCGCTCATGCCCCGTGTGTCTCTCTCCCTCCCCCCACCCCTGCTCATGCCCCGTGTGTCTCTCCCCCTCCTGCCCACCCCTCGCTCATGCCCCGTGTGTCTCTCTCCCCATCCCCCCAACCCCCGCTCATGCCCCATGTGGCTCTCTACCTCCTCCCCACCCCCGCTCATGCCCCGTGTGTCTCTCCCCCTCCCGCCCACCACCCGCTCATGCCCTGTGTGTCTCTCCACCTCCCGCCCACCCCCCTCTCATGCCCTGTGTGTCTCTCTCCCTCCCCCCAACCCCCGCTCATGCCTCGTGTGTCTCTCTCCCACCCCCCCACCGCGGCTCATGCCCCATGTGTCTCTCCCCCTCCCGCCCACCCCCGCTCTTGCCCCATGTGTCTTTCCCCCTCTCGCCCACCCCCGCTCATGCCTCGTGTGTCTTTCCCCCTCCCGCCCACCCCCGCTCATGCCCCGTGTGTCTCTCCCCCTCCTGCCCACCCCCCGCTCATGCCCCGTGTGTCTCTCCCCCTCCCGCCCACCCGCCACTCATGCACCGTCTGTCTCTCTCCACCCCCCCACCCCCCGCTCATGCCCCGTGTGTCTCTCTCCCCTTCCCCCCACCCCCCGATCATGCCCCATGTGTCTCTCTCCCTGCCCCCAGCCCAGCTCAAGCCCCGTGTGTCTCTCCCCATCTTGCCCACCCCCCGCTCATGCCCCATGTGTCTCTCCCCCTCCCGCCCACCGTCCGCTCATGCCCCGTGTGTCTCTCCCCCTACCGCCCACCCCATGCTCATGCCCCGTGTGTCTCTCCCCCTCCCGCCCACGCCCCGCTCATGCCCGGTGTGTCTCTCGACCTCCCGCCCACCCCCGCTCATGCCCCGTGTGTCTCTCTCCCCTTCCCCCCACCCCCCGCTCATGCTGCCCCGTGTCTTTCTTCTGTTCCCCCCGCTCATGCCCCGTGTCTGTCTCCTGTTGCCCCCCACGCCCCCCGCTCATGCCTCGTGTCTGTCTCCTGTTCTCCCCACCCCCGCTCATGCCCCGTGTCTGTGTCCTGTTCCCCCCACCCCCCGCTCATGCCCCGTGTCTACCTCCTGTTGCTCCCGACCCCCGCTCATGCCCCGTGTCTGTCCCCTGTTCCCCCCACCCGCTCATGCCCCATGTCTGTTTCCTGTATCCCCCACCCGCTCATGCCGCGTGTCTCTCTCTTGTTTTGCCCCCCACCCCCGCTCTAATGCCCCGTGTCTGTCTCATGTTCTCCCCACCCCCCGCTCATGACCCGTGTCTGTCTCCTGTTGCCCCCCCACCCCCTCGCTCATGCCCCGTGTGTCTCTCCCCGTCCCGCCCACCCCCCGCTCATGCCCCGTTTGTCTCTCTCCCCTTCCCCCCACCCCCGCTCGTGCCCCGTGTGTCTCTCTCCCTCCCCCCCACCCCCCTCATGCCCCGTGTGTCTCTCGAACTCCCGCACACCCCACGCTCATGCCCTGTGTGTCTCTCTCCCTCCCTCCCCCCGCTCATGCCCTGTGTGTCTCTCCCCCTCCGGCCCACCCCCCGCTCAAGCCCCGTGTGTCTGTCTCCCCTTCCCCCCACCCCCCGCTCATGCCCCGTGTGTCTCTCTCCCTCCCCCCACCCCTGCTCATGCCCCGTGTGTCTCTCCCCCTCCTGCCCACCCCTCGCTCATGCCCCGTGTGTCTCTCTCCCCATCCCCCCAACCCCCGCTCATGCCCCATGTGGCTCTCTACCTCCTCCCCACCCCCGCTCATGCCCCGTGTGTCTCTCCCCCTCCCGCCCACCACCCGCTCATGCCCTGTGTGTCTCTCCACCTCCCGCCCACCCCCCTCTCATGCCCTGTGTGTCTCTCTCCCTCCCCCCAACCCCCGCTCATGCCTCGTGTGTCTCTCTCCCACCCCCCCACCGCGGCTCATGCCCCATGTGTCTCTCCCCCTCCCGCCCACCCCCGCTCTTGCCCCATGTGTCTTTCCCCCTCTCGCCCACCCCCGCTCATGCCTCGTGTGTCTTTCCCCCTCCCGCCCACCCCCGCTCATGCCCCGTGTGTCTCTCCCCCTCCTGCCCACCCCCCGCTCATGCCCCGTGTGTCTCTCCCCCTCCCGCCCACCCGCCACTCATGCACCGTCTGTCTCTCTCCACCCCCCCCACCCCCCGCTCATGCCCTGTGTGTCTCTCTCCCCTTCCCCCCACCCCCCGATCATGCCCCATGTGTCTCTCTCCCTGCCCCCAGCCCAGCTCAAGCCCCGTGTGTCTCTCCCCATCTTGCCCACCCCCCGCTCATGCCCCATGTGTCTCTCCCCCTCCCGCCCACCGTCCGCTCATGCCCCGTGTGTCTCTCCCCCTACCGCCCACCCCATGCTCATGCCCCGTGTGTCTCTCCCCCTCCCGCCCACCCCCCGCTCATGCCCGGTGTGTCTCTCGACCTCCCGCCCACCCCCGCTCATGCCCCGTGTGTCTCTCTCCCCTTCCCCCCACCCCCCGCTCATGCTGCCCCGTGTCTTTCTTCTGTTCCCCCCGCTCATGCCCCATGTCTGTCTCCTGTTGCCCCCCACGCACCCCGCTCATGCCACGTGTCTGTCTCCTGTTCTCCCCACCCCCGCTCATGCCCCGTGTCTGTGTCCTGTTCCCCCCACCCCCCGCTCATGCCCCGTGTCTACCTCCTGTTGCTCCCGACCCCCGCTCATGCCCCGTGTCTGTCCCCTGTTCCCCCCACCCGCTCATGCCCCATGTCTGTTTCCTGTATCCCCCACCCGCTCATGCCGCGTGTCTCTCTCTTGTTTTGCCCCCCACCCCCGCTCTAATGCCCCGTGTCTGTCTCATGTTCTCCCCACCCCCCGCTCATGACCCGTGTCTGTCTCCTGTTGCCCCCCCACCCCCTCGCTCATGCCCCGTGTCTGTTCTCCCCACTAACCGCTCATGCCCCATGTCTGTTGTTCCTCCCACCCCCCGCTCATGCTCTGTGTCTGTCTCCTGTTCCTCCCACCCCCCGCTCAGGCCCAGTGTCTGTCTCCTGTTGCCCCCCACCCCCCGCTCATGCCCCGTGTCTGTCTCCTGTTCTCCCCACCCCCCGCTCATGCTCCGTGTCTGTCTCCTGTTGCCCCCCACCCCCCGCTCATGCCCCGGGTCTGTTTCCTGTTGCCCCCCACCCCCCACTCATGCCCTGTGTCTGTCTCTATTGTTCCCCCCACCACCCACTCATGCCTGTGTCTGTCTCCTGTTCCCCCCACCCCCGCTCATGCCCCATGTCTCTCTCCTGCTGCCCCCACTCCCCGTTCATGCCCCGTGTCTGTCTCCTGTACTCCCCCACCCCCCGCTCATGCCCCGTGTCTGTCTCCTGTTCCCCCCACCCGCTCATGCCCCGTGTCTCTCTCCTGTTGCCCCCCGCTCATGCCCCGTTTCTGTCTCCTGTTCCCCCTTCACCCCGCCGCTCATGCCCCGTGTCTCTCTCCTGTTGCCCGCCACCCCCTGCTCATGCCCCGTGTCTGTCTCCTGTACCCCCCACCTCCCGCTCCTGCCCCGTGTCTCTCTCCTGTTGCCCCCCACGCCCCCGCTCATGCCCCGTGTCTGTCTTCTGTTCCCCCCACCCCCTGCTCATGCCCCATGTCTGTCTCTTGTTCCCCCCACCCCCTGCTCATGCCCCGTGTCTGTCTCCTGTTGCCCCAAACATGCCCCGTGTCTGTCTCCTGTACCCCCCACTCCACGCTCATGCCCCGTGTCTCTCTCCTGTTGCCCCCCACTCCTCCGCTCATGCCCCGTGTCTGTCCCCTGTTGCCCCCCACCCCCGCTCATGCCCCGTGTCTGTCTCCTGTTCTCCCCACCGCCGCTCATGCCCCATATCTGTCTCCTGTTCCCCCCATCCCCCGCTCATGCCCCGTGTCTTTCTCCTGTTCTCCCCACCCCCCCGCTCATGCCCCTTGTCTGTCTCCTGTTCTCCCCACCCCCCGCTCATGCCCTGTGTCTCTCTCCTGTTGGCCCCACCCCCCGCTCATGCCCCGTGTCTCCCTCGTGTTCCCCCCACCCCCCGCTCATGCTTCTTGTCTGTCTCCTTTTCCCCCCACCCCCCGCTCATGCCCCGTGTTTCGCTCGTGTTACCCCCCACCCCCCGCTCATGCCCGTGTCTCCCTCGTGTTCCTCCCCACCCCCCGCTCATATCCCATGTCGCCCCCATTTTCCTCCCCACCCGCTGCTCATGCCCCGTGTCTCTCTCGTGTTCCCCCCACTACTGCTCATGCCCTGTGTTTCCTTCCTTTTCGCCCCCACCCCTGCTCATGCCCCGTTTGTACCCTGTTCCCTCTCACCCCCCGCTCATGCCCATGTGTCTCCCCTGTTCCCCCTGCTCATGCCCTGTTGTGTTCTTTATACACCCCGCCTTCCCTTTCCATGGGGGCCATCTTGGTAAAAGATTTTCCTTCCTACACCGGGACGCCGGAGGCGTCCCGGTGTAGGAAGGAAAATCTTTTTGTTTTTTTACCACCCGGCGTTTCCACTTTGAGGACATAAGATGTTAGTGGTCTTCACCTATTGAAAAGGATGTTATGGTTAAGTTGCACTAATAAAAACCTATGAAATTCAATGAAAAAACTTTGTTAAAGGGACGTTATGGTTAAGTTGTGCTACTAAAAACCTATGAAATTCAGTGAAAAAACGTTGTTAAAGGGACTTTATGGTTAGAAACACGGGGCATGAGCGGTGGTGGGGGGAACACGAGAGAGACACGGGGCAGGAGCAGCGGGTGGGGAGGAACATGAGGGAGACACGGGGTATGAGCGGGGGGTGGGGAGGAACACGAGGGAGACACGGGGCATGAGCGGGGGGGTTGAGGGCACACACGGGACATGAGCGGGGGTTGGGGGAAGGAAAGAGACAAGGGGCATGAGCGGGGGGTGGGGGGAACACGAGGGAGACACGGGGCATGAGCGGGGGGTGGGGGGTAACATGAGGGAAACACTGGGCATGAGCGGGGGATGGGGGGAACACGAGGGAGACACGGGGCATGAGCGGGGGGTGGGGGCAACAGGAGACAGACACGGGGCATGAGCGGGGTGTGGGGCCAACAGGAGAGAGACACGGGGCATGAGCAGGGGGTGGGGAGAACAGGAGACAGACACGGGGCATGAGCGGGGGGGTGGGGAGAACAGGAGACAGACACGGGGCATGAGCGGGGGATGGGGGGAACAGGAGACAGATACTGGGCATGAGCGGGGGTGGGGAGAACAGAAGACAGACACAGGGCATGAGCGGGGTGTGGGGGGCAACAGGAGACAGACACGGGGCATGTGTGGGGGAGGTGGGGGGCAACAGGAGAGAGACACGGGGCATGAGCGCGGAGTGGGGGGTACAGGAGACAGACACGGGGCATGGGTGGGGGCAACAAGAGACAGACACAGGGCATGAACGGGGGTGGGGGAACAGGAGACAGACACGGGGCATGAGCGGGGGTTGGGGGGAACAGAAGACAGACACAGGGCATGAGCGGGGGAGTGGGGGGCAACAGGAGAGAGACACGGGGCATGAGCGGGGGGTGGGGGGTACAGGAGACAGACACGGGGCATGAGCAGGGGGGTGGGGGCAACAGGAGAGAGACACGGGGCATGAGCGCAGAGTGGGGGGTACAGGAGACAGACACGGGGCATGGGTGGAGGGCAACAAGAGACAGACATGGGGCATGAACGGGGTGTGGGGGGAACAGGAGACAGACACGGGGCATGAGCGGGGGGTGGGGGGAACAGAAGACAGACACAGGGCATGAGCGGGGGAGTGGGGGGCAACAGGAGAGACACACAGGGCATGAGCGGGGGGTGGGGGGTACAGGAGACAGACACGGGGCATGAGCGGGGGGGTGGGGAGAACAGGAGACAGACACGGGGCATGAGCGGGGGATGGGGGAACAGGAGACAGATACGGGGCATGAGCGGGGGTGGGGAGAACAGGAGACAGACACAGGGCATGAGCAGGGTGTGGGGGGCAACAGGAGACAGACACGGGGCATGAGTGGGGGGGGGTGGGGGGCAACAGGAGAGAGACACGGGGCATGAGCGCGGAGTGGGGGGTACAGGAGACAGACACGGGGCATGGGTGGGGGCAACAAGAGACAGACACAGGGCATGAACGGGGGTGGGGGAACAGGAGACAGACACGGGGCATGAGCGGGGGGGTGGGGAGAACAGGAGACAGACACGGGGCATGAGCGGGGGATGGGGGAACAGGAGAGAGATACGGGGCATGAGCGGGGGTGGGGGAACAGGAGACAGACACGGGGCATGAGAGGGGGGTGGGGGGTATAGGAGACAGACACGGGGCATGAGCAGGGGGTGGGGCGGTACAGGAGACAGGCACAGGGCATGAGCGGGGGGTGGGGGGCAACAGGAGAGAGACACGGTGCATGAGCGAGTGGTGGGGGGAACAGAAGACAGACACGGGGCATGAGCAGGGGGTGGGGGGCAACAGGAGACAGACGCGGGGGGTGGGGGGCAACAGGAGACAGACACGGGGCATGAGCGGGGGGTGGGGGGAGCAGGAGACAGACACGGGGCATGAGCGGGTGGTGGGGGGAACAGGAGACAGACATGGGGCATGAGCGGGGGTGGGGGGAACAACAGACACGGGGCATGAGCGGGGGGAACAGACACGGGACATGAGCGGGGGGGTGGAGTACAACAGGAGACAGACACGGAGCATGAGCGGGGGGTGGGAAAAACAGGAGACAGACACGGGCCATGAGCGGGGGATGGGGAGAACAGGAGACAGACACAGGGCATGAGCGGGGGCGTGGGGGGCAACAAGAGAGAGACACGGGGCATGAGCAGGTGGGGGGAACAGGAGACAGACATGGGGCATAGGCGGGTGGGGGAACAGGAGACAGACACGGGGCATGAGCGTGGGGTGGGGAGAACAGGAGACAGAGATGGGGCATGAGCGGGGGGCGTGTGGGGCAACAGGAGACAGACACGGCACATGAGGGGAACAGGAGACAGATACGGGCATGAGCGGGGGTGGGGAGAACAGGAGACAGACACGGGGCATGAGCGGGGGGAACAGAATACAGACACAGGGCATGAGCGGGGGGTGGGGGAATGGGAGAGAGACACACAGGGCATGAGCAGGGGTGGGGGGAACAGGACACAGACACAGGGCATGAGCGGGTGGTGGGGAGAACAGGAGACAGACACAGGGCATGAGCGGGGGTGTGGGGGGCAACAGGAGACAGACACGGCACATGAGGGGAACAGGAGACAGATACGGGGCATGAGCGGGGGGTGGGGAGAACAGGAGACAGACACGGGGCATGAGCGGGAGAACAGAAGACAGACACGGGGCATGAGTGGGGGGTGGGGGGAAAGGGAGAGAGACACACGGGGCATGAGCGGGGGTGGGCGGGAGGGGGGAGACACACGGGGCATGAGCGGGGGTGGGGGGAGGGAGAGAGACACACATGACATGAGCAGGGGGTGGGCGGCAGGTGGGGAGAGACACACGGACATGAGCGGGGGTTGGGCGGCGGGTGGGGAGAGACACACGGACATGAGCGGAGGGTGGGAGAGACACACGGGGGGTGGGAGAGACACACGGAGCATGAGCGGGGGGTGGGCGGGTGGGAAGACGAGGGGGGCACGAGCGGGGCATGAGCGGGGGGCGGGAGGGAGAAAGACACACCGACATGGGCGGGAGGGAGAAAGACACATAGGGCCTCATTAGGACCCAGGCGGAGTGGGTTTCCGCCAGCGCTAATCGCGGCGGACCCGTCCGCCGTACTACGAGTTCCCTTAGCGCCATGGAGGTTTTCTCCGCCTGGTTTTACCAGGCGGAGAAAACCATGGCGCTACGGGACCTCGTTGTTAATTACGCCACCGTATTTTACGGTGGCGTAATTAACTCCTTCCCCACTCCCATTATACCCTATGGGGCAAGAATGGGAATGGGGAAGGGCAGAATGGGGATTGGGGATTTACCGCTCCGCCGAGGTCGGAATGGGGCGGTAAATCCGCCAACCCCCATGGCGCTATCGACGGCTTTCCGCCGTGCTTCGCGGTGCATTTAGCACCGCGAAATCCGCCTGGGTCCTAATGAGGCCCATAGACATGAGCGGGGGGAGGGCGGGAGGGAGAAAGACACACGGACATGAGCGGGGGTGGGCGGGAGGGAGAAAGACACACAGACATGAGCGGGGGGTGGGAGGAACAGGAGACGGACACGGGCATGAGCGGGGGTGGGGGACTTACTGTGCAGGCGGGATACAAAACCTCTCATGCGAGGAACAAAGATGGCGGGCGTCTCTGAAGCCAGACGCACTGCACGCTTTCACGCATCCATTGAGAGAGCACGTCAGATGTCTGCGGACATCACGCAAGCTGCTTGCCCAATCACTGTCCTGTCCGCGGAGCAAACAGGGAAGTGTGTCCGCGAAGCAAACACAGATATCACAAATTTTTTTCACTTACATTTTTGTCATTTTTTTAAAAACTACTGGACGGATTTACACCAAATAAAGCAAAGCATGCTTTCGGGACCAAGCCGCCGCTCCTGCCGCAAATTTGGTGTAAATCCGTCCAGCGGTTTGGGCTGTAGGCGTGAGCAAAGTTTTTTCCCATTATCTCTATAGGAAAAAAAAAGTTTGGGACCCCCCCTATAACTTTGACCCCCCTGGACGAATCCTCACCAAACTTTGCAAACAAATTCAGAGTGACCCAAATACTTTTGCAAAGTTTGGTGAAGATTCATCCAGGGAGAGCGAAGTTATAAGCTGCCCAAAAAGTGCTCTTCCTATGGAAACAGCAACTGTATATATATATATATATATATATATATATATATATATATATATATATATATACATATATATTACATGGCCTGCGGTAGTGGCCATGTAGTTATGGTTAAGTTGCTTAACCCATAGGAAGAGCACTTTTTGGGTGGCTCATAACTTCCCTACCCCTGGACAAATCCTCACCAAATCAAGTATATGTCCCACTCTGAATGTATTTGCAAAGTTTGGTGAGGTTTGGATAAGGGGGGGGCAAAGTTATAGGGGGGTCCCAAAATATATTTTTTTCCCATAGACATAATGGGAAAAAAACTTCTGTTGCGCCTACAGCCCAAACCGCTGGACGGAGTCACCAAATTTACGGCAGGAGCGGTGGCTTGTCCTGAAAGCGTGCTTTTGTTAATTTGGTGTAAATCCCTCCAGTCGTTTTTTTTTTTAAACATCCAAAACGTAAGACAAAAAAATGTGTGATAGCTAGGTCCGCTCCACGGACACACTTCCCTGTTCGGTCCGTGGACAGGACTCCGATTGGCTTAGAGGGCAACGTGGTGTCTGCAGACATCGGACGTGCCCACTGATTGGATGGTGAATAGCGTGAAGTGCGTCATATTTTTGGAAACGCTCGCCATCTTGGATTCGCGGAACGCAGCCGGTGTCCACGGACATTGCAGTAAAAACATATTAGAAAACACAACATTGCACTTGTGAAACTAATCAAATAATCTCTAGGGAGGTGAGGGGTGATGAGGATGGGATGGGATATAGCTGCAAGAAGCAAAAAAACAGGTGTTTTTTTTTGCTGAGAAAGTCCACGAAGAGTCCTGGGAAGTTCAGGGACACTTCAGATGTTTGGGGGCAGTTTTTGGATGACATATAACTTTGGCACCACTCAATGAATCTACATGACATTTTGCAATTTCATTCCCGGCATGATTCCGAATGAGTTTGCAACGTTTGGTGGGATTCTGTCAACAGGGGGCAAAATTAGAGGGGGGTCCCAAAAAATTGTAAAGGCTTATAAATGTGGTGCCGTTTGACAAATCTACACAAAGTTTGCAGAAAGATTATACATCGAGATATAAATGCTTTCGTAAAGTCTGAATGGATTTTGTCAAGTGGGGGCTAGGTTATATGATGATTGTATGTGCATACATTTGACACTTATGAACAAAAATAAAACATGGGTGGATTTCCAGCAAACTTGTGTAAGGAGCATTTGCAAGGACCTATTTTTTGACAAGTGTCATAATGTAGGTACAAAAAGTAGTGATATAACTTTGATGACTGAGGTGTAGCCTGTGGCCATGGGCAGTGGCCAGATTGTCCGGGTCATGGAATATGGTCATGACCCGGACAATCTGGCTACTGGCCATGACCACGAGGGACAACACATGAGGTTAAAATGGCCATGTCCACCTGGGACTGGCTTTGTGGTAAAGTTATTCGAAGTTGGGATAGATTTGAAAGGGAAGAAAAATGTGCTTGTGGTAATAAGGTCATAGGGTTCTCTTTTCGCCTTCTACAGGCTTCCACGGAAAGTGAAGAGGGGCCCTGTATGGAACGCCGCCTACCCTTTCCATGGTGGTCATCTTGGAAAAGGATTTTCCACAGACCACAGGTGTCCCGGTGTAGTAAGAAAAATACGTTTTTTAGCACCCCGGGTTCTCGCTTTGGGAACCTAGGGTGCTAATGCCTTCATACCCCAATACAGGGGCTGACATGGGGGGATAATGGTCCAGAGACCTAGTTATGCACCCTTGCTTCGCTTGGGCTGATAACTTGGGCTGCCGGCCCGGTATCCATCGCTCCAGTCCCCACAATATTCCCATTAGCATAACACAAAATGCAAATGAAAATGTTGGAAAATCTTATTGAGTCTATGTACTTTACTGAAAAATATAAAGTTTTTTTTTTTAGTTCTATTCTTTACCTGTGAAAGATGGTTCCTAAAGGAACATTTCTTTTGTTGTTTTTGGATGTATTTTTTTTTTTTTTGGACAGGAGAGCTAAGAACGAAAGGTGGGGAAAAAATGATGGAAGAGGCACCAAACACTAATATGGAGGCATAGGCGGACAGGGGAAAATGTTGCGCGAGTGTTATTTCTAAAGTAGTGGGCAGTGTTTCTCATGCTCCTTGATTACAGCAGTGGTGGTGGCTCTTGGGGAGGAGATATTGCATTAGCTGATGCCATTTTAAGATAAATAGCAGTTTTGCTAAAAGTATGTACTGTGTTAATGGATAATGAGTAGGGAATAGGTGTTGGAGCTGTGCAAGGGAAATTTTGAAATTGAAAGTTCCTAGATCAGTAGAAAATGCAGTTACGAACTGTCCGCGAAGCATGGATCTTACCGTGAAGTGCAGACGGGTTCGCGGACACGTCATCATGCCGATGTTATGGTGAAGTTGGACTAATAAAAACCTACGAAATTCAATGAAAAAACATTGTTAATAGGACGTTATGGTTAAGTTGCACTAATAAAAACCTGTGAAATTCAATGAAAAAATGTTGTTAAGGGGCCATTAGGGTTAAGTTGAAATAATAAAAACCTATGAAATTAAATAAAAAAATCTTTGTTAAGGCAACGTTAATGTTAAGTTGGACTAATAGAAACCTTTGAAATAAGTCCCTTCAAGGAGGTGTGTTTATATTGTTGGTAACGAGATGGTAACAAGATGTGTGGGGTGATTGGGAGACCTATCATGAACTACCTAATCTATAAGAATGTACTCATCTAAAATCATTGTATTGGAATGTTGTTGTTAATACAGAAACCTAATCATATATAAACATAGGCAATGACTGCAGCATGCACCATAGTTCGCGTACCAGCAAACTATGAGTTGTGCTTGCATGTACCTTTCTGCCTGCCAGGTCAGTGGTGGTGCATCCAATCTCCCCATTCCCATTGAGCCCTAAGGAGCTTAGAAGGGAATTGGGAGCATTCTGTTCTGGCGCCCACAAATGGGCAATTACCGGCTCCGGCAGGGCCGTAACGACCCGGTAATTGACCATTCCTGGGTGCCGGAAATTTTTGGAAGTTTGTCGGCAGCCTGCTGGTTTGACTGGCAAGGCTACCACCAAACTTCTAATGAGGCCAAGAGTCATATTGTATATAGCCCATGAACAGAGGTTGGGGTTTCATTTCCTTCGGAAAACTTTTTCCCAGCACTGTCGCTGGAGTCAAAGAACATATAATTTTGTCTTCTAGCCCACAGGTGCTGTTTTCATTCATAGATGTATCATTTATAGCAACTTTCTTATCTATGTTTCCATTTTCTTAATGGTTCTTTAAACATGGGCGACATTATAACATTTTGTAATAAAGCTTCTGTCAAAGATGTAAACTTCAAATATCTGTAGGTTTTCATTGTATAATGCTGATTCTCAGTCCTGTAAAGAAGAAAGCAGAAATAAGGTAGGCCTCAATTCGCTTTTCACTTTTTTTAACAAACATGTTGTATTTTATTTTCATCATAGATTTGACTGTTTTCCCTTTTCTAAAGATTGCTAAACACTTGAAATTTAACTGGGAGGATGACTTTGTGGGCTTGTCATTTAGAGTGGACATAAACACTCTTGTTTTAGATGAGCTGCTGACATCACAATATATCCTTGCATGTGTGTCTTTCAAATGCTTTGCGCAGGATGCAGTCCACAGATTTATTTTTAGATCGTTTTTCTATGCAAAACCAGCTAGATTGGTTGCATCAACATTCCAGTCTAGCCATGCATTTCCAGGGTAAAAAAATGTCATGCCATGGTAAGAAATGGCTGCACTGGTTGCTGGAAAATAACAATCTTACCATGTAATAACACTTATTATGCTTACTTTTTCATTCTTGCCCAGAAAGAATGACTCCACGGGGTGTACCAAAATGATGGTCTTGACACTTAATAACACTTATCATGCTTGCATTATAATAGCTGCCCAGTAAACAATGTCATGCCACAGTAAGGCATAGCTTGATTGGCTGCACCAAAATGTCACTCTAGCCATGTAAAACACTTCTAAATGCTTGCTTTATTGCAGTTGATCAGTACAAAATGTCATGCCACAGTAAGACATGGCTAGACTGGCTGCCCCCAAACTGTCAGTCTAGCCATGTAACAAAACGTATTGGGCCTCATTCCGAGGTTGGTGCTAGTCATGGCTCTATTAGCATCATGACTAGCACCATTACCGGTAACGTGTCCTCCCTGGTTCAATGGGGACTTACCGGTCTAGTCCGACCTTTGCGGGACTGGTAAGTCCCCATTGAAAATGTCAATCCCCATTCACATTTAAGCCCCCATAGGGCTCAATGGGAATGGGGAAGGTGCTAATAAGGGTACCGTAAATGACGGTACCGTTATTAGCTCTGAAGTCCCTTTGCGGGTCCTGTCCTTAACGCCTGCTAAAACCAGGCGTTAAGGAAGGACCCGCAAAGGGACCTCAGAATAGGGCGCAAAGGGATTACCGGCACCGGTGTCATTACCAGTGCCCGGTATCCCTTTGCACCCGGGTCGTAATGACTCCGATTGTGCCTAGAAGTTCATATTTTGCCCAAAATATAATGCTGGCCAAAGTAAGAAATAGCGAGGCTGGCTGCACCAAAACACCAGTCTAGCCATGTAATGACACTTACATGCTTACCGTAGGTGCCCATAAAGAAAATTCAATTCCACAGTGAGACATGGCTAGTTTTTCTGCACCAGAATACAAGTCTAGAAATGCAATACACTTACAATGCTTGTTTCATGTGAGATGCCTATTAAAAATAATGTCACCCTACAGCAGTGATCCTCAAACGTTTTAGGCCTTGGTCCCCCAAGCAAAATGGAGCCAGTCTGGGCCCCCCCAAAAATGCCAAATGGAAAGTAAATCCAAATGGTTATGAACTATCATGCACCGTCACCCCACCCTACTCCCAGTATAGTCCCTGGGCTCCCATGTCTGCTCCCATCACTGTCTCTGGGCTCCTTCATCCCACCCCTAACCGGTCCCTGGGCTCTCCCCACCACACCACAGACCATGGGCTCTCCCCAACATGCTCCCACCACTATCCCATGGCTTCCACTCATTCTGCTCCCACCACACTCCCTGCGCTCCCCCACCCTTCTCACAGCTGGTGATTTTTTTAAGTCAAGGGGCATTCATTTTTCCCCAAGAAATAGTGACCGAACATAGCCTGAACCACTCAAGTGGGGAATCAGGGGGGGTGTCCCTCCACAATTTTATTTTAAATAATGGGTTAAAATGTTGCGTTCTAGAGCATACTTTTAAAACAAATTGGGCAAAAAAGCAACACAGTTTGCAATTGGTGCTGGTGGATATATCTATGGTAGATGTCCAGTAGAAAGATACTATCTCTGTCCCCTGGGCCCCAGAGTGCCTAAAACATTCAACATGAATGTGTTATCATTCTGTTATGTGTGTATGCTAGGCCCAGGGGGGTGTGGGGGAGGGCAGGGAGAAAGTATGGTATTTTTGACGTTTTGACTGGACATCTATAGTAGATGTCCAGTTAAAAAAATACCATCCCTGTCCCCTGGGCTCCACAGCGCCTCAGAAGGAGAGCTGATTTTGGCAGGTGGGTAGGGGGATTATGCAACACAGGCATTTTTAAAATGCTTTCGTTGTACAACCCTCCGCCCCCACACTAGCCAAATCAGCTCCACGGACCAACACAAACACACACATTTACACAGCAAGCACTTTATCATTCACACGAGCACCCATCATCATACGCTCACTCATAACGAAAGCATACATTCATCCATACACATATTTAAATAAAAAATCAATGAAGATAAACTTGTCTTCTGCTCTGGTGGTGAAGTTTCCTCCCCAGCGCTCCAGCTCCTGCATCATGAACAGCCATCAGGAAGCAAGAGCGTCCTGCGTCCTGCAAATGCGTGCAGTGGTCTGTGTGTGGGTGCTGAAACACCCTGCTACGGGCTGCCCTGTCCATATGTGCGAGGAGGTGCAGGAGCTCACCCTCACACATACAGACAGACAATTCCCCAGCCAGCATTTCCAATGAGAGCTATGCAAGACTTGCAAAGCAAAATGTCCCCAGCCTTGCATGGCTCTGTGAGAATATGTGGCTAGGGAACTGAACTGTCGAAGGGAAACAGTGTCGAAGGCTGGCTCCTCGGATCCTCCAAGATGGGTGAGGGGGCCAACGCCACCTCACCCATTATGGATGAGCCGCCAGGCTCGGACTGGCCTATAGGGCAATAGGGCAATGCCCAAACCAAGAATGCAAAATACTGTTGTAGGCCAGTTTTTTGGGCAAAATGGGACACTTCTTTGGCCAATGTGGGCCAGTTTGAGGATTTACTTCACTATTCAGCTAGTAGTTTTGACCATTGTTGCCGAATAAATATTCTTTAAATATCACAATTTGCTTGCATTTTAACAAAAAACACCCCCTTGGTTCTATTCAAACAGTCTGTCGCTAAAGGAATTAATTGCTATTTCCAACTGTAGGCCACTTTTTCATTGGTGCTCGAGACAGTTTTATGCTCCAGTCAGTCCGGCCATGTGAGCCGCCTCTGCCCATTTCCTCCTTTTCAGGCTGGGGTCTCGTGCCCCTCCCCCACCACTGTGAATGTGGCCAGACCACCCTGGGGGGGGGGAAACCCCATGGTTTGAAGACCTCTGCCCTACAGTAAGAAATGGCTAGACATGGTGCACAAAAATACCAGTCTAGCCATGTCACCACACATATCATCTGTGCTTTATCATAGATGTCCTGAATAACATGCAATGCCACAGAAGGAAACAGCTAAACTAGCTGCACCAGAATGTGGGTCTAACCATGTATTAACACTTATCATGTTTATTTTACCATATATTCCCTGAAAAAGTGCCATGCCACAGTAAGCTATACTAGATGTATTGAAATGCCAGTCTAACCACAGAATACCACCTATTGTGTTTGCTTTAATATAGATGCCCAGTAAAAAATGTCATGCCACAGTTAGAAATGTCAGTCTAACCACGTAGTAACACATATTATGCTTACTTTAGCATTGATGCCCATTAAATATTGTGCAGTAACGTACCCTCTCAAACACCGAAATCAGCTCCTCGGCCCAGCACAAACACAAGTGCACACACGTTCACACAACATTCACTGGCCCATTCACACACACATTCTTAAACTATACACTCACTCATTCACACACACACACACCCAGCAACCCATACATAAAACACTCACTCACACAAACATTACATAATATGTAATGCACACCCTTGCAAGCATGCATGCACGCATATAAACATACATCATAAACATGCAAAATCGGCAAGCAGGCACACACTTACAAAAAATATTGTTTTTTTCTTACCTGTTTCCAGAATCAATCCCCGGGTACCGAGGGACTCCCCTTAAGCAGGCCTCTGGCTCCCGCGCTCCACACAGGCAGGAACCATGTAGCAAAATAAGTGGTTTCTTTAAGAAGTCTAAGTGCATGCACTTTCTAAAGTCTGCGCCCCTGTCTCCCTATGCAGGCCGGTCGCATCACCATCCTTCAAAATAAAGCAAGAGAAGTAAAGAGGGGGGGTGACACTTATATCAAGAGAAAAACAATATGGGCTTTTGAAATCATCATCTTCTTTGTGTAATTTGAATAGTGCCTTTTTACCATAGGTATGGTCCCAAGGCGCTGTAGGTTGAATTCCCTCAGGGACGGAAGTCCAAAGTATGGGAAATTCAAGGAGGTGCTCGTATGCGTGTATGCATTAAAGCCATTACAAGGTTATGGGGGGTGGCCAAGTCGAAGCTGGCCACCCATTTCTAATTGACATGTGGATGGGTGGAGCACGGCAGTCTAGAGTGGTAGACTGGAGGGGGTGTGAAAGAGGGTGGTCATTATGTGTGTAGCTACCGTTTCAATTCTTTGTCATGTAAGGGTGCTGCATTCTTATGGCAGACGTGATGTGCAAAGTGCCATCCGAGTTGTGAAGGGAAAGTGTCCGTGCCTTCGGCTAAGATTCGGTAAACGTCGAGTGTGAGAGCTTTGAATACATTTGCCACATTCTAATGCATTCCTAGGTTGCGTGCATTCTGCAAATTCCAAAACATCTGGGTTGATAAACTTTAATGGCTACATTCTAGTTGCAATATACATGCTGCCCTCCTAATATTTTCCAAGTGCATTAACATGCTATCCTCATACATCTTGGAGTGCAATGTACATGCTACCCTCATAGTGTCATCTAAGTGCAGTGCACGTACTATCTTCATAAAATGTTCTAAATGCAATATGCATCTAATCTCATGATATGATCAAAGTGCATTGCACATGATATCCACATATCTTCAAAGTGCAATACACATACAATATATATGCTAATCCTCATAGTGTCATCCAAGTGCAGTGCACGTACTATCTTCATAAAATGTTCTAAATGCAATATGCATCTAATCTCATGATATCAACTAGGTGCATTGCACATGGTATCCACATATCTTCTAAGTGCAATATACATACATGCTATCCTCATAGCAGCATCCGCGTGCAGTGCACGTTCTATCTTCATAAAATGTTCTAAGTGCAATATACTTGCTAATCTCATGATATGATCTAAGTGCATTGCACATGGTATCCACATATCTTCTAAGTGCATTATACATACATGCTATCCTCATAGCAGCATCCGGGTGCACTGCACTTGCTCTCTTCATAAGGAGGAACAACTTTGCATGAACTGCTGTGTGATCAACTACTGAAACTTTGAACACTATCCTAATGCTTACAATTAATAACATCCCTAGACCAGAGCTTTTAGGAACAACCTTTCTTTAAATGTATCCTTACTTCTGGGTCCCATTTTTTGTGATGTATTTATTGTAGGTGTTAAAGCCAGGCAAAATCCTATTTGATGGAAATTAGCTACTATTTTCTGCGTTTATAAAACAGTGGACAGGGATTTGCTGGCTAGGTATCGGCCAATCTTTTTAATCGACTCGACCTTCTAATTGTGCAGTACATTGATTTTATTTTTAAAAAAAGGAGTGTGTAGAGGAAAATCATATTTTTCTACAAATTAATTTGCCTTTTGTGAAAGCTTAGGTACTGATTTTATATGTAATTGCTGCTAAATCGATTTTGCTAAACAAGCACAAAAATAATCATTATTTGTAACCTTTACGTGTCTTAAAATGACCTTCGATGCTGTCAACATGGAAAAACTCTGGCATATTTAAAACAAAACGGGGTACCCAGACGCTTTACAGTAATTTTGCTGCAACCCTAGACGCAGAACAAAGCCATGGTTAGGTTGGGTAAAGATGGAAAGGCAACACCATCTTTTAATGACACCAAAAGAGTGCATCAGGGATGTGTGTGTTGGCAACCCCGCTTTTTCAATTTGCACACACATTAATTATCCATAATGTATATGGTCTTAAAGTGGATCTCGTTTCTATGCATGGTGTTACATTACCAGTCCTCAACCATGCTGAAGTTGAACCTTTTACTGAGAACGAATTGGTTTGCAGAAGTTAATCTCTTACAACTCATTTATGTCTGGGATACAGATTTCTGTAACGTCAGCAACATCTTCTGTAATGCAATTTGCTGCGAAAGAGAAAACTTAACTGGGAAATCATGAAACTGACATAGAAGTGACCCCCTTTTAAATATTAAGTCATGAAATGTGGTTGGAATCAATATCCAAGGTTGCATTTGGAGAAACAATCATTAACACAAGCAATGTGATGCCTTTTAAATGTGCAAAGTATTATAGGGTGCAGGCAGTCAAATGTATTGTGAGGGATTATGTATCCAAATTCTGCAATGGATTTTTTGACATTTTAATCCACGAAACCCAGGTGAATGAATACTGCACAACATGTGGGATTCAACCTCAGATATTCTTAGCTCATGAAAGAATAAGTCAGCTAATAATTCTCTGATCACTTATTGATGTTGTGTTGCTTTGACCTATAGATATGAAGTAGAAGAATCTGGACTAATGATGCACACATATTTGCTCCTGAAGAAGGGTGTATACCCGAAACACATAGAGCTCTGAATATATTGTTTGCAAATATAATGTACTTGTTTTTGCACATTAACCTTTTCTCTTGTTATTATTAAATAGTTTTGCCATTTATAAACGTAACTGATCTTTGTAGATTATTTTTTATCAATCGACCTTGATACTGTATCGAATAGCTGACTGATATCAGTTTAGTGGCGTGCAGTGAGCGTGAGGATCCTTACATTCAGGGCTCGTACATCTTCTTTCTAATTTACTGAAGGCTCACTGAGACTTTAGTAAGTAGGGAAAGTGGCAGATTTTTTAAGAACTACTTCTAGTGAAACAGGTGCACACATTGCTCCGCAATGACATGTTTTATGGGTTTCTGCAGCTTGAAATCATGACAGATCCCCTAGAATCCTTCAACCCACCTCTGATGGTGGTGCTGGAAACCCGAGTGGAGAATGTCGATTTTCCAGCAGCAGCTCAGAATCAGGTCATTTTTGGTTGATTGTTGCACAGTGAGATTTGCTTGACGGGCTACTGACACCTGACACTGTATGCCACGTGATCAATGATAGTTGCACAGTGGGACTTGCTTGATGGGCTACTGACACCTGACACTGTATGCCACGTAATCAATGATTGTTGCAGTATGGGATTTGCTTGATGGGCTACTGACACCTGACACTGTATGCCGCCACGTGATCAATGATTGCTGCACAGTGGGACTTGCTTGATGGGCTACTGACACCTAACACTGGACTTGCTTGATGGGGCACTGACACCTGACACCGTATGCCACGTGATCAATGATTGTTGCACAGTGGGACTTGCTTGATGGGCTACTGACACCTGACACCGTATGCCACGTGATCAATGATTGTTGCACAGTGGGACTTGCTTGATGGGGCACTGACACCTGACACCGTATGCCACGTGATCAATGATTGTTGCACAGTGGGATTTGCTTGATGGGCTACTGACACCTGACACTGTATGCCACATGATCAATGATTGTTGCACAGTGGGATTTGCTTGATGGGCTACTGACACCTGACACTGTATGCCACATGATCAATGATTGTTGCACAGTGGGACTTGCTTGATGGGGCACTGACACCTGACACCGTATGCCAAGTGATCAATGATTGTTGCACAGTGGGACTTGCTTGATGGGCTACTGACACCTGACACCGTATGCCACGTGATCAATGATTGTTGCACAGTGGGACTTGCTTGATGGGCTACTGACACCTGACACTGTATGCCACGTGATCAATGATTGTTGCACAGTGGGATTTGCTTGATGGGCTACTGACACCTGACACTGTATGCCACGTGATTAATGATTGTTGCACAGTGGGATTTGCTTGATGGCTACTGACACCTGACACTGTATGCCAGGTGATCAATGATTGTTGCACAGTGGGATTTGCTTGATGGGCTACTGACACCTGACACTGTATGCCACGTGATCAATGATTGTTGCACAGTGGGATTTGCTTGATGGGCTACTGACACCTGACACTGTATGCCACGTGATCAATGATTGTTGCACAGTGGGATTTGCTTGATGGGATACTGACACCTGACACTGTATGCCACGTGATCAATGATTGTTGCACAGTGAGATTTGCTTGATGGCTACTGACACCTGACACTGTATGCCACGTGATCAATGATTGTTGCACAGTGGGATTTGCTTGATGGACTACTGACACCTGACACTATATGCCACGTGATCAATGATTTTTGCACAGTGGGATTTGCTTGATGGGGCACTGACACCTGACACTGTATGCCACGTGATCAATGATTGTTGCACAGTGGGATTTGCTTGATGGGCTACTGAAACCTGACACTGTATGCCACATGATCACTGATTGCTGCACAGTGGGAGTTGCTTGATGGGGCACTGACACCTGACACTGTATGCCACGTGATCAATGATTGCTGCACAGTGGGAGTTGCTTGATGGGGCACTTGCACCTGACACTTTATGCCACGTGATCAATGATTGTTGCACTATGGGATTTGCTTGATGGGCTACTGACACCTGACACTGTATGCCACGTGATCAATGATTGCTGCACAGTGGGATTTGCTTGATGGCTACTGACACCTGAGACTGTATGCCACGTGATCAATTATTGTTGCACAGTGGGATTTGCTTGATGGGCTACTGACACCTGAAACTGTATGCCACGTGATCAATGATTGTTGCACAGTGGGATTTGCTTGATGGCTACTGACACCTGACACTGTATGCCACGTGATCAATGATTGCTGCACAGTGGGATTTGCTTGATGGGCTACTGACACCTGAAACTGTATGCCACGTGATCAATGATTGCTGCACAGTGGGAGTTGCTTGATGGCTACTGACACCTAACACTGTATGCCACGTGATCAATGATTGTTGCACAGTGGGATTTGCTTGATGGCTACTGACACCTGACACTGTATGCCACGTGATCACTGATTGTTGCACAGTGGGATTTGCTTGATGGCTACTGACACCTGAAACTGTATCCCACGTGATCACTGATTGTTGCACAGTGGGATTTGCTTGATGGCTACTGACACCTGAAACTGTATGCCACGTGATCACTGATTGTTGCACAGTGGGATTTGCTTGATAGGCTACTGACACCTGACACTGTATGCCACGTGATCAATGATTGTTGCACAGTGGGATTTGCTTGATGGGCTACTGACACCTGAAACTGTATGCCACGTGATAAATGATTTTTGCACAGTGGGATTTGCTTGATGGGCTACTGACACCTGAAACTGTATGCCACGTGATCAATGATTGTTGCACAGTGGGATTTCCTTGATGGGCTACTGACACCTGAAACTGTATGCCACGTGATCACTGATTGTTGCACAGTGGGATTTGCTTGATGGGCTACTGACACCTGAAACTGTATACCACGTGATCACTGATTGCTGCACAGTGGGTCTTGCTTGATGGGCTACTGACACCTGACACTGTATGCCACGTGATCAATGATTGCTGCACAGTGGGACTTGCTTGATGGGCTACTGACACCTGACACTGTATGCCACGTGATCAATGATTGTTGCACAGTGGGACTTGCTTGATGGGGCACTGAAACCTGACACTGTATGCCACGTGATCAATGATTGTTGCACAGTGGGACTTGCTTGATGGGGCACTGACACCTGACACTGTATGCCACGTGATCAATGATTGTTGCACAGTGGGATTTGCTTGATGGGCTACTGACACCTGACACTGTATGCCACGTGTTCAATGATTGTTGCACAGTGGGATTTGCTTGATGGGCTACTGACACCTGACACTGTATGCCACATGATCAATGATTGTTGCACAGTGGGATTTGCTTGATGGGCTACTGACACCTGACACTGTATGCCACGTGATCAATGATTGTTGCACAGTGGGATTTGCTTGATGGCTACTGATACCTGACACTGTACGCCACGTGATCAATGATATTTGCACAGTGGGATTTGCTTGATGGGCTGCTGACACCTGACACTGTACGCCACGTGATCAATGATTGTTGTACAGTGGGATTTGCTTGATGGGATACTGACACCTACCACTGTATGCCACGTGATCAATGATTGTTGCAAAGTGGGATTTGCTTGATGGGCTACTGACACCTGAAACTGTATAGCACATGATCAATGATTGTTGCACAGTGGGAGTTGCTTGATGGGGCACTGACACCTGACACTGTATGCCACGTGATCAATGATTGTTGCACAGTGGGAATTGCTTGATGGGCTACTGACACCTGAAGTTGTTTGCCATGTGATCACTGATTGTTGCACAGTGGGACTTGCTTGATGGGCTACTGGCACCTGAAACTGTATGCCACGTGATCACTGATTGTTGCACAGTGGGACATGCTTGATTGGATACTGGCACCTGAAACTGTATGCCAAGTGATCACTGATTGTTGCACAGTGGGAGTTGCTTGATGGGCTACTGGCACCTGAAACTGTATGCCACGTGATCAATGATTGTTGCAGAGTGGGATTTGCTTGATGGGCTACTGACACCTGAAACTGTATGCCACGTGATCAATGATTGCTGCACAGTGGGATTTCCTTGATGGGCTACTGACACCTGAAACTGTATGCCACGTGATCACTGATTGTTGCACAGTGGGATTTGCTTGATGGGCTACTGACACCTGAAACTGTATGCCACGTGATCAATGATTGTTGCACAGTGGGATTTGGTTGATGGGCTACTGACACCTGAAACTGTATGCCACGTGATCAATGATTGTTGCACAGTGAGATTTGCTTGATGGGCTACTGACACCTGAAACTGTATGCCACGTGATCACTGATTGCTGCACAGTGGGATTTGCTTGATGGGCTACTGACACCTGAAACTATATACCACGTGATCACTGATTGCTGCACAGTGGGTCTTGCTTGATGGGCTACTGACACCTGACACTGTATGCCACGTGATCAATGATTGCTGCACAGTGGGACTTGCTTGATGGGCTACTGACACCTGACACTGTATGCCACGTGATCAATGATTGTTGCACAGTGGGACTTGCTTGATGGGGCACTGACACCTGTCACTGTATGCCACGTGATCAATGATTGTTGCACAGTGGGACTTGCTTGATGGGGCACTGACACCTGACACTGTATGCCACGTGATCAATGATTGTTGCACAGTGGGATTTGCTTGATGGGCTACTGACACCTGACACTGTATGCCACGTGTTCAATGATTGTTGCACAGTGGGATTTGCTTGATGGGCTACTGACACCTGACACTGTATGCCACATGATAAATGATTGTTGCACAGTGGGATTTGCTTGATGGGCTACTGACACCTGACACTGTATGCCACGTGATCAATGATTGTTGCACAGTGGGATTTGCTTGATGGCTACTGATACCTGACACTGTACGCCACGTGATCAATGATTGTTGCACAGTGGGATTTGCTTGATGGGCTGCTGACACCTGACACTGTATGCCACGTGATCAATGATTGTTGTACAGTGGGATTTGCTTGATGGGCGACTGACACCTAACACTGTATGCCACGTGATCAATGATTGTTGCAAAGTGGGATTTGCTTGATGGGCTACTGACACCTGAAACTGTATGCCACGTGATCAATGATTGTTGCACAGTGGGAGTTGCTTGATGGGGCACTGACACCTGACACTGTATGCCACGTGATCAATGATTGTTGCACAGTGGGAATTAGAAGTCTCTGAAAGTGCATGAAACCCATCATATCTCACCAACACGCTTACTCTCTCCTTACATCACCACTCAACTAGAACACAGAGATACTATGACACCATTCGGTATAACTGTTCTCATATCAACATTCGCTGCTCACTCCACATCATTCTAAATAATCACTGCTGGCTACACACCCCCCAGCAAGGCGTTCTCCTCAGGCCTAACGCAGCCACATCCGATCTGGATTAATCCTGCCAGAACGAACACATACTCCTGACCTCTCAACCACCACACCTACCGCTAGAAAGCAGCTATTACACTGATATTGCACGAGCTGTACACATACCTGGTGCTCACATGCACCTTTTGACTCTCTCTACTCTCTCTACTGATATGAACTTCGGTTCCCAAGGGCGTTCAACCTACCAGCGCCTTCAGACCATACCAATGGTATATAAGGCGCTATATAAATGCAAAATAACAATAACAATAACAATAACAACAATTGCTTGATGGGCTACTGACAACTGAAGTTGTTTGCCATGTGATCACTGATTGTTGCACAGTGGGACTTGCTTGATGGGCTACTGGCACCTGAAACTGTATGCCACGTGATCACTGATTGTTGCACAGTGGGACATGCTTGATTGGATACTGGCACCTGAAACTGTATGCCACGTGATCACTGATTGTTGCACAGTGGGAGTTGCTTGATGGGCTACTGGCACCTGAAACTGTATGCCACGTGATCAATGATTGTTGCAGAGTGGGATTTGCTTGATGGGCTACTGACACCTGACACTGTATGCCACGTGATCAATGATTTTTGCACAGTGGGATTTGCTTGATGGGGCACTGACACCTGACACTGTATGCCACGTGATCAATGATTGTTGCACAGTGGGATTTGCTTGATGGGCTACTGACACCTTACACTGTATGCCACGGGATCAATGATTGTTGCATAGTGGGATTTGCTTGATGGCTACTGACACCTGACACTGTATGCCACGTGATCACTGATGGCTGCACAGTGGGATTTGCTTGATGGGCTACTGACACCTGAAACTGTATGCCAGGTGATCAATTATTGTTGCACAGTGGGAGTTGCTTGATGGCTACTGACACCTGACACTGTATGCCACGTGATCAATGATTGTTGCACAGTAGGATTTGCTTGATGGCTACTGACATCTGACACTGTATGCCACGTGATCACTGATTGTTGCACAGTGGGATTTGCTTGATGGCTACTGACACCTGAAACTGTATGCCACGTGATCACTGATTGTTGCACAGTGGGATTTGCTTGATGGGCTACTGACACCTGACATGTATGCCACATGATCACTGATTGTTGCACAGTGGGATTTGCTTGATGGCTACTGACACCTGAAACTGTATGCCACGTGATCAATGATTGTTGCACAGTGGGATTTGCTTGATGGGCTACTGAAACCTGACACTGTATGCCACGTGTTCAATGATTTTTGCACAGTGGGATTTGCTTGATGGGGCACTGACACCTAACACTGTATGCCACGTGATCACTGATTGTTGCACAGTGGGATTTGCTTGATGGGCTACTGACACCTGAAACTGTATGCCACGTGATCAATGATTGTTGCACAGTGAGATTTGCTTGATGGGGCACTGACACCTGACACTGCATGCCTTGTGATCACTGATTGTTGCACAGTGGGATTTGCTTGATGGGATACTGACACCTGAAACTGTATGCCACGTGATCACTGACTGTTGCACAGTGGGAGTTGCTTGATGGCTACTGACACCTGAAACGGTATGCCACGTGATCACTGACTGTTGCACAGTGGGAGTTGCTTGATGGCTACTGACACCTGAAACTGTATGCCACCTGATCACTGGTTGTGGCACAGTGGGAGTTGCTTAATGGGCTACTGACACCTGAAACTGTATGCCACGTGATCACTGACTGTTGCACAGTGGGACTTGCTTGATGGGCTACTGGCACCTGAAACTGTATGCCACGTGATCACTGACTGTTGCACAGTTGGAGTTGCTTGATGGCTACTGACACCTGAAACTGTATGCCACGTGATCACTGATTGTTGCACAGTGGGTGTTGCTTGATGGGATACTGACACCTGAAACTGTATGCCACGTGATCACTGACTGTTACACAGTGGGAGTTGCTTGATGGCTACTGACACCTGAAACTGTATGCCACCTGATCACTGATTGTTGCACAGTGGGATTTGCTTGATGGGCTACTGGCACCTGCAACTGTATGCCACGTGATCACTGACTGTTGCACAGTGGGACTTGCTTGATTGGATACTGGCACCTGAAACTGTATGCCACGTGATCACTGACTGTTGCACAGTGGGAGTTGCTTGATGGCTACTGACACCTGAAACTGTATGCCACGTGATCACTGATTGTTGCACAGTGGGTTTTGCTTGATGGGATACTGACACCTGAAACTGTATGCCACGTGATCACTGACTGTTGCACAGTGGGAGTTGCTTGATGGCTACTGACACCTGAAACTGAATGCCACCTAATCACTGATTGTTGCACAGTGGGACTTGTTTGATGGGATACTGGCACCTGAAACTGTATGCCACGTGATCACTGATTGTTGCACAGTGGGAGTTGCTTGATGGGATACTGGCACCTGAAACTGTATGCCACGTGATCACTGATTGTTGCACAGTGGGAGTTGCTTGATGGGCTACTGGCACCTGAAACGCTATGCCACGTGATCACTGACTGTTACACATTGGGACTTGCTTGATGTGCCATGTGATCACTGGACATCGGATCAGACACTTGACACGCTAGAGATTTGAGCAAGTGAGCCCTTCAGGACTGCACTGCATTTATTTTGCACTGCATGTATGATGATACACAGTAGACTGCATGAATCTCACTGGCACACATGCTTACAAACTTTGTCTGGGCTGGACACAATTCTTTATTTCAAGTACCTTGTCTGTTCCGAAAACTCCTACATTAAACTCCAAGGTTCACGGTAATTTGCTTCTGCCCTAAAAACAAAAATCAATTTTCTGTCTGTGTGGAAAAATGAAGTTGACTTTGCCTTGATTGGATCGGACTAGGCCAGGCTCTGGCGCACTACCTCTGTGGTTTGGGAGGCTCAGTGTTTGCACAGAAGGACGAACACAGGAACTGACAGACCAAGCAAGTGAGCATAGCGTTGCCTGAAGACCTTTCACAATCATGCTCTTGAAACATCCCACCTTCCCCCTGAGAAGTAAATAGTAGGATGTGCAGAGCCTGCATCTTTCCTGACATCCACAATAACATGTTACTCAGCGTAGATTCAAATATCAGTGTGGCGGGGCAGCGGCCACTACGTATGGCCTTTATAAAGCACAACCCCCCTGGGGGGCAACAAAGCACTGCACACACTGGAGGGGCCCACAAGGGGGGCTTAGAGGCAGCGTTGTAGCTTTGATGAGTAGGGCATGCGTGGAGGGGGCTAATTACAGGGATTAACTCATTTACATTAAGGATATAGCATAAGGCAACAAGGTTTGAGGAACTCTTTTCTAAAAGAAAATGTTCCTTCTGCCGGGATAATAATAATAATAATAATAATAATAATAATAATAATAATAATAATAATAATAATTAATAATAATAATGATAATAATAAACTAATAATGATTATTATTATTATCATTATTATTATCATCATTATAATAGCAACAGGGTTAATACATAACATAATTAATTAAGCATGACTAATACACATGAATGGGGCTATGCTTTCCAATAGCAGACATTCTAGTTATGCATTATACTAATGGCAAGTATTCTGCAACCTGTGGTTCGCGGGACGTGTTGGACTACAACTCACCTGACCCTTTAACATTGACTCTGCTAACTAAGGCTGATGGGAGTTTGCAGACCCCTAACATAAGGTAGGACTTGGAGATGTGGCTTCATTTCGTAAGAGGAATAAGCCACTCTTCTTTGAAGCCACTCGCAGTGCCCGAGGAGGTCTCCTCACAAGTACCCTACTCAAAGATGACCGCTAGAGAGACAGCATCATGACCACACCAGACTGCAGCTCCTGGTGTCCCACTGTTCCCTCCACTAATCTCCCTTCACTAATCATCTAAGCCTCTACACCCAAACACACTCCTGCCTATGAACTAAGTCAGTCACTGTCACACTATAACACAACTTGAAAAAGGATACAGACTTATAAAGGATACAGAATCAGCATCCACCTTGGGAGCCCCTCTGCTCTGGGATATCTTGAACGCGATGTTAACAAGACTTTCCCCCCAAGAGCGCAGCCTGTAGAAATAAACTATAACTAACAGGCCAGGGGCTTGAGTGAAAAGGCAGGTGCAGCGACAACAGAGCTAAGGGAACAAAGCAAAAACGATGGTTCAAGAGAGCAGCCAGAGTTACCAAAGTGCAGCAATCACCCGCCCGCAATTACCCTCTCTTACCTGCTTAGCCAAGAGGAAGTCCCGTAACCTATGTGAGTTCAGCAAAGTGATGACAAGGTGAAGAAGGAAGAAAGTCTCAGTTGAAGGAAGTCTGTGCAATAATCCACCTAACCCGAACGGCACGAGGGCGCAACTAGATAGTCCAAATATAATCCCCAAGGAATTCAGCAAAGCGTCCCCAAAGTGAAAATATCCAATCCAAGTAGTGACCACCAAATCAGGAGAGCATCCAATCGGTCACTTCGATGTGTAGAGCAATGTTTCTTGTGATGAGAGCAGCGTTGATGATAGATCCAGAAAAGGAGTGTTTTGTGGGCTTGTGAAATACGTGAGGTTGAAGGGTTCAGAAAGCCAGTGGAGTTAGCAGCCAGTAGAGAGAAAAGAAACTTGAACAGAGGTCTAGTTCAGATTTTCCTAATGTTCTGAATTGCGTTGAACTTGAGGTTAACAAAATTCCAAGGCGTCACAACAAACAAGGGCAAGAGGGAAACAGTCCGTTTGGAAAAGCCGTGTGTTTGTTTACCAAGGGAAAACAGCCGAGGGAAATGGCGCCAGAAACCGTAGGGACAAAACGTTCAAGAGGAATCCTTAAAACATAAGCCGGGTCAAGAAAACACAGGAATCAGGATGTCAATAAATCGGGCACTCAAACTAATTACTTAGTTTAGGAGCACCCGTTGCAGGGATACGCCGTACAAAATACTGGTATCATTTCCAGGACGCAAGACACGTTGCGTGCCCTTCACGTGACCGCGGGAAGAAGGAATGCTGGATAATGTAGTGCGGCATATTCCACGAACTGAAAGCAGTCGCCAGGGCAGCTTCCACATGGAAATAGATGCCCTCGGACGTCTGTAAGCAGGAATGAGGGGCATGACAGTCACTCACAGAGCAATTAATAAAACCCTCCCGGCAGACATCAAATGACAGACTGCTACACCTGGGCAATCGATTTGCATAGCACAGTTCCGGCCAATGCATCTAGCAACACGGGCACAGAAGGCTCCCCTCTGGGCAAAAATGGCTTTATATGTGTATATGTGTTAAGTTTTCATTTTAAAACTATGACACATTAAATAAATAAATAAATAAATAAATAAATAAATAAATAAATAAACAAAATGGCTTATGCCTTTGACACCTAGAAACAGACCTGCATGCAGAGCTCCGGGGTTCTTCTGGTTGGCATGCATCAGCACCACAGCCAAGCTAGCATGCATTTTCCCTCTCGTCTCACTTACCTCACCCGCTATCTTTCTGGTCTGCCTGGAGACCATGGAAATGGCTGCAGTACACATGATACATTCCAGAGCTATAACATGACATGTCCCATGCCTTTGGTGACATTGTGAAATCTATATGTGTGTGTGGCCGCACTCGGGAGTTAAGTTAGTGCTGGGGGTCCTCTCCGGAGGCAGTGGGAAACAGATCCTAGAACAGATCAACACTCACTGATCTGTTACCCCCGCACAGGACTCAATAAAGACAAGTCGTGAAAAGTTGATTAAGTAATGATTGTTACATGTTTTTCCATGTGTTTGGAAACATCAATTATTTCTCACATGGGGTTTAGATGTACTCCACTGTATGCTGTATCATGTCTCTGAGCAAATGCCCCTTATCAAATGTACTACAATGGTATATCAAAACAAAAATCTCTTAATATCTTGATAAAGGAACTAAAATTTCTCTAATGAACTGCAACCTCCTGCTTTAAATTTTAAATTACCATGCTGCAATATGACCTGGTGGATACAAGGGCCCCCGGCTAATGGAAAATATAGTTTTGAGTAGTATATTACAGGGTCAGCGATAACGAACCTGTAGTTATGGCTAAGTTGTCTTTCCCATAGGAAGAGCAGTTTTCTTGCAGTTTATAACTTTTTAAAAATTTTTTATTTATTTTTATTATTTTAAACAAACAAAACCAACAAACAATACAGCTTTTTGGGACGTACATAATCAATATCAAACCGTCACATTATACAGTGTTATTCTCCGTCCTCTCCCTACCCACCCCATAAACTTGAGCCGGCTCATCCGTGTCATCTACGGGAGCGTTTTCGGAATCACAGTGCTTGTAGACTCGTCTGAGTCTTCAATTTCATGGTTACCCTGGTGGGGGTTTACCATAGAGGTCACTAATTGTGGCCAGGCTATCAAGGGGCCCACTTCCTCCTCACCCCCCCTGCTAATGGCTTAAAACCATAGTACTGATTCTGCTTCCGCCCATCTCAGGAGATCCGCCCACCATGTCTCCACCCTGGGTATGTGGTCCGCCTTCCAGACCATTGCGATCCTACGCTTGACCACGATTTAAGCCAGGTCCTTCATCTTGCTTATGTGCTTTAGATTGCGTGGCCTGGGAAAAATCCCGAGCATGCATGCCCCAGCTGACCCCACATCCAGCACCACTCCCCCACCGGCCATCTTAGTCTTTCTTTCATCCCAGAATCTGTGCACCTCGCGACAGGCCCAGAACATGTGTAGCAACCCCGCCTCCTCACACCTGGGGCATTTCTGTGTGGCCGAGCCTCCAAACCTGGCATTTTCCTGGGGGTCAGATAAGCCCTATGGGTGACATACAGCTCTCTCCCATTGCCCCTCTGTCATGGGTCCTCCTACCTCCTCCTCCCAGTCCTGCCTCAGTTGAAGCAGTTCCTTCCCAGCCTTAGCTCTCAGGAGCTCGTCTACCCTGGATATTTCGTGCCCGCCCTCCGAAACATCGTACATCGTTTCCAGGGCGGCATCAGGTTCTTCCGCCAACACCGTCTCAGGCCACCTCTCCCTCACCCGTTTTGTGAGTCTGGTGTAAGTTATATATTGGCCTCTATGCACCCGTGTCTCCTCCTGCAAACTCTGGAATTCTAATACTTCCCCCTCCTGCCATATATCCCCGAAGGTGGCCAAGCCCATCGGTTCCCAGTATCTGCGAACTACCTCAAGCAATTGGGAGTCGTTTCCACACAGCGCCACCAGCAGAACCTGCTGGGAGAGCGTATCCGGATCACCCACCGTTCTCCACGTCCTGCGCCAGACCTCCCAACCCAGCTCCAATACTCTCCCTCTTCCCACCAGTTTACTCTTTTGTAGCCACACTGTCTCTCTCAGAAAGTATGGAGCCAAGTTGCCCTGCAAAAGTCTAGTTTCTGCCGAGTCCTCTGACAACAACCACCTGGCTACAAACAACAGCTGCCCCGCCAGATAATAAAGCTCAAAGTTCAGCACACGAGTTCTATAGTTTCCACAGGGCCACTTTGTTCCTGGAGTTGCCCCATATGAAGCTCCTGCACATACCATGAAGTCTCTTGAAAAAACTTCTGGGAATCAAATACGAGTCTGGGAAAAACAACTATTTTGAACAAAGCTGCTCTCCCCATCATAGATAGGGGTAATCTAGACCAGAACACAATACTATTCTTAACTCCCTCAATCGCTTTCTCTGTATTATGTTCGTGCTCTGTTTCCGTTCTGTGATAAATGTTTACTCCCAGATACCTAAATGTCTCAGGTTGCCAGGGTATTTGCAGGATAGGCAGCCTCTCCAACGGGACACTCTTATACCTTCCCGAGGGGAACAAACTAGACTTCCCGGGGTTCACTGATATGCCCGAGAGGGTGGCATAACGATCCATCACCTCCAGTACATATTGCAGGTTTTCCTCTGGGTAGCGCAAATAGAGGAGCATGTCATCTGCATACAGCGATATCAGGTGCATGCCACTTATCGTACGAATCCCCACCTCCCCGTATTGTTGTCGCAGGCATATTGCCAGCGGCTCTAGTGCCAGTATGTATAACATGGGTGACCAGGGGCATCCCTGTCTGGTCCCTCTGCTGAGTTGCCATTTGTCTGAAATTGTGGATCCCGTTTTAACTCCCGCTACCGGGGTGCAATATAACATCTGGACCCACCTGATGTATCCAGGGCCCATTCCGTAACCTTTCAGGGTCGCTTTCAACCATGGCCACTGCACCGATCAAAGGCTTTGACCGCGTCTAGTGACACGATAGCCAACTCACCCGTGTCCTCCCCAGTGTAATCAATGATATGGTGCAGCCTCCTGTGGTTGTCTGTGATATTCCTACCAGGGACATAGCCCGTCTGATCTGGGTGTATCAACTTACCAATCACCCTCTTTAGCCTATTGGCTAATACTGCCGTGAGTATTTTACTGTCCTGATTGAGCATGGACAAGGGTCTATAGGACCCGCACTCCATGGCTGGCTTGCCTGGTTTCAGAAGTGGGATGATCACTGCCTCGCGGAGGGACGGTGGCAATTCCCCCCACTCGTAGGCTTCATTAAACATGTCAAACAACGGCTGGAATAGCTCCTGCTTGTATGTCTTATCAAACTCGCTACGCAACCCATCTGACCCAGGCGCCTTACATGTGGGCAGATGTTGGATCACCACTTCCAGTTCGTCCGAGGTAACAGGGGCATCCAGATCTGCACGTTCTAGGTCATCCAGGGTGGGCAGCCCTATATCCTGTATTGTTCCCAGTATTTCTTGGTTCATATCTTCCCCTGTGTCCTCGTATAGTTGTCTATAATACTTGAGGAACTCCTCATTTACACCCTCCTGGGTGTTACGGGTTCGGCCTTCCGCATCCCTGATCTCTCTAATCACTGAGCGGGGGGTCTCGCTCTTATACAGCCAGGCCAGCAATCTACCCGGCTTATCCACCCCTGCATGTAGTCTCTCCGTGCATTTCTTGTAATTTAATTTGCATAATCTATCCCAGAGTCCACTGCAGGTTAACTGTAAGTCTTTTATCTTGGCACTGTTCTCCCGGGTTGTCTCCTCATTTTGCATGAGACCCTCCAGCTCTCTTTCTGATTCCTGAAGTTCCCGTTCAATGCCCCCTTGGAGCCCTTTAGATTTCGATATAGCGCCCCCCCGCACCACCACCTTAAACGCCTCCCACACTGTACCCACAGAGCGTACACTGCCCGTATTAGTTTCAAAATATTCCTCGATGGCCTCCCTCAGGTCCTCTCGAAACCCTGCATCTTGTAACGCCTCAGTTCTGAGTCTCCATGTCGGGATGCGCACCCTGGGGGATTGGTATTGCCAATCTACGACCAGAGGCGAGTGATTGGATAATACCCAAGCCATATATTCTGCTCCCATCGTTCCTCCCACTATCTCGGACGCTCCAAACACATCGTCTAGCCTCGTGTGCAAGTCATGAGGTGCTGCGTAGTGCGAGTATTGTCTATCCAATGGATGCAACTTCCTCCAGACATCCACTAGGCCTAGGTCTTCCAACATTGTCCCCAGCGCTTTAGCCACAGGTGCTGGCTTCCCTAAATTGTCATCCGACCTGTCTATTCTAGGATTCAGGGTACAATTAAAGTCCCCTCCCCACACTATCGCGCCACCCGCCAGGGGGCTAATCTTACTGTATAGGGACCTAAAGTAAGCCGCCGTATCATGGTTAGGGGCATACAAATTGATGATGTGCACCTCTCTGTTCTCCAGGAGTCCCGTTACCACCACCATTCTGCCCTCTGGCTCTATTGTCTACCTGAGCACCTGGAACGGCACGTGCGGTGCCACCCATGTGACCCCCCCTCTTGCATATGTCGAAAAGGTGGCCCGATACAGCATCACTTTGTTGTGTTTTAAGTAACTGTTTAGGCACCGCACATTCCAGGCCACCACTCTATGATTACCCGATGCCATCTAATCGGTGTGCTCCCAATCCACTCCTCCGACTCTTACCCTTCCCAGTCTCAACAATTCCCCCCCTGTACCCCAACTCCACCCCACTGCCCACTGCACACAACCCAACCCCTCCCCCCACCCTACCCTACCCCAACAAATGCCCAGCTCCATCCCTGGATCTCAGGCCCACCCGCGTCTGTCCTATCTAGCGTCCGAGGACTAGGACCCCGCAGGGCGTCACCGATCTAACAGTGACCTAACTAGGTATACTACTAATGGGTTTAAGGGATGACTCCTAGGTGCTCCCACTTATCTGTTTAGGGTTGTTGCGCCCAGTAGAGCCCGCCAGCTTATCTTGCCGCGCACTCCCCACAAGCTTAATTGAACTCTATATTCAAGTCCCAATGTCCTAGCCATGTCCCTGAGGAGGATACAGCTGTGTGCTACTTATCTCCTGAAGCCCCCATCTGGATATCCGGTTCCTGAGGGTGGCCCTGCATCCAGCCATTCCATCGCATCTTTCGGCGTCTCAAAGAACAGGGTTTTGTTCTTGTAGAACACTTTCAACTTGGCTGGGTAAAGCAACATATAACGATGGCCTGCTTCTTTTAATCTTCTTTTCACCGACCCAAAGTTCATCCTGCTTCGCTGTACGTGCAGCGTATAGTCCGGATATGCCGTGATTTTTGCCGACCCCCTTTCGATCGTTCCTCCCTTCTGAAAAAATTTGAGTATCTTGTCCCGGTCTCGATAGTTCAGAATGTTTGCGATCAGCGGTCGTGGGGGGGGTTCCCGGTGGCGGTCTTCTTGTCAAGGCCCTGTGCGCCCTTTCAACTGCGAACCCCCGGGTCAGCGCCCCACCAGTTATCTCCTGCAGGAGCATGGTTTCCACATATTCTGTTGGGTTGGGACCCTCCATTCCTACCGGCAAACCGACAATTCGTATGTTGTTTCGTCTGGCCCGCCCTTCCGGCTCCTCCGCTTTGTCCTCTAGGTTGCCCACCCGCTGCACGAGGGCATGTAGCTCCGATCCATGTGCGGCACACGCTGCAGTATTCGGGGCCATCTCCTTCTCCAAGTTCCCGGTGCGCTCCGCAATCGTCCGCACATCCAGTCTCAGCAGGTTCACTTCCTCTTGGACCGCACCAATCTTGAGGTCCAGGCCCACCTTCAGTTCGTTCATTGCCTGGCCCAGTTTAGTCTCCCAGGTCACTTTCAAGTTTGTAATTGCTGCTAGCACCTCCTGGATCGTGCCCTGTGCCTCCGCCTCTGTCGTGGGGGTCTCCTTGCTTTTGCCTCCCTCCGCACCTGGGGGCGTCTTGGTGTAGGCCTGTATCGTGGGCTGTTTGGTCCTGGGTCTGACCACTTTATTAGACATCCTGCCGTGTTGTCTGGGTGTAAACCAGCTGCACCTCCCCGTGCACAAAGGTCTGCGTGGCACCAGGCCACTCTTGGCAGTATAGGGCCATAGCGGCTATGCCCATGTGTATCTTGGTCGCTCGCCTCACCCTTAGAGTGGGCTGTGTCCACCCACGTACTTGCGCACTCTCGGTGTCATGACCCCGGTCTCTGCCTTACTCCATGGGCACCTTCCAAGTTCAGTCTGGCTTCACTGCGGGCCCAGCATCAGCCGCGAGTTCTCGGTGGGTCTCGTCAGTTACCATCTATGCGCATTCGTGCTCCGGGCGCACGCCTCTTCAGGCATCTTGCTGTCTCGATCTTGTCTCTCAGCTCGCAAAGCATAAGCGCGGTCCGGGCAGTCTGCCTTCTTTCCTCCGCTTCTCCACACCACGGCCCCTTTGGGTCTATTTCTTAAAACAGGATCCTGAAATCCATTACTGGTACCGTCTGATCCTTCCATCAGCTATCACTGCAGAGCGTCCATGACCCTCGATGATCCCTTTGTTCCCGCAGCCATTTTGTTTCCATTTTTCGAGTCGGGGCCCGCAGTAATACAAATGGGTATAACTTTGTGTCCGTGCATCCCATGTGCACCAAAAGTTCAGCGAGTACGGCCCCCACCTTCATAGTCACGGATGTTAATTCACAGCGCTGGCAGGCATCCGTGCGTGCACTTTTTCCCCAGGATCAATACAGGATCGAAGGAGCTCCTCCGGAGCACATCACTTTACATGGCCGTCCTAGCCACGCCCCGGTTTATAACTATCGCATCATTTGACGAATCTGCACAAAACTTTGCATAGACCCGACTGAATTTTGTGTAAAAGTTCGGAGCGGTTTCGTCAAGGTGGGCGGGTAGGGCCAGCAGTTGGGAGGTCCCAAAATTTAGAATTCCAGATAAACATGAATGGTACTTGTACACAGATTTGTACCAAACTTAAGCAAGGAGCAGTGGCCTCGTCCTGAAAGCGTGTTTTTGCAAATTCAATGCTAATCCCTCCAGTAGATATGTTCAAAATGCCCAAAAATTAGGTAAATAAATGCATCCCTTCCTGATTCTCTTTCCGCGGACGCCTCTGAGTCAATGAGGAAGCCCCGTAACATTTGTGGACATCATATGTGACCGATGATTGGTCAATTGAGAAAACTGAGGTGCGTCAAATGTTTTGAAATAGACACCATGTTGGATTCACGAACAGCGCCTGTAGCCCGCGAACATCTCAGTAAAAACATATAAAAAAAACTCAACATTACACTTGCCAAACAAATGGAACAATCTCTGGGGATGTGAGGGTTGATGAGGATTGAGTGGGCTATGTCCAGAAAAAAGTCCAAAATTTGGTGCTTTTTTCATCTCGGACATCTGCAAACCTTTCCGATCTTCAGGGACATTACTGTGATGTTCGAAACTTGACAAATGTTCAAGGACATCTATGCATATGTGTGCAATAGAGGGTAGGTGAAGAGCAGTTTTTGGTCAGCTTATAACTTTGGCACCGCTCAACAAATCTGCACAAAATCTTGCAATACAAATATAGACACAACTGTGAATGTTTCTGCAAAGTTTGGTATTTCGTCAATAAGGGCCAAAATTGGAGGGAGTGCCAAAATGTTTGGAAGACCGTTGGACAAATCCGCACACAAGTTTGCAAAGATATTATGGACCCACCTTTGGCGGGATTCTGTCAAGAGGGGTCAAAAATCTAGGGGGGGCATTTTCGTAATGGAGATAGGCTTGAATGGGAAAAGAATTCTGCTTGCAGCACCAGTCCGGATTGCTGGATGTATTTGAGGAGCTTTGGCAAGGACCCAAAAGCATGCTTTTGCAAATCTGTCATGTGTTTTATTTTTTCAAAAGTGTCAAAATGTAGGTAAAAAAAGTGATATAACTTTCAGCCATGCCATGGAAAATCTCCATGGGGAGATGTAAAGGCTGGAGGGGGGAATCTGTACTCCTGCCCTCTTTATGGAAGAGTAGAAGCACATTGCACCCCAGCCAAGATTCTCTATATGGTAGAGTGGATGAACAATCAAGTAGAAGAGAACACGGTAGCACTTTCAGCGATGTGTCTTGCAACGATGGAGAATTCTTATATGGACCAGCTCAGTCACGTATTTCCATGATCCCACTAATGTGTGTCCATCCCTGAGTGTTTCCTCACCTTTCCAGGAAAGGGGACTAACCCTGGCTGGACCTGTTTGGTGTTGAGTAGGATGCCTGCTTGTAATCTTCTGCTCAAGTCTCCTGTCACCTTGAGTATGGATGGAACCATCGCTTTCCATTCAATTGAATAACCCATGTTTCCTAAACTCAAGGATAGGTTGGGATCTCCTGAATATACAGAGGGGTTGAGAGTGTAGAGTATTTCAGCAGACCTGGTTTGGCCTCACAGTCTTTGTCGTCTGCTGCTTTCAAGCCTTACATTGGAGGGTCCCCATATTTTGAGACCTGCGATGCAGCTACATGGGCATCTCCTCACACAAATATGCACCGTCATTGCACACTTGTCGGAGGATCGCAATGCTCTGTTTTCAGGTGTAACCCCCTGAATGCTGTCATTCAGTAATACACAAGGGTACATTTCAAATTCAGCAATATATGATGTAACTATTATATTGCTCTCATCTTTCCCCTCTTGGCCTACAAGGCTCTGTTTTAACGTGGATTCACTCTTATCTCAGCAGCAACACTTTTCCTGTCTCTTAGCTGGTCTCTCCTCCCATGTACTCCCCCTCTACTTTGGTCTGTCCTTGGTCGTCTTCTATTTTCTCTCCATGCTTTTCCCATTGGTTCTTTTATTACTTTCTTTAGCTTTTATTACCACCTCTATGTGGAGGACTCATAGATCGTTCTTTCCTTCTCATCCTTCTCTTCAATCCTCTCTTTCGGCCAGTCTGCTAGCTCTCCAATTCGGGAGGTCTTCTCATTATCTGCATCTGAATCCATCAAAAACAGAAGTTCTTTTCTTTCTGGCTTTCACCATTCCTCCCTCTCTCCCTCCATCTACTATTTCCTTTCCTCCTTCCTCACTCCCGATCTCTGCTTCCGCTCATAATTTTGGAGTAATTGTTGACCCCTCCCTTTCATTTTCATTTCTTTTTTCTTTTTTAGTAAAGTGTTTTGGCAAGAATATATCCTTTTTACACTATTTAGAATACATCATCAAAGATAGAAATACAATGGCATACATAGTTGCTAACTCCAGAACATCATTACACAGCTCATAAAATGCTTGTAAACAATCAATAGAAAACAATTCAATCACTTAAATAAAATATTTCATAGATTAAAAGAACATTTTGATATATCTTTGTGCTAACTCAAAGTACTTGATTCAGCAACGTAGTTATTTGTTAGCACATATAATACATAGTGAAATTTAAAACGATACTACTGCCTGGAAAGCTCAAGATTGCCCTGTGTAAAAATGATCCAATCTGTGGTTCATATTATGATAGCCTTTTTAAGCCAGTCAGTTTGCACAGCGAGTTTAGCGCTCCTTCGGACATCCGTGTGTAGCGACATCCGTGTGTAGCTTGCTGACACAGGTTCGAATACTGGCAGGGCCAACTCAGCCGTTCATTCTTCCAAGGTCGACAAATTGAGTACCACGTTCTGGGATAATAATATCATCTGCTATTGCAGTGCTTAGGTACCTGTGGGTTTGTTGCGCTACATAATAACTAGTTATAATATTCCCTTAGTTCAATACAGCCCTTGTTTGTTTATTTATTTTTAATGTGCGCCTAACCCGAAGGTAACAGGGTGCAGCAGTAAGGAAATGCACAGTTTACATGGTTACAAATAGGTTACAGGGAGTCAAGTATTACAGTCATCCAAAAGGAGTACATTTGTATTTACAAGTATGAGTACAAACTGAACTATTAACAGATATAGGGGGTCATTACGAGGTTGCAGCTAAGGGATTACCGGCACCGGTAAGGGTGCCGATGCCGGTAATCCCTTACCTCCGTATTTCGAATTCCCTTTGCGGGTCCTTCCTTACCTCCTGCTTTTAGCAGGAGTTAAGTACGGGACCCGCAAAGGTACCTCAGAGGTAATTACGGTACCGTAATTTACGGTGCCGTAATTACCTCCTTCCCCATTCCCATTGCGCCCTATGGGGCAGAAATGGGAATGGGGAAGGGCAAAAGGTGAATGGGGAATTACCGGTCCCTCCAACCCTGGAATGACCGGTACTTACTCCATTCACCATGCCGGATTTGTGACGGTTTCGAAGGCAACCATGGAGCTAATTACTCCATGGTTAGCTCCAAACCCGGAATGAGGCCCATAATAATATAAAAGTAGGTCCTAGAGAGAGCAGTCTCGGTAGAGGAGAGCTAGGGCTAAATGGTACGGGTCGAGAGCGGGTTAGTGGTCAGTGGAGTTGAGCAGGTTAATGTATTTCTTTCTGAAGTGTAAGTAAGGTAGGTCAGCTCTAAGCTTGTGAGGCAAGGAGTTCCAGAGTTTAGTGGCCTTCACAGGGAAGCTGTAGCCTCCAACCTTAGTGAGTGTGTATCTCGGTACCACCAGACAGTTGGCATTACCAGCTCTAGTCGGCCTGGGGCTCGTTCTTCTCTTTAGTCTGTCTGAGAGGTAGCTTGGGGCAGCATTATTTAGCGCTTTGTGGGTCAGGGAGGCAATTATTTGCTATATTGTGTTGTGGCTAGAAAGCCATTTATATTGCCTGCTGATGGGGGAGATGTGTTCTCTTTTATTCATACCCAATGCCGATCTTAAAGCATTATTTTGAAGGATTTGTAACCTCTGGATGATAGCTTTATTAGCACCACTGTAAAGCGCATTGCAATAGTCTAATGTAGATAGTACTAGTACTCTTGCTAAGATGATGCAACTGTTATTTGAAATAAATGGTTTACCCGCCCTGATAAGCTTACTGGTGTAAGCAGTAGTGGAGGCCATGGATTTCACATGTTTGTCAAAGGACATAGTTGAGTCGAGATAGAAGCCTAAAGTTTTTACTGGGTTACTTTAATGATGTTTCCATCTATAATGAATGCAGAGTATTCATGGCCTAATTTATGGATATTGGATTGGGTACCCAGGATAATCAGCTCTGTTTACTCATCATTAAGACATAGGCCATGTGTGGCCATCCATGCCTGGATGATGAGATATGTCCTATTCACCAACGCGAAATCCTTGTCATAATCTCCAGAAAGCGGGAGGAGAATCTGCATATCATATGCATCGTTGGTGTAGGTGATACCCAGACGATCCAGATCATCGAACAAAGGTTTGGTGAATATGTTGTACGGGGTAGGGGAGACACAGGAGCCCTGGGGTACACCACACGTAATAGGGATGGGATCAGCTGCATCTGATGGTGAGAAAACCCTCATGGTTCTCTCGCTCAGGAATGATTCGATCCATTTGATGGCATCTGAGGAAAAATGGGCCTCTGAATCCAAGTGATTACACAAGACCTTGTGATCCACAAGATCAAATGCAGCCGAAAGATCTAACAGTAGGAGGAGGGCAGTTTTACCCTTGTCTCTCAGCTCATCGATCTGTGTTTTTAAATCGATCAGGGCAGTTTCTGTCCCATGTAATGGGCGGAAGCCAGATTGTCTTATTCCCAGGAGTTTAAGTGATTCAAGAAATGTTTGGATCTGTAGGTATACAACCTTATCCAGAATTTTAAGAAAGAAGGGAACCGTCGTGATGGGACGGTAGTTAGTGGGGATGAGTGGATCTAAGGTTTGTTTCTTTCGGAGGGGAAGTACACATGATTGTTTTAGATTGGGAGGAATGGTACCAGAGGTGAAGAAGGCATTCATCAGTTTGGATACGAAAGGAGACAGGTCTCTGGCGGCATCTTTTATAATTTGAGCAGGGCAGAGGTCACCTTTGCAATTAGAAGGTTTAAGAGACAGGATAACTTTCTCAACCACTAGACTAGTAGTTTTGGTGAAGCTGAATCTGGCGACCTTGGTAGGGGGTGTGACACTGGGTTCTGGGGTGTTGGGGGAATGCTGTGTGTTCAAGGAGTATTTTTTAAAGTTTATTTTGTTTTGAAGGGTTTTGACTTTGTTGGCTGACGCATTTTGAATATCAGGGCACCAGGTTTTATTTTTTATGCAAATATCGGGTATAGGGATCGGAGACTTTAGTTCTTTTAGTATGGTAAATAGTTCCCTCATACTTGAGTTAGAGTTACCAATTTGCACATTATAGGAGTGTTGATTGGCCAGGCAAATTTTGTTTTTGTATTGCGAGGAGATAGAAGCTAGAGTGGTCTTATTTTCAATAGACGGACATAATCTCCAGGAGAATTCACATTTCCTTTTTAGGAGACGTAACTCCCTTAGTTGTGGAGTAAACCACTTATTTAAGTGGGCTTTGGGTTTACTCAGTCTTAGTTTGAGGGGTGCGATCTTGTCGAGTGTGGTGAGCATAATTTTATTATATTCATGGACCAAGGTATCAGGGTCAAGGTTGTCAGACAATGCATTCAGTGTGGGGAGAATGGCAGGGATCACTATGTCTGCAGTAATATTCTTTTTATTTCTGGTTGGACAAGGTGGGGCCATTTGAGTAGGCGTGGGAGGAGATCTAGTGGTTGAGAGAGTGAAGGTCACAAGGGAGTGATCTGTCCACGCTAGTGGCAAGATAGAGGTGATGGTAGCGGTACAATTGTAATCAGCTACCCAATCTAAGGTTCTCCCTTTAATGTGGGTAGGCTGGTTAGTTTTTTGTGACAGGCCTAAAGTGGCAATGGAGTTGGTTATTTCAAGAGCATGCTTGTCTGCTGGGTCATTATAGCCTAGATTAAAATCACCTAATAATAGTAGTTGGGGGGTTGTTTTGAGGTTGTTAGCTAGTATGCTATGCAAGTCCACTTCGAATGTCCCGAGAGGACCAGGTGGTCTATAGGTTAAGTGGATAGTGAGTGACTGTGAGTGGTCAAAGGGAG